>NC_090848.1:11037500-11661785 GCF_024217435.2 Syngnathus scovelli | reverse complement strand
GAAAAACCAAGAAGAGCACTATCCCCCTCTAGTGGTAACTAGTTGGTATCACAGTTTGCATCGTCCACGTGTACCTTCCCCGCTTCACTCTCTGGCCTTCCAGAATCCCTGTCAGAGGATTTGCCACTTGTAAGGCTGTCCAGAGAATGGCAAGAGGTAGCTTCAAACAGAGCTTCATAAGGACTCTCCTCCTCAGGGTCCGGGGCCAGCCCCGAGATCAACTCACTCACTTTCTCCAGATCGCCTACAAAACAGTTCATAATGCGTCTTTATCAAGCCTCAATTCAGTTTTAACTATGAGCAGGTTGTCAACAACATGATATATAAAAAAAAAGCAACACTTTTTTTTATAGTTGTAGTAGAATGGGCTGCTGCAATATTTTATCATTATTTTTTTTTAAATCTGGCAAACCATACCATTGTTTCGAGGGCTCTCCGGGTATTGTGGGATTGGTGGAGGGGGAAGGTCGATGTCAGGAGGCTTTCCGCTCATAAGCCCTGGAGCAGACAAACATGCGATTTAATCACAAAATCACGACAAGAGGGGACTTCCAATGTAATTTCTGTGCTTATTTTATTTTATTTTTTTCCGGGCTGAATGCTGCTACCTTGGATAAGCCCAGCTATTGCTCTGCTCTTCTGAGAGGGCATGTCTTTGACAGTGTCCAGCGCTGTCAAGCCCTTCTGGTCCAGAATGTTCACATCGATACCTAAGAGTCATCACACGGAAGAGTTATGCTAGCACTTAGCCTCTTTACTCAATTTGTCAAGGCAATAGGAGGGATTAGATTTTACGTCTGACCTGCACTGAGAAGTTTCTGTACCACATCTATCTTCCCAAATAAGGCCGCTTCATGGAGCGCACTGCCTTTCTCCGTCTGATCAGAAAAGAAAGTGTAAGCAACAAGAGAAAGTAAAAAAGGGAAATTGAAAATTGTGTTAGAACACAATTCCTTAGATTACTGTGAGGTTTTGACTCTAAGTTCCTCAATTATTGCTATTTATAACCACCAAGCCACAGAGGAAGTTTGTTCTTGACTCTCACTCAAAGCAAGCAAGTTTATGCAAAAAAAAATGTGCGAGAATGAGCCATTCTTTTTTGTGGCACACTAATTTAAAACTTTATTGCGCTCATGTTTTTATTCGTCACCTGTGGTGCAGATCGGGCCCTTTTATTTTCTACATCCTTATATTCAAATATTTAGGGGCAAGAATGAGCATCCTATATAATCTATTTACTCGGCAGTAGCACCGAGTAAGCACCTCTAATAGCAGTTCATTTTCCGGGTCACAGGATCATGCTAATTACAAGCAGCGGGATGCACGGCCTGAAGTCATGAGACAAGTCTTGATTTAGAAGAAAAGGAGGGAAGAAGAAAAGACAAAACAGATGGATGGTTTTGTACAGACCAAGCTACAGATGTCCCTCCCGCTCGTGGCGTTTCATGATCCAGCTTTTTTTCTTTAAATCATTGTCACGTGGTTTGATTAGTATAATTTGTGTCTTCCTTTGCAGTGCTCAAAAACTTCATATTGCAAAGTTTTAGGGAGAAGTAGCACAAGGCACGGGAAATGCTGCAAGACTATTCTGGGTTTGCATATTAGGTAATATTGAAAGTAGTGATAGAAAACACATTAGAGCTAAGTGGGAAGAAAAAAATAATGGTGACTGTATATCTAAATTTGGTCAGATGGAAAATTAGGAATGAACAAAAACACACCTCATAGTTAATGTCCATGCCGGCGTCAAGCAGCACCTCCACCACAGACAAATGTCCGTTACGGGAGGCTAAGTGCAGCGGCGTGTGCTTCTTAGTGTTGCAGCTAAGTAAGTTGGGGTGAGCGCTGAGCAGCAGCTTGACGACCTCGAGCCGGCCGTACAGCGCAGCCAGATCTAGGGGAGTCTCAAATTTGTTGTTCCTCATGGTTGGGTCCGTCAGCTCTTCCAGCAGCAACTGCACTACCTGCGAGTGCCCGTACTGGGCGGCGCAGTGCAGCGGCGTCTCGTTGTCATTGTTCTGTCAAGGGGTAGACAAATTGTGAAAAAGCGGCAACACGCGCAAATTGGACAAAACTAAATTAGGGGAAACAGAACATGAAACAAAAATTATTGGCACCAATTGGACTAGACAAAATAAATGCCCCAACCACCAATAAAATGCCATTTAGAAGGAAAAGAATGGAGGATGATGATTAGTGCGGCAAAAGGGATTGCCACAGCCAAAAAGGCGCTGACGGAGACAGAGGCACCAAGGCAGGTGGGGAATTGGAAGACTTGGATTTTTAACCATCAAATCAAACATTATATTCACGCTTAATCCCATGAAGCAGTAAGTAATTGTGGCTCCGCGCTCGGAACTGATGAAATAGACTCAGCAGTAATTAATTATTTGGTTGTTATATAAACTCACTGCATGAACTGACTCAACGCTGCAACGAAATCAGCACGGATTGAGGTTACTTGTAACAATCGCAGCCAGCAGGAGGCAGAGTTTGCAGAGCTGACGGTACAGGAACTAAGATGAGAGTGCTGCACTCACATTTTGTACTGTGATAGTCAACTACATAAAAAAAAAACACATAGTGAACATTCCACATGGTATCTACCACAACGAATCCAACAAAAAACGGTGATGTTGACCCACGATTGTAAACATGATACCCGGAAGGCTTTCGCTCCAGTCAGAGTGTCGAAATGGGTGTGTCAAATAAGACCACAGAGTTGTATGGCCACTGGCCAGTCATTCAACAGATAAGCCCCTAAAACCTCCCCCACTTATTACGACACACACACACGACAACACACGGTGCCAAATTACGTGCTGTGTGGCCTCAGGAGACCGTTTGACATCCACAGATGGGATCAGCAGGTAGTTCACGGTTCCTGGGGTGAGGAGAGATGCCAGCAAAGCCGGTGACCACTTGGACAAGAAGCAAGGGGTGAAGCTTAAAAACAAATAACCCCTGTCATCATCACAAAGGCACTGTCCACACTTGAAAGAAACCCAATTAAGCAGGACTGGATCTCATTTGCTTTGTTTCGCCGTCTTGTGACAGCACAAAGTCACGTGCAAGCGGCGAAAAGGCTGGACGTCGCCTAAGAGGAGCGTGCTGACTTTCATCTGTGATGCACCGTTAAGCATTTGCTTATTAGTAGGATAAACTCAGAGGATGCAGATGACTTGAGCATGCAAACATACTACATGGCATGATTACATCAGCATGATTCACTTCCTCAAATATATAGGTTTGCTGCCTCAGGGGCCATCTCAGTGATTCTTGCACATATTAACACCGACAGACAAGTGATTCTGCATTAAGTTGGACCAGAGGTCACAAAAATGTTCCCCGCGGGCACCTGGTAGCCCCCATGGACAGCATGAGTAGTCTGCGTGGGTTGTTCTAGGAATAGCTTACCAGAGATGGGACACTGTGATTTTTCTAAGAATGTTGTAGGAATTGCAAATGAAACAGGTGGCTGTTGCCATATATTTATATTCTATAACCAACCCAAATTGTCACACCTGAAACAATGTGCCATGTCCTCAGTAAATATTTGGGTTTTTTCATGCAAGAAGGCTGTCAAAATGGCCACAACACCGATAACTGTGCTAGGCTTGAATTAATCATCTATTATGATTACTTCAAAAAAAAAATCACGACATGGAAAAAATGTGTTTACTGTATCTTGGGCACCTACGATGTAACCATCCCGACATTTCAAATCTTTGGGTTTATGTGCAAATGAAACCGATGCCTCGCAGCATCATTCAGAGGGAGAGATTAAAATTCAAGCGGCACTGACAGACTTCCTGGACAAAGCATGTTTATATGGAAGGCACTGCACAGCATAAAAGCTCCTCCTAATTGAGTTGTCAGTACATGTCAAACAAGATGAGCCTAAGATTTGTGTTGCTTATTGATCATCTGTGCCAAGGAACATCAGGCCATTTTTGCCTTATTGTATATGTTTTGTTTTTTTTTCTCCATCGAGAAATCTTAGTGACAGAGAAGCAAACATGCCCCAGAGACGATAACGCGGTCTGACGAGCGACCTCTGTCACGTGACCAAGCTGGCTGGCGGCACAGCGAGGTTACGTCACCATGGACCCCCGGCGGTGGCCGAGGAGGCGTGGGCTGGAGCAGCTGTTGCTGCTTGTGCACCAAGAAGCTGCGTGTGCCAGCGTCTCATCTGCCTGTGGTCACAATCGAATAATACACTCGCTCGTATGAACGGGAGATTCATCCACAGCAGGTTTTAAGGACATTCAATACTGTTTGGATTTTTAAGTGAGACAAAAATGGGTTCTGGGAAACTAGTTTTAGCGTTGCTCATCTATGAGCGGGAACTGTAATGATAGTTTTTTTTGTTTTTCTGGACACCGTCACACATTCCAGAGTAAATAGGCCTTGCAGCGTTGGGGACGAGGTGAATCTCACTGACTTCCTGCCGCAAACCATGATTCTCTGCACTGGACTTTAACTCCCTTTTGCATGAAAGATTAGCTTCGGTTCCATAAGAACTTATTGGAATGGGCCCAATACACAACTGACGTAAAAGCATTTCAAATTACAAATAGACATGCAAAAGGCACCACATCCCTTGAAAATAAGAGCAGTGGGTTATTATGACAAGCTGGTGTTTTCACGATACCAAAATGTTCGACTTTGATACCATACGTTTTTTGGTTTCGGTATTGGTAACCGGTACTTGGTGCAACACTAGTAGAGCCGGTTTTACATTTCAAATGTGGTGTGCTCAGATATGCACGCATGGTTGGAGGAATTCATCGAAACATATATTTAATTAGACAAGTGACCTACATAGCGATATGAAGCCTGCGTGAGAGGTACAGTGACATTAGCCTGAGCAGACCAATGGCCATACTATTATTGAAACTATGATGACGACTGTATTTCAGAGCACCTTTAAATGCATTACACTAAATATGCTTTGTTGATCAATTTTATTTGCAAAAAATATTTGCAAAAAAATTGCCATTTGCACAAAAAAAAAAATGATGGAAAAAATAAACTGAAAACTGAAAGTAATATGGATTACAGTGCAAGTCCAGCATTCAGGTATTTGGGCCTCTTGATCCAAGATGACAACTCCAGATGGGAAGGTTTTCCAATGCCTGAGGTCGACCACAGAAGAAGCGAGACTCCCTCTTGAAAGTTCCAGCCTACACCTGCTTGTCCTCTCTAGTGGGTCATTTGCCTCCACTGTATGGCCAACAAACGTTACCATGGCAACCGCCTGCCTCATCCTCTCCTGAGCAACCTTATGAGCACCAAGTAGGAGGCGGGGCCAATCCAGCCATTGGCACACTCCGCACGGACAAGTGTGTCATGGAAATCTCCGTTTGATGTTGATGCAAAGCGATGGCGACACTGAACACAACCCATCCTCCTCCTCCTCTTGGAATGGCTCACTGACACACATGACACCATCAACCAAAGTATGTTCGCGTTTTTTTTTTATTTATTCATAACAATAAATCAATTATTTAGCCGCAAAAGTAGCTAGTGCCCTCATCAAAGTGCCACGATGCGCTTACTTAGACATCATTTCTAACCACAACCCAAACAGATACAACTGAAAAGCAAGGCAACGATAAATTGGACAATACAGCGAGGCTTCGTGGCGCTATAGCGGAAAGTCATCCTTAGCCATCCAAACACTAAGAGGATTAGTTGACCATGTTCAAAAATAGTGTGCGGCTTTATGTACAGGCCTCGGTGGGCTTCCAGCTATGCCTGCTATGAATACAATTATGGAGGCTGGGTTTGAAATGTTTGCACTGCTACAAAAGAGAAATGGGGGGGTACAGTCAGAGTCAACAACTGAATTCAAACATTGATGCAGGTAATGGGTGCCCCTCTTTAAATGATGAAGATATTATTTAACGTGAATAAGGAACACAGTAGCTCTTACAGTGTCACTTCATCATGACTGCTGACCTGTACATATAACACTTGATTGCTAATATTAAATTTATGTGCATTGGTGGCCCAGCCATAACATTTCCAATGTTGCGTTAGTAGTACCACAAGAGCTACATAAAAGCATCCGTGAGGTTCAGCAGCGGAGCGGCCTTGCAAGCAGCAGCGACAAACCCACAGCGAGGCGACAGCAGCAAAGCAGAGAAGCGCTCAAAGGAAAACATTGCAGCAGCGCGGTGTACACACCTTGGCATTAATATAAGGGTCAAAGGGCCCACAGCGTTTGAACTCTTTATGGTCTACAGAGCTCTGGGAGGGAGGAAAAGAAGATAAGCTGATGGATTTGGATCAGAGACAAGAAATGAATACACATGAATGATCATCACAACGAAATATGTGAACACAACTGTTAATGACCAATTAGATGTCAGGATTAGTTTAAGAGAAATGGCCCACAATGAGAATTACATTATGACCTGTCCCCCCCCCAAGAATATTTGACCATAGCTGCAATATAAAGCTCAGAGTGGGTCATTTCTGCATGTCCAGAATAGGCCTGCCTACTGTGACTGGCTTAAAAATTGTTAGCACAAACAAGCACTTCTCACGCAAACTGAGCGCCAAAGCACTTCCATGTAGCATAGTATCAGTATCAAGTGTGAGTCATAATGCTGGAAGAAGAATGCACACAAGTCAAATACTTAGAAACATCCAGACGTGCAATGCTGAGGTAACAGTTGATGACCATTGAAATGACTTAAGTTCGGCAAAAAGCTTGGAGGAGAGCGAATGGCCCAGAGTTGTCAAACAAATGGCTTATGGGCCAAAGCCAACCTGCAAAATAATTTACTCTGGCCCACAAGATGAATTTGAATGTGGATAAAAAATAGTGCAGCAACCCTGCAGTTAGTATGTGTTGTGTTATGAGTTCCATATTATCTGACTTTTGATGTGACTGTGAATATTTATAAGATGACTCCTCACAAAAGGGTGGTGCGAGTATGAAAGTGAGCAGAATGTCGAACCGACCTCTGTTATCAGCCACTTCCTCGTCAACCTTTCAAAATGTGTAATCAAACATCTTCACAACAACAAAAAAAAGCTTCATTTGGTCGACTCCAACTCATACATGTATCAATGTATTTGTTTATCTTTAATATATAAAGTTTATCCAGTTATATGACCACTCAATTTGTGTGCCCTATAACTATAAAAACTCTGACACGCCTGTTCTTGAGACATTTAATGGCTGACCTCTTCCGATAATAACATCAACACACACCATTACAATGTAAATCCAACCTGTTCGTTGAGTTTGGGATGGGAAGGTCCTTGGTGGACGAGCAACCTGACAATGCGCTCGTCTCCCTTCCACGCCGCCAGGTGCAAAGGGTAGCAACCCTTGTTGTCGGCTATGTTGGTCAAGGCCTCGTTTCGCAGGAGCATTTCCACCACTTCACTGACGGTTAAAGAAGGGATGAGGCAGGTCAGATTTTGAAGAGCAATATAATAAATAGTCTTTGCAAACAGGTAATCAATAGCTTTATAGTCCCATCGGGACTGGTTCGCGGCCTCGTGTAATGTGGAGGATATATAGATGTGGCATTTAACCACTACCTGTGTCCATTTAAGGCGGCGTGATGGAGAGGACTGTATCCGGTGCTGTCCACACAATTCACGTTGGGACCTCTCCAGATGCTGGTCAAAAAAAGAGGGTGATAATTAATTAACAAAATGCTGAATGGCCACTTTGTTATGCAAAGTTACAATCATTATGCTGATTTGTTGATCATTGAAGAGCTTTTGTACCTTTAATCAAAAATCACATTGATGTTTTGGGTATCTGCATTTTGGGAAGAACTTTTGTCAAAAAAATTAAATAGAAATAATGATTTGTTCTTTTAGTGTATCATTCCGCAAACGGGAAATTGAAGCTTAAACCTAAGACGCCCGTGTTGGGAGAAAATCGCAACCTCCCTCTCTAGCAAGATCTTTATGAGGACAGTAGAGACATTCTGCAGCTTCCAACCAGGAAGGAAAATCACCAGGTTGCTGAAGCTAAAATTAGCTCACCATATCTAGTTTACAGTATCTTTGTTATTCCCAGTTAAGACCAACGCACAAAAGACCTTTGTTAATGTATTCGATCATGAGCAGCACCCGGATAAAGCACTGAGTAATAAATTATTGAGTAAAAAACTCCAATCTCGCTCTCCTCCACCATTGAAGATGCACTTAGCTCAATTAACAGTGATTTGGTTCATTGAATTTGCTTTACAGAGATGATCGACTGGGTGAATAAAAAAAAAAGATAGATAGATGGATGGGTGGATGGCTAGACACAGTTATATTTGTTTCGACATCAGAAGAACCCTCTATCCACGTGGCTAGATAAAGAGTAGACTCACATTCACACCACATGTCTTAGTAGTTCTTAGCAGTGTGTAATTATATAGTCATCGCTGCGCATCTGCGGCCCATGGAACAATGAACTTGACACTCATTCACAGGGATGAAACCATCTCCAAGTCACAGACAGTTCATTCCCTTCAGTATGTCTTTAAAGTTTTATTTATCACAAGAGGCAGCCAAGAGGATGCACTTGAAAAAAAAAACAGAATGTGCAAGGATAAATTACTCAAGTGTGAGGAAAGGCCATGCATTGATAAGCTTCAGTGAAGTAAGAAGGGAAGTTATAATCATGCTTCCTTCTCGTCCCTCTAAGAAGCACCAATGACATTTCAGGGTACGACATTGATAGTGCTGGTATTTATTTTTCATTTTGCATAAGGTGGAAAACCGTGTGAGTGAGTCGTAATGGCCACCACAACATGGCTCAAAGTGTACACCGATGACACGTTTCTGTGGCCAGTGAACACATCATAAGCACAAGTGGAGAGAGAACCCGACTTTTGGTTTCTGTCCTAGATAAAAGAATTATGTAACAGCTTACAGCAGGAGGGGGAAAAAAAGACCATAAACAAATTAACAAACATGAACAGAGCAGCAACTAGGACAGGAGAAGTTAACGAAATCAGGCAGAGTGCAGAAAGCATTACCAGAGAAGAACAAGAAGTCCCGCCTGGCATCAGGCACACAATTAGTACGGCTTTGACTTTATTGCACTGATGGTCACACTCTTGAATATTGATAGTTTCTACAATGTAGTGTAATTGTAAGACTCTCATACAAGATTTAGAGCCAGGTTTAATCAAATATTTGTGTTACTTGGTCAATGTTAACAATATATGTAGATAGATGTCACAAAATCTGCTACAGGGCTCTGATGTGTGACTATTTTAATATTTAGTTGGACTTATAGTTACTCCAAAGAGGACTAACATATTTTTTAGCACTGCAATTGGGAATTATAATCGTTTATTTTCGGTTGTATGAGATTACATAACATTATTTGTAAGGGAAATGGTGGCATGTAGTACTATATATATATATATATATATATATATATATATATATATATATATATATATATATATATATATATATATATATATATATATATATATATATATATATATGTATATATATATATATATATATATATATATATATATATATGTATATATATATATATATATATATATATATATGTGTGTGTGTGTGTATACACACACACACACACACACACACTCTACATTTACAGTAGGCAGTAGTAAAAGTCACAACACCTCATCCTCACAGAGTTTTGGCGAGCTGGCACTCAAGGCCAGAAATCAGTGTGGTGCCGGACAATCCACCATCATCCTCTTACTAGGGCTCACAACCAACATAGCGCAGGGACGGGGCTTAAGGCCAATAGCTGGGCGGTGGGCAAGACAGAAAACACCATTTGGATTGGAGCGCGAGCGGACGAGGGGGTGTGGGCATTCAAGGGAAGCGACGAAGGAATTCCTCTTTGAAGGGGCCACATTAATCCTTAATTTCCCTGAGGGAATATCAACGGGATGAAACTAGAAGTCGACAGAGATTCGGTTGCTGTAATTCCGTGCTGTACAAAGCTTGGTTTTAAAGAAGACGACAGATAATAATATTTCCCTCGAGTCCTATCCATTAGCCTACTGATACTAGTCGAATGCTGACATGTTGCATATATGTACAGTTGGATTAATCATAAATCCCCACTGTTCTTCTTAAATCCTCAATTTGTGTTTCAATGTTAGACAGACAATATGATTGAACTCAGGATTACAGTACAATTTAAACCAACATAAAATCAGTCAATAACCAAAATTGTCAGATCTGCCACAAATTCACATACCACTAAGACTATATAGTCTTGCTTAAGTGTCTGACAATATCAGTCAGAAGACAGAGGCAACGCGCATGGATTCATGTTGAAACAGATAAAACAACTACAGGGCTATTCCTCTGAAGCAACACTTGAAGTTAGCTCGCTTGCAAATTATGCAACAATTCTATGGCAGTTAAGATGAGTCCTCGGGATGTCTGTGACACATATGTCCGGAAACTACTCCACATGAGGAATTTGTGATCTCATGGTCTGCCTGGTTACAGTTGAAACTTCGATGTTCTCGAAAGCCATATGACCTCAGATTGCAAAACAGTGACTAAATGAAAATGTAACACAGCAAAAGAAAAAAAACAGGATGTCTGCTCATTCTATTCAATATAATGGTCATTCTGAAAATGCTTGCTTCAGAGCTCTAATTCAGTTTTTATTGTCTTTTAAACCACCAGGATAACTTTTTATTATTATTATTTAAGTCTTTATAACTTTCTGAAAAGAAAATGAAAACTAATCTCCTAACCTGATAATGGTTTTATTTATCAGTAATGTATTTATTTTAGTTTGTTGCACTTTGTTTGTTGGTTATATTTATACTAAGAGATATTTTAAACAATGGTGGTATTTATTTGGCCATTGGATGATTTAGTTTTATTTTTAGCAAACTTTTATTAATTTTAATGTATTTCCTTATTTTGATTAATATATGGAGAAAAGTTCAATTGCCACCATTAGTTATCTTAAGTATAAAAACAAACCTTATATGTTATTATCGGGATATAAAATTATTACTTTGGTAAGTCACGATTTAAGATTTTCCATATCACACAGCACTAAACTATAAAACACATGTGACATGCGATGTCCTTAAATTGAACATTAAAAAGAGATCTGGGAGACTAACGCTCTGTTACTGAAATGAAAGCTAAGATCAATTGTGACCCCAGCCAATTAAAAGTCTACAGAGGGGCTCATGAACACATCAAGTGAGGTATTGCATTTCACAGAGAGGAGGAGGAGGTGACGTGGATTAACTACGGATGCCCACAGACTGACAAGGGAGCAGTCAAAAGGCCTACAGCAGAACCAAAAAGATGGGCATGAAAAGCAATGTTGGCAACGGGCGGAGATGAAAAGAAGGATGGCAAGCTATAAAACACACACACACGCACTCACACACACATTAAATCACAGCCCATTTTCTCGCTGGCATTTTTCCAAACTGAACTTGTGACTCTACCACCAACATCTATCAAGTGTTTTGCTTAATGACAGTGTGGTTCAATCTTGGTACTTGCAACTCATGAAAATTAAACCAAAAAATCTATTGGTGTATATACGTATTAGTCAACCTCATTCCAGAAAGGTTTCATTTAACTTGTTGCAAAATTGCAAAAAACGTCATTTGCTTCCTGTAAACTACGGGTCATAACCTTCAACTAAAGTGAGTGTCAGATGTTTGTAGTCAGGATATGGACAGGAGTGCGGCTGTGCACCCAGCAGGTGAGCAGAAACACTGCTGAGAGGGGAAGACTGGGAGATTGCGAGAGACGCCATGCACGGGACCACACAGAACAAACGTCTGGGCCACTAATGGGCCTGCACATGTCCAAACAGTGGGAGCCCATATCTTATAATTTGTTTCCACAAAAAACCCCACAACTGTCAGAGTTCTTATCTTTCTCTTTCAACTATTTGTTTTTGCAAGATTTTCAATGGGGGGGAGTGAACTGAAGTTTATATTAACACGCACACATGGGATTACCCGAGTCTGTTTTGTACCATTTCATTCATCACACATCACACGAGCGACAATCTAGGTCAGGACAGATCCATCCAAGATATTAATGTTTAACGGAATGGACATTCTGCATTGTGATACGAATGTATATTCATAAACAATCCATCGATAGCTGTGTCGAAAATCTGCTCACGGGCCAACACATTAGGTATTTTCTTCCCCATCAGCGTTTTGACTATACAATATTTGTCTACGAAGGTTTTCAGCATCCACATGTAAGACCACTTTCAACTCTTCCTTCACACATACGAGGTGTCTTGTTGTCAAACACGCGTAACACCGTAAACGTCACACGCCGAACAGCGTGTCGCAAACTCAGATGCTCCTGGAATGCTAACATGGCAGTGTAAACTTTCCCAGCTACCCACACTGCCGGCTCGGTTGAACCAGATAGTTTCTCTAGGTTCCGAGGTTACAATTGATGCAATGTGACTAGCAAGCCTGCCACTCACATTAGAATGGTCAGCGCAGTGCAGCACTGTAGCATAACTTGGGACTCAATTTTTGCAGGATTGAAACACTACGACGAAGCTCTTCGTTCACATACACTGATTTTATGAGAGCAACTTCGATGTTAATGTTTTTTTCTCAGCATATTTCTTTTTTTTAAAGGTGACTCGAGTCTGACAGCTTCAGTCTGATTAGGATGAGCCAGAAATAGCGGATGTAATGGGATGGAAGCATCTGGAGCAGAGCCCAGCCAAAATTAAAATTCTAGCCGAGTTCTTACGAAAAGTGACCCGGCAAGATAATAAACTGTACGGATCCAGAGAACCTTTTTCAGCGTATTCTATCACAAACTACTGCAGATTTCTATTGGTCTAATGAGGAGGGCACTCTAAATAGGTGGTCTAGTTGGAGCCAGATGACAGCTCAATTTTCTTTGTGAGACCAAAACAGGCGAGAAACCCCCCCAAATGGTCTTGTATGAATATGAAAAGCTATCCTGCAAGGCTTTGTCAGCTGGACAAAGGATGTGGCTGTGAAGCTACGAGACAAGCCCTCATCTGGCTAAGCTCTCAGGGTGTCCGTCCAGATCTCCCAGCATTCCTCGGTTAATTTCCCTCTCAATAGACAGATTGTTTGCTTCTGTTTTTTGGCCAGGTACTTTTTATTACCTTCAGTTCACCCACAGCCACTACTTACATTTGCAGAAAGTGGACCAAAAAAAATATCCTCTCCAAAGTAATGATTCTTTAATTTACCTAGTCTTTTATGAAAGCAGACTGATTTATTTTTTGTGACGGACAAATTACTACACTATAATAATAATTGTATATGATTATTCAATTATTCTGTGCAATAATCGGTGGAATCTAAAAATATTCGATAGTGACAGCCTAATTCTTGGAATTCTGCTAATTAAGTTGAACTGATTGTCAATAATGCTTGATGAAGAAATTGGGGGAAAATGGCACGGATTACTTACCTGCAACCAGCAGAGGCGCTGCTGATTAAGTCTTAACTTGTTTGCGTCTAGACTGCCTTACATAGGTTGCACCACGTGTCTGCAATTCAAAGGCTGCCGTGACCTTGCAGCTTGAAGATGCCCCGCCTGTCTTGTTGTGATTTTAATGGCGCAAATGTTTAGGGCCGGGGCATCATTTACATGCCTGGGTCCATGCCTGTCCCATGGCAACTACTGGGGTGAGGCCTTTTGGGAAAGCTGACATTCCGCACAGCCGAGCTTCACAACTGCATGCTTATGACAACACTGCAGGTCTTGACATGCGCCCCATTCCAAAGCAAGAACGCCAGAAGCTAGTGAAAACAAACGTCAGACTGCGTTACATGATATTAATGATTCCATTTAGCCTGTTAATAAAGGTAGTGTTTAGGGTTAGGGTAGGCTTAATCTGGTTTCACTATTCCGTCCTTAATTTGTGGAATACACAATCAATTCTGAAAGAACTAATTTCACAATGTTCCCATTAATCTGTCTGAGGAGGTGGGCGAGCCACCCTTGTGAGGCAGTCAGCCTCAACAACTATGACTCTGAATTGGATTTCCGATTAGGTTTTACCGTAATTAAATTTGAGTGCGCTACATGACCAGCATGAGGTAGACTGACTTATCACTCCTGATTTTACAGTAACACTTTAGACCAAGTTGGCTAGGATGCTTCGACTGACAGTTCATCCACATTTGATGATGGTGATGCGTCATAGCTACGAGTTGTCTACTCAAAATAATCGTAGCTATGACGCAGACTGTGGATAAAAGACTTACACATAGAACAAGTGGAGATAGTTAGTGCATGCTATTTTGGCTTGCCAGTATTTCAGGTAATGGGAAAATCTTCGCAAAACAATCAACCTCAAAATGATAACAGAAATGGATATACTGGCACACAACCAGTATCATCCTTTTAGGGCTGAATACCGAGCATTTATTATAAGACAGACTCCTGGAAGACTGCAAATGGCATGTACAGACTTGATAGTTTGTATGGAAATAAGCATCATTAAAGTCAGCTAGAAGACAGAATCCTTAAGATGGTGGCTAAAACCTTATCAACCGTTTCCCTCACCAAGTACTTCCCCTTTCTTGCGACCTCTGCAACAAGCAGCTGAAGTCAGTCAACGCACACGCACGCACACGCACGATACACATCAGCTTTCCTCACACATTTGACTTTTGTTTGGATGAAAGTTGGGCTGCTTTGATTACTACACTTTCATCAGTGAGAGTGCAGACTTTCTTTTTTGTTTTTTACTTTATTTTCATCATTTTTTTAAACTACTTGTACTAATTTATAATAGATATGTAGCTGCATGATAGCCTGCCAGTGGTTTGTGCACATTACAGTACAACTGGCTTGGAGCTAACAAAGAAGCATGCATGCATGCATGCGCATACACTCGGCTGGCATTGACATAATGTTTGCTCCATCAACTAAACATACTCATATGAGTTTGCAGATTTGATTAGTCAACATAATAAAACAGAACACGCAGGACTACCATTTGACAGAGAAATATTGCAACACGGAATGGAATTACTCAGCGTCTCCTTCCCTCCAATAGAGCCTACCTGAGCAGACTGGAGAGCGTATGCGAGGAGGCAGCGTGGCCGCCGCTGTTGCCACTTCCACCGGTTCCGTACGACCCGCTGCCGGTGCCAGCCGATGGTCGTTTCCCGGATAAAAGCTTCTCCACCGCGGCCAGGTTTCCCGTGCGCGCCGCTTCTAGGAGCTCCTGCTCCTTCCCCATTGTGGATGCGTTAAAGACCAAAGGAAAAGGACGGGCTTTGCTTGTGAGATTCCTCCGCGACACCCCTCCTTCCTCTCCCGATCCCAAGTTAGTATTCCTCAATTGTGCGGAAACAAAAAGCTGCCTCCGCCGCTTTTTCTACACGTCCACCCGCTCCACGGCGTCGCTGGCGCCTAAAAAAGGGGGAAAGTTCCGCTGCGGCGCACGGCACCACCATGGAGCAAACTTCCTCTGGCCAGTCCCCTGAGCGGCGTCCGTCACTTCCTCGAAACTGCTCCCTCTTGCTGCATCTCCAAGCCGAGCCCCCCGCAGGCAATCAAACGCACGGACCCGGACATGACACACACCCTTCCCCGAACGGCTCGATATTGGAGATGCCAGCAAGGTGATGCCACATTCGCAAGCGGGCACAGAGACAGGTTGCGCCCCTTCCAAGTGAACTGTCCAGTGTCCACTAATTTTCCGTATTCTGGTGATCAATGAATAATACAGAGTTTGGTGGACCTCGGCGTCATCCCTGAACACCTTTTGTTTTTCTCTTTATTTTTATGCGTAACCTGTCAACTTGTCTCGGTGGGTGTGGACGGGAACATTTCACAATAGCTCATCAGGTGACGGCAGTAAACAATAACAATGTGACGTTTAATCCGTAGTTATAGTCAATGAAAAAAACGGGTGAAATACACCTTTTTGGTTATCAGTATAACGTTTGCTCTTTAAAGCAATCACAGCGTGCACAGTGGTACTCGGTTTTGGTCTTTTGCCGTGCTTAATTAACACGCACGAAGAGTATGGCAATTGATTAATTTCACAACAGGATTTCACTTTTTTTATTTCTTACATGATCCTGTCAAAATTTTAAAATCAAACTTTAAAAGGCAGAAAATGGTGCGCGAATGACCATTTTAAACAACGGTGTCAGTTTCAAAAGATCGGTCTTTATCAATAAAGGTTTGAAGAAATGCAGTCTGTTTTGTAAGCTATTTGTTAATAAAGGTTGTACAGCAGGAACCGGAAGTGACGTAACGCACTACAGAGCTACCTGACTCTTCTTTGGATACATCGCATAATTTGAAAATAAACCGGCCGCGTTTATTTAATAGTTACCCATTAAAACGATCGTTTGTGTTAGCTTATCTTCGTTTGCCTCGCTTAAGTTTGGTTGACGCCTGACAACATTAAAGGTAATGATTTCTTTCTTAATGTTTATTTAGCTAGCCAACAAGCATCGCATGCATTGAAATAAAGTTAAACAAATACTGCATGCATTTAAAAAAGAAACGATCCTTACGCAATTTTAGCAGTATTACGAATACTATTGTGTGTCGATAAACAAGGCTTAAGAGTCAGAGTCTTATTGATCCTGCAGCGTCTGACGCTGTCGTCGTGATTGAGTGATAATGGCTGATCCTGCGCGGATCAAAACTGAGGGCACACTTGAGAACCCAGCAGCTGGCCAAGATGAGAAGCCTAACGCCAAGGTCACCGAGGACACACCGTCTCCTGCACCTGAAAAGACTACAGACGAACCAAAGGAGTCTTCCCCACAAGACCAGCACAAACAGGATGATGCAAATGTAAATAAATGTAAAGTTTAAGTCTTCATACTTAGCTGACTGGCTACTAATTCTTGCCCACTGTTTTCTTTTGTCTCTAAAGGAACCGGCAGCAGCAGAGGATGAAGAAGAAGGGACTTCGGGTCAGCCTTCGTCGAAAAGACTGAAGGTGGAATCAGAAAAGAAAAAGGAGAAGCGGCAAAAGGTTGATGAGGATGAAATACAAAAGATGCAGTAAGATATTTCCAACCAAACACAAGCCTTATTTGTTTTATTCCCATTAACACATTTCTTCCTGTGTTTTTGAAGGGTTTTGGTGTCATCTTTCTCTGAAGACCAACTGAATCGTTATGAAATGTACAGGCGTTCTGCTTTCCCTAAGGCTGCTATTAAGAGGGTATGAAGTTTTGACTATTGCTTAGTGCAGTGTTTCCAAAGCTTTAATGAGCAAAGGAACATCATTTTTAGAAAAATGTTATGGGACACTACCAAACTACCTCAAAAAGTATATACTGAAATAATAATCTCATCCTTGTTACCCACAAATGTACATACTTTATAGTCTGGTTCTTCTGAGTTGAACACAAAGCATTTATGCCTGCAGGAAGCTTATCTTATTTGAAGGGGTTATAAATAATAATTTTAATAAATAATTTTACAATAAGGTGACCAAGAATCACCTTGATGTGTGCTTTGTTTTCTAGCTGATCCAGTCCATCACGGGATCCTCAGTGTCCCAGAACGTGGTCATTGCCATGTCTGGTATCTCCAAAGTCTTTGCTGGGGAAATAGTTGAGGAAGGTAAGATAGTATCTATACCACACTTGGGTCGACTGTCATGTAAATAAGTAATATTAAATATTTTGGGTTTTCACAGCATTGGATGTTTGTGAGAAGTGGGGAGACACGCCACCTCTTCAGCCCAAACACATGAGGGAGGCAGTGAGGAGGCTCAAGAGCCGCAATCAGATTCCCAACACTAAGTTCAAAAACATTCTGTTTCACTGAGGAGCGTAGCTTCAAATTAGAGTTCAGTGATGAATACACTGGCCCCACCCATGAAGAAAGAGGCACCATTGCTCCGAAGACAAGGGTCCGACTACTTACCACTGGCTGGGCAGACCTCAAGATCAGTCTGCATTCTGCTGAAGGAACTTTGATCAAGGACTATGAAATAGAAGCAGCAGCCTTTGTTCTCGCCAGACTGTCAGTATAAAGGTTTGATGAAACATTCACTTCAGTTTGGATGACGTTGTACCGATAAAGTATCGTTGTAAATACAGTAAATTTTATTACTGAAAATAACATTACCATTTGCCTTTTTTATTGAAGCTTTAAAAAATGAATTGCAATATCCACCATAAAAAAATTATTTGGCTCTTGACCGAGTGAGGACTGCGTGCAATAATACCACACAAGCACAACTTCAATGTGTTTAGCAAGTGTTCATTTATTCTGTTAAAATACTTTACACTCACTAATGGTTCACAGAACCAATTTCATATTAGTCTTAAGTGATAAAGACATAAATTGTAATATTCTACACAAGTAATGTCCGTAGGGTTCAAAACACGTAGACCTGCTATCTTGCTACTTTGTCAAAGTGAGTGAAAAATTATGTGGTTTTACTCACACAAGTGCAGACGAAACAACACCTTGATATTTGGAAGTTCATGCATTAGAGAGAAAACACACAAAGAAATCCTCTTTAGTGGGCCACTCGTTTCTGCACTACACATTTGCTTCGGAGGGCAGAGATAATCTACATTTACGTTTTCTTGATCATTCTATTGCTTAGAAATGTAACATTCCTCTTGACATCCACTACTGGAAGGCAGCGGAGTAACTTTGACAGAAGTGCATTGGCGAGTTAGAACCACAAGAGGTCTGACTTGTGGGCTGAGATGATCCAGTGACCTGAGAGGTCCGTAATTTGCGCACGTCTCCAAAGGCAATAAAATACCGTACCACATATGACAACAGAGAAGATAAACATTTTCAATAACGCATTCATGTAATGAATAACGTGTTACAATGAATGGCTACGTCATTATTCTGCATTAAATAGAAAACGCAAGCATTTGGTCTAATACATCAATTCTAATTCACAGGATTATTGAATGTTCAGAAAAGTGCTTTACGTGACACTGCATGAGCATGCATAATTAGTACCGCAAAGACATCTTCCAATTGTATGGTTCCAAAATACTGTGCAGTTAGTAAACCAAAAAATTGGGTCGATACGTCCTACGCGCATACAAGTAAACAAACGAGCTCGGTGTGCTGTCACCGTCAAGTGTCCACAGGTAGTAACACTAGCAGCTTGTTTCCTTACAAGCTGCAAAGGCGCTGAAATCAAAATACAATACTTTTCTTAACCTTTACAACACTGCACGGAAATAATCAACTGTGAAGATGGCAACAAGGTGAACTTTGACTTGCATATGCCAATGTATTACGCTTTAAAAAAACTGTTTTGTTGTATTCGACTTGAGCTGCTACATTATAATTTAGTAAATAAATACGTCTCTATTATACAAACTACAGTACCAAGTCATGCCATTAGTGTGTATTTGACACGCAATCAATCTTAATATCCACACCACAAACTATCAAGTGGAAAGAATTTAAAGCTTGATGGTATCTAACGGAGCATGCTGCATGACAAATACAAAAATCATACAATGAGTTTACTGTCCGTGTGGGCAGAAAACAATTGAATCACTGTCTGATAAGAGTACAGTGCGTAGTGTACTTGGCTAGGAATTATTTGGACATTGACATAGTGACAAAAGCAATACATTTCCTCAATAGAATGTCACAATGGATTTGAAATTATTCAGTAAAAAAATATAGTCAAAACGTTAGCTTTAATAGCAATCATCATAACTGATTCATGTACCGCACAAAGCATTGTAATGCAATCATTTTAAAATTCTTCAAAAGTCAATATTTGAAAGTTTTATTTCAAATCCACTGAGTCATTGTCCAGATAATTACCAAACTACCAGTTATCGGACCATGTTCCACTTTAGTAGGCTAATTGCACTGCCTAATTATTGCAGCGTCATCATATAATCAGCTGGTTATCGGACCACGATCCACTTTAGGAGGCTAATTGCACTGCCTAATTATTGCAGCATCATCATATAATCAGCTTGACTTTCCAAATGTGCTTGGAAAGAGTAGTAGTGGCCTCTGACGATGTTCTTCGACAAGATCAGCACAGAGGCATGAAAGCCGCGAGGCTCAGAGGCTAAACTCAGGGTCATACTTCTTTATCTCCAGAAGGAGGCGATCTCGGTCACTGAGGGCCTGCGTGAGGGCCATCTGGGCATCCGAAAGCTCGGACTCCAGGTTTTGCCTCTGTAATGGCACCATTAAGAGATTAGTTTTCCTACATTTAAGCAGAGTGGTTACGTTCAACTAACGTTGTCCACATCGTTTTGATTTCAGCCTCTCAGACGTAACAATTCTGATTTCTGTTATCTTTTGTGTTTAATCAAAATAAGACATTTGCTTTGACTTTTTTGCCGATTGGCTCATTTGATTTCACAACTGGTCTAGCAAATGTAGAACATTCGGTGTGTATGCTTGTGCCAGCATGGAAATGGCTTACCTCACTCTGCTGTTTACCAGAGCAGGAATATTTTGGACTATCCAGACCTTCAGCTACAAAAGAAAAAAAACTGGTCAAACTCATCAAAACTTTTGCTGTACTATATAACGTGCCCACCTTTGAGCCTCATGATTCCATCTTCGCCGCGTTTGAGAAGCAGCTGATCTACAACAAATGTGGCTGAAGTTGGCTGAGGAGCTGTTGGGTAAATTCTTGGGCTATCGTCCTATTAAAAAAAAAAACGAGAGCGACGATCAATTAAAGAAGGCCTTACAGCCTTTTAATTAGATCTGTGCTGATGCGGAAACATTTCTAAATAAAAAATGACTTCAATAGCGCACCTTAATTGTAATGGTCACGTTGCTGATGTGTACGTTAATCGGCTGACCATCCACGCTAAATTCATCCTCCAGAAAAGGTCCAATGTTTGCTACGGTGGAGGTTAACAGCTCGACGTGGCAGTCTTGCACTCTGACATCCAGCAAACCCAAAGACTCGCTCGATTCCGCGCGTTGTGCCGCAGATGGACCACTTTCTGCTCGCATACAGACTGCAGCTGAGCCTCTGCTACCTTGCCCGTTCAACTTGTGGGCAGGAGCTGCACAAAGGGAAAGTTGAGGGCAAGGTGACCCATACATATTGTATATTGTTAGCAGTGTGGTCTGGCAGCAGCAGTTCAAGTTTACCTTGAATGACACCAGCCAGCAGGTCTAAAACCCTGACGTTACCCATCTGTACAGAGCTTAGATTCTGGGCTTGTACAGCAATAACTTGGTCCTCTCCCTTTATTTCCACAGTGCATGATGTCCCATTTAGAATAAGTAACAGCACAGAGGACTACAAGGAACGTACGAAAAAAAGAACCGGAATAATTACTTGTGAAAATAAAATCTGTTGAGCAATTTCATAAATGTGTAACCCCTGAATATAAACACCAACCATATCCGCAGACACGTCCTCTGTACTGAATGACAAGGAGCTGCTGAGATCAGCTGATGAGCCTCCCTCTGTGCCAAGAGCAGGGCTGCCTGAAGGATTGACACTGGCTCGTGCGGAATCTACGCCGGACTCTGGAAACGTCAAACAACACGCTCTCAAGGCCCGATTTGCAAAAAGGTTTAGACGTGCACTAATGAGAGCCAACTCGCTCACGCACATATGTGGATGTATGTGGTTTTTCATGTCATTAAAAATGTAACCATTGCAAGTACCTGAATCCATGAGAACGACAAAATTGTCGCTGGCGTCACTTCCCACAGACAGGTTTTCATCTGGCAGACTGCCATCCAAGATGGCACTGTCAAGAGAATGCAGAGAAGGCGACTGCTTCATCATTTGGTGCCGTAGGCTGGACACCAGGGAGGGGGAAGGCTCCTCTGGATGTTGGACTTGTTCCCTGTCAAGCATACACGCATTCGTTAAGAGCGTCAGCCTGTGATGCGGAAACGCCTGATTAAACTGACAACAGCTCAGCGGGAAAGCAATCGCACTTACTTGGTCTGCGGACTGAACAGTTTGCTCATCCCGGAGCCACGGCTCAATATGCTAAAGGCGTCTCTTGTTTTTGAAAAGGCGCCTTTGGTTAAATCCAGCGAGGCACTGATGGCATCTTTGGTCACATCTTTGGTGACATTGATGGCGCTTGATAGTTCTCCCTCCAGGCTGAAGGTGGAAGGCTCTCTGGAGAGGCTCGGGGAGTTTCCAGGTGAGAACTGAGGTGACAGGACTGGGGTGTCCTCAAGGATGGTCGAGACATCACCTTCCAGTGCCTCTTCTACAGCCTCACAAGCCTCCTCCACCGCTCCGTCTTGATCATCGTGGGCTGTGCTGAGGGAGCACACGCCGTTTTCTAAACCGCTGTCCTCGGGGATCAAATCTGTAGAATGATGCGCAGGGGAGATGTCGGAGTCCGTCAGACTGGGGCTGTCGGTCTCTGGAGTATGGGGGACTTCTTCCTCGTGGTCCGTGCCGGCTGGTGGTAAGAGGAGACCCAACTCCACTGAGTCCAAAAGCAGGGCAAGACAAACCGTGGTCGGTTTTGACTTTTGGTCACAACTCTGCTTAATGTCCTTTAGATCCCGACTTAATTCCACTCCCAAACGCGCCATGGCGTCCTTCATTCTCAGCAAGGCAACATATTGGTAGTGGTTGAGCCACATCTTGACCGGCGTGATGACGTGAGCAATGACGTGGACAAAAGCAAGCGCGGCATCTCTGTGTTCAGAGGGGAGCTGATGGCCCTCGCTTGGGCTGGTGGGGTAATGTGATGAACCCCCGAACCAGGCAGCGGGCTTGCACATCCATACGGACACAGCAAAGGGCTCCACAAAAGGGTGCGTTTTACCTTTCGGGAGTCTTCGTGTTCCATCGAAACCTAGCGCGACACGGGACAGGCTTAGGGACCAGACGTCTTGGGATCGCAGTTGTTTCGGAGCGGTCGGTGAAGGCGCTGACTCTTGGGACTGCTGGAAGAAAATGGAAGGGATGGCGCAGAAGGCACTACGGTCTCTGGGGTAAGGACATGGCGGCTCGGGCTGGAAGAAGGAACAGTTTGCAAAGGTGTCACAGGTCATGCTGAGATCAGCTTTGGAGCCGTGGGGACAGTGGCGGGTGTTGCTGAGAGCCATCTGAGGTACAGTAACAGAAAGGGACCGAGGACGCTCTGGATGGTCCAATATAGAAGAATCTAAGGGAATCACCACCTAAGGAAAGCAGCAACAACAAAAATAACCATTCAGCCTTTTTTTTTTTTAAGAAAGATCACAACTCACCTTGAGCTGAGCTACATCCAGACGGATGTCAACATGCTCGTCTGCTTTGCTGCTGTCTTGCAAATGGTAGAAAGCTTTGACCTGGTCCAGAGTGTGTAGCAGCCCTCTTGAAAACAGATTAATCCACAAGACACTTTCTGGATCAACACACAGCTGGAGGCCATTCACCTGGCCGTACAGGTTCGAGGTTGGCACTGCAAGTATAAAACAAGGTTTAAATTCAAGTCCAGTTCAAATTTCTCAAGATAAAGTTAAAGTACGATGAAATTAAGGGGAAAACGTACATTGATGCACATACATTGTAGACTTCATTCATGCTAAACATTTCAGTACTAACTCATCTGACTTTGTGTTACAGCAAAAGGAAATAAAAATAAATCAAGTCAGTTACCTGAGAAACTGGGGTTGTTGGGAAAGTAGTATTCAGTAAACTGCAGATGAACTGCTGGTACACTATCTGGCAGATGCAAAACTTTACGATTACATGACAACAGAGGCTGGGTTTTCTTGTTTTGACGGCTCTTTGTAGACACCTGAATGAAAAATATAATAATCATAACAATTTTAGGCAAATGCAACCAATTATTAAAAAATATGTTGAGAGTGAGGAAGAGAAAAGAAAACATGAATCTATTTTCTTTTTAAAAAAAAAAAAAAAAAGAGCCAAAAACATTTCCCCTTGAGGGTCTCACTCAGGCCAAAGGGGAACTAAAAGCTCCTTGAAATAACCCTGAAAGTAACAACTGAAACACACTTAGATAAAAAAAATAAAAATTCAGTGTAGTACCTTTTTTTAAAATTTTCCATTTAAGTAAAAATGGCAATGACATGTTTAGCTTATGTTTTGTATGAAAAGTAAAACATTTTAAAAAGATGACAGTATTATTGCGTGTGACCAAACCGACTTGAATAAATGGAAATTTGACACACCCCAAAAAATATTTGCTCTACTTTGTAGCTTGTTTAAATAGCAACCTGCTTGCAGAGCACGACAGTAAACAGGCAAATCAAATCAGGGAATGATAAAATCATGCCTGGTGAATGTCAACGTCGTCTATCCGAACCACCATGCAGCTTGACCGCAAACTCTTCAGAGTTGAGCTCAAAGGACTCGCACCGGAGTTGTTTCTGGCTGACTGTTCTTTGTCAGAGAGATTTGACTTTGGGCTTGTTGTTCCATCTGAAATAAGAAAGCGCACCGCTTGACTTACAAGAGACAAAATAGTTGAGTGTGAACTTTCATTTGTTTTAAGTCCTCCTTAAGCCACCACTGAACAATCGTGGAGACTAATCGATGGAATAATCGATTGTAAGAAAAAAAATCATTTGTTACAGTGCTAGTGTAGTGTGTATTATCCAGTGCGTGAAATGAATTCTCAATGCATACCTCGAGGCGTCCTTGCGAGGGAATTGTCGTGTGGCTCGGGCGTCTCGGTACACGGACCTGGAAACCCAAACGACTCTGCTCTCATCTGGTAGTCGTGTAGCAGTTTGCCTGCCCACTGCGCCTGAGCTTCCATAGCTCCGCTGTGGCGTTCCCAGTGTCGACATCCATCGGCTGTGGCGAAGCAGCATTAAGCGCCAGTTAAACGTAGACACCAAGAACGAGTGGCTCAAGTGAGTTTAATCGTAAAATAAGGGCTCGTCGCACTCACCCTGCCGGTGAACAGGATAGTAGTCAAAACCCAACTTCCTGAAGGTCAACTGCATTGCACCCTGCAAACCTGGAGGTTCTTCTATATCTGTCAATATACATATTGTAGCAGTTAAAAGTGATTATGTCAGGCCTTTATACTTTAACCCAAGTCTGTCTAACGTACCTTCAGCTACAGAGGAACTGTCGTTGCATACATGAAGGTCCAAGCGGGAAATGAAAGTGTGGTAAGAAGATTCCTTCACATCAAAGCGATCAAAATATTGACTCATGTTGTTGGGTGAGCCTATATGAGCGGGTGTTGACTGGGCCCAAAGGTTGTGGAGCCCAGGTGATGGCGGAGCAGTCTGCAATACAATAAAGCTAATTGTCAATATTTAGGAATAAAAAAATAGATTAGGGCTCACATTTGAAGTTAACATGTTTATGTTCTTGAAAAAGGAATGCGATCTTTGAGATGTGTTTTCAGATTAAAAATGAAAACAAAATAAATAAAATCAAAATCAGGACTTTGAAAGTTCAACTTAACGAGATCACAATAGGCAGCAGGACCTGCAGGGACTCTGCAGTCATGCTCTTCCTCTGCTGAGCAGACTTCTCTATGGCCTCGCTGAGCGACTTGGCGTAGCGGATAATGGCTTTTAGCTGAGAGTCGGTCAGTACCCACAACAAGTCATCCAGAATGAAAAGCAGCTTGGAGGCCAACACGTTGCAGTCCTTTATCTGGTTGGGACAATGAAACATTTGTGACCCAAATGCACGGATGGCAGTGATGATACTTTTCAGGCGCTTTCATGCCAAAATCGGCAACTTTTATCCTCACATATACATTAGATTAATGTAAATATAAAATACTGAACAATGTATCTTGTTTTGTGCACGTTTTCTTCGACCTTATGTAAAAAATATTTTAAACGATATCAATTCAAATGAAGTGGAAAATGTCTCACTCTGCGTTTTAGAGCAATGCGAATGCGTCCCTGGTTAGTGATGAGGCGCAACGGGGTGCTACCCAAATCCTGGTCGTCACTCTCGATGGCGTCTGCCTCGATCCTCAAAGTCTGCCAGTTAATTTCCTTGAACGTCAACACCTGCAGAAAACAAAAATAAGAAATAAATAAGTGAACGAACGAATGAACGAACGAATGGGTCCACAACACACACAGCAAACATGACAGTCGTTGATGGGAAAAGGATTTGAGTAAAGCATTGCATTGGTACCTCTCCTCTCTTTGGGTCTGTGATGCGAGTGAAGCGGAGGTCGCTGCGTTGCCATTTGGGGTTGAGGCTGTTGCCTTGCAGCTGCCACAGCTCAAAAGAGGCATGGAAAGCCCGAGCGTGCACTTTGATGGTGATGGAGTTGATCCTAACAGACATGCCCTCCACTACTTTCTCGGCAAAGCCGTACTCGCTGCGAAGAGTGGCGGCAAAGGTGAGGCAATGTGCTGAATTTCAGCAGGATTTCTGGAGGCTTACCTCTGGCCTTCTGTGATGGCGATAGGAGAGGGGCCATTGGGAGGACGTGGCTCCTCGCATGTCCTCATTTCTACCTCCACTTTATCCAGAAACTGCACAAAAGAGGAAAAGCGAGTAGAATTGAGCATGTTATTTAAAAAAAAAAAAGAAGAAGTTTACTTAAGATAGAGAACAACCTTTGCAATGAAAACTAGATACTGGAAAATAGAGGGAACTTCTTACCAGGCAGATGGGGCTTGTTTTTAATTTAGTCCATTGTATCTGCAAAGATCAGTCAAAGTCAGTCAAGGCCGTCACAAAAGTGTTTGTGCAGAATTCCACACTTCTTTGTATTCAGCAGGCATGACGCAAGCATATTGTCTACACTTCTCAATGCCATTAAGAACATCACATTTAAAAAAAAAAACCTGAAAATTCATTTTAATAATAGTGTGCACATCAACAGTTCAATCCAGTTAAACATGTTAAATCCAATTAAGTATAATGACATATACTACTTGACCATGATTTATAGAGGTAATTGAATCAAGTTACCAACCAATGAAGAAGGTGCTGTCATGGGTCAAACCAGTAGAGCTGTCAGCTTGTCTTGTTTTGAAAGTGACTCACCCTGATCGCGGCTTTGTTGCAGTAGACACGTGTGACGGCCAACCAGGTAGGCAGGTCGAGCATGTTCTGCAGAACTTCTTCATCAAGCTCAAGATTGGACAACTGCCCTTCGCCCTTCAAGGTACTTAGGTTGATCTTGTCTGGAGACAGATTCTTGGTAAACCTAAGAAGAATAAACAGACCAAAGTCAATCGTTACTTTTATCTGACAATATCAGGTCACAGATTTAGGGGGGAAAAAATCTCAACAATATATTTCAGGGCTTTTTTAACACCAAAGAAACACTCCAATTTTATATTTAGACAGCTTGGTTAACTAGAACCAATAAAATAACGAGAGGCAACGCAACAGCAATCAGGCAACAATCTCTACAGTTCACACACAAAGCAGGATTCTGACGCATCAACGTGACATTTCAGAGAATTGTGCAAAATTGTTAGTCAACACAGTGACCTGCCTGACAGACCTGACAGATCAGTTGAACACTTGGTCAATACCAAACTTCAAATGTCAGACAAAAATGCGGGTTTGTTTGCACTTCTGCTACTGTGATTTGCTGGAATTAAAAACAATATTAGTTCAAAGACTATAGCGGCTCTGGTAATTTAAGTTATTTGTTACGATTAATTTAAGATTAAGGTAAGATTAATGGTAAGATTAACATGCTTCAAATGAGTTCAAATATTCAAGAGTTTATCCCGCTGGAAAACAAAAGAGGCACTGTAAAACTGTTGGCCTGAAAATTAAACAGCTCTAAAATTGATCTTAAACAATGTACAAAGAGGATCCGTTTTAAAATACTTAATGGGACTACTACATGCTGGACTGGCTTTGAATAAACCGCTAGAAATTAGTACAGCCACAATATCCTACATTAATGCAATTGTTGGATGATGTCTTACCTAAATATTACTTAAGTAGGGATAAAACGAATAACTTAATACCGTATCAGTTGAAATCAAGAATTTGTGATTCTTTCTTAAATATGTCACGTTTATTTATTTTTAGGCTTTTCGACGATACAGTTAGATCTCTAAATCCGCTAACGCACTGCAGTACCACCAACCATTGTCTACATACTTAAAACATGTGGTGGAAAACTGGGATGGTACAAGATTAATTCAATCGATTTTCATTCAAAAGATGGGCTTTCATGTTTCATAAAGAATGTGCCTTCTAACGCATAATTGTAATTTCTCTGCTTATTTGATATTCTGCAAGCAGACGTTTTAAACACGTTCGACAAAAAAACAAACAAACAAGTGCCACATCAACTGCCGATGCGAACCATTTAATAGTGATTGTTGACGCCGCCAGCCAGCATCCTGCAAGGCTAGCAGGCTACCCTACATGACACTTACCTTGACAAATGTTTCAGAATTTGCTTTTTGATAATCCCGGCCATTGCTGAGGCTGCCGTGGTCGTACCGTATCTCTGCCGAATGGGTTTCTATTTATATCAACATTTACTAGCTTGGAAAAGGCTCTATAGAGAATGCATCACTGGCTGGGGGTATCTTAAAAGCCATGGCGATGCTGCTAGGCTAGTAAGTATCTCGCTCCCCATCGTAGAGCATTCGCCCTCGCCCTCTCTCTCTCTCTCTCTCCTTTTTTTCTCACGCTCGCCACCATAAACCGCACTAAAGAAGCAATAGCGTCATCTGTCGGGCAATATATACGTATATACGTATATATATTATTAATATATATATATTGTTTTAACAGAATACGTACCTATAGGACCTATAGTCCTATAGTATAGGTAAACACAGTACGTATTCTGTTAAAACCGGAACCTGGAATCTTTTGAGAACTATTTGGGGACAAGGCAATGCATTATGATGCAAAGGGTTGAAATAACACATTTTAAATTCTATGTTATTTATTAATGATTTTTATGTATGTAAATAACACATTTTATATCATATGTTAAAAAACACATGCTCATGATTTCTTATGGTAGCAAAATTTCAAGTACGTGTTATGCCACCAAATATTAAATGTCATTCAATTAGGTTACTTTATTAATAATATCTGTTGAAATACATGAAAGGTGGGTAGCTTCAAACAAAAGGTTTCACAGCAGAAATGTATGTGTGCTTGTGTACATGTAGGTGTTTTTAATTTTTTTTATTCATATATTTCGATGATGATGATTTTTGCTATTCTTATTATTCTTATTCTTATTTGCCTGGTACGTAGTATTTCCCAGTCACATGGCCTCGGCGGTGTCAGAGGTGAGCGATGCGATTGTGACATGCGCACTGGGCTCTGTTGTTCACAGTTTTGTTATGGCAAAAGCGGGCCTACCTCAGTAAAAGGAGTTTCTTTTTTGAATTTCATTTTCAAGAGGCGAAGTGACGATGGAGGGTATGGACCTGGACGTAGACCAGGAGCTCACGCAGAAATTTAGTTGCATGGGCACAACGGACAAAGACATTCTCATCTCGGAGTTCCAGAGGCTGCTCGGCTTTCAGCTTAACCCCGCCGGATGCGCCTTCTTTCTGGACATGACCAACTGGTGAGCTCGGGGACTGAACTGGCCTGTCGCTCGGACTTCGTGTTAGCTCTTGCACGCTTGCCAGCTATCATTACTTTCGCGGAGGGAAGACAATATTTATACTCGGGAAATATTTTTTGATCAATGTAGCGTGTGTTAGATCGAATGCTATAATGTTATAATAATTATTTGGACAAGCATATAAATTGCTGACGCTAACTTTGAAAGGAATTTAGATACTATATGGTCACAATACAAAGTTACGCCGTTAGCTGAATGAATACATGTAGTTTTCCTCATGTATTGCTTTCCACGGCTATCATTATATTTGCCACCAATGTTAAACTCGCTAAACTGAACGCAATAACTAACTACTATATCTTTCCCGAGATGCCAATTTTGCGTGGGTTTTGTGAAACACACCATTAATCCACGGAAGGATAGTTGCTCTTGAGTCCTGTGTTATGTAACCTGGCAGCCAAACCGAAACGTGTAGCAAGCCTGGACCAATTGTCATTCCGTGTTATTAGATGTTAACGTAAAAGTATAAACTTACAATTTACACAATGTATGAATGAAGGTAGGTTGTACTTTGCTTTGGAGACAAATATTGTTATTACACTGTCGTGTCAACATTCGGCTGTGAGCTAGCGCAAGTCACGTGACCACGTTGTAAGCGCTCCTCGCAACCAGTTTGCTAAAAATAAGATCTGCTGGTTTATGGATGACGAGTGCGTCACGTGAAACACCCACTCACACATTTAGTGGGCTGAAATATGGCAAGTTAATTCAATGTTTAAATGCTCCTTTTGACTGTCTGGAGCTAACGTTGCAGTGACGCCGACGTCTATGCTGAGGATTTGCTTCTTTTCATTTCAAAACATTTTTGCCCTCTGTTAAAATTACATTATGAGAAAAGACCTGATTTGTCACCTACTGCTTGTTGCAGACACATTGATATTAAAATATTGAGCAAAATAACCCGAGTCACCACCCAAAAAGAATACAAAGAAATGTTTCTGTAATTATTTCTTTCTTTTGTGATGTGTCAAATATATATTTTCCTGGCCATCACTAAATGTGTGACATCTCACTGGCTTGTAACATTTAATGCAATAGTCATGTTCACACTTGATGACAAAAGCAGTCAAGCTTCTAGAAGTCTTTATAATTGATAGCTATGAAATTAATATGAAAAACAGTAGTGCAAATCAATGTTGTGTGACTACCTTTTTCAGGAATTTACAAGCAGCCATTGGAGCATACTATGACTTTGAGAGTCCAAATATCAGTGCGCCCTGCATGTCGCTTGTGAAAGATGTGACTATTGGTGAAGGGGAATCAGTTCCGCCTGACACACGTTTCACCAAGACCTGGAGGATACAGAACACAGGTAAAGCCCACACAACAGTCATGCAGTATATTTCTCAGGTGTAAAATCTTTTAAAAGAGGATTTACCATTTTAAGTAGCTCTGATGTGCTTCTCAGTGGAATATCTAGAAGAGTTTTGGGGGGTTTCCCTTTTTTTGCAGTTTGTACTGCATGAATGTTCCATCAAGTTAAATAGCGCCACATTCATTCCTGCTTGTCTTCTAGGTGCAGAGTCTTGGCCTCCTGGGGTTTGCCTGAAGTATGTTGAAGGAGATCAGTTTGGTCATGTAAACATGATAACGGTCCGGTCTCTAGCCCCTCAGGAAATGACGGATGTGAGTGTGCCTATGCATAGCCCAGGCTCTCCTGGTATGTACCAGGGCCTTTGGAGAATGTGTACAGCGACGGGACTTTACTATGGAGGTAGGCGGGACCAAACAAAATACATAGCCACTGTTGCAAGGCACCAATCAGGCTAATCCACCCTGTTTTTTTTTTTTTTGAACAGATATTATTTGGGTGATCCTGAGCGTGGAGGTCGGCGGCCTTCTTGGTGTCACACAGCAGCTTTCATCTTTCCAAGCGGAGTTCAACACCCAACCTCATCGCAACGTAGAGGGAAATTACAACCCCTTCGCCTCACCGGAGAAAAGCAAATGGCCCAACGGCAACAGTGACCTCCACCACGATGGCAGCCATAAAGTCTCAGAGGAACACTGGCAGGGGAGCCCAAACCAGTTGCAGCCAGATCAGAATGGACTTTCACACAACTCTGTGGACATAGTAGCAAACAGCCTACAAAGCAATCTGTCAATAGTCACTTATAACCAGGTAAGGTGACACAAGGCCCACAAGGATATTTTTGATTTCCAAACTGTCAGACTTTCTGACACAAATGCCATATGTCACATATGGTCAATTTCATTTTTTTTTCCATCACCAGAAATGTCCACTTTATGCTTCAGGTTTCAAGTGGGATTAAATTAAAGCCAAGTGTTCCCCTCCAACAGCCTGAGCCCACATTTTGGCTTGACAAGTCTGCACGAGCTCAGTTGTGATATTGTAAATGGAAATCCTTGGTCTGTACACTTGATGTTGCCTAACTTGTTCTTTCTCCTTACAGGGTTTACAGGAGCCTTCCCCGTTTGGTCACTCATGAATCTTGGGACTAGTTCTAGAGAAGCTGCAGTAATAAACGCCTCTGGAGCCTACCACGTGGATGAGAGAAGGAAGAGGTTCTTCTATCAGTTGCTGCAGGAAAGTCTGTAATCAATTTATGCAAAGCAACTGTACCCTGCAGCGGCACTCTTGAGCAGCAGAGGTCTCTGAAGTCGGATCCACCGACATCCCACCACCACTGTATGCTCACGTGAATGCTAAGTTAAAAAGTAGCGCAATTGAGTCTTTTGAGTGATAACTTTTTTTTTTTCATACAATTTAGTAGTCGGACCGCAAAGTTACGTGTATTGGTCAGATTGGGTGTGTATTCTTGTGAGTGTGAGTTCAAGGTGAAACCTTGGAGGAAAAGCCATTTATTTTGCCAATTTATTCTCCGGTTTCCGCTTTGATGGCCCAACGTATCGATTGCTTGGGTTTCGGGAAAGTTTCCCTTTAACAAAGAAAAATAATGTGGTCATTACATAAAACACATGTCTTATTTTTTTAATACACAGAGACTCCAGAAAATATGAAAGGCTCAAGCCAGATAGTGTATTTATACCCACCCACCCGCTCGGTCACCCATTAAAACTGAAGCAATAGTTTCTGAAATACAATGCACTACAATGATCTTCCACTAGAGGGCGTCATGTTCACTGTACTGGGCCGCTTCACACATACTTAGTACCCGAGTTTCTCAGCCACGTTGGAATTACTGCTAGAATTTAATTTTTACAGAAGTTATATTCTATACTCTTTAGGATGCCTCACACTGGTTTTCATCAGAACTAGACTGGAAAAGCTAGTGTGGGATGATTGAACCCAAACTTTGCTTTGCTGTATAGAATTAAGTTATATATCAAAGTAATATTCATTGACTAGAATCCATTTTTTTTTACAAGTTATCTGGTGAGGAGATATTACTAAATAAGAGCCATAGGCTTTTGATCCAATGTAGAGACAATTTGGACAACGACCTTTTTTTTGTCTGGAGCATTCAATTAAACTCATGTAACTTTTTGGGAGAAAGCCAGAATATACAGAGAATATTCACACAATTATGTTGAAAAGCTGGAGACTCCGCAGCGAAATCTGAGATTCAAACTCACAACCTTTGATGTGCTAACAAACACGCGCTTCACCGTGCTGCCTTTGAATTATTTTCTTTAACGTGTATGCTGTTTTATAGTTGACACCTATTCTAATCATGTCTCCATTTTATAAGCTCAGGAATTGCGTGATTTACCGCAATTCCCTATCAACAGAATCAATTTATCCATAATATCACCGGACTGCGGTTTTTATGAACTGCAACGCATTATTGAAAAAAGTCGAATCATGCCCATTTTCATTTTATAGCGCTTGCACAATATCCTTTAATTTGAATGTATTTGATGAATGTTGAGAAGGAAAAAACATTTGGCAAAATGATTAAATAGCCCTCACATTTGTGTTTGTGTTGAATACTATTCTGCATCTTTGATTTCCTTGGATGGATGCAAACATCATCAATCCCGTTGTGATTTAAGAACAGACGACAACAATGGTGGTGGTGTCTTTTTTTTTTTTTTTTTGGCTGCATATTTCGCACCACTGGACTGGCTGATCTATGCACTGAGTAACATGACCTCTTCAGGCTTGTGTGTACGAGCGTGTGCGCGTGTGTTTCTTCCTACAGTTGAGTTCCGAAGGGCTAAATGACTGAGTGTTAGTTACAGCTAATTTTAAGAGTACTTTGACTGGTGAGCATCTTCCATGCGGCTGCATCTTGTGAACCCTAAAACCAGGGTGAACTTTGACAAAACCAGCTAACAGCGAAGCATGCCAAAAAGAGATAAAAAATGGGTAGTGACTTGACAAGTGCAATGTGTTTTTGTCTGAAATTACCAATGATGAGTCATACATACAGCAGCATGCTTGAGGACGAGAACGTGTTCAAAGATTTTTTTTTCTTGTAAGTTTGATGAATGTTTGTATGAATAAATTATCACTGATAATTGAAGGCTTTTTTTCTTGTTTGCATCAAACAAACATGGAACACTGCTCCTTGCCATGAACGCTCAAAAAAGCCTCCCCCCGCGCCAAAATTATCACATCAGCCTTTAGTGAACTAAATTCAAATGCCTTGTGTTGTCTGAAATACAGTGATCCCTCGCTACTTCGCGTTTCGTTTATCGCGGCTTCGCTACATCGCGTATTTTCTTTCCAAATTAAAAAAACATTTAAAAGTCAAAATAAAACTTCGAAATTGAGGAAACATGTGTCTCACCTTTAGGACAATGTAATATTGCTCCAAATGTTTGTTTACATTCCTTTAGAAGTCATTAGCATCTTTCCGCTAACTTGTTAGCCTGCCTAGTGCTTCTTGTTGGTGACCGTACTTCTCGGATTTCACTTATTGCGGGTGGTTTTTGGAACCAATTATCCGCGATAAACGAGGGACTACTTTCGGTAACAGAAAGTAGACTAGCCTCGAGAAACCAGGTCTTAGTTGTGGCGTAGGCAGTGTAAAATAACATAAGTGTATATAACTAATATAATGTAAATAATATAGAATATAAATACAATAGTACATGATCAATAAATATATAAATAAGTGTACCACTACAGCGCAAGCCCCCATTTCTAATTGCGGTCGACTACGAAAATGCCAAAAGAATGGGGAACAAAATGTTCCAGACTTGAACTAAACACCTTAGTCTTTTTCTAAGCTGTCATAATTATCGTGAAGGGGGTGGCAGTTAATGTGCAAGACTTCATTATTTTATTTGTCATAGGCGTAGTCATACTGTATGTAAATGGACAGAGTTAATATGCATGTCTCTCATTTGGCTCATTGAAACATGAACAAAAACATTAATGAGAGAGAAAGTTTTGGCATCAAACTCAGAGGAAGAGCTAAACATGTTATCAGATCTTTTCTTGCCCTCTATTTATTGGAGGGAGGAGTCAGGTTACTTGCTTGCCTGGAGGCTTACTGGTCTGCATGGCGCTCCTCAACGGCTCCTGTCCATCAGCACTAAAAACTACCTGGAGATGCTTGCTGTTCTGAGGAGCACAAGAGAAATGTGGAGGCGAATAAATATAAAGTTGTTTTAATGTGCAAACCTGTTATAAAAAATGTTTTTCGAATCGGGGGATAATATGAGAAGCTCTTTAGAATAATTCAACACTGTTTAGTCAAAGCAAACATTGACACAATTTCTTCCACACTCTGCCACTTCTTGTTGTTTGACTTTCCAATGAGACTCTGCAACTTTACAAAACAACTCGTGGGAATAGTTGTATTGGTTTCATTTATTGATACCAAAAACAGATTATTTCTAGAAATACAGAAGCTGGCAAAATGAAAAGCTCTTAATACCTAGTAAGTTGGGGTTTGTTAGTTTTTTGCCCTAAAGGAGGTAATATTGCCTTTGTCCACTTACCTGGTCTACTAATATATTTTTCACTCAAACATTGTGATCCATGCTTTAACAACCCTTAAATACAATGTTTCCTTCTTGTTTTTATTTTTTGTGGTTTTTACTTGTATGTATATTGTGTACTATGTCTTGTCACCGCGGGATAGTGGGAACGTAATTTCGATTTCTTTGTGTCTTGGCATGTGAAGAAATTGACAATAAAGCAGACTTTGACTTTTTTTTACTTTTGTCTACATCAGAAACATTTCTAAAATGATTACTGATTATGATTACGTTTAGGTTTTGACCAAATTGGCCCCTCCCTGGTTTTGTCACACCCCATTTTACACAACTGAGATGTCAAACTAGAAGTCAGGCACGTTCTCTTGAGGGCCAGGGACCAAACAAGGTGTCTCAGGGGTCATCGTGGATTGAAGCAAAACAGCTCTAAACCAACAAGAACTTCCGTTTGACACTCCAGCTCATTTTTGCCTAGAGGCAAGTGAGTTTAAGGGCTCCAGAAGAGCGCAAAACCATATCAGGGAAGGACACAGACAAGGTGGAGCAGTTGCATCAGGAGAGGAAACTGATCTCCACTGGCAGCCACTCTGAGTAACAGATAAGGTAAGACATTTCCATTCATTATTATTTCACATCTGCAAGTTAACCTTTACATCAGGGGTCACCAACATTTTTAACTACTTCTTAGATACTTGTTTATGTGACCATTGACATTCAATATACAGCAGATTCTTTTGTTCAGACAAGTAAAAATTTGTTACCTGCTTGACAGTTTCGAGGACGCATCTGAGGACGACTGGAGACTGTCAAGCAGGTAATATCTTAAATATTTTTACTTGTCTGAACAAAAGAATCTGCAGTAATTCATCTGTGGCATACTTCTGCGAGGGGAGAGAGAGAAAATGAGAGAGAGAGAGATTGTTTATTTTAGTTGAAGGAATATCTAGAAGAGCAAGTTTTCACTGCAGCCAAACTTTGGAACGGCAGTCATTGGTGCATTCAGCTATACAAGTCATGCTCATTGTAATCCGCTTCCTCAACTAAAAACAAAATTGTACCTTGTTCATTTTTCTTTCCCGATATAAGCGTAAGAACAATTTTGTCCAATATAATGTGTTTTCTTTTGGTGCGACAACTATCATAAGTATTGTCAAATTGCGTCAACAAAATAACCGGCTTTTTTGCAGCGTGCAGTTGAGGATGGGGAGTTCAGGTTATGATGACATCATGAGCTCCAGAGGACATTCATCTCTCGGCCTAAGTCCCCCATTTGACGACGATGGAATTCACTGGGTAGAGGAGCTCGAGGATATCAAACCTTCTCACAGTTTGTTGAGCCTCCCATCTCTTAACTACCCTACTGATTATGAAGAGTTAGCGAGTGAAGAACTGTGGATGGCAGAGGCTGCCGCAATTCCTGCTCAAGATTTTGGATGTCCAGAGCCAAACCCGCCCATACTAAGCCCGGCTCAGAACCCTCCCATTGATGTGCAGGGTAAAGCAGAGGACTACTGTCTGGAACAGGTCCAATCGATGGTGGTGGCAGAAGTGCTAAGTGACGTCACGAAAGCCTGCAAGCTGCTCAACATTGCACCAGGTACAACTACTGGATCCATGTCAAATTATTGGCTAAACTTGAAACACGGCACTGTTGTCGCTATCAATACGCCCCAACCCCTGGGGAGCTGCACACCTTGTGCAAACAGACAATCCTCATAGGTCCTTTTGAACTGACAGCCTAAAAATCTTGGTGATGCTGATTGTTTGCTGTGTGAGAGCACATTCAGTCCCAGAAATAAGCAGCCATACAAATGTCATGACGCCAGTCATTGCAACTTGGACTGAAGCCACTGGATCATTTTTAATTGGATTTGACAAAAACATTTTAAATACTTGAGACTTTACTTGAACTTGGGAGTTAAATACTTGGGACTTGACCTGGCTTGAGATACTATGATGACTTGATTGCTGTTTATTTTATTTGTTTGGTTTAAAGAACAAATCTAAAATTCTTGTCATGATTAGAGGATTAGCCTGCTAGTTAGTCAAAACACTCTCAAATCTATTTACCAAAAAGTGGCATGAAATTTTAACCTATCACATATCTTCTTTAGCAAAGTTCAGGGAAGCTGACATTCAAGCATTGAGTCTCAAGCCGCAAGTCTATTTTGATTATGGATAATGATAGAATTGAAGTAGAAATGGTTTGAAAATAGTGTGAATTTCACTTTCAAGTAGTACAAGGAATAAACGTGGCTTTAAAATGTAAAAAAATATATATAGTACATATACAGTGATCCCTCGCTACTTCGCGTTTCGTTTATCGCAGCTTCACTACATCGCAGATTTTTTTTCAAATAAAAAAAAAAACATTTAAAAGTCTAAATAAAACTTCTAAATTGAGGAAACGTGCCTAATCTTTAGGACAATGTAGCATTGCTCCAAATGTTCGTTTACATTCCTTTAGAAGTCCGTTTTCGCGTGTTAGCACGATCGCAAATTTGCATCTTTCTGCTATCTCGTTAGCTTGCCCAGTACTTCTTGTTGGTGACCGTACTTTGCGGATTTCACTTATTGCGGGTGGTTTTTGGAACCAATTATCCGCGATAAACGAGGGATTACTGTACTGTCATCCAGTCTTTGAATTCCTCTAGGCAGAACACAAGGAGAGTACACTAAGGAGAAAGTGTCCTTTTTGCTTCGGAAGAACATACTATAGTCATCTGCAGGGACTCCTTTAAGCCCTACGTCACCAGGCAGTAAACACAGCTACTTTTATGTGGAAAATTTGCATAGTAGTGGAGGGAACCTTTCTTAAAATGGAACCCAGAGGCAACAAAATTAATGAAAACAGAAGGGGCCCCAGCATTGAACCCTGTGGAACATAATGGGGCTCGTTGTGTTTATTCTTGTTTGAATTTTCCTCCACAGATCCGCAAGAATGGAGCTGCATGCACGTTTACAAGTGGCTGCTGTGGACAGAGCACTTGTACGGACTGCCACAATTGAGCGTGCTCTTCAAGGAGCTGAGTGGAAGGGACTTGTGCTCCATGTCAGAGGCTAACTTCAGAGAACGTTCCTTGCAGTTTGGAGATATACTATATGCTCAACTCGACATCTGGAGATCTGGTAAGAATTGAGGCAGGTGCAAAGTGAACCTTGCCGTGATGTCCAGAGGCAAACTAGAGGGCAGAGAAAGATGTTTAATGTATTTCAGAAACGGCTACTGAATTCAATTTTGTGTTGTTTTTCGTTAGCTGCAGCAATGAAGGACCTGTGGCCACCAGAAGACTTTAAGTCAGATAAATCTTGGACAGGTTTATACATTTGTGCATGGATCTACAACATTATTTCTACTAACAGCTATGAATGCGTTGCCTGAGACTCTACCTCTCCTTTTTTTTTTTAGCAAATGACAGTTCTTGGTGCAACTGCCCGAGTCAGCCCATCCATTTGTGGCAGTTCCTCCGGGAGCTGCTCCTCAAGCCGCACAACTACAGCCGCTGTATCCGCTGGATCAACAAAGAAAAGGGTAAAGCCATAGAGAAGTGGCATCCACTGTGTGTCACTAGTGTAGATTTGAACCAACAACATATGGTGTACTGTCCACATACTGTTCTTCTATTTTTCTCAAGGTATATATAAGTTCTCTAATGTGTCCATAGGGATTTTCAAAATAGAAGACTCGGCTCATGTGGCCAGGCTTTGGGGCATCCGAAAGAACCGCCCAGCAATGAACTATGACAAACTGAGTCGATCTATACGTCAGTACTACAAGAAGGGCATCATTCGAAAGCCGGATGTGTCACGCAGATTGGTCTACCAATTTGTAAATCCTGAATGACCGAGCTGTTTGTTGCATCAGGATGGCAACAAGCTGTAAAAAATGAAGATGTGCTGGACATAAGCATAAGAACATGTAAGCTTCCAGATGTACTTGATCATATCAATTGTAAAGACTGCCTACTAAATTGTGCATTTCTGCCTATTACAAAAAAAGAAAAAATAATTTAAGTTTTCTTGTTTTAAATCTTGCATATCACATTCATAAATTCTTCCGTTTTACTCATTCAGTTGTGGTCTCCTCTATATTTCTGAATTTATGAACATGTCTTGTAAACAAGCATTGCAGTCAAGCTAAGAAGTAAGCTAATGCTAACTGCTAGCATTAGCGAGAAGCTAACGAATGCGTTTAACACATTATTGTGGTCCCCCAAGGATAAAACAGCACATTTGACGCAATTCATCTGATACGACTACTAAAAAATACATCAACAAGAACTGAAAATATAGAACGCACAGCACTAAAATCAGCAGAAAGACTGATGCTATTGCTATAAAAACGAAGTTCACGTGTCCGTCGTTTCCATAGATCGAAGGAACTTTCTGCAAATCCCTCTCAATACTGACGAGATTTCTCGTCCTTGATTAAGCAAGACTATGCACACAGATGTGGGAACTTTGTCCTGAAAAAAGAAACTTAACCAGGTACCTTTTTATGGTTCTGATGCTGGGGTACGGTGGAAGGAGTTTTGTGGATTGATGCATCCAACAACGGAACATTTTGATCTCTCCACTTCGGCAACCTTGAGTTGTTTGGACTACAAAAGTCTCTTCGAGTAACAAAGATGGCGGATGCGCAAAACCGTTTGGCTGCACCTGTTACCTTGTTTGGTAGATGTGACGTAATAAATAAAAATACGTTATAGAAAATGAAGAAAACTGAACTGAGTAAAAAAAATAGCCCCCAAACAGATCATAAAAGTATCTCTGGGACACCTTTCGAAAATCTTGGAGACTCCAAGTGCACAATCAAATGAATATAAAAGCAAAAAAAGTGGATTTTGTATGTCTCCACTGCAGACATTTTAAATCATTTTGAATTTTAGGTTGTAAAATGAATTGAGTTTCTACAAATGGAATACTACAAAATGAAAAATAAATAAAGTTGAGAATTTCTTCTTCTCAAAGATTTACCTTTATGCGCTCAGATCAGACCACCTCATGTACAAATTGATATCCACCATGTTTTGCTTATGTCATAAATCAAGTGGCTTCATGTTTTGACATTTCAGTTACAGAGACAACTCTACTTCCACAATATCTAAGTCTCTTTTCCAGCACATATCATCTAGTCCTAGACTTGAGAAGTGATTTATGGAAGTTACAAAAAACTTTTCACATATTCATATTAAGATCCTCTTATGTGCTTGTCTAGCTAGCTAGATAGATCAAATAAAAACAAGAGACCACGCTTTTTCAAACAAACTTGTTTCCCTTTCATACCAATATCGTAATATTGACATCATCACAACAAATTTGATTGAGCTCTTTTTCATCGCTATCGTCGATTTTATCTGTGATCATAATCATCTTTATGCATATTTAAATGAACGTCTTGTTACATCAAGATGAACAGGCACTACACCAGTTAGGAGATAAAAGTACATCACTAACTATGAACATACATCACCTAGACCTAATATCAGGTTTCCACGCCATGAGCTGTGGTCCCCTGTGTGCATAAGGAAGAGATCAACATTTAAAAAAAATAAAGAAAGAAAGAAAGAAAGAGCATTTACACACTTACACATTTTTACTGCCCCAACATGGTTAGGTCTCATTTTCAACTCAACACAGTTGTACAGTTACAATAGATAATCTTTAAATTACATCTTCATTTACAAATCTGACAGCTTGGGGTGTAACTCTTTTATGATACACTTAACCATCGCCATGAAATTCATACGATATGGTGCCTATTACTTTATATTTCATTGCTGTTATTTGAATGAAACACATTTACATATATAACACTACATTTTGTCTTAGTAGTCAATCACTTGCATGTTTTTTTTTTCTTTGAACTTTTTCTACACAACGCGTACATACGGAATGATGTCTCCCTCAGAATGGCAATGCAGGTACTTTTTGTGGCTGATGCATTTGTTGTTGTGTGTGCGTGGACCACGGATGACACAAGTCCTTTTTGCTTTGCTGGACAACTCGACTCGTAAGACACAACTTGTGAGCTGGTGATGTTTTTCTCCTCGCTGCGATACCTAAAGCTGTCAAATCATGTCCCGGGGAGAGCTCAACACATCTGGGTCCAAAACTCCAGCACTTCTAAAAGGATATCGCTCATGCAGTAACCACTTCAACAAATTTGAGAGTAACACACACATCGATTTGCTGAACGCAAATGAAGATATGGTTGAAACTTCTAAGACGTAAAATGGAAATCAGTCCACAATACATTGCGAGCATTGTATGTACGTGCAGTGTATTGATGATGATTCCCCGCGTTATTGACAAATAAAGCTTTGGGAGGCAGCTACAAATCGAGTCACATGATATGTGAAGGTTATGGCATGGAGGGAAAACGCAGTTGATGGTAGCGTGTCTTTCTTTGGCTCAGCATGATTAGTTAGGGCTTTCCGACAGTGAAGAACTGTGTTTTCCGTTGGACAGCATGGCTTCTTCATGCCTGAACACTAGTACATTCATGTCCTGTTGAAGAGGCTTGGTCTTCACACAGTGCTATGGGGCTCAGCATGCCCCCATTGACCCATTCCTGGTAGAAAAAAAATGCTGGCATGGGCATTGTTCGAAACCCCTCTCATACTGCAGTACTCGTCGCAAAAAGGATGCGCCGATCCGGCTTTGCTTGGTCACTGACAGCAGTGGTTAGTTAGTAGACATGCTTTTAGAATGAAAGCTGCTGTGGGGGCGTGTCACTTTTTTCAATGGATCGCATGATGACAAAACAAACATAAAATCGAGCATATTGTCGGCAAGCTTCCTCTGGTGATGCATGCGATCCTTTCAAAGTGCATTGGAAGTCGTAGCGTTGCATTGGGTCACGACCCGGACGAGGCGGGACGATCCAGGGAATGTGAGTTGTCGCATAGCGCATGCTGCTATGCGCGCTCGGAAACAGTTCAACACATAACACTGCACACACCGAAAAAGGGGTTGGACTAGCACGATAAAATAATACTGCACCAAAAATGACAAATAAAAGAGGGTACTGTTTGTGGTACTTGAAACACGACACAGCATTCCTGATGTAAGAATGATGACTGACCACAGAAAGTGTTAAAAAATAAAAGCTACATAAAAATGGCATCGCACTGTACATACTCAATGCAGGTTCGAGAAGCTCGTATTTGTCGAATGGGTATAACTGATTATATTCGCCTTCCGTTTCCACAACAGACTGCCTGTTGAAATAAGCTTGCATTGTACATTATATACAAAACGGAGAAGCCATGTGTTCCTGTCAAGGTCTATAGTTGACTGTGTATATTCTCTTATTTTGAAATGTGGAAGTCAAACCACCCCAAGAGCTGGATAAAATATTTGTCTTTTAGCTTACTAAGTTTCGATGACAGCTTCACACATCTGTTGGGCAAGGGAATGTGTTGCTCTTAAGTCTCTGGCTATGTGCGGTGCAATTTGATGGTGCTGTTCAAGCTGCCTCCAGGAGCATGTCTTTTCTTTGTCCGGCCACTGGCCTAGATCGGCTCAACGTAATTGGCCGGGTACAGTCCCTCTCGGCCGCTGTCCAGGCGACCTCGACACCAGCCTTGTTCGTCTTCATCCTCAGTCTTGGTCAGCTCATCGCCTGTTAAGTCGTAGCATATTTTTGATCAATACACAGGATGGTGTCAAATGGTAAAAATAATTTCAAATTTGATTTAGGGATGGATTCATGTGTCCCAAAATTAATTTTCTAAAAAAAATGTCTTTACGTTTTGTTTTTTGCACCACATTAAGTTTTTGAGGTATCAAGATGTCAAGTTTGGCCTATAAACATGGGGTGTCTAAATCTGGCCCTTAAGGGCCAACATCCAGCGTGTTTAAGCTGTTTTCCCACCTTCAACACACCTGATTAATACGATCCTGATCATTATCAGGCTTCCGCAATGAGCTGATCATTTGAAACAGAGTTGGACTCTATAACAGCTTGCCCAATATGGATTTAACCATGCATTGTACTATATAGCGAAATGTTTATAGATTTGTAATCAGAGAAAAAACTACAAAAATTGTTTTTGCTCTATTATTATCTATGTTATGTTAATTTCTTTTACACATTTATTGAGACATATAATTTATTTATTATTATATTTATTTATTTGACATATAATTAGTTCTCCTTGTGGCCATTGTTGATTAATTACAGTCATTTTCTCAAGCGCAAGACACATTAAGATGGCAACAGTTGCTCAAAATATCTCGAAACGTTATAGCAACAATCTTTCTTCTGTGTTTGTTTACCTGCTTTGAAAGAGAGTTCATCCTGCTCTTGGCCATCGTAGTCATAGAGGGCTCGCACTCGAACACCTTTCCCAGTGCTAGAATCTTCCTCGAATGAGTTTCCGTTCCCACCGTTTTCATTACCAGAGTAGGCAGCGGGCTGCTCATCGTCAGACCACTCGGTTGAGTATGCTTGGTTCTTTTCATAGCTGCTCACGCTAGAAAAACAGAATATAAATGCTAACATTGAATATGTTACTAATAAGTCTCACTATGAAATTTTACATCACTATATTGGTTTGAGTGAGCATTGCAAGTAAGTAGCAATGTTGTGAGATTAATTGTTCTGTGTAAAAAAAACATTTGTTGTAAAATATACTTTTCTGTTTGATTTAAGAATTGCTATTTTTGTTCCAAGTCAAAGGACCTAACCTGCTCCGGTCACCAGGGGGCGCCACGTGGTCAGTGCTAGGAGTGGGTGGTGCTCCATCTGGCTTCTTCTTCTTTGGAGGGGCATTTGCCTGGTCTGGGTTGTATTCCTGCTCGAAACAAATTCAAATGGGTGCAAAAAGTAAAGTTTGAGTTTCAAGCTGCTTTTTGACACCTCCGCCTCATAAATGTGTGGTGAAAAAAAGTGTGTGCGTGTGTGTGTGTGTGTGTGGGGGGGGGGGGGGGGGGTAGAGGATACATAAGCGAACAGTTACATAAATCCACGTTTATAGGAAATAATTTGGATTGTGAGGAGGGGCAAGACAAGAGAAGCTTTTGCTTTCTTCTGTCCTTTTTGCACTGACTGTTTGAGATGAAGATAAAATCAAACCTATGTAAGAATCCGTACCTCGAAGGCGGGCCAATTCATGTGCATGCCGGGCCCATGGTTGTTGCTGAACCACTTCAGATCCTCTTGTGTGTTCGCAGACAGGATGGTACGCTCCAATTCTCTGTATATTGTGGCATAGCTGAGGGAAGGAAAATAAAACATTGACATGAAATATCCAGTCCGGTTTGCTAGTTTGTATTTTCTACATTCAAATATCTATTATGATCTCGTTATGATATCTTAGAAGCATCTTTAACTGGTTTTATTCTTTCTTCATTATGAAATAATTTTACCTGTTAGTTGTCGTATGACAACTGTTGGTAGATTGATTCACTGTAAAATGCAAACCAATTTCACTCTCGCACATCACTTCTTTTAATGAATTGTTAGAAATATGAAGTACAGAACTAATTAGACCACCATTATCTTCCAAATGGGATTTAATAATGGATGAACGGCAGTTATACCGAGATGAGCCTCAATTTCCAATGGTTTTAATCTTACGGCATGACATGCGTTCGATGAATCCGTTAATTACGAAGTGACTACATGTAGCGGTTATGTTATCACTATATTACTGTACATTTTGTAAAAAACACACATGTAATGCAATATAATGTAACGTAAAAACTCAAATGAGGAAATTGGTAGGTCATTTCACTCCCTGCACACCACGATTTGGAACGACCTACTTGTAATATCACATGGGAAGAAAACAGAACTTTCAGGTCACACATCCGTCGCAAGATGCAGAAATTATTAGACCTCGGAGTTTATGGTGTTTTAACTGTTTTCCTTTTGGCTGACCTTTGGTTCTCTGTGAGGTTGAGGTGGCGTTTGATGTCCAGCAAGGCCTCCTTCAGGAAAGTCAGCCTCTTCACCTCATGCTGCTGGCACTGGTCAAACACCTGCTCCATGCACTCCATGTAGGCCGGTGCGCACTTGTTCAGCTCCTCCAGAGACTTCTCGTACTTTTCTTTAGCCTGAATGGAATTAAAACAATTAACTCACTTGCCAACATTTGTTTAAAATCAGAAAACCTGACATGATAAAAATCCTGATTTACATTTTACATACAGCGTACTATGTAGAGACATTACTTACTCTCCACAGTTATTCAACCAGAAAAAAAACTCACAAATTGTTTATACTACTATATAGGCAATTATGGGAATATCTTTATGGATCTACAAAACCAAAGATGATAATCATTTTTCTGTTTTTCCCCTACTTTCTGCATATCCTGTTTGCATTTGTCCACTTTCTCGTGGAGTTTCTTCTGTTGGTCCGGTGTGACAGAAGCCTCAGTCTTGCCGTTAGCCTCTCGAGTCGCAGCCAGCTTCTCCTCCTTGCATGCCATGTGGTAAGCTTTCTTCGCTGTCTCCATCTGCATGTCCATACACACGCATTCTCACAATCTGTGTTCAGCGACCACATATAAATATAATGCTGTGCTCAAATTCAAAAGTTAAGAATCCCAAACTGCTTTTATTAACTAGCTTCATATGTTGATATGTGTCAAATTAAAACTAAGTTGTGGCTGATCTTGAAGAAACCATTTCACTCTGGCTTCTTCTCAAGCCAGCACTATGGAGTGTGTTGTATACTTTATGTTTTCCCTTTTTTATTGAGGAATTTATGAATCCAAGTAAAAGTATCTTGTCTCTCAGAGTTATACACACATTGAGCAATAAAACATTCTCTGACCTCTTTGAGTTTTTTTGCCCAGGGTTTCTGTGCCTTCTTAAATCCTTCCTCCGCCTCCTTTGCTTCTTTGAAGCCTCCAATAATTTGCTTGTGATAGGCCTCCTTCTGCCAATTCTTGACTTTCTCCACATCCTCAATCATCAAGTTGTTCTTGACGTCTTGATGCAGCTCGCTTACCTTCTCCGCCTCGGTCATTACAGCCAACCAGGCTCTCTCCACTGAGCCGTACTGTGGCCCTGAGGCAAGTTCAATAATATTCATTTAGACTACATTCATGTCAACTATGCCAACTGATTGTTTGATAGTGTTCCACCTTTCTCAATAAGCTGTCTCCATCTCTTGGACCAGGCAGTCAGCTGATCCCCGTAAGCTTTTTCTATTTTGGCCCGTTCCTGCAGGCAGCCCATGAGATCATTGCACAGTCGATGGCCGTCGTCAAATCTCTTGACGGCACGTTTGTAGTTCCCCACCTGGGAGAACATGAGCATTTATGAGATGAGATGGCACCTTAAGATGGATGTCCTTAAAAAAAAAAAAAAAAAGCAGGGGCAGGCGGCGTGGCTCCGCCTCCTCAGTGCCTGCAGGGGGGTGTGAGGCTGTGAGCTCATGCAGCATGATGATGGAGGAGGGGAGGTAGTGAGGGGCTCGTGCCTTTGCATGTGTAGTTATGCAATGGCATGGGCTTGTTAGTGTGTGTACGTAAGTGTGAGTGCGCGCACACTAATCCCCCCCCCCGAGTGGTGTGTAGAGCAAGCGGACAGATTTGAAGGGATGGATGAACAGAGGATGCAGACTGTGTGTGTATACACGTCAAATGCATGCATGCATGAAGACACAGTTTCATGTGGCTCTGCGTGCATTGTAAAGGGCTCTACCATGATCATGCATATGCAGTCTCTGGAGAAGGCTGTGAAGCTGATGTGTGAGTCTGTGTGCATTTACTGTACTCTCAAAAACCACAACAACACAGGTGATTTCTCTTTGGAAATCATGAATAACATTTTTGCAGCAGAAAGTGAGCCGGGGTGCGTTACTCGTCTGCGGATGGAACAAGTGGTACACAGAGAGAAAGTCCTCTTCAGAATTGTGATGACTGAGGCTCTTTGTGTCACTGTTGTTGAGTGCCGTGACACAAAGGAGACTCTGTACAGAGGGAATTCGTTAACTCTAATTTGATGGGTTTTCAAGTGATCATGCTCTCGCAATCAATGTATGGTGACCTTGTTGGGATTTGTATGTTGTCTAAAACAATTTGTGATATTCTTTTTTTTAGTTATTGCAGATGTTTTTTAAAATCTTGTTTTCGTTGAAAATTAAAATTAAGTTGAATTTAAATTCAATTTGTGGCAGCGTGGTGGACAAGTGTTTGGAAAATCAGCCCACTGGTGGAGCTAGAGGGGGTGCTGCAAGGGCACTGTCCCCCCTAAAATATGCTTGGAAATGCCCCTCCCACCCCCCTACAGGTGCCAAGCTGGATGATTCAATGACTTTTGGGTATTTTATGATGTGTGGGAATTATTTTTCCACATTTCCCCCGATCCCCCATAAGGGGTTTGACATTTTTTTGGGTTTTTTTTTTTTTTGGTGTTGCGGACTGGACCTCCTGATACATCCTTGCCCTTCCCCCAAAGAAGAAAATCCTATCTGACGGTGATAACAGAGTCATGCTTGTAGGTGCCAACTTGTGTTTTTGTACCTCCCAGAAGCTGTCCATGGTGTCGTCAACACCTGCAGTTTCATCGTAGGAGCCAGACATTTCTGCGGATGTTGCAATTGTCTATCTTAACCAAACCTGTGCTCTGCAGCGGCACTTGGTTTTTCGTACACTGAAAGGAAAGGAAGAAAAGAGATGATTATAAAACATACAAGACGCTCGTGTATGAATATTAACACACAAAAATAACCAAGCAGCCCTTGCGGTACAACGTGGCAATTACTGAACTGTTTCAGGGAGACCTTCATAATAGTGAGATAAAATTAGCATTCTCAGCCGCACATCCAGTTTCCCTGCCTTGAGGAACGAAAATGCACAGCTCATACTGGCGTGCCCTAGAAAAGACCGACTGCCGTCACACACGCATGTTGCAGAATCCATCCACTGTACACTATAATGTGTACACATAACATTCAAATTCCACGGTAGTCACAGCAGCAGCTGCTGGTTTTATTTCAAGTAAATCTCTCGTGGAATCTCAAGTGGTCTGGTAACGCTGACAAACTGTTAGCCACAGTGGCTGGTGAGCTAAAACATTAATATCAAGCCCAGCAAGATGTCAGTTTCTTCTTTGGGCATCAAAGGTTCCCAAATTTAGAATACCAAGAGATTCTGAACAATTCTGGACAATGTAACACTTTGGACCTGGTCCCCTTGTTCTCTTGCAACCAAATATTTTCGTAGCTTCCACTGAGTTCATACAGATTAATTTCATTGACATGGAAGGTTAGTGTAGCAAAAAAGCAATTTCAAGAAAAAAGTTTCTGATGGAAAAAGATAAATGGCAAGCCCAGAGACATGATTAATGTTATCTAGCCATGTCATGCCGAGAAAGCCTAAAAGCAGCCTCGGAGTTAAGCACTCGTAATCTCGGTAACCATCACAAGGTGCTGGTCAAGTAGTTTGTCCATCACCTGAGTTGTCCAATCAGCTTCTGAATTTGTGACGACAACACGTCAGGTGAACTCTATAGAGGATGATGCAACAATCCCCCAACAAACCAAACAAAGTTGCGAGAAATTAAAATCAACCCTAACGAACAATCTTGTGCACCATGCATTTTTGCACATGTGCATACTTAGAGTATGTAGGTGGAAATAACTAAAGAGTTACTCACAATGCACAATTTATAAAAGACTGGTGACTCACAAGGCTGCAAAGCACAAAACAAGGCATCCTACAGTTCGACATAGAAGACAATAGTGGGAGGTGGCACTTCAAGTGTAATGAAATATGAAAAATCAACAGCGTTCAGACTTTCCAGGCTCTCATAGCTGAGAAGGTTGCCGTAATATTCACACTTACTGTTTCTAATACTTTTTCCTATTCATCAAAATAATGTCTTATTCAATGTACATCACATCTTAAGTATGTAACTAAACATCGTATTTGCTTACCATCATTGCCTCCATTACAAAACAAAAAAGCACAAGAAGATTCAAAGATTTTGTAGTCCAAATGTATTGTTTAAAAATAGGGGAACTCAACGGAAAAACAAATATTGATTGATCAAGGCAACTCGGAGAGGTCGAGCAAACAACTGCGTCTAGGTGCCTGAGGGATAATCCTGCGGTGTTCCACTTGAATAGCTTTAGAGGGGGAGGGAGCTCGGCGACAAGAAGCGCAAAGAGGTGGATCGGACACAAGTGCGAGGTTGACATGCAAATTAGTTACGGCCATGCAACAACTCTGGCAGCAACGCAGATTGGTCGTGGCAACTTCATTCGGAAACGATTGTGGCGATGCGAAATTGTTACGTACCGTATGTCATGGAGCTAAAAAGACTTGGGTACAAACCAAATATGTCTCCTCATTGTGATGTTAAACACATTAAATCAGAGGCACAAAAAATTAATCGATTAATCGACAACTAAGTGATTATCTGATTCATCGACAACTAATTTGATAACCGATTAATCGTTTGGAACCTTTAGCTTAGACATGTCCAACTCTTCCTCTCAACAGTAAATTTAAGCATTTGCAAACTTTTACTTTTTTGGGGAAAAAAAATGATCAACATTTTTCATCATTTTCTCACAGATGTTATGGACCAAACGTGTAACTGCATCATGATCACTACATGTTTGTGCATGTTCTGTCAATTTGAAATAATAACCAGTTTTAGAATAAAGGTGCGGAAATTGAAAATAAAATTGCTTTTAGTTAACCTAACATATGCAAAAAGAAAATACTGATCAAATCCAAAAGTAAAAGGAACTATTGCTATGCCCTTGATACATTTGAATGTCCACAATGAAGCACTTATAGCACTCGAAGGGAATCACAACAAACATGTAAGCTTGTTACAGTAAGAAGATTTCATAGAGATGAACTAACTTTACCCTGCTGCACATTAGCCCTCCTGACTGCTTAGATGATTGAGAATTCAGGTAGGAAGTTATGTAAAATAATGTTAGCTACTCATGTTGCCGCAGAAATTTGCACAGGCGACGAGCTTCTCCTGCGTGGGTGGTGTTTGAATCACCCTGTGTGGCCACACGGGGCTAGAACAGGACACACTAGGCGCGAGACAGAGGGAGGTCTTTCATTGAGACACGGGCTTAGGCAGAATGACACAGGGGTGACAGAGACAAACAGGGTGCGACAACAGCGTCTGGGTGGTGACAAGCAATGGAGATTGACATGGAGGCAGAGCAGCATGTGACATGGGGGAGGCTGGGGACAAGCGGAGGGGCAGCAGACAGAGTGAAGGTGCGGCAATCCCAAGGAGCAGAGTGGAGGTGGTCACACGGGTAGCAGAACGGGCTTGTGATTCGTCTCTCGGTTGTTGCCAGGAAACAGAGCTAGCTGGTGCAGATTTGCCCGTTATTAAGTTAACTGTCTGAGTGACAATGAACATGATGTATATAGTACAGCATTTTTTCATCCAACATTAACATGCAGAACCAGAAAAAAAATTGCCAAAAATTAAGGATAAAGTGCAGAGAGAACTGCTTCAAGTATCTGAACTGGGGACATTGTCAAGCGTTAGCTGTTTGTCGACCAAACTAGTTTGCATGTTAGATGACAGCAAATTTGAATCAGAGGTGTCTTTATGTGTCCCTTATTGTATTTTTGCTGATTTTGTCTGGAACTTTATTCTACCACATCAGGTTTTTGAAATATTTTGGGGTGTCTATTTAGGTTTGACCTATAAAAGGATTTATCAACTATGGCTTAAAAGCTAACACAAATAGCATTTTTAGCTTGTTAGCATACTTAGCAATTCCGCAGCAAACAGGAATATTGAGGCAGCTGCATCGCCATTAAAGTTTCCATTTTGTAAATTAGAAAAATATCAAATGACATTCATTTCATTTTTAAAGTTTTACCCCACGAAGCAGTCTATGAAGGATTGTGTTGTGCATCACGGCTTGAAACCAGAATATTATATAGTAAAGGGATGACTCAGCTACCTCATGAATGCCTCCAGCAATGCTACACTACTCAAGGTTCTGCATTCTTTGAACCTAGTGAGGGATTTTACACATCTTGTCCTTGAAAATAAATGTTGTTTTTTTTCTGAGTCAACCACAAGTCAGACGACGATAATTCACCTGAATAAAAAAGACCCTAATTATAAATAATGTTCACCTTAATCTGCCCCACGTAGAGATTAGAGATCATGCCTAGAAACAGAGCACAAAGAACTTAGATCACAGTTGGCAAACTGCATGTTTTCGATGTTTCCCGCCACCAATACACCTGCGGTAATTCAAATATTTAGGGTCATTATCAGGCTCTTGCAGAACTAACTGATAGCGGTTGGACTCTATTTTTGTACATATCCAAAAACAAAACTTCCACCCAATAAATTCTGCGTTATAGTAACACTGAATTATAAGTGCTGCTACCTGCACAGCAGCCATGGCTAGCTAACATTGGGTTGCTAGCTTAGTGTTGCTAGCATTGCTATTTAGTTGATGTTGGAAACAAAGTGAAAGCAAGGAAAAGGTACATCTGAGTAAAATAACATAAGAATAACATTTGCAACACACATGTAGATGGACATACTGTATGGAAATACAAAGGTATAATTGGACATGAGTATCCACTACCTTCCTCAACCACCCTGCATTACATCATCCATAGGTGACTGCTCAACTATCAAGACACAATTGAATTTGAGTTATGATTGCAGGCAGCGTCCCGCATGATGCTGCAGTGTTATGTAACAAGCAAAGCTTTTGCCACCAGCCTCCTAGTGACAGCATGGAGGAGACGAGAGGTGGTGGGCCGGGGCAAATAGAGATGGACAGAGGAGCGGGACTCAGTGCTATGGTGACCGATGAAGAGATGAACACAGCAGTACATTGATGTTGACATGCGGCATAGCTTGAGGCATATCTTTGGGGCATATTTTCCCATCGACTTAATTTTTCATAAAATGTACGCACTCTGCGTGGAGCGGCCCGATTTGAGTCATTTCAGAACCGCTGACAGCGGGTAATGAATGTCACCAGCCAACTCAGACGTTCTCTTGACCCGTTTGGACTATTTGTGTACCTTTTCTGACCATAAAAATGGTGGTTCAATTGTGAACCCTGCTGAAAATGTGTATCTTGGGAAAGACAAATGGACCCCTCCAGTACCCTTTTTTTCTGAGTGTAATGTGCAAATTGTAATAGGATTTGATGTGGTTAATACTGTCGTGGGATTAGAAAAGTCCAGAAGAAAAAAAAGTGTAATAGTGAAATAAAATCCCTTAATGTTCATATTGTTATACTCAGCACGACAGTTATTTAAGATTTATTCTGGAGAGTCACTGCTTAATCACCCAGTCAATTGCGGAGAAGTCCGATGAGACACAGTTTAAGCCATATCATTACAAATAGCATGATTATTTTTTTAGATATATCTTCTTTATTATCATTAGTATCCCAAAAGGTCTTGGCTGTTGCGTCACCCTCCTTGTTTAGCACACTTTTCTCATATCCATTAATCCAACAATTCATCTAAAAATCTCTGTATGAGCTGTCAACAAGGGAGGTTCATGATAAGGCTATGCTTAAACTTTCTAAGAAGCTCCCCTAAGAGCAAAACACGAAGACATTCCTGACAAACCTCCAAAGCTGCTTAGATGTGTGTTTGTTGGCTTGTTAGGAACTAAAACGTACCTTCTCAACCAGTAGGAAAACAGGTTCCCCTCAAGCACAGGTGTCAAACTCAAGGCCCGGGGGCCAGATACGGCCCACCACATCATTTTATGTGGCCCGCGAAGACATATTGAAATTTGTGTGTCATTACTAGAATTGCAAATTGTCTTCACTTTTAATAATATCTTTTTTTTTTAAATATCTGACCAGTTTTTACTTGTCTGATTTGAAAACGAGTTATTTGTCAGGTTGTTTTGTAGCTTTTACAGTATATATATGAGGTGCTCGTACATTTATTTGGGTTGACAGTCATAACGGCCCTCCGAAAGAAGCTATGACGACAATGCGGCTTGCGAAAAAAATTAGTTTGACACCCCTGCCATAAATGGAGGCGAGAAATTTCCGTTGGCTATAGGAGCTCTCATATGGATACAATAGTGCTGTCTAATCAATCCAATTTACCAAACCTATATAATTCTTCAGAAAAAGGTGATAAAGATTCCTTAAGAGTTCTCTACAGAAGATGAATGGAAATGTTAAAAATAGTCAAAGGTTCTCTACAGAAGATGGGTGGGAATGTGGAAAATATTCTCAGAAAAATCAAAAAATAGTCAAAGTTCAATTATCTGGCCACAAAGCATATTTCAGGGACGCCAGTGTCGCCGTTAGCTCGGCCAGTGAAAAAGCCCACTGAGGCAAACATACATCTAAATGTTGATATAATTTTTGAACATGGACTGTTTTTGTAGCATTATCATCATTGATACATGTTGAAACGTTCTCAATCATTCTCACACACATACACTACTTATCTGCTTTTCACTTTTACAACCTACTGACTTGTACATATTTTAATTTTAGATAGCTTGGAGGCACCTTTGTGCAAATTGGGTAAAAATCGAATGGGTGTATTTTGCAAATCTTGCGCCCATGCGGTCGTATTAGCACCCTTTTACCATGCATCCATCTTGTCCTCATTGCTTTCCATGTACATATAATGATGATGAAGCTTTAACGAGTTCAATTGCTTCTGTCTCTCATTGTATTGTCTCTGTTTAAATATGGCAATAAAGTCATCTACACAGTCTGATGACAAACACCATATGCAGAAGATCAGGGACAATAAATGATGACTGCACTGACTGATTTTAGGACAGAAGTGCAATGAAGCTGACTCATTCCGACATATGAGCAACAGATGCAAGCTACGTCTCACTGAGTCTGGCATAAAGCACGTTAAAATGCTGAGTCATTTTTTTCTGCAGGTAACAACAAACAAGGAACTGAACCTCAAATATCCAAACACACCAAATAAGCATATGAAAGGTTGCAGTGGTTAGACAGAAACAAAGCAAACATGCATCGTCAATGTTTAGCTCTCATGCTTTTCGTGTAAAAGCAGAGCTGATGCAAAATATACTCAGTTTAATCCTCTCCGCCAAGGACAGTCTTCTCCCATGTGTGCACTCAGCAGCCCCTTTTCTCACACCCTGTCAAACAGTGCTACATCCACTTCCAACAGTTGAAATGCACTTGCCACCTCTTTATATTGCAGGGGATCTGAGGGTGTAAAATAAAACAACATCTTTCCCCACATTGTCCTCCGTGAGCCACCACACATGATGTGATGATAGCATAAAGGTCACAAAGAAGAGTCAGGCGGATGAAACATGACCAAGCATCCAAAGCAGTGCTGCCATTTTACAGAGGCAGAGTCAACACAGCACAAGTTACTAATCATCTCACAACGGTAGCGGATGTACAACAACTTCTGACAAGTATCGTTAACACAAACGGAGGACAAGGACTAATTAACGAGAGAAATAGGGATAAGCCATGCTAATTGCTAAGCTGTCATGACGTTGCGAAAGGCATTACACTTTTTCCTATCTGCTTTGGGACATTTCTCAGATCAGGGTAGAATTCCTCAAAATGACTGAATCAATGTTCACATCAACGTGTCACTTGCAAAAAAAAAAAATAGGTTCTCATTTCTTTGAGCAGGTTGTTCATTTAGCACATCACCGCAAACGATTATTTCAAATTTTCTCCTAAATTCTTTCACAACCTGCAACATTTTGACATCAATTCAACAAACATAACGCAATGTTAATGCGTCAATATATTAACTGTTTCACTGTATCTTTCTTGAGAAGAAAATATGTAAATTCAGGTAAAGTGTGATGGAAGTGATTTTTTTTTATAGGCTGGCGGCGCTGCTATTCGCAGTCATGCGTAAACAAGTGCAGTAGGAGCAATAAACTGGTGAATGGTAAGAAGTAAAGGAAAAGAGGAGGCAATGATTCATTCAGTGATCTCACTGACGGGTGTAAACAACATCCAAACAGCATGTGTGTGTGCGTGCGTGCGTGTGTGTGGATGGACAGATCGATGGATAGATAGATGAAAAGCACTTAATCATCCCCACTCCCCCTGCAATAAAATGAAATGACCGTCCTTGACGGTATGATCATCGTCTTCTCGTTCTTGGGGGCACCTTGGCCCTTGGCAGACACCCAAGCCAGGCAAGCTGAGCATTCAGAACCTCGGACAGTTCCGTAAGTCAATTCTGTTGGTCATCTTCCGTGTCACCCTTTAAAAACGATTGATGTCGATTGAAAGCAACACACACAAACGCCTTCTGATGAGAGTCTGAATGATGTAGGGATCGGCTGGTGTTATTGGTGGGCTGCACCGTTTCTTGCGGACAAAATGTTGACAAGCCCCTAAAACACAGACCACGTGACGTCACACAAGCCCCGCCTCTTATAACAAACGCATAAACGTGGCTGCGGAGTAATGGTTCCATAACAGTTCTACGCATGGGTGCACCTTAGACGATTTGAAAGACCACATGCACCAAACGCAGGATGTATGATATTCTGTGCTGCTGCTCGTTGGTCAGAGATGCAAAAAAAAAAAAAAAAAAAAAGAAAGAAAATGACGCGAGAGATGGCTCCTCGCTGAGCTGTGACAACCAATTACATAACGGCACAGAGGAGCTCTCGCATTTATATTCCTGTCCTCCACACTGGAGTACCCCTCCTCCCACCTCTCCATAAATTTAACAGACAGTGATTTTCACCCAGCTATTAATAAACAACTGTTATTTGCTTGTCGTTTGCTTCCCCGTTTACAATATGTTGCATGGATGGAAAAGGCAAGAAATTGTATACGTACAAATGTCCATCCTTTGCAGACATGGCCACCATCTCTGTCTACTACAATAACATGGCAACAACCTTTGAAGACGCCACGGATCCCCTATAGCCTCTATATGCAGAAAACCACCACGTACTGAATCGCTACAGCAGTTTGCCCAATAAAACGCATCCATTTATGTATAAAAAAATAACTAGATTGAATTGAGTTAGAAATGATGTGACATAAATAGTCTTCGCGGCAAAACAATTTAATTCCGTCTCTAGCAACAAAAAACCCGCCATGACGCAAGATGCTTCACTTGGTAACAATACCGTATGACGCATGCATAATTTAGAAGGTACAGGATTGCCAATGAAAGTAAATCATGAAGGGACAAGGTAGGCAAATGATGCAACGAGATTGCTCGATCGAACCTTCACCATTGCAATTATTTTTAACATCTAAAGAGAGCAAAACATTCGTGGCGCACTCGCTTACCAGATACACGCTGCTTGCCGAGCTGCACTGAGTCCAGCCTAGCCTTGACTGCAAATGGTTCAGTATTTCCCCTTGCGGTGACAGAAGGTGACCTCCGCAAGACTCTCTGCAGCCTGATCACGATGCACGCAGCAAGAGCGAGGACAACAGCACAGGCGCGACGTGGGAGGATGTCCCGACGCTTTGCTTTCAACGGACCACACAAAATTGACTGCAAAAGGGGGCTGATGCAAACATTATTATTATTATTATTATTGAATACATTCAATTTCCAATGACAATCGTGGTCGCTATTTTTGCTAATGAGAACGTAGTGGATTTTTCCAAATTTGGGTAAAGTGGGAGTTTCAGCCCTATGGAGAGCCCTAAATGCGACTTCCACTTCCTAAACCAATCGCTGAGCAGGAGATATTTAAACATGACAAACCGAGGGTTTGATGCAGATTAATATCGAGATTGTATTACATGTTTTATTTTAGAATGCATCTTAGATTTTGGACAACACATTTTCAAGAATTGAATCAATCCACCATCCATAATTTCTTCAGATGATACCTTTGAACAACTGGGCCCACTGTTAGTGTACCAAACAAACCGTGCGAGTGGCTCGCTGTGGCGCTCCCTGGTGGGACAATAAAGTATTTTCACTAATTTAGTCAACATGTTTTTAAATTAAACACATTCAAAAATGTTAAACATATATGTAAAAAATATTTATAAACACATATTGACAGGAAATAAATTCACCAATTATTTAATCTTTTACATTTATTCGACGCTTGATATTGTAAATGCTCGATGGGTCCAATTTAAAAATGGAATTTTGCCCTTCTTTGGTTGAACTAAATTCTTATCATGATATCCCTTTGGGTTTGGGTTAACAAATTGTCCCGATGTGAGCGAACGTCTTATTTTGAAAACGGAATCACTACGATTGCACTCGCTGTTACGTCTAGCTTGCAAAAGATAAACTGGTTGCGGAAGCAACACAAACAAATCGACGTGATTCACGGAAGGTGAGTGAAATTCCGCAATGTGTTCCTCCCGAAACCAATTGTGCCACCAATGAAAAACGAACAATAGCTTTGCGAAGATGGCTGGCCTGGAAGTGTTTACTGGTTCAAATAACTTTGATTAGAGTAGCGGCCGGCAACCAGAGCTAAAAGTTAGCTGGAAGCTAATCGATTTGGACGCGCGACAATATATAAGCCGGAAGCTCATAGTCTACTCTCCTTCTTTAAATGTGTTGCGTTGAGGACAGGTCGAGCAGGTAGGTATCTCTCGGTAGCAAGCAAATGGCATCTCAGTTGGCACGAGAAAGTTTCCTATCTTTACGACGAAATATGCATATCGCAAAGGCTTACAATAATTTTTAAATAGATGCTTTATCTGATCAATGAGCCTGCTTATGGGAAAAAAAAGTGTAAAAAAAAATGTAATTTCGCATGCAATTCCAAACTTGTGCAGCCCTAATGGATACATCTCTTCTGTTATTTAAAAGAGCATTGAATATGTTTTTTTTTCCATGTAATTTTGAGATTTCCTATTTTGTGAGTGATCTTTGAGCGCATCTCAAGTCTATTTCAATGCGTAGGAGTACCGAAGTGGTGAGGTTTTGTGAACCTGGCGTTTTATTTCCGGGTTAAAAAAAAAAGCCACCAAAATAACTCGTATTTCACAAGTAATTAGATCGCCAAGGTAATATATAATCATATAAATCCTTTCTGTTGACTTTGGAAAGCTTAAAAATAGCATTCAGCTCCTTCAAAATGTATTGACCTGACCTCGTACTCATAATCCCCTGTGTGGTTTGTCCCAAGTAGGAGGAGCAGTGAAACCATGTGGAAGTCACATGAATGAAAAGGATGAGGCCTGATCAACCAGAGCGTAGCTTAAGGAGAGAGCCACTGCACAGTGTGTGTCCCTGGGTGGGGGGTTTCCATTCGCTGTAGCCCCTTGCCCTGATTATATGCAATGAATAGTACCACTCCGTCCCCCACCATTAATGGAGATGCGGCGGTGGGCTATGTCTTGGTGCCATTCTTCCTCATCACCATCATTGGAATTGTTGCAGCAGTGGTAAGTTGACATGTTCTATACCGGTGCTTCTCAAACTGTCATGATTGGATAAGAATGTATATTTCTGACTTCTTTTTCAGGTCTTGTACGTTCGTAAGAAACGAAGGTAAACATACAGCTCCAGTCCTGTTTAAGATGGACTTATGTCTCCTTTTAATCTGTGTTTTAGTCTTCTTTGTTGTTTTCTCAGACTTGACAGACTCCGCCATCAGTTGTTACCAATCTACTCTTATGACCCCTCAGAAGAGGTGAATGAAGCTGAACAAGAAATGCTGTGGCGAGAAGAGGACACCAGAGTAAGGCACAGTTTTCTTTGAAAACAATCATTATTTAGTTAAAATGAGAAAATAATAATACATTGATAAATATTAATAAAGAATCACCTTCCGTGAGCCAGTGGAGGGGTTTGTGTCCCAATAATTGTTGGAGCTAAATTTTCTAGGGTTTTATGCCTCTGGCAGGGTCACCCATAGCAAACAAGTCCTAAGTGGGGAACCAGACAAAGCACGGTTCATTGACCACTGATGACAATTGAAATCAATGGAACTCAGTTCTTCCTTGCCTGGATGCAGGTTTCTTTAATTTAAAAATTTAAAAATAACTCACAAGGGTTCCTGTTCCTGTTTTTGCGCACTTTTACAAATAGATTGATTTCTGTGTAGTGTTTTTTTTTTTTTTTTTAATCTGTGGTTTTGCTTGCTTGCAACATACGGTGACATGGCCAGGCTATTACTCTTGTTTCCTCACAACTTAGTTCCTCTAATGTGTAGGAAAACAGCTGCAACAAGTTGAGAAGAGAAAATACAAATTTTGTCAACACACTCGTAACTCAAGTTTAAACTTTTTTTTCCCCCCCTCTGCTAGGATTGTTACCATCTCGTGGTAACGCTGCCGATTGCAGCTATTTGAAAAGTACATTCATTTCCTATAGCACTTGTCATCATTGAGGTGGAGCCTATCTCATTCTGGCAAGAGGTCAGGTACACCCTGGACTGGAACTTTGAGCTAAATTAGCTGTCTTGTCACAATTAGGAAATGTTGGTGTTGCGGTCATGTTAAAAACTCTTACACAATCGTTTTGTTAATTAGATAAACCCAACAATTTATTGGTGTCCTGTAATCCAAGTCTTGCCCAAATGCTTGGAAACCAGTAGATGGCAATGTTCACTACACAAAAACAGTAAAAAAAAGAAAAAAAGTCAAACATGACCACTCATTTGCGCTTAAGGTGCTGTGCCTCATTCAAATTACAGTTCTTGTAAAGTGATAACAAATCACCTACATTTAGATTCTCTGAATTTAATTTATTGAGGATGACACTAAAATGCTTTCTTTTCTTCTTAGGTTGTTCAAGGTTGGGCAAGAAATTATCAACAGCAACGCCCTCTTCTGACCAAAGATGCCTGAAGAATCCAAACCTGCACTTAACCACAAAGATAGTTTTTTGTTTATTTGCCTGCCCCTCCTATCTTAAAGTACAACAAGCAAAGGCATTGAAACTGTTTCAAAATGCATTCAACATTTAATGTATTTATTGTAAAGTATTTATTCTCAAGCATACACTGAATTTCAGGGTCTATTGTTAAAACAGGTGCATGTCCTCCAGAACATACTTTGTTCACATCGTTCTGGTGTTACTGAACATTCTGGAATTGATCAATCCATTGGAATTCATTCCAGACTGCAGATTTCGCGGCACATCCGAGAAGCCGTGTCACATATAAAAGAAAAGATTTCAAATAGCACTCTTTCTGAATAAGTGAGCGCTGAATGAAAGTGTACTTTACGTGCATTCACTCAACAAATGTTGCTGCTAGCTTTTGTTTTTGTTTACACACCAAATTATCATAAGCCCCCTATTTGTGATCTTTGTGTGGTTTGGGTGAGGCATGTAAGCCACAATATGCACATAAACACGATCCATTGTTCTTCTGAATGACTCCTACTTCAAATATGTCCTAAGCACATGTCGCCAGAAAAGATTCACCTCCAGCCAGAGTTGAATGCCATGATTGTGACTGTACTCAATGATAGACCCGCCTACTTTATTGCCCTCAACTGTTTGAAGCCACTCAGGATTGTTATTAGCTTGCTCATGGAATTTTAAAGCGTTCAATTCATCTGAACAACTTGTGCATTGTGATGGAGAGAGGACACGTGTTGTGCGTAATCCAGGTTATTTGAATTGTGATTTGTTGTTGCTCAGGTTTTCCTCAAAAATGTTTTCTGTACTTCTACTGAGCCACTGAGTTTCACTTGGACCTGAATGGGAAAACTACTGATGCAAATTAGTCTGCGCTGTTAAGAAGCTTCATTTCTGTCAAAGATAACTTTTTCTTTTTTTTTTTCCTGATGAAATCAGTCATGATTAATTACACTGGAGTGATGGCAGAAAATATACTATGCCGAAAATATACTATGAATAAAAACCTTCATAAGTAGAGCAACTTATGACTACTTTAAACAAAGGACAGGACAATGACAGAAAATTATCTTTATTGACCATTTTATCTCATACAAATTGCAGGGCACCATAGAAAATATATACATTGCACATTTATATACGGTGTCCATTAAAAAGAATGATTCCATCCTCAACAGTTTACAGTATATAAATGAACAGATGTAGATGTCAGTTTGCGATGTAAATCAGATTTTGTGAAAGTCAATGCACAAAATAACCACTTGATGGAAAATGTTAGGCAAAAAGCAGGAAAAGTGTCCAACCTTAAAATGTTTCAGTGCACCAGAAGAAAAAAAATGAAAATTTGCTAAACTACCACAGTCAACGAATGCAGTATTGTCAAGCTGACAAGTCTCCCTGACTTGCTTCTCACTCACACACACACACCAGACAAGCTTCCGTTGTGAGCAAGCCTGCTTCAGTCAGGTATTAAAAAAAAAAAAAAAATGACTCGTGTCCACAGTAACACAAAAACGGTAAAATGCAATGATATAAACTGCTGAATGAGGTATGAAAGTCCAGGCATCGTGTTGTCACTTTGCAGTTTTATAACCGAGGTTGTAGCGGCTGAGGTGTGTTGAAGAACTGCCAAGAGGACACTTGAACGTTCTTTTGTTGTTGTTGCAGGAAGCAAAACATCCTTTAAAAAGGCTTATTACAACTAGGTAAGTTTATGGGAACCCACGCAAGGTGACTAAGCAAAAAAAAAAAAAAAAAACATGAGCAGCCTTTTTACCGAAGTACCAACAACTCCCAATTTTATTATTAAACTGCGTATGGCTGTACAGTTTGTCTTTCCATTGACCGGGCGCGCGTGTGCGCAGGCAGAAACCGTCTGTAAAAAGCTCCCTGAAAAAACGACACTGATGCTCTCAACCTGGAACCCTATACTTGAAAATTGACAACACTTGAAAAGAAGCAGCACACAACTTGAAACGGGATGGAACTGGAAAGTAATCAAAACAAAAAACTACAAACACTAGTTGTCTCCCCCGCTACACACCAATGACAGAGGAGGCCGTCAGATAAGCTAACACCTAAAATGTCCTACATGAGCAGATGTTCTACTTGTGAGCGGTGACATCGGGAAAGGGAGGGGGTATGTATACCACCAGTGACCTATTCTCATCCTAAACACTGAAACTCAACTCCATCTAGCGTACGATGCGAAGGATAGGTTAAACCACACCACACAAACACGAGTATTGGTAAAAATCACCTTTGTCCTGTACAAAACAGAGAAACTCTACAGCCCCTACCATCTCAGACTTGGGTATAATCAATAAGTAACATTGAGTAAATAGAAAACAAACAAAAAAAAAGACTAAAAACCATCTTTCAGCAGAAATGAAAATACACTCGGCCCCGAGAAGCCCACCTTCTCCGGCATAAAAATTCTTGCGACGTCATGACGTAGAGAAAAGGGCTTGTCATCTGTCATGTATGTGATGCTCAGAGCTACGCTTGCGCAAGGTCCAGCGTTTTTATCCAGTGCTGTTGCATGAGAAATGTACTGCGTAGACCCTTGTTTGAGCCTATCAGGGGGATAGTGGTCATGAAAGTGGCACTGGTGTTGAAGATACAGTCCAGTTACAGTTAACAGTAAGTCAGTATGCTGAGAGAGGTAGCACGTGTTGCTATTACTGGTCCTCTTCCTCATCCTCTTCGTCTTCTTCCTGCTCCGACGACTCCTGTGATGCTTTCTCTTCCTTTTCCTAAAAGGAGATGGAAAAAAACAAATGAGTCTGTGCTCAACAGAAATGCTGAGTCAAATCTCCACGAGTCTTTCTTTGGATCAATGTTATCCTAAATCTTGACAAACTGCTGTGGCATGAGGAGGGATGGGTGACTCAGGATGGTGGACCGATGAGTCACAATGAGGCATCCGGCTTCCTTTACTCACTCCCAACTGGATGTGTTCATTCATAAAAAGAAGTGGCGGGGTAACTACGGGTCATTGCTTCATGTGACTAATGTGATCCAGGCGGCAATCCAAGCACACCCATTACTACTCGTGCATAGAACACTTTCTACTACGAAACCACATCGGCTTCCTTGATGGAACGGTGTCAAGTCAAGATTTTGTTTGTTTTTGTGTGTTCCAACTAGAAAACATGCAAAAGGAGTTGAAAACTATTATCCAAAGTAACAACAAATTTGGGGTCTTTTATCAACTGTTAAATTTGGATGTTTGGTTAGCATGTGGCTAACCTCTAACCTCTTTCACCATATCGAGTCGAAAACAAAATTGGATTGTTCCTTTTATAAATCACCCATTTCAAGACAGTCAAGCAGCAATTGCCAGCAGAGCCAAAGTCAAAATACCCTGAGCAAAAAGTGACTCATCTTGAAGGATTTTGGCACGCGTGAATGGAAAATATTTTGCCCCCAAATCACCGTATCAATTCTAATGCAGTTACAACAAAACAATTCTTACCTCCTTCTTGGGTCTTCCTCTGCGTTTGGCACCAGGAGCAGGTTCTGCCTTTGTCTTTGGAGAGGAAAGGGGCGTGGTTAGATAATGTACTGTGCAAAACTTAAGTATCAGTGCATCATGCTAAATGCATGAGCCCCATATTGAGGTTTACCATATCATAGTCAAATTTAAAAAGGGCACCTGGGGGGAGGGGGGAGATCAAACCACATATCAGCAGTAATATCGTCTGAAATAACATATTAAACACAAAATATTTGTTTTGCTTTTGCTGCCTGCAGGTGGCAGCAAAGCCTGCACAATAAGATCTGGACAAGGGGCACTGGGTTCATTGGCTATTATCTGGAAGGCCAACAGGAACTGCACACAGGGCACTCCAGTTCGCTGGCCACCTGGTCCGAAGCTCAGAGACAGCTGGTGGAAGCCGGCATAGACGTAAACCCTCAGACACTTGGCTTTTCTTGCTAACCCTATATCACAAACGCGTGCGCATGCAGGAGCAATTTGCCTTCCCTCACACGTACAGTAGCAGCGAGGACAATGCTCATGGGGGGAGTCGCAGGGTTCAGGGCGAGGGAGAAAATCAGCTGTTGCTATGGAGACAACAGGCTGAGAAGAACTTGGACAGTGTGTGGAGCGGGGTGTTGGGGGCGGGGTCTCAGCGTGGAAACACCATTGCAGCCTCTGTACCTACGTCACCCTTTGCATGACACGCTGCAGGATGCTGCAGATCAGGAAGTACAGTCATGTACTTCCTGCAAAAAAAACTGGATTTACAATAGGGAAGACAATTTTTGACAGGAGGGAAACAATGAAATAATCTATAAGCAAACTTGATGGGTTGCCAGGTCTTATTTTCTGTTTATGACCCGGTCAGCCAGTCTTTGCAGCCGCTACTTTGCCGCATGAAGACATGATGGACTTACTTTGCCCTTGCTGCTGGGTTTGTTTTTGCTGCCCTTGGGTCGTCCTCTGGCCCTTTTTGGAGTCGGCGATCCGCTGGGCTCCTGAGACTCGGGACGCTGACGTTAAAACAAAACGGGAAAAATCACAGTGAATGAGTGATGAATGACTTGCACACAATTTACTCTGTGCTCGTAAACATGTATGTAAGAAACTATGCTAAATATGCAGACACACCTAAACTGCAAAACTTGCCAATAATTGTGCAAGCAATACATTGATATACAAAATAAAAGACCAACGCATCTCCCTTCGGCTCCACTCGTATTCTTGTGACAACATGCACTTGTGGGCCTTGACTGATCTGATTGAATTTCTATCTTGTTTACTACAGCAGCTTTTGACAATCAACGCAATTCAATAGACTGCGCAGCGTGACGGCCGTACGAGCCACCCTCAACCTTGCAATGTCAGCCAATGCATGTGGAGTGGTGGTGGGTCTGAGAGGGTTAAAACCGGTTTGTGTGTGTTGGGTTACAAGTTCCTGACAAACACAGGAAGTTTGTTGATGGGGGCTTCTACACCTCCCATTAATCATGGCTGAAACACACGTTCAAATTGGGACCCGTACCCGAAGTAAAGACTTTCTTTTCACGGGACGCCTGAAATGCGGCATTAGCTTTGGAGACACTTTGGATCATGTGCGGGCTACATTCCCAAAACTGATGAGTCATGCAAACTTGATGCACCTTATCACAAAACCTGCACTTAAAAGTTTATTTTGCCCTTCTTACCTGAGGAAGCTTGCGGGGTCTTCCACGCCCCCTCTTCTCTGTCGTCTCCTTCTCCTTAGATGACACTGTCCCCTTGTCGCTCATATTTACTTCTCACACCTAGGAAATAAAAACCACACCTGGTCAGAGTCGCTTGCAGAAGACAACGTGCCGAGCTCACATAAATGGGGGGTGGGGGATGGGTCGTGATGGAAGAGAGAGAGAGAGAGAGAGACAGGGAGAGAGAGAGAGAGAGCGAGCGAAAGGGGGGGGGGGGGGGGGGGGGGGGTCGGGGCAAGAAAAAAAAAAGGCGCAAAGCCACGACGCATCCAGCCCTTAAATCAACTCTTCCCAGAGGCGCTATTTCGGTCCCGCGTGCGCTCCACAGCGGAACAGAGCGCACGCCTCCGCCTCGCAGATCTCCGTTGAACCGGTTTGCACGGTGTAGCCACAAGCCGCAGGCCTCACCGTTGCATTCACGTACCGACTGCATCCCAAGGCCCATACATGCGTGCATGCATGCGTGCATGCACGCACACCTCTGGCCACACACACATGCAGACAATAACCCGTGGAAGCGTTGCGTGTGGTATTGCTATCGCACCCTTCTTACATGTGCGCAAAAATGTCAAGAATACATTTCCAAAAATGAGCCCGAGAGTACGAACGAGCCTGCGAGGTGCGCGTCGTGTTTTGTAGCGGGCCTACAGCAACAATGGACGGCTTCTCATTGAAAGCATGTCGCCCTCCTTTCGCCGGAGCTCGAGCGATTGAAAATATTCTCAAACCATCGTGACGGTGCGTTGGTCTCTGCAAAATATGCACTCACCTCTACCGCTCAAGTTTAACCTCCAGCTTAAATTACACAGCGAAATATCCCCTTTAAGCCGGGTGCTTATAGCCGGTTAAAGAGCCCTGCACCGACCCACAAAGCGTCGCGTTGAGACGACATACAAACACATAGCCCGCCCCTTTAACTCCCAGCTCGTGAAGCATTTAAAGCAACGCAGCATTGGCGAAAAGGCTGTTTTCCCCTCAATTTTTTTCTTACCGGCAGGTTAATGGGTTTATTCCAACGTGGTCCTAAAAATAGCATGTGCGTCTCCTCTCCGGCAGATAAAGAAAAAGGCGCCAGTCAGGAGGAGTTTTGGGGCAATATAAAGAGCCGCCCTCATGGGAGCAGGGGGACTGGGGGCGGAGATATGATAAGTGGGCCACCAACGGCACTGGACCGGCTCAGCCGCCCCAGTCCCCCCCCCCCCCAATGTCTTTCCTCCCTCGTTGGACTCGGCCACACAATAAAATACGTGTACAACTCGCAGCACGCACACTGCAACTACTGAACACAATGGAGGGGAGTGTTCAAGTGATTTACAAGGCATCTTTCCCCATGAAACTCTTTGCAGTATACAGTGATGGAGAAGATGTCCTTTAAATAAATGAATGAAGAAGAAAAAGAACATTTTGTTCACAAATTTATCTCTCCAGAATCCAATGTTAACGCTACCACAATTGACAGTTTTAAAAAAAATCCTATTGTTAATATTTGGATTAAGTATGCCGAAGCAATTTAAAAAAAAAAAGACATTTCAAACTGAATTAACCTTTTATTCTCAAATTTCAACCATCTCACTGGCCCTTGAGAAGTCTAATCATAAGCCTGCCTCACATTTAACTACTGAAACTAAGTGAGCAAATAACTACAATCTGACTTGCGGGATTGCATAGCAGCTATATGCGTCTGCTTGGTGATATTATACATAAATCTAACAATAGTTTTAAGACTTATTTGTATACTCTTGATCTGGAGATTTCCTGATAAGGAACCACTTTGATAAGGACCCACTTCACCGAAGACATCTTCTTGCAGCGCTTCATCAACTCCTTCATTTCCATTGATGGCTGTAAATGTCCAATACCCACTTTAAATAGACTGCCAGTGAATGAGTTAATATATATTTAAAAGTAGCCCCTCCGTCCATATTAACTGTTGTGTGTTCACTCCCACTGCGGCGCAAACGCCCATATGCTGCAGAATGACAATACAAGCTCCACGAGTGACAAAAGATTCTCGCATTCCATCGTGTGCTGCTGTTTTGCATATGATAAGATATACATCTAACATGCACTGTATGGGTGTGTTGGATGCATTTGTTCCAATGAGGCCAATGTTCTGCTCAACATGTGCGAGCCTTGCGTGGCCACCCCCTTCGTTCCTTGTTTTTTACTCTATTCACTTCCTTCCTCTTCATCTTCCCCAACAACTTCAGGCCCATCCCCCTTCTCTGTCACAGCAGCCCCTCAGAATGTGGATGGAGAGGAGGAAATAGGTCCTCTTGTGTGGGTTTGTCCTTCTCAGCCATTGGCACCACCTGGAGCCCAACGCGGGGACTGAGCAACAATGCATGCACATATGGAAAGGTAGTCAATATTTCCAGAGATCCTTTTATAATTTTCTACAATTCCATTTTTTTGTAATCTTGCCAATTAAGATAAAGGTGAAAATGCATTTTCTTGTGATTGGGGCAGGGGCTTGAATCTGAATGAATCCACATTCCTCACTCTGGTGGCTTTACCATTAGTGAGTGCACAAAAATGTCAATTTTCGAATTTCAACAAAATTAAAAAAAACAAAGTATAAAAAAGTAAAGTAACTTATTTAAAATTCCCTTGTGGCAAGAAGTGAAAGCGATGACATATGAGGCCTTTAATGATCTGTTACCCACCACCTAATTTATGTACATGGCAACAGTTGAATAAGGAGCTTACGGCCATCTATTTTTTTTCCCCACTTAAAGCACTGGTCTACTGGGAACCTACGTTCAAAAAAGCCACCCAAGGAACTAGTGAGACGGTTTGGAATCCAAACTGAAATCTCCTAAGAGGCGATCACTTCGCTCATCCTCTCCTGGCTCTTGAACTGTCCCGCAGCTCGAAGCAGACAGATCCTATTAAGCATCTCAGTGGGAGGGATGGTCAGCTTGGGGGTCTTAGCCCACTTTTTCATGCTCACACTGATGTCCTCTTACCCTTTTCCTTCTTCATATATACTTGCCCTCTGGCACGCACTTTCTAGCAATCCACAGTGTTTAAACCGCAAACGCTGCTGCAGCCAAACTGGGTGACAGATGTGGACGGAACCATCCATTGCCGGCTGAGTTTCATCTTACCTGGCCTTGGATGGGGCTGAGTAACAAACATGTTCGCACGCCACTCACATCCTCCTCCTCGCCATAGGAGAGGATGAAGAAAGCATGAAGGAGGGACGGACACATCCACTGGGAGGAGTGAAGAAAGTGTGGGTGGAGACCCAAATGTGTGTGGGCGTCTTTTCCCCTTGTGAGAGGGGGTGGCTGGAGGTTAGTGGGCGGGGGGATGGGGCCGTTTATGAGTAGTATCTGAGTCACACAAACACAGGAAGTAGCGCGTGCAGCTTGTTTGGTGAGCACACTGCTGTATTTATGTTGAGGCCCCATATGCAGACAATAATTGGAGCTCTCAAAATACTTCATTTTACCTTCTTTCGTCTCTGAGTCAACTTTACATCGCCACATCCTGACATTTGAGCGTCACTCACCCTGTGACTCAAGCGTTTGATATTTTCAAGGGTGAAAACAGAGTTCTATTTGAAACTCGTTTTGGCACCAACACTCACAATCTTGGACATGACTCATCTTTTGAATAGTAGAATTATTTGAGAAATGTATTTTTAGTTATGTGATGCACGAGACTATTTCAAATCTAAATGTGCAATGTTGCCCCTTATTCACATAGTGTTGTGAGTGGGAGGTCAGAGGTCAAGGGCTCCGGTAGTCCAGTGTACTTGAAAGTGCTGTTGCTTTTCAAGTGTCAGTGTTGTCTATTATAGTTGACAGTGAACTCGTGGTTTGTATATTAAAAAAAAAAAACAAAAAAAACACATGCCTTATTTTTATTTAAGGTTTTATATTGTCCACAGGCATGTGTGTGAATGGCGGAGTCTCTTAATTCGAATGATGTCTTGTTATATATTTATGGAACAGACTTCACACACCAATATTAGTTTATTAACACTCATGAATATTCTATTTTTTTCCAAGTAAAAAAAAAAAGTCAAACTAAAATTCTTCCATTTTTTTTGGACTTGGGACCAATCCTAGAATCAGAATCAATTTGATTGGCCAAATATATTAAAAACACTCAAGGAATTTGTCCCCCGTGTTTTTAGCCACTCTAATATTACAGCGATAAGGCAAGCAAATAAAGCAAGATGAACAGATGATTAGTATATCTGCTCTACATTTGGCTGGTTACCAGTAGAGGGTTATTCAGCCTTTTAATACCTTATTTATTTATTTATTTATTTATTTATTTATTTATTTATTTATTTATTTATTTATTTCTATTCGTTTGTTTATTCATTTGTTTAGTCAATTAAAATCGGGCTTTCTGGTTCTTTAGGTCTAACACAACAATCCGAACCAATGTCCCCCCCTGGTGTCGATACACTGAACATACAACTATTGCAAGGCGCAGAAATAATATCATCCACCAGAGAGCAGTCGTATGCCGTGAAATCTTCCCATCATGTAATAAAATAAAAACACGCTCCACTCAGTCATTTAGCCGTTAAGGTTTTGCACTGTTTTTTAAAGATGATGATGATGAATTACAAAATACAGAATAGGCATCTGTAAGGAATACAAGCATTTTTTTGCCATACAGTTAGCACTTTAGTGCCATCTGAAGCTTGCTCTTCACAAATAACAACCAGAAGCTTTTGAATTGAATTGAAACTTAATTCCTGCTCTGAAGCTCATCAGGTGAACAAAAGCTCAGTGCTGACATGAGCGTATGTTTCGGCATTCTTGCACCATGGAGGTGCATATGAAAAAAAGAAAAAATATATATATGCATTTGTTTATTTGTTTATCTTTCTTGCACGGTTCCTCTGTTTTACTTGACTGATCAAACGGGGAGGGGATCCTCCTCACATTCCAACAAAGCCACTGCAATCCCCAGAGACAGGCGACAATCCTGGCGGCATCCGTGCTTGCTACATCTACAATGATGATCAGTGTTCTTTTATCAGCACTTTTGTTTATTTGCAGCGGGAAAGGGGGCACAGAATCCATTCACGGAGTACTGATGTGACTGCAAAACCAGCACAACAAATAAAAGCTGGGCTGGTGGATAACGGTGTTTACAGACTTCTTCAAACAGGTGCAAGGCTCAGCCGCAGAGTTGAGTGGCTTCAACATTTGTCCTATCGATTCCACTTTAATTGTCCTCCTGTCAGAAAGGTTGGACAAAAGGCACCACTGCCTGTCACAACAGACCAAACTAATTTTACAGGAACAAATATCGGCAGGGACATATGATGACTTTGAAGTAGGGCGAGGTTTTGTGTACTAAAAAGGCAAACAGAGCTGATGAACCTTAAATCTGTTTTTATTTTTGCACTAATGTGCCCTCTGTGATTGGGCAGCAATTTTCAACAGTTTTCCAAACGAGAAGCAAATCTTTTTTGCTTCAAGCATTTTTTCTCTCTCCATGAATGTTTATCAAAGTACTTTCATCCATGAGTGCCATTATATCGAGTGTAACATTAGTTTTCTAGCTTAATGCTAACATACAGTATAAAAGTATATATTAGCTGGTGCGGTTTATAATCCGGTGCGACTTATAGTCCGAAAATTACAGTACACGTCTTCCGCCTGTGTGAAAACATTTGTGCATTTTGATTGGTTATGATTTTCACATTATATTTTCATATGTTGAATTGCCACAAAGATAGTGGCGAGTGTTGTGTGTGGAGTTCTGCCTTATCGCTCACTGTGCAGGAGCCCTAAGGGTTAAACATCTGAGTACTGGAATTCCTGGAGGTTACTTCAGCTTCAGGTTACTGACCATCTACTTCTTCTTGATATCATCGATTAATTCCTACTGTGTCAGGCTAAGACATACACTCCACAGGGGACAACACATTATCCTATTTGTACATGTAGTATGCACTGCTTTTGATTGAACAATGTTTTTATTTGATTTTATTTCATCTTTAAAGGGTACAGCTTATGTACCGGCACTGAATATGCGACCGGAACCAAAATTCATTTTTTTTTTTTTTACTGCTTTACGTTTACACATCTGCCGTGGCGAATTGAGTGATGGAGACCTGAATACTGTGTCAGGTCCAATATCACCTGACAGATCATCTCCCTGACACCAGGATGTCCATCTCTTGACCACATGACAGTGTTGGGTATCCCACACCGGCGTGTGTCAGATAGCTGTCTATTGATGAATGATTAGAGTTGCTGAGGATGAAGTGGGCCACCGCCACCCACGGGGGTCTAGCTGAGACGGATGGGCCCATTTGTAATGCAGAGGGGCCACCGCAGCAGCATTAACTATTCAAGTGTGGTTATCCCCGGGTAATGGCACGCCGGCAGCACTGCAACCGAGTCCCACAAGAGAAAGTGCAATTCTAATGTTGATAAATGGGACCTGCGTCTGTGGATTATAAGGTCCGTTCTCCATTTTGACTGATTATCTGCTAAACGCCACGTGTGGCTGCTAAAGAATGCGCAGTCAGTGAACGCAGTGTAAAATGACACAAACACATGCTATGTCATCCCAACTACAGTGTATGACCTACACATTTGAAGTCATATGCACTTTAAATTGGATTTGGGGGTTGCCTCCAGCTACTTAGCTGACTGAATGATTCAATTAAAGCTCACCTTGATGGATTACTCCATCTTTAAATGACTTCCATTACATGCCCTTTCCTCAATATGGGAGCAAAAAATTGTGCTTGCCTAAAAGTATCTCAGAGCATGATTCGTAAAATCAAACAAGTTGCAACTTTTTCTACAAAAAGTATTCTTCACCTGTACCTGGCCTTGGGAAGATGAAAGACTTTCTGTGAAAACACTCCAACTTTGTGAACTCTCCCAACACATAAATGTTCAATGTTCTCCTGTCTTGTCACCTTGCAGTCTATTTTCTGTCCTCACAGTGGATTGGGATGAGGATGCACCAGGAGTGCAGAATTGAGACTTCTATTCTCTGTAGGGATAGGCAGAGTGGTGCTCGACCTGCCCACTGAATAAATCATTGCTTAGCACTTTCGCGAGCTGCGGTCCAATTAACCAAAGGGGACTGTGAATAAATGCAGTTAGGTGGCGTGATTAATTACTGGATATGAAAACAGACCCAACGCAAGTGAGCTTTCACTTTACAGACTTTAGCTTCCCGGGCGAGAAGCATTGTTTGGTTTGAAAATTGCAAACATAGAAAACCCACAAAACCAACATAGCTTCACATATTTCACACACTGATCATCTCATAAAGAACCCTTATGGAAGACGTGAAAGGAATAATTGAGAGGAGAAACGGCGAAACGTTTCACCTCGAGGGTGAGCCCTTGAATAGCAAATTGGGATGCAATTATTTCCTTTTATATTCCCCGTGTAACTCTTAGTTGTACAAGTGCAGCACATTTCAATATTGCCTTTAATTGTACGTAAAAGGCAGAAGAAAGGTGGAAGGGGAAGGTTAATGCGGCTGACGCAAAGTGGAAACAGCCCTGGAAGTCTTGCCTTGTCACCTCCTGCCGACTTTGCAGCCCCTATGAGGAGCCAATTAGCCTCAGTCAGTAATCAGAACAGAACCACGCAGAGCCCGAGTTCTGCCCTCACTCTCTGGGGCGATTAAAGGCCTCTCCAAGACAACTGCTGGCAATGACCTTCGTCTTTCTATCAATAACTGACTTGCACTCAGGCCTCTGACTGCTGCTGCCTCCGATAGAAAGGTCACCTGGGAAGTAACTAATGAAACTGGAGGAAAGAAGAGACACGGATGTAATTAGACCAAGCACTGGTACAAAGTCAAAAAAAAAATAAAACTAACCAGCCTGAGTTATATATATTTGTGCCACTTGGCGGGAATAGGTAGGTGTCATTTCCGAGGTTTGTCATTTACCTCAATCCTGCAAGTCAAAGGAAAATCTGAATTAACAAATGTATATTTAACTTTGTCAGGAGTTTGACGGATTTCAGTCAATAATATATCAAATAGAAACATTTGAACACCGGTGAAAAAAAAATCAAACTGGCTTCATTCCAACCACCCATGTGCTGTGTTTTTTTATTTTACCGTTGGAGGCAACATTATCATGTGTTTGTACCGAAATATGCCTTTCTGTTCTAGATATCAAATTCAATACCAGGCAAGCAGTGATAACCCACCCTGACTCATCCTCATTAGAGCCGCCGCAAAGACGGTTTAGCATTGATGGATTGGTAAGAACTATCACAAGTAAAACCAATTAAGATAAGCGTGAATGTTCAGTGCACTTTATTTTGCATCTTCACACTCGGTCATAGTTCCATTTTTTGATCATTGGTACACATACTGTACATTTGTATAACAAGTAAAACCTTTGTTTTGTTATTTTTCCTGGGGCTGCTGAGTGGTAATCCTGTTCACTACGCCTTATTTTTCGGTGTAAATCTATTTATGGGTTCATCCGAGGCAGCCTTTCCTTCCATAATGTAGAGCTTCATCTTACATAAAATACACTCCAGGTTTACTCCGACGTCTTCCGATGAGTCCAGCCAAACATGACATCCTGTAGAGGTGTTTTTGGTGGCTTTTTTTCAGATAACGTGAACGACTCTTGAATCCAGCTATGAACATTTCTCTGAACCGGATTACATTCACACACAATATTCTCATTTGAGATAATCTGTGGCAAGGGATAAAAGAATGAGGAGAAGGTTCTCAGTAGAGATAACGAAGGGATATTGGTGATCAGATAGAATTAGGGCTAAAAATTCAAAGAATTGGATAGAATGGCTGCCATACACAGAGATGTAAGTTATAATATTATGTGCCTACATGGATTTCTTATCGGAACTGTGCACCACCCACCAAAAGATGGCTTGCGAACCACTTTTGGGTCCCGACCCACCAATTGAGAATCACAGCTTTAGAGGTCCCACTGTAATTACGTTTTGCAGACCCAATACTGCATCAAATTTGTTGGAGCCAATTTAGTTTCCTTAGGTTAAATTCTTATTTTTGTTTAAGATTCGCTGGCCTTGGCCCATGGACTTTTATTTGACAAAGCCTTTGGTCACCTGATCAGTCACCTGATCAGGGAAATAGGCTGCTCCCATTTGGTAGTCAGTCTCAATTAGACAAAGAAGGAAGATAGTAGTGACATAGATTTTTACCGCTAAAAGGCCGCTTCAAGCTACTTCAAGTCTGCTCCAAGCTTGTAATTTTTGGAACTTGAAACTTGGAATTTAGAAAACAAACTTTAGTTTACTTCTTGGAACCCTTTATGTTGAAACCTTAGTTGGATTACAAACAATTTGGATTTGTACCTGTGTGCCACCTGTTTGCCTGCCTGCCATTCCCCTTCCCCCCCTTTCCTTGCTTGGCCTACCACCTTTGCCTGCCTGCCATTGCCTCTCTCCCTCGACCTGCATGCCTGCTTGCCTCCATTTTGGACATTCTACCTCCATCTTCAAAAGGGTATGAGCAACAGCTGTACACAGTGTTTTAAGATAAGCGTGTGACAAGAACTATACAACATCTAACCTTTGAAATTTAAACTGAACTGAAACTGACACTCACAGAATTGGTTTGTAACATGTTAGGAATTTCAGGTTTTTTTTTTTTTTTGCGGTGGCTTAGTAGTGCATGTTGTGTGTGTGTGTGTATGTGTGAGTTTAATTTTATTGATACCCGTTCCTTGTGAAGTCATCTGAGGTGTACTGTCTTCAAGATGAATGGGTGCAAAAAGAAATGTGACTGAACATTCTTTATTCGAAGCTGGGAGAGGCAAGTAAATTATAAATTAGATGCCATATTTTTTTGATAAATAAACCATGAACATGCCTTGTTTCTTAGGCGCTGGAGTTGCTATTCAGAATGACACTTGAAATATTGTCAAAATATTTAAAGGCGAAAAAAATAAAAGCATAGCACTATTAATTCTGTCCAATAATCACAGCAGGCTTAGCCATCTGTCTGACAAGTAAACATAATGGTCCATCATACAATATGACTGCAGTGTCATTTCCTGTCTCATCATGTGACATGTGATGCATAAAAGGAATATCTGGTGTGTGCAATATGGATTTTAAGGGCATTAGAAGATGCAGTGAGCGATCGATCAATTTGTGTTCAAGTAGCGCAAATGAGCAAAAGCAGACACATTTATCCCTCATGGCTGCTCGAGTGTTTTATAAATATAGAGGAATTATTGAAGTCTGATGGCCATTGAGCTGAGTGTGTCATCTCCGACAGCATCGCAGCAGGAATACATTGCTGTTGTTTGCGCTGCAATTGGCTGACGACCATTTCGAAGTGGACAAGTTCAGCTGTCAAGAACAGGAAAAAATATTTTTCTTCCTTTATTTTTCAGGATGAGATGAGACGAATTTGATTCTGATATTTTACAAGACAATCAGACATGAAAAATACTGTTTGTGGACCCCCCCCCCCTAAATTAAAAATCATGAATGGAATAATATCGGACTTATTGCAACTGGGTATGTATGAGAAATATGGTGGCTTAGATATGTAATAGAAAAGGGGCTGACTTTTCGATGTATTTTTTTCCTATTTAATGAAGTGGTGCAAATGAAATTCAAAACACAGAACAAGATAGACGTTGGCTACATTCTGTATTCATAGAATTCATTAATGAATAAGTGATCATTTCAATTTGTCAAATCCTTGCTATTAGCTCGCCAGATGGCCGCCAGGGATGTATTTCCTTTAATTGCATTTGATTTTTTGCCCCCATTTTTTCTTCCATGTATTACATATATCCCATTGAACTAATTTCTTTACTCTCCTGTACGTTTATGTCTTGCATTACATCACACAAAGAACAATCCGGGCACATTTGGGTCAAAGAGGGGGTGTGAATCTCTTTAACAACCAATTTGAAACAACCCTGGCGCAATTAAAATCCCAAACACAAGGCAAAGCACTAGGAGAACAATTTGTTCCAGGAGGACTTTAAAGGTCCGCTTTAATGCGCCCAACATTGGTACTTACTTTATTTTATAGTTCTAGACTTAAAAAGGATGTCTGCAGAGACCCAAAACAGACTCAATAAGATCTTAAGGCTTATTTTCTGTTGGTTTTTAAGCAGGTCTTGGCCCACTCACATTTTTTTATACTTGTATTTTTATTATTTTTGCAGACCCCTTTGAGATATCCTAGGGCCCCTCCATGCCCCCCCCCAACAAAAAATCCTAGCTCCGCCAGTGGTTCCTTTAAATCTTTGATTTAATTGAAATGTAAGTAATTTAAGATAGTTATAAGAACATATTATTTTTTACTGGTTATCTTCGTGTGATTTTAAAGTCATTTTACAAAAGGTGATCGACCAACAGACTTCAAATTCCGGGTGTCTACTGTCGGTGCCATAACCTACAAGTGACAAAGTCAGACACAAAGACAAGTCCTCCTCTATAAGAGCAGAGGTTAACGCTCAGTTGATGAATGCTTATTGCAGTGAGTGCCACCTGCAGTGACAATTACATCTGTGGGAGTGCTGCAGTGTTCGGAGATAGGACAGCAGGAAGACACTTTGATGGCACTGTGCCTGGAACCTTTCCGTGTGTCTCGCAGTTGATGTAACCTTAATCACCACCTCTCAAGAGAGATGGGTTGACCACGGAGAAAGTGCCATCACGCAGCCAAAAATGACTTTTAAAGTGTATTCGGATGTACTGATATGAGATTTCCATTGTGCAACATGCACGGAGCCATCTGTGGGAAGGCAGTTGGAAACTTTCATCTGTTGTTTGCACAAGGTTTTCCAAGCTTTGTTTTTGTGGGGATTTATGTGGCTTAAGGGGTGTTTTTATCTTTATTTAATGTGGCACTTTGTCTCTGTCAGGTGGCTGTCACAGTATTTCTGTGAGCAAGGGTCTGAAGGCATTGTAGAGGAGAGACATCTGTATTTGCTGCATGGAGGATGAATATCTGTCGTCATCAAGTCAACAAAAAAAGTTCTTAAAATATTTGTAAACTGGTCTTGATTGTACTGTAAGTCTTCAAATTGCTTCTTTATCTACAAAATGGCCTATTTGGACTTTTCAACCCAGTTTTACAAATACTACAAAAGCAGAGTTAAAATTAGACAGCAAGTTACTGAAAGCTGTTTGTTGCCTTTGTGATTTTTAGACGACGCTAATTGACCCAGAACAGGAAACGCAATTAGAGGTGGATAGTTGCAATTTTACCCTCAACCAATGGAGGGCAGTATATTCTACTACAGAAAAGTATCAAACAGGGGATTTTGATTGTTGGGGACTCCAGAAATCATCATGCATGCACCTGTAGTTCCATAGTTCCATAGTGGTATCACTGATAATGTTTTTTAAAAAAAATATATTTTCCAGTAGCCTGTTTCACACCATTGTGTCCTGGTTTCCAAACAGCTGGCGTAGACCCTGTTGTCCCGGGCGACGTGTCCGACCTAGTATGATTTTCTCACTATTTTTGTCACTCTTGAGGTATCAGCGGATAGCATGAAGGGTCTTGCCTAAGAATCCCACTAGATATGACCAAATCCCTGCAAACAACCAGACCAAGATTTCGTGGGACTACCAGATCCAGACTGACAAATCTGGTGAGAGCCAACCAGCCTGACATAGTTATGATGGGTAAACATCAGTAGACAGACAGCATCTGTGATAGATGTAGCAATCCTGAATAATAGCAACATCCGGAGAAAGAGCTGAAGGCAGAACTCGAGAACATATGGAGGCAACACTGACGCGATAAGGGCACCGGGGGCAGTTACCTCCAAGCTGAAGCAACATCTGAGAATGATGTTACACCAGAGCAGCATATTAACAAATTGGCTGGGCAACATGAAGACAGTCTAGCTGGTGAAGAACATGCTTTATTTTTTATTTGTTCCAATGATTAGCGCATGAATTTTACATGGGCACATGAACTGTAGTTTGTCTCGGTTTCTTTTCCATCAAGCTGTTGCAGCTGATGGAATGTTAGATACATTTTGATATTTTCTACATGCATTGGAGCCAGTTTTTTTTTTATATAAAAGAAGAGTTTTTACATATTCTGTACAGTTCATGTTGGATTACTTCAAATCTTTACGATTATGAATAAAACATACTGTACATTATACTTATTCAAATACATTATGGAAACAAAGCATTTAAACTCACATTTGCACCTCAACTGAATGTATATGAACACATTCTATTATTTGAAGCTGAGCATCACCAGTGAATATACATTTTAAAATGTCTGCAGGCCAAACATTTATTCACAACAAGTGTTGGATTATGTTCAAGACTTTTAGTTTTATAATTGCAAATATCTGGTTTGTATATTGTTTGTGCCTTGCCATAGAAGGAATTTATGAAACAGGTGTTTAAATCAAACATTTATTAGTTAGCCGTGACAAATGATCGTGCTTAATTTGACCCTCTGCAATGAGCAACACAAAGGATCTAAAATAATGAATGAATTATTTCTATACGCAATTTTGTTTTATGTGTTTGCTTTTCACATTGGCATTGTTGTTCCAAGTAGTAATTAAATTATCATGTTAAATTAATGTAATTGTTATGTATTCAACCTTTAAAAAAGGTGATTTAAACACAACGATTACACTCGTGGCGGAAAATGTCACCTTCACATTCATGTGCTTCTTATCATTAGCATATTACTTTAATTAAAATGAAATGATTTTTTGGTGGGGACATTTTTCAAGTGGCATGTTCAGTGTCTTAGATTGTGTATTAGACAAACGTAAGTAACCTACTTTTAAGTCCCGAACATAATGGCGCTCCCTAAATGCAGTCAACCACCACACACCCAGAAAAAAAAAACGAATCTGGAAAATGGAGTCGACTTGATCACGTGGTCTAATAATCAAAGCGACACTAATTGGACTGATGGATCAATATGTGCAATCAGTGCCATGGTGATTTAAAAGAAAAAGAAAGAAAAGCAATTCCGAAGAGGGTATGTTGAAATGACTCGAGGGGTGATTCTTATGAGATGTACACTTCATAAACTCAAACCGTGTGCACGTGTTGCGTCCATAAACTGCAGTAATGCTAAAAAGACGCAAGTGGGCGCTTTACTAACAGATGTGGTCAAAGTACAACCCCCCCCCCCCAAAAAAAAACGGATTGTTTGACTCACGTCACGTTTAAGTGTCAGACTTAAATAACCGCATTTCTGAAGCACATACACTGGATTGTGCATTTCTTCTTTTCTTTCATTATACATCATAATGGTTGCCTGTCTTTTTACGCAGCGCATTTAGGTGCCATTTTGTCGAGTTTTACGCACTCGTGTGTTCTGGTGGAATTCAAAACCAAACCACCAGCGGTGATGTAGTGAGGGTTGTGCGTTCATGTGTGTGTATGTGTAAAAATCTCCTTGTGTGGGCGGGAAGTATGTGTGCAATCAAAATGAGGAGTCTGTAGAGGAGGGAAGCCCTTCAGCACCACTCGCCCCTGGACAGCGTCTGAAGCAGTGGACTGGTTGGAGAGAAGCGGGAGATTCGTTGGAACGCTGCAAACTGGAAGTTAAATTGTGCACTTGTACGCACTCGTTCTTGTCGCATCAGTGTCTTGTTTGCGCCAACGAACCAGGAAGCAAGAGGAGCAAACAAACAAACACACAAACAACCAAACAACTGGACGGTAAGTTTTTCCATTTATGTCACTTGGAAATTTTTTTTACGGTAAATGTTTGTTGTATTTCTTTTACGTATGGGTGTGTGACTACAGCGTGCATATAGTCACACAACTGCGTCTAGGAGCACCCTTTTGTTGTATTGATGAAACAATGTGCGTCATGCGTAACCAATGCGCACGTGGTTTAATACGAAACCTCTTCTAATGACATGTTGATGTTTAGAGAAAAACGGCGTTAGTTTTTATGTCATCAGACGTTCAACAGATTCACGGGGATCGCCCAAAGGCTTTTTGAGCGCAAATGAGCCTTCACAATGGAGCCTTTCATCGGCTGCATGTATGGGAGCCCCCCATGCCCCCCCAAATCCCCTTTCTGCTTCACTTGGCTTGGCGGCGCTCCTCACACAGACATATCTAAGGAATCCATATAGATTCAGTCACGCACATAGCAACACAATTTCAAAGTAATGCAATGCAAATGAGTTTGCATTGCGCATTCCCACAGACGCGCTGAAAGAAATTTGCACTCTTTTAGCGGGTTGTTCTTGTACACGAGCCGCAGTTGCGTTTCATCACTTTAAAGCCTGGCTTGACGTCTTTTATGTTGGTTTGTGTATACGCATCATCGTCAGCTAATATTCATGCAATGCATTCCTATCGTATTTCAGAAGCTTTTAACTGTCCGATGACGTCACGTGAGAAGTAATTTTCAAGTATACGGTCTGTGTGCCACACAAAAATGTGACCTTTTTGCAATTAGGTGTGATGCTGGAAAGGTTTGCTTTGTCAACATGTATCAGTGGTGTTCGATAATGAATGGATTCTGCGTAGTATATTTAATTTGTTGGAAAAAAGGCAAATTATATATGATTAATTCAATTTTAAGTAACATTTGGAGTTTTAATCCCGTTTTGCATTCAGACATATGAATTCTCAAATTACCAATATGTCAAAACAGCAAATAGGTTGTAAAAAGCTGTTGGCAAAACAATTAAATATAAAGATATATATTAAATCTAATTTTGAATTTCCTACAACCTGCCATACTCAAAAAGTTTCGGATTGCACGCAGACATTGCTTGGCACAAAACAGTCCACTAATGATCAAATGTGAATTCAAACAGCCTGGAATGATTTATCCCCCCCCTCCCCCACTGAAAAAAAAGCCAGGAAAAATGTTCCTTTTCATCAGATGAGACATGACTGACAGAAAAAAGACTCCTTAGGCTTCTTAGTGAAAAATGATGATTCAAATTTTCATCGTACATAAAAAAATATGTCATAGATAACAGCTGTTGGCAGCACCACATACTATAAGAAGTGACTCAAGCTTCTTTCTTCATAGATTGCAATCTGTGTTGGCTCAGACCTTTCTCGATGAGGGTTTTGCAGCTTCCTGGTACAATCCCCCCAAAATTTAGTCACTTGGTTTGAACGGGAGCCCCAAAGATTAGTTGGTTGTGTCAGTCCAGTGACTGAGGGCTTCCTGTATTCTTGGACTCATTTTTGTGTGCCAGCTATTCTCAAGTGTTGGATGTTTTCTTAATTTATCGATAATGGCGCTCATGTTGTTTGCTGGAGTTCTGAAGGTTTAGGAATGGCTTCGTATGCCTTTCCAGGTGATGTGAATTTTGTGTTGGGGAATTTTGTTACTGGTTTTTGAGATCTTTTGGTCAACTTCATTCTGTCAGACAGATTTGATTGATTTCAGGACTGAACTGAAGTAAGTGATGATTAACATAGCCCCCCACCCTCTTAAAAAAAAAGTTAAAATTCAAAGCAGTCAATCATTTTCCAGTCAGGCCCAGGTAGCTTAGATTCTTTAAAAACTGCATTTTATATTTGGATTGTCTTTGACTTATATATTTATATTAATAACTGTGTACAATGTGCATTGTGCCTCTTAGCCCAACGTCCATCCAAATGATTTTTGATCGCACTCCAGATACTGGCTGGCATGCAGTCAAGCTGTTAAATGTTTGTATTTGGTTGCTGCCACTGAAGTGTATTCATCGTGACGGAATAATAATGATGCTTTGGGTGCAGAGGATCAGTAATGGGGTAAAAACAATTACTGCAGAATTTAATGTTGACAGAACAAAGCCTAAAAATGTGTTGTCTCGGGAGACTACCTGGAAGTTCTCATTAAGAGGCAACGCTTGGCCAAGCGGCAGTAAACAAAGTAGGAACGCAGCACAGCGTCTGCCACTTTCAACCTTTACATCTAAGCAATCATCGGCCTGGTTATTATTTTTTTTTGTGCAGTTATGTGCTACTTGCGTGATACATCACGTCCTTCGAAGTGTCTCTTGCTCCGACTGTCTGACACTAGCATAAATGTCCGCACACGAGCTCCCTCTAATACCAGACAAGCAGACATGGATAAAAAAAAAGAAAGCTTGATCGAATTTAGTGGTAGCTTCCGACCTCAGCGAGTTGACCATGGGCTGAGAGTCTCCCAAACAAAATGTTCCGTCCTATCTTGATCCTATTTTTTAAAACCGCCTATTTGTCTTCTGGGCAATTGGCTGGTTTAAGACTTTGTCATTTCTGCTGCGTGTGACGTTTGGCGAAATTGTTTTCTCTAAAGCTTTACGATTCTCTACTCTTCACCATTTCTTCCCCCAAATTTCAGAGTTGTCAGAGTGGCTTTATGAGGAGGGACGAACCCCGAGAGCTCATTCTCAGAGGCAAAAAGAGGTTAAATTTTTCTGAGATAAACAATCGTGTTGAATGGTCCTTTGCAAGTCTTTCACTCACTTTTACGGCCACAAGAAAGTTAACAAACTCACTTTGAATTGTTAGCTGATAGTTGCAAAATATTACAAAACCCACACACAACCCTGCACGAAGTGATTCAATTTAAATTTGAAAGAGGGAAAATGTATTCGGATCGACAATGGAGCCCAATGGATGGTTGTCATGACACAAACCAAACACCAGCATATTTTACGACCAGAGAAGATGAGTACTTTTCTCGTTTTGGCACGCACAACTGCCAAGCTCCTAGTTATGCTTCTGTGGCAGCAGTTTTCAAACAATGCTTCATCTGTTGCCTCGGTGACAGCTATGAAGACTGCTTCTCCCCATCAGTGATATTATATACATGCAACATGTTATGTTAATTGTAATTGCAGATCTCAAAACCTGCTAAAGACCTTTGTGGTGTAAAATAATGCAATTTACTTTTTCATCTTTCTATCCCTGATGGCCCAGTGGTTAGGATGTGGGGCTTTCACTGCCGCGGCCTGAGTTTGATTCCCGTCCATATGCAGCCATAGGGGGGCACTTGTCAGTGTTTCCCCTGTGCTGGTCCCAAGCCTGGGTGAATGCAGAGGGTTGTGTCAGGAAGGGTATCAGGCGTAAAAACTGAGCCAAAACTTCTCATGTGAATCATCTGGACAGAAACGGGTGTTTCACTGTGGCGACCCCTTCGGGAAACAAGCCGAAAGGAGGATTTCACTTTATATCGCCGCCGTGCAGTCTTACATTTTTTTCTGTAATGTAGTCGTGCATGAAGGAGGCGAGATGATTTCATTTCTTCAAAGGTTACGTGGTGGCAAAGGTTGTGATGCCCTGTGGTGTCTATTTATGGATGGTGCCATAAAGAGCAGTGATGATTGACGCTTTTGATACATTTCTTGCATTACTTCATGTAGTTATCTCTTCAATGGAAGAGCTCAGTCTTCTGTCAAGAGATGAGCAGATGAATGCAATTGAACACCATGCCACTTTGCCTGCAAGTGAAAAATCTCCTTTGTTTCCTTCCTTCCTTGCTTCCGCCTGCCCGCCCATCCGTCTTTTTCTTATTATATGCCCTTCCAGTCCCCTGAGAAAATAACTTACTTACAGCAACTTTGGCTTTGTTTTGTTTTCTTTGATTTCCTTCCCATACCTTTTATAACTGCTGATTTAAAAATCGGATCAACCTCCTGAATCGGTCAATTTTTAAACCCAGCCTTTTCAAGGGTGCGTGTTCTCCATGGATGGCCTTGAGGTTTAGCCTTGAAGAAATGCCGCCATCAAAGGTTATAAAGTTTGACCTCACTCCCAACTTTTATGAAACACTTTACGATCACCCGCTCCATCGTCATTAAACTTGATTATTGCCGCTTTGAGGGGATGACAACCAAGAGACATCGCTGAGATCTTTATTCAGTGCTCATTTAAAGCAGTAAGACAGTAAGTGACAAATTCACTTCAAAACCGTTGAACTGCCCAAAGCTGGCTGGCCCAGATGAAATTGCACCTTGCTACAAAGCGATAAACTGCTCATGATAGCCGTAACTGAGTGTGATTCCTGCATGCGTCATGAAACAGGTAGCAGATGAGAGCTGGCAAATGACTCAGACAAGTGCAGACAAAATGACTTCTAAAACCACAAGATGACTGCGACAGCTTTAAGGCTTAAGGCATTTGCCATCCCCAACTAACATCATGAGGGACGGCAATCATTGAGTACTTGTCTGTTCTCACTGCTTCCCGCTCATCATCAGAGCGCAGATCATGTTGAACCCGTTGAAGCGGTGGAATAATGAACCTTGTATCACAGATTTGTGATCATTTTTATTTTTAAGAGATTAGTTGCACAAAAGAAGGTTTTGGAGCGACGATTGATTGGGTGAGGAAAAACTTGGACCGTTTTTAATTATTTATAACAACTGTAATTGATGTCAAATGTTCATTTTATATCTGTTTTCCATTTGTTTGTCTGAATTTATTGATCACATTTTTTTAGTTTGAACGACCCAGCCTGACAGTCATTTGTAACATTGGCATTTCCAAATCTTGCTTATAATCAAAATCAGAATCGAATCATGAGATATAGGAAAATGTACACCCAAATGGGAAATAATACAAGGTTTTAAGGGCCGGTTTCTGCTCGGGATTAGTTGTTGCACATGCACAAAAGCGCCAGGCAGACTCCTCTTGCCATCAGCAAGAGGGAAGCTCAGCCCAAGTTTCTAAATCCGGCAATCCACTATTTCTGTCTAGCTGCAGTTTGTCTAATTGGGTGGGACTTCTTCACTTACTTTTAGGTGCAGCAGTCGTTTTCAAACATTTCTTTGTAAGTAGGCTTACCGCCTAAAGAAATACTGAGCGCTCAAGCTACCACAATCATGGCCAACATAGAAATACAGTAGCATACCAGGCCTAAATGTTCATTACAACTGGACAGTTTAAAAATAGCAAAGCAAACAGTATGCAGGTAGTCATCTCATTTTGTGTCAGCTCTGCTCTGCACTAAATGCTTATAGATCCACGACTGAGATACTATTTTCCCATTAGCTTACCAGCCGCACCAAAGAAAGATAGATGCATTACACGTCCCTCTCCCTTCATATATCATGACTGACATGCAGTTGATGCAAGCATGAAAATAATACAGGACGTGATTAATTACAGCCACGTGTCCTTCTGTGATCCATACACCAAAGTGAAGATTTGGATAAATATGAGGAAACATAATGTCATTGTCCCCGAGCAAAAAGCATCAACATATTGACTTTCAAGATCCTGCTTCAGGTCACTGTTGATTGCGTTGCTCAAATTAGCCTCCGTGAGACTAATCGAAAAAACACAGCGGGACGCCGACAAGAGAGATGGAAGCTTTTGTTGTCCTTGTTAACACTTGTTTGGTGTACTTTGGCCAAACAATCGCATCCTCGACAACATTCTGAGCTATGTTTAACAAGATTAAATTGTAAAGGGAGACCGCCATTAGAGGCCTTGCTCGCCTTTGTGTTTTGCTTCATAATGGGCCTGGAGGGCTGCAGCATGCACCGTAGGTCCACTTAATGGCGTGCTGATGTTAGGAGCACATTACTCACAGAATCCTTGTCACTGCCCTTGCCCACCCCTAAGTCACATACTCCCACCCCGGCCTTCGGTACCACATCACAGCTCGCTCCCCCGTAATGAGATGTCGGCATGCACACAAAGTCCTGATTAAAAATGCGACGGATGCAGTATGGGATGCTGCGTCTACCACTCCCAGCTTTCATGTTTGACACCTGTAAGTGGGGGATTATGAAATCACACTGCCTTGCTTGTCTTGCATACATACACACACATTTACACACATCCTGCAGCGGTGGTCTGCAGAGGCGGCTACAAAGCCTCGAGCGCAGGATAAAAAAACAAGTGCTACAAGCGCAATTAACATTGCAAACATGGTTGAAGAAAGAGTTGTAAAACAATAGAGGTGCATTTTACAATAATGTTTCATTGCTCATATCTACGGGTAGCCGATGACTTTATTCATGAAAGTGCTGATTCAAAAAAAAAAAAAAAGAGCGCACTCTGCAGTTTAATCATGTTTGAGGGAGTTCAAATATATGCGCTAGAAAACAAAAGGGAGGGTTCACTGACTCCAGCAGAAACTCGGGCACTCAGCTGCAGTCCGATAAGAACGACGTTCATATGCTCACAGTGTTTGTGCAATTAAGCTGAAATGTCACAGTAAAACAAAAGCAGTCAGTACTTGTGAAGTTGCTAATTGGTCCACACAACTATAAAAAGGAAAATACATAGCTATGAGCTTTAGCTTTTTTTTTTTTTCTCCTTTTCGCTGAGAGCATTGGATGTGTAGTTGTTGCCTTTGGAGACATATGGCTCCAGCAGATACCAGGAACAATATCTCCGTGCAGAAGAGTGCAACACTTGAAACGATTCTATCTGCACCCCTGTATCAGATTCTGATGAGAATAGAAGATCAGAGAGCAATGGCAAGCCTCTTCAGAGAAATCTGTTGTAAGGAAAATTAGTCAATTCTGGTTTTATTTGTCTCATCAAAAATATCATGAATTCCTGTTGCAAATTTCTGTGACTATCCGCACCGAACTAAAGTGCTTTTAGATTTATAGGCAATGTAATGGGGGGACTAGTAAGTCAATAATTGCTGAATGTCACTCCCAATAAATGAATCATATATACACAATTCACAAGAATATCCATAAATACATTTGCTACACTGAAACAATTATTTTCTAAAATACTCTAGTGGTATTTTTACATTCATGAGGCTCTGGTGAATTATCAATCTCAGCAAACCCCATGCAAAAGAAGCAGAGCGAGATGAGAAAGACGACACGTAACACTGTTCCCTCCGGCTTTTTTGGGAGATTCAGGTTCAAGTGTCAGTCTGGTTCCGCTTCTAGTTTCGGACAGCTGCCGTTGCTCTCAAAGGAAAACATATCCAAGTATGTGTTGCACCAAGGATCATGACTTATCTTCTCTGGCGTACAGTCATGTTTGATCGCTCATGTAATAATGACTAATATTGGCTACCATATTGAGTCAAAAATCTTGTATAAAAACACAGCAGAGGTGCATTTATATTTAGGCAAAACACAATTTAAATAGGTTTTTTGTAAGCGCAAGTAAGACATGGCTGCCATTTTATACTGATGGATGATTTTGCAATTTAAATATACAGTCGACAAACATGCATATTTGAAGTATTCGCAAAAAAATTGCATATTGGGACTCGCATACTTGCACATTTTTTCTAGTTTTTCTTATTTTTATTATTGATTTTTCTTGATCCCCCCCCCATTATTTCTAGGATTTTTACCGACAGACAAACACTGTTGAATGAATGATTAGACTAACTAAATGGTTGGGCGTAAGGGATCCCTTCATTTTTGATGGAATTTCCCCTTGTATAAATTCATAGATGCGCAACACTTCACTTACACACAGATGTTAAACTTTTCATCTCATCTCAAACCATCTGCTCAGCACACACGATGAATACACTAAGCACTCAAACCAAATTCTCAATTCCCCATCTTTCGCCTTCTCTCTTGTCATTTATAAACGTTTAGCCCCGCAATGGTATGGTTCAAGTAAAAATGTCACCCAAAATCTTTTTGTAGCTCACTCAACGCCTTTCCCCACCCTTGCGCGCTTGTCACACGGCGGCTGCTTAATCCATTTAAAAACAAGTTGATAGACTAGTAATATGAATGAGACTGCTCGGCCATCTGGAGATCTGTCTTCATTAGGAGCGGATCTGGAAAGAGTTTCTATTAGCTCGCTATCAAGATGGGGCCTATGTGGAGGAAATTACCCATGTCACAAGACAAAGTGTGGGAAGCCCAGAGCCCAAAGCCCAACGGAGGATGAAAAGACTTAATCAAGGACAAGGACTGCTGGTGACAGGGCGGCATGATCAGACCGTGCTGGTCCAGATTACATGCCGTTTGACAGATTGACTTGTCCGCTGGAAGTTGGCGGCTCGGGAGAACAACCTCTCTGCCCTTTTGCTCCTCATGAAAAGGAGGTTTCGGGTCAGTATTTTGGTCTTACTGTCAAGGTTAGTAAGTGGAACACTTTTTTTGATGGAACCACAGCAGAGGGTTTGGAAATAAAGTCAGCTTTTCAAACTAGGGGTTTGCAGGCAGCTAGTAGAGGCATTCAAATTACAGCAAACATTAACAATTAAAAGGATGTGTTTGTGTGAAATCATTGTTTTTGCACTCTTTTGCTGGGTTTTGCTTGTCAAATTAATTCTTTTCTTTGGCCCATTTACCAACTTTGACAGAAAGTCCATATTCCATCAGCCGTGTCGTTTTATTTTTTATTTTTTTATTCAGTTCTTTAGGAAGCTCCTGCCCAGACTTTTGTCCAAATAGTGAGTGTAGGTTTTCACAAAATGTCATCTCAGTTCACGTGACATTTTTCACGCCTTTATGGTAAAAATGTCTTGACGTAGTTCAACAATGGATCCACACCAGACCACTTTTAGCATCATTACAAAATTGACAGAATTTGCAGTGGGTAGAACTTAATGAATGGCAGAGATGAACACCTTTTAGGACACACAAAAAGAACATCTAGTATATTTCTCTCTTGATAAGCAGACAGACACTAAGGAAATTACATAAAGAACATCCAGTCCCTGTCTGGGGAATGACTCTTTTATTTAATTTCATGTCTTTACGTCACGATAAAATGCTGCCACTATTTGTTTTACCTGAGACTATCCCGTCTTACAAAAAATGAACGACCAACCCATGACTATTGCAGTCAAAGGACAGACGCAATGTATAGACGGATAATCACTCCCAGTCACATTCACACTTAATGTCACGAACCTTAATGTTCCCACGGCACATTACTACTCCATTGAGCCACATACGGTTCTAGCGTTTAGCCGAGTGACCGTGTCATCCCCATTGTCATTCTTCTGCATCACTGCCAAATAATGAATGTGATTTAATGGATCTGGTCCATGGAGACAACAGTGTTAATTAACAAATAAGTAGCCAACATTTGCTTTACGCTCTCTACTGGGAAGAGTGCTAAATGAAAAAAAAATCATTGCCTAAAGCTGGGGAGGTCAAAGCTGTTCTGTCTGTTTTGATGTTGAAGCTGTCAGGTGAAAATGCACAGAGGGAAACAATTTTGGCTCTGAGGGATATTGTTGAATGATCAAATGGTGAAGTAGCATTAATTCATAATAATAACATTATCTGCCTATAGGTGGCACATACTTGATTACTCGGTGAAGCTGTTAGGGCCCAAATTGGCCTACTGTAATTAGAATTCAAGTTTTAGGAATGCAAAATGAAATTAGGGTATCTGGAGAAAACACATACAAGCATAAGGAGGGTGTGCAAACATCACACAGAAAAGTCAGAGTCCAAATTTAAACCCCCAAGCTCCAAACTATGACGCAGATGTGCCAGCTACTCGTCCACCATAATTGGTGTTTTCCCCCGTTATTTTCCATCAATGTTTAAAGCAGGGTTGTCAAACTCATTTTTTTCGAGGGCCGCATTGGAGTCATAGTTTCTTTCGGAGGGCCATTGTGACTGTCAACCCAAATCAATGTATGAGCACCTCATATTACATACAGTATAAGCTACAAAACAAACTGACAAATAACTCGTTTTCATATCAGACTGGTAAAAACTGGTCAAATATTTAAAAAAAAAGATATTTTTAAAAGTGAAGACAATCTGCAATTCTAGTAATGACACAAATTTGATGCACAAATGATCTTTGCGGGCCACATAAAATGATGTGGCGGGCCGTATCTGGCTCCCGGGCCTTGAGTTTGACACCTTTGGTTGAAAGGGTAGCTTTGGTCATTAGCCATATTAAATTTTTCTATTCTGCGAATATGGCTTAATCAAATCCCTGAAGTTTAATAGCAACTCATGTAGGAAATAAATGGCTTTTAGTAAGTGTGACATGGAAATACTGGGAGCATCCATATTGCTTAGTTTGTGGCCCGGATCAGGCAGCTGCGTGACGTCAGCGAGAGTCGCCGAGACTAACGTTGCACGGCCAGCTAGCCGGCCGCTCCCCCCCTATATAAAAAAATAATTTTCTCAACGGATTTACATGATTCACGAGAATACTTTTGACGGAAAAAAACACGGAAATCCGTGGAAAATTCTCATCATGTATAATAGAATACTTGTCCCTGTCTCGAGCTCGCTAGGCAGCCGGATAGCTTTGCCAGTGCGAAAGGGGGGGGGCACCTTTTCTACAGAACATCTAATAGTTGTATTAATTTATTCCTACATCATTACTCACATTACCCTTAAATTTCAACATAATCGATTTCTTATAAAGGTAGTATATAGGCCTGATTGGGGCGCCCCAAAACGGAATCAACTTTGTGACGTCATATCCGGGGCGCCGTATTTCTTCCCATGGCAGCAAAAGTGCCGGTTTCAGGCTATATATCTCTTGTCCCTAAGAGGTGTTGTGTTATTTCTTTTTTGATATCGTACATTTACTTTTTACTAAATCAGTGCCTGCGTTATACAGGTTGACCAAAAGTACCCTTTAACTTGTTTGGCATTAATCTGAATGCCTAAACTAAAAATATCTTTTCTGTACTCTCATGTGCCAAATTAATACGCTGTGGCATGATGGGGTAATAAAGCTAATGTGTAGCATTTAGCGTACAAGTACGGTGCAACGTATTTTCAAGTTTTTCACGGGCAAAAATTCTTACTTCACTTTGGCAGCTCCTCATAGGCAATGCATCCAATTCCCATCCAAATGTTACACCCAGCCAATCAAAGGCCCCGTTTTTCACCGCGTTAGGGATGCTCCTGCGCAGATATTTTTTTTTTTGTATGTGCCCGTTTCAGTGTGTGCCAGTGGTTATGTAATGAGTCTTGTCGCTAGGGGTTGTGCTGACACATGGGACCCTGCTCTTTTCTCTGAGCTACTGCCAAGAAAGAAGGCCTAGGGTTGTGAAAAAGGGTCAGAGGCACAGAGTGTACACTAATGTACCCTCGAGTCAAAAATATGGGAGTCCAACTACAGTTGTCACAACAAAAACAAATGTGCAAGGGAGCCGCGGTCATCAGAAGTTGGCACTTAGGAGTCAGAATCGAAGGCTTGTTTTCCTGCCTCTCGATTGACCCTTCTCACGAATCGCCCGCAAAGATTTTGCGGGCCGGCGTCTTCCTGCGGGCTGCGGTTTTCCCCGCACAGCGACACTTGTCATCTTGAATGGTCGGCTGCAGGCAGTGTCGGAGCGATGTAGGCTCGAGCAGGTCTGTCGCCTGTCTCAACAAAACATCCAACCTCTTCATTTACGGCCTACGCTGATTCGAAACGGCAGAGTGGTTAAACCTCAACAGAGAATAACCCTCATCAGGGTGTCGTGTCATGCTCACTTTGCGGCACAGCCGTCACGCTGCCTTTTAAAACTGTTTAAAGTTGTTTTATCTTGCTCTTGTACCACTTGTACCATAGTGGCCAAGCTGTGTTGCAAATGAACTTGCAGAGATGAAAGAGACAGAACAAAACAATTCTCTTTTGTCCCCGTGTCATGTCGATGTTCTCCACTTGTTTGCCTTGTATTATCAAGTATGCAAATTTAATTCCACTTTGTTTCAGCAAATATGATCGTATTTGCTGGCCTTTTGAAATGACTTTTCTAACCGTTTAATTTCTTTCATGTTGTGCGAAATCTTTTATGTGTTGTGAATCTGAACAAAAGTAACTCCTCCAAAAAATCTGAAGAAATAGGCTACATAAAATATTGTGACAGTTTTTTTGGGTAACACTACTTCAATGTTTCTGGTATCAAAGCTTATGCCTGCTCATATGCCGGCAAACTCATTAATTCAAAAAGGAATTTGCGTCTTATTGTAAAAAGGGAAACGATCCGTGGGAGTTTAAAATAAATTAAGCTTCTTGACTGTTTTGATCAGAGACTTGATCTTTAAACACGTTATCTTTTGTAATATTTTTGTTTCTTTTTTGCCTAATAGTTAAGGCTATTTGAATTTGCAACAAGTTTCCCAGGGTTATTTTCTGCACTCTTAGTTTTCTTCAGGTGCATAACGGCTTATTGAACTCTTTTTATTCCGCCTCTCAGGTCAAACTGTCCTCCTTTGCTGCTGGGGTTGTTGTGGTTTGCCAGCTTATTCATGTTGAAAACAATATCACACACCTTTTCCTCAACCTTGACTGTACTTACCTCCTGGTTGTCACTAAATGTATGTATGCAATGCCTTCACAGTTTCACTACGCGTTTTATGTACATATCCGGGCTGCATTTATTCACCTTTCTCCTTTTTAAATTGCCTTAGATGTATATCGCAATGTGTGCATTTACCTAGTGATGAAAAAACAGTGAGAAATAGATGGTTGATTCAACAGCGCTAGCATGTGAATTGTCTTTGAGAAATATGTTGCATTCATTTTTAAAGAAATTCCTTTTAAATTTTTTACCTTATCTTTCTACCCCACCCGTCTCCGCCACGTTCATTACTTCAGTGATGCCTCTCTGTGTGTAAGATGGATGGGCGTGTTTCAACGTTGTCTTCATCTTTTTTAATCACATATTGAAGCCCATAGGAATTATGAAATATTGAAGATTCTTACACAGCGCATGTCATGTGAATGCATCGCGTGATGCTGGAATGCAAAGCAGGGAAGATTCAGGCATTCCAATGTAGTTCTCCGAGGGATCCTCTTTGCACTACTTTGAACAGTCGGGTGTTTGAGCTTGTGAACGTTCCCACGGCTGGAGACAGGATAACAACGAACGTAATCCAGGCGTGTCAAATCATACGACGTGGAGGGCCGAGAGTATTCAGATTATAGCTGATGATTTCGCTGAGGGGATCAAGACACAAGTGGAGGGGAGGGCCCCATTAGTCAAATCGTTAGGTTTAGCTTCCAAAATGATAGCAAGACGTTCCTTCATGGAAAGCATTTGGGAAAAGTTTGCAGTAAGGCAGATTTGAAAGGTGACTCATAGCAGATCAGGTAATGGGTACTGCAAAAACTTTCATCAAAGTACTCCATTCTCTACCATCCAGCATGACACTCAAAAAGAATGGAGTGAAAGAGGAATTCATGCAGAGGAGACATTTAAATGTATTAAATGTAAAAAAAAAATTGTATGTTATCCATATGTTCATCCAGTAGGTCAATACATTGCTTGTTCAGAAACTGGAGTCTATCCCAGGTGATTTGAGGTCGGCAGGTGTGGTGTGTGGGGTGCACAGTGGAACAGGCAACCCCCGGACTGACTTGTAACGATAGACAACCATTCACACACACCTTCGCACATCTGGACAAACGAGACCACCTTCAGTGATGGTCAACGTCTGATGTACTTTTATCATTACCTCATGTCCATCATGGGCTGGCATGGTGAGACAGAAGAAATGAGAAGACTTGACACTGTTGGAAATGAGAATAGCTAAGGGGATTATGTGAGTTCATCTGAAAGCTCCATGGGGCATTGTCACTGTGAGTGTACAAGCTCTCGGCTCTTCTTCTGCTGTCAAATGTCAAACGAGCAAAAATTCATTGTCGATAGTGTCCGGCACTGTACAGTAGCGAGTCTCCACTGGATCCATCCGCTGCTTTCTTCCCTCCTGCACATGCTAAGGCACAAAAGTTCAAATCATTTTTGAACCTATTGGGTTTTAACTGAGTCTGGTAATTGCTTTTTTTTTTCATTTCTGAAAATAGACGCACTGGAAAGCAACAACTGTTAGGCAGCTGCAATACATTTTCTACATTTATTATTAATTTAGCACTAGTGCTATAGTCATGTCTGGTTAAGGTTGCGCTTGATGCGGATGGGTTTTAATGTATAACCCTTCACATGAGCCCGCCCCCAATGTCATTTAGAAATTTAGAAAGGAAGATGCAAAACATGCTCATAAAGTAACACGTGGCCAACGCAAAGACAAACTTCGAAATAAAAGCTTGCCAAATAGCGCATTGTCCTCATTTCTATTCACCTATATTTTGAAATAGTCCCTCGTAGTGTGGCGGCATGACGGCAAGCTTGACTTACCTTCTTGAAATTTTGTCTTGCCTGTTTTTATTCTCATCACATAGTTGTTGCCAATATCAACACAACACCAATGCAATATTCATTCGCTAATTAAAAACAGTGCTTGTTAATTCCACCATCATTGAATGATACAGCAGAAATCTCCAGTGGTAGTGAGCGTATGGCAACGCCTGACGGTTACGTGGATTTGTATCTTTTTTCCCGTAAATTGCACTTCAAGTCTTTTTGCATTCATGGTCCAGATCTTAAAAAAAAAAAAAAAAGAGGATATTCGGCCTTGTATTGCACTTTAAAACTCTGCCCAAAGCACTGCTGATCAGAGATCCACTATTTTCTCCACCAGAAGGTAAGGAGCCAAAAGGATTTTTAAATGTTATTTTACTTTCATATTACAACATTTTCTTTTTTAAATGCACAGCACTTCAGTTTTGGTCAAATTTGAAGTTGGATTATGCACACTGTCAAAACAATGTGTTGCTGCAATCAAAGCTTGTGATAAATTGAATGCTTTTGAGGTTGCTGATAATGGGACCAGACCTAGGTGGGTCATTGTGTCTGGTGATATGTGTGCTAGAAGCAAAGCTATCGACAAAAGCAATTAACATGGGACGAGTAATGTGAACGTTAGCAATTTGTTCCACCTCCGCCTGAAGAAAACTGTTAATGGAACCATCTGCCATTGTTTTTTTTACAAGGAAATATTTCTATGTAGTTATTCCAAATAGCCCCTGTGTGATCATGTGACATTCATTTATTCAAGAGTGACAAATTAAAACTGTGCCGCTCCAAAACATTAGCCAGTGAATCACTGCTTGTGTTCACTGTTGCTTGAGTGATGCTGAATATCACGCTCTGAGCCAACTGTGAAGGAAATAATGCAAATATTTTTGCGCCTACTGGCGGATTTGGCAGCCATTTGTGTCTGGGTCTGCCACAGAATGGTTATCCATCTGCTGCAACTCCAAAAAGTGACACAAAAAAAATAGATGCATCATGCAAAGATCTGCTAGCCAGCCTCAATCCAAAGACACACAAATTAGAGCACTTTTAGTCTTGAACTTACAATTCCGCTATATTTATTTGCCCACTATGCATCTGAATCTACCTTGTAAAATGTTGTCTTAAACCTCAATGATCTAATTCAAGACCTCCTCATTTCAGCGTCAGCAGCATTGTGATGGGGCCATTTTACACAGAACGGTTGTACACTTTACAGCAATTAATCGCGTTCTATAATGAATCCCTGTCTTCCAGAATAAGGAGCCATAATTGCTACCTTTTGGTGCGTCCTTACTATTGTCTGAAAAGATAATAACTACTGGTCTAAGTACTTATTATAAACTGTTTTTGAAACTTGTAAATGCAAATCTTGGCTCAATTTAAAAAAAAAAAAAATCTCCCTAAGTCTAGATGATGTTTAAATTAGTTTGACAGATTCCTGTACTGTATTTGCCCTGTGCTTGCCTGGCAGCGCTTCAGGATGGAAAACAAAACGGCCTGCTAAAATTTAGACACATCCATAAGGGTGAGCCTTACAACTGTTGTATGCCTAATCAACAGTCACTGTGAGAGTTATGGCTCATTAAACAGGCACTTTACAGCCACATTAATAATGCAGAGGCAATGTGAGCAGTATGATATGCTCAAAGACCTGCCATCTTGTTAATGTATCACTCATTGTACAGGTAAAAATGACAGCTTTGGGAGCAGTTGACATGACAATTACCACCCATATCAGGAACCCAGGTCACAATTTGTCTGGGGATTAGCATAGGTGTCACTCAAGGTCTGCTCAGCCCTCCTCATCAGTTCATGTGGGCATTGATAGTGATACCGTAATTTCTGGACCACATGTCGCACCCAAATATAAGAATTAGGGGAAAATCCTGTTTTGTTCAAATAGTATAAGCCACACTAGACTATAAACACCGGTGTTTTAATTTCTGTATGTAAGAGAATATGCACAAATCATACTAAATAAATAAATAAATAAATAAATAAATAAATAAATATGAAAAAAATCCATAGATAATCTGCACTGGACTATAAACTGCAGGGTTCAAAGCTTGTGCAAAAACTGCCGGCTTATAGTCTGGAAAATACAGTAAATGTGGGTGCAGTTATGTAGACTTTTTCACACTGCACGTAGTTTTTTTGTTGTTTGTCAACATTCAGGGACAAGAGTACCAGTGCAAGCTTGCCTATATTTGGAAGTGCTTTTGTAGCAGCCAGCAAGGAAGTTAACCTTTTTCTTTGTAATATTTGCCTGGGCCACAGCAGAGTCTATCAGGGACCAGCAGACTGATATTTCTGTCGAGCAGCAACACCAAACGTCTGTTCGGTAACCGACTCAGTCACTCCAGGGACAGATAATCCCAGGCTAAACCCCAAAGATTGTGTGATTAATGATATGTCTTGTACTCGCGACCCTTGTTCTTTTGCTGCGATACCTCCCGTTGAGCCCGGAGAGCTTTGGAGAGCTGACAAGGGAGACCTGTACAATTATGCAATGGCAGAGCAAAGCAGCCCTGTGGCGAACATAGACTCAGCTTGACAGGAGCTTATATTAGCTAGCAGACACACGCTGCATATACGATACATTATGATAAAAGAAATACATAGTGTGCAGTAAAGGTTTTGGGTGCAATAGCATGAATGTCTACCTGATGTGATGGGAAATATTTGCTGGCTCTGCAAAGATTCTACTCTTTCTTACTCTTCTGAACTTGATTTTATGATTAAGTTGAATCTAGAAAGCTAAAGACGTTGACTAAGGGCTTTCAAAAAATCTGTTTCAGGCTTGGGTTTGATTTTGTGGTATGAATTTAACAACATTCATTTTTATTTGTTCAAAAACTAGTCAGCTGGTCAACTACCATCCAATTTTTCATTTTCTTCAATGCCAACATTATTGATACATTATACGCCTTTTGTTGGCACAAGCAACACACTTCACAATCTGTGGCTCAAGTACAATTGAGCTATAACGGCCATTTAACTCGGCTTGTTCTGGCCTATAAAAAAAAAAAAAAAAATCATACTATTTGGACAAAAGAGATGGCCTTGGAACCGCATTACAAATGTGTGCTGCCGCAATCATTCCGCACGTTGCTCTGCAGATCCGAAAGCTTAGTGCATACCACAACTTCAAAGTTAGAAGTTTGTTGTGAAAATGTTTTTCTCAGCATTTGTGTTCAGATGGAATTTTGGCAGTAAGTCCAAGGCTGCAGCTCCGCAGGCGATACACAGTGACCCATAGATAAAAGTGAGGGTTTTCATTTCAATTCAGCCTCCAGCTGAGACTGTGCACCAACCTTAGCTGTCATGCTCATCAGACTTGTATACTCAAATGTAGACAGTAAAGACGTCTTGGATGTGGCTCTTACGGTATAGTCACTGTCCATGTGCATTCCAATCAAATGTGCACTGGATCGAGCAGAATGTGCAGTGGCTAGACAAGCGCAAGAAATGTTAATACGTTAAAGAATTAAGATTGTGAAGGAACATAGGTCCAATCTTGATTATTTATTGAACTAGGGCTTCGTCAGTAAACCTCTGTTCTGTTAGAAATATTGAGTCTTCATTGTCTTCGTAAGAAAAAAAAAAAACAAGTACCTGCTAAAGTGTCATTATTTCTTTCTGCGGGCAGCCAACGCGCCTTTGTAAATGAATTCCAGGCCAAGAGGCAACCGTGCAATTAATCTGCTTCGCACGATCACCACACACCTAACGGCTTTTGTAATAAATGAATCGCTTGACAAATAATGCTGATGGGCATCACCGATGATCCAGACGTTTGACCAAGATGCAGACTTTTCAATGCTTTCTTTAGCCAAATATTCCGATAGTTCAATCAGACACTTTTGTGTGAGGAAGCTGCGAGATAATTGCCCTGTTTGTCATCTTGCTCCCTCCCCTTTTGCCTGCATGCTTTATCTTAAGGCAAGGCTGTCGGTGCATGATGAATGCTAGCAGAAGATTGCTTCTCCAACTCTGCATTAATTTTCGAGCACAATTACCAAGACAGCATTTTTAATTTAGCCTTTGTATGATCACTGCGGAAGTGAACGTGAGGGTTTGGGAACATGATATAAAAATTTGAGGTGTAGATTTACGACAAGAGATTCAGCTCTCCCAAAACCTTTTATTTTGATTTCCAGCTTCAGGATGATAGTGATTTCTGAAAACCTGTCATCAGTAACTTGTTTGTAGCTCTACAACATTGTCTCTCAATGTCAATCTCAATCGCAAATAATTTTGTGTGTTCACCAAACATCTTCACTTTGCATTTGAATTACAGTATCCAAACCTTGTCATTAGTGCACTTGTAAATAGGTGAAAGCTGGAAATAACAATTTCAAAGTCATGTTGACACTTTGGCACTTTGGCTTTTAAAAGTGGGGAAAAAATAATTGCCTTTTCAATCCATCTTCTTTCATATTGGTGGGCCACCATCTTCACGCAACACAAAAGATATACAAATATGTTTTGGCTATGATTTTAGCAATTTTCTCGTGCGCTCCATGGAAACCAGGTCTAAGAGATTTTGCAGGCAGTCAGATTCTGGCCTAAGACAACAGCTTGCATCAAACCTTTAGAATCGTTATAGAAGTCAATTCATTGAATGCATAATTATTTTCAGTTTTATTAGATTCACTGTTGTGTGTTGTACAAGATAATAAGCTTGATAATGGTTTTCTGCCAAAATGTACGTACATTTATTGAAACCAATAGAGAAACATTGCTGCCGCTTAAATATAGACATATTTATATATCACCAGTATGCTCGGCTCTGTGTGAATAAGGATATTTTTAATAACTCATTTACTTTCAAACGAATAGAAATATTTGTACTGTGCAAAAGGTTGAGCTTATAAGCAAGATTACCATCAGGCTCCTGACAACGTGCGCACCGGCCTATTTTCTTCACACCACTGTGCTTTTGTTGAAGAATCAGAATTCAATGTAAATGACATCATGTGCCGGCGGCTTTCCGATTTGCATAACCCGCAACATAATTTACTCAAAAAGGGCATCTGCTTGACGCATCCCAGCCAATGAGAAGAGGTTCAAAGCCTAAAGCCACAGAACTTTCTCACTCTTTATCGTATTGTCAGATGGTCGGCATTATCGAAAAGTTTGCTGAACACAGAACCCGACAACAAATAATAACGATGTCATTTATTTCTAATTAATTTCAATCTTAGATTGGAGAACATGTACGATGATATTGTTCAATCATAGATTTTTGTGTCAAACGTGCATACACGCATTCGGCGGACAACTTTCTGCATACGTACGGTTAGCGAATAAGACCCATTGTCATCTACGCACAGAACCTTTCAAAAATGACTTTTACGCAACAAGTTCTGAAAATCAAAGCATTTCGATACTCGGCTATTTGAAAAGACGTTGACTTTGAAACATTTGCATGGGAAAATGACATTTGAGAGACCTTGAAGCTAAGACTCATTTATTCGGTTATCGCATATTTTCTTTGCTGCTGGCAACATTTAAGACGCCCCGAGGCCAAGCACAGCGTTTCTTCTGTTACCGTGCAGGGACATCAAGGACTTCTTTCAGGCTGCAGGCAACAAAGTTGAACACTAACTTTGCTTTAATCTTTCCATTTTCATGGTCTTTTCTGATTTTTAGATTTCAAGTACTAGACTGAATGTTACAATTCTTCTATATGTGATTTTTTTTTTTTAAATTGTGCACGACATGTCTCTTGTGACCTGCTTTACATGTCTGAATCTACAGTATGTCATCATAAAAATAGGACCAAGTGATGTATTTTTATGCTCTATCTTAGTGCTTTTTCATGTAGATAGACTCAACTCACTTGTCTTGTAGGAACGTGGCATTAATGGACAGTGAGAGTTATGTCAGCCTATAAGGAAGGCCTGAATAAAAGGTTATAGTAAAGATTATTAAAAGCTGAGGTAAAAGTTTGGTTTTATATCAAAACCTAATAATATTTTTTTTTCCTGCGGGTGTTTGAAACGATTCACGTACAAATAATCTTCCAACTGCTTGTTCTCCCAGGACAGGAAACAAACCAAAGAACATCTAATTAAATGAGTTGTCTTGATATGTTGTCCAGATAAATTGTTTGTTCACCCCCCCCCCCCCCAATTAAAATGCCATAGCTTACAATTCCATTTTAGAAATGATATTTGAGACAAGAAGCAATTAACAGTAATTGGTGAAACAGACCTCAGAAAATCTTGAAAAGGTCAACAAACACAAATAAATAATCATGGCGGAATGCCAAAGAGAACATTTGCAAAATGAAAGCTGAGAAAAGTTAATTGTCGTTTTTTTGTGATGTACTTAAAAGCTTAATTACACCCAAAGTCTGACTCATCTCACTGTGAAGATTACTTTGACGTCTGTGCCTGAAGCAATTGACTGGTCAACAAGAATCTTCCGCTCCAGAACCCAAGATGATGGCTCACTAGAAGAATAAAGCGGCAGATTTTAATAAGCATGCTCTGGCAGCCACATTAGCGATGATGTAAAGCTTACAAGCCAAACATCCTCTGATTCACTGTTTATATTAGTGTATTTATCCTCCTCCTGGTTGGACCCATAACTTCAAGTATGGGTCACACTCCAGCTGCCAGGAAAGCACTCATGGTGAGAGGAAGAAAACTGGATGGAAAAAAAGGAATAGGATTTAAATCCAAATCATGGATGGTCTTTGAAGTTGCATACAGTAGATCTCGTAGAATGAATGAAGCCATTCTAGTGCTGGTAGACAATATTTGGCAAGCTGGTCCTTACATTGGTTTGTAGGCCACTTCCCTCGAAACAGAACGTCACGAGAGCTTTACTCAACATGATACCACTCATTTTATGGGCTTGGGCTGCATGTGGGCCACAGGCCACCTGTTGTAGACCAGTAAAGTAGCTGCTGTGACTAAAGGAGCAGACAGAGATTAAAAGTCAGCACAACGTGCACATTCTTAGAAACGCTCAAATCAATTGAAGACCAAATTACGCAATCCTTTTGCTTTATGACTTTTTATGGGCCTCGTTGGGCATCTATGTCACTCAGTCCCTGTTGTGAGCTGCACCACAAGCTGTCGGTTCAGCCCGTCAAAAGCGTCAATTCCTGAGCCAAATTTGGTCTGGAACTCTCATCCACCCCACATAAGGCGCCATCGAAAGCCAACGTATCCACCATCCACCGTGCCAGGGAGAAAGAAGTCTTGAACGTGGGGGGGGACAAGATGGCCACCATTCGGAAATCACATTGTTTGTTTCCCAACTGTTTTCATGTCTTGATGAAACTTTTAGTCCCCATGGAAAATATTTACAGAATATCAGTGCTTTACACATCGCCTACACATTTTGTCACACGTTTTACACTGGTGATAATCAATCAGGAAATTTCCAAATACAAGCTCCAGGCTCTTCTATTTTCTGTCCAAATATCCGTGCCCCCGAGGTGAAAAATCTGCTCCTCTCCTTGCCTGTGTAGACAGGAAGTAAATGGTGGTGCTCTCATGATAAGAATTCCACTTTATCCATTCAAGCATGGCTCAACAGTGAAACCCTCTTTGACAGGGTGGTGGGAATCAGAGGGAGGCAGTACTCATAGTTCCTGCTTCCAGAAGTGCAGTTAAAGCCCAGCTATACTTAGAAGCACCCAGTGTGATTCGAAATTTGGGATCCTGACAAATGCCCGCTTATTGTCACTGCTGAGGGAGGCACTGTTGGAGCAATCGCTTTTCTGTGGCAAAACTACCTACGGTGCACACTCCGCAACGGGTTAGCTAGGTATTACTTCATGTTACAGCCTGAAAGCGTCTTCTGAAGAGGGCTTCAGAGCTTGGTTAATTGTTTGGACTCGATAGGTCTTGCTCTCGGCATCAAATTGGAAATACATACACACATACACCACAATTGTTATCACCTTTCCATCTTGAAATGCATTCTGTCATGAATAAGACATTGAGTCAGAACAAATCATAGCTGCCTTCCTCATAATGCCTTTGTTGCATTAATAGTGCATATGTTGGGAGTAATGTTTCAGTTTTGCCTGTGAATAATTCAGATCTTTCATATGAGCATACGGGTGGGAAACATACTGTCCTGTTGTACATAACGTGTGTAAGAAACGACAAAACTCGGCAGGCTTCCAGCATTTCATTTCTCAGAATGATTCGCTTTCCAATAAACGTTGACAAGTGTCCTATTCTGCATTTCCCCCATTAAATGAGGCCCGGCTGGCCCCGGGCTGCGGCAGGCGCCGACTGTTTGTTAATGGAATCTGCATTTTACTTGAAAAAAATATTAGCGGGTGAATAAGAATCAGTCGTGTCTGGTGGTGCGAGCTAATGGTGGGTGTTCCCAAGACTTAAGATCATGGAGGCGTGGAGAGGTGTCACTTATTGAGATGGTGTGGATAAAGACTGCCGAGTAGAAAGTTACATTGCATGTAATGAAATGAACCACCTTTAAAATTCCTTTGCATCGCATTTTTATGCCCGCTGCCTTTTTCAGTTCATTAGTGCTACCTTGACTTGCCTCGGACTAAATCAACATGGCTATGGGTCATATTTTGAATTTTAATGCAATTTTGATACACGTTTAAAAATGTTTTGGCTTTAAATGTTTGTGATTTACCCACAGTAATTTGTTGTCTTTAATTTCTGTCACCCCACGAGCGAGCCACCGAATTGCAAAGATGTGTCACTCCTTTCCTTCTTCTTGACACCGCTATTGTCGACGAACAATAGTCGCTTTGATGAGGGTAATTATTAAACTTATGTGACTGACAAAGAAAGCGGAGAAGTCTGCATCCTGGTGTAGAAAACAATGGCTGCATGTTTGGAAAGCAAAGAGGCTACGTTTTTGTTTCCACATGCTGCTGAATGTCAATAGCATGCACTGCAGAGTGCTACATTATGGAATGGAGGCTTGCCTGATGTTTTCTCATGTTCTGAGGAGACCAGCAATCAAATATTCATTTTCAAGCTTTCAACTTGTTTCTGAAGTTGTCACAATGGACATATGGATCCCTGTTGGATTTGAACAACTTTATCAGATGGAGGAAGCTTGTCTCTGAGGGACCTTTTTTTTACCCAGATACATTATTTGTCTGAAGGCTGTTGACGTTTATCAAATAACATTTGTTTTGAAAGTACCGTAAAATCATAAATATATTATCAAAAAAGTGCTGTTTAGAATGAGGCCACTGTGCGGTTCCAGTAAACTGCTGACCAAGCACATTTTTATTTACATCTGTCAAATTTCAAATTCAAACTCTTTGAATATCATCATCATTATTTTCATGTGTGTAAAACTATCCCATGTTCATTTCACATCAAGGCTGGAAGAACCTCAAAACATTTTTGTTCCCTGCAGCTTGACACAAAGGGAATCACTTTTGACTTGAAAACAAAACGAGAGCGCCACAGTCGCTAATTGTTCTGCAGGGTTTCCTCGCAGCCGTCTGGCATGCGTAAGCTTGCTAAATTATTTTTGCTTGCTGGTTGGCGACTTGCCAAAGACACATTCAAAATGGAGAATCACTCGCATCAAACTTTAATCACTTGTCAGAACTGAGATTTATACTATGCCCCACTTTTAAAATCCTCTCTAATTTAAATCCCCTGAAGTTGTTCGCTTTCTTACTCCTGACCCCTAAGCATTTCCTAAAGGAAACATAAACAAATATTATGAAGTGGCGTTGCTTCAAAACTAGCACAATACGTGTGCCTGCCTGGATTTGGTACACAAGTCCTGGCCTCTACAGACAGCTGATGTTTATCTGCACAAATCCCCCCCTCACCCCTCCCCTCCCCTACCCCTGACCAAACGGCTGCTCAAAGTGCCAGTGTGCATACTGAGTTTCACCGAGCGAGGACAGCAATGCGGTGGCAGCAAAGATTCCATCGCTGAGATGTCTCGACACATTTCTAAAGACTCCAAAGGAATTTTTTCACATTTTTTTTCGCGTGCTTTATTAACGTTAAATGTTCTGCATCTCTTTTCTAATCCACCGTGATATGACAACCCCCGCCCCCAATGTGATTCAAATAAAGAAAATATATTTTAAAAGCGAAAAATGTTTTTCAAGTTGCTCTCTGCTCAAAGTAAGAGTATCGCAAGTTGTATCGGACCTATGGCTAAAAGACAGGTGCCGTCATTGCACAAACGTTTGATTGTGTGCTGATAAAATCTTAGTTTGTCTCTTTAAACTCATTTCCAGAGAGACCGTTCCCAGGTTTCCCGCTTCCATCTGAGGCTTTTCCTCAGAACAAGGTGTTTTCCAGCGAGTGCTCAGCACTCATCCATTATAGATGCTGCGTTTTAGAAGGTGGATCTGTGCAGATTATATAAATATCTCCTTTTCATTCCCAGCAGGATGGGAACTGTGTTAGTGTACAGGGCATCGTTCTGATGCCGTGTTGATGTAAAAGAAAGAGAAGTGATGCGGATGCTAGAAGACATAAAAGCTGTCTAGAATTCATGCAAATCTTTCAAAACCTTCTCGTTAATAAGGCGAGCTCAAAATTGGGGAAAACGTGTTATTTTGGAGTAGTGACGTAGATATATCTCCTTTCTTTGGTGGAATAACTGAAAAAGCCATGGTGCTTCAGAATTTGTGGTCTTGCATGCTGTGGCCACAGTAGGAGGCTGTGTTTACATAGACGGGAGCAGCATGGAATACAAGCACTTCGCGTATACTGACGAAGCTGAGATGCTCAGAAGAAGATCAAGAAGAAATGTGCAGCCCAAGCACTATATATACTGAGCAAGTGGAATATTGATATAAAGAGCAGATGCTTATTAAGGAATATTCCATTCGTCCATTTGGCACATCTTCGATCTGATAAGTGTCGGACTCGATCATAATTCACTTGGGATGGACTCATAACCAATAAATGAATTGACCCACATAATATGTTTACATAACACCAGAGAACATTATTGTCTCACTGAAATGGAATAAATGAGAACATGTTTGGCTAAAATTGTACAAAATGGTTTTTGTCTCAGTATGGCTGTTAGAATTTTGTACAACATAGCAAGAGAATGGAATAAGCCAATCTGCTTCATGGAATCTGGATCATACGTAAAGCCAGAAAGGCATGTTGAATTCAGCCCAAAAAAAAGACACCTTCTTCTTTAATATCACACGTATCAAACAAAGTAGGCTCCAAAGCAAAGCTCACCGCCCTGTGATTGACAGGTAATCAGTTGAGGACGTATCCCTCCTCTCTTCATAAGTCAGCGTCCCTGTCATCCTGACCATGATAAGTGGTATAGAACTAGAAATATTTTTTAAGGGTTGAGACAGGAATATACCATCAGTTCGTCATTAACATTTGTATACTGGAATACCCAATGGCAGCAAATCTGTTCTGCTCAAGGAAAAAGGAAAATAATTCACTGTGGAAAGCGCTCGAGGAGTGAAATCCAAAACATGATCTCTTGGGCCAACCTGGACTTTAAAAAAGGTGAAAAGAGATGTGGATTAAAAGTTAAAGTTCATGGCCTTGCTTTACGTGCCAGACGTGTTTCGCTTTAATTGGATTTCAAATGATTTATTAAACTTTAACTGTGTGGAGTACTAATGCGAGGAAGCACATTTCCTTCCATTTTTCCTTTACTTTTGAATGTTGCTAATATACTTTTCCTCTTTTTCTCCACAGGCACTTTCCGTGCAGTCCGCTGGGCCCTCGTGTGAATTTCCCCCAGCCTTAAGGACAGCAAGAAAGCCAGGAGCTCCATAGTGATTTCCCCACAAGCACAAGAAAGGCTAACGTACTTCCTTTTGTTTTCTACTCAAGTTGTCTAAGAATGCTCTTTGCAGTTTCACTTTCGGCTCTCTCTACATCGTTGAGGTTGTGCACGTAGCGACCGCATTCCACTGCGGGAAGACTGAAAAAGCAAAGAAGGAAAGAGCCAGACCCAACAAACCTGAACTAGGATAATTAATTGTGTCCTCGCTGGAAAGAAGATGACTTTGGTCTGAATATTGTGGCGTTTGCATGTGCGTTTATGCGTGCTCACCTCTTTTATGGTCAAAGGGTGACAGGTGGCTGCTGATTCAAAATGAACCTGCCAGGTGGCTTTGTCTGGTGCTGGTGGCTGTCGCTGCTTGCTTGTTGTTTCTTCACCTCCCGGGCGGCCAAGCCCAGAATGCCTGGCCACACGCACCTCAACTCAATACGCATTGATGGGGACATATCTCTGGGTGGGCTTTTCCCAGTGCATGCAAGGGGAAATGATGGCAAAGCCTGTGGCGAGCTCAAGAAGGAGAAAGGGATTCACCGGTTGGAGGCCATGCTGTTCGCTCTGGACCGCATCAATAATGACAACGAGCTGCTGCCTAACATCACTCTGGGCGCTCGCATCTTGGACACCTGCTCCCGCGACACTCACGCTCTGGAGCAATCGCTGACGTTCGTGCAGGCTCTGATTGAGAAGGACTCGACCGATGTCAAGTGCCTCAGCGGAGGGCCGCCCATCATCACAAAGCCGGAGCGGGTGGTCGGCGTGATCGGCGCGTCTTCTAGCTCTGTGTCAATCATGGTGGCCAATATACTGCGTCTCTTTAAGGTCAGTCCTTGCACAACAACAATCACCGCTTCTTCGGTATCTGCAAAATTATCTTATTCTCTGTAGACAGTAGCTCAGCAGCCTAAATCCCATTTATTTCACACATTTTCTCATGGGCCCGGGTTTTAGAGACCACAAAATGTCAAAGACAATAAATCAGAATTAATCAATGGCGAGTCTCATTGTAGTTCGAAACAAACCACATATAGCGTTTATAAAATGTAAACAGCTTATATTTGTGCTTGTCAGCTATTCAGGATTATTACAAGACCTTCACCAAACATTCTTTTACCAACCTAATAAAGGCTAGTTTTGATTGACGCAATCAGATGGCAATCACTTAGAATTTAGACGCCTTCGCCAACCCAAAGCATACATCCAAATAAAGAAAAATCATCTTCCCCAGAAGTGTAATTTTGGAATGGCCCTGCCAAGATGTGCTGTAGAGTAATAAAAAAATGCTCCAGCTAAGTATTAGTTTAAGGGTGTGCATATTTATGCAACCAAGTTGGTTTTTATTTGCCCTGTAAAAAAATTCCAATTTTCTTTTCAATTCCGTGTTCACATTACAGATAATAAAGGTGCTCTTGTTCTCACCACAAAATCCTGACATTTTAATGAGGGTGTGAAGACTTTTATTTTATACCCACTACGTGCAGACATGCTCCATTCAGAGGATGCTGTATATTTGCTCTGAAGAGAAACTTTATTCCTCTTCCCTTTACCTACAAAAGAAGGGTCGCAGCAGAGACCTTATAACACCTCATATACTCTGTTACAACTTAATCAGCAGAGATTGATTTCATTAATGGCAGGAAGACCCACAGCAAGTTTGTGATATGGCTTCACAAACATAACTGGCCAGGCATTCTGTCGGAAGGATTTTGCCTTGGTGCTGCCGCATCTTCCAATTACTATGTGGGAGCAAATTAGTTTAAATTTTATCTGTCAAAAGGTCACTGAGCTGCACCGTGAGTGCTAACAGCACAGGACATAGTGTTCTTGGGAACAATGGATTTGATAGGAGAAGATGGCAAACTGTGTTCTATAGACGGATGGCGTTCAGGCGTTGTTCATTCACAGATCAGTGCTAGTAAATGAGATGCGTGCAAGTATGAGCTGTTGGTGACAATTTAGCTTGGTTTTTGGACATTTCGTGATTTGACAGCTTCGCCACTGACGTAAAGATAAAGGGGCAGACAGGGAGATCATATCTATATTGTCAATGAAAACAAGGTATTCCAAGATAATGCAAATGAGTATCAGTGAGTATTTCCTGATTTAAAAAAAGTACACATGGGCCTGGCTAAATGGTCCATTATCTCTCAGAATTTCATACAGTGGATTAGCAAAGTGTGAAATTCAGCAAGACCAGGCAGAAACCACTCTGCTGGCATTATTTGTAAGCTTTTGAGGTCACAAAAGGGATATTGACTAGCAAGTAAACTTAAGGTTGTGCTCCCACATGGCACACGGCTCAGCCAGCGGGTTCCGGCTCTTTTCTCGAGCGTTATAGTCACATAAAACCATAATTAGGACTCCTCTGAGTGGTGAGGAGGTCTCACCGCTCCCCACTTCCTTCTAATCATTAGAAAGCTAAGACTCTAGTCTGCATCTTTCAGCATGTTTCTCGTGCTGAGCAGTCAACTTGAAACTGTACTTTTATTTATTATTGCTGTCCCGTTATGACAGTATGGACTTTTTAATACGTGATGATCCATATGCTCCTTCGTATTCTATCAATAGCAGCATTTTTGCTGAACACAGTTTTGCACTCAATTTCAAATCGCACAGCTAAAGCTACTGTTGTTTTGAACGATGCGTATATTTATTTATTATCATGTGAGTATCCCCTCAATGTTTCTTTTAAGATGTCATTTTATTCATTGCTGTTGTTAAAATCGAAAACAAATAAATAGGTAAACCACAGTGGTCCATTTGACAGATATTCTCAACAGATTGCTGTGAATCTGTTTTCACACTTTATAACACAAGCAACGCAACAGTCGGTATCTTTAAACCCTTTTTTTTTCTTTTTTCAAAAGCCTGCATTTTGTGTGAAATAAATTTGCTGCTCTTGAAAACAGGAGCAATACATCACTATGGTGACTTGCCCAGTTGTTTATGGACAGAGACGATATACTCCAATCTCGCGGCTGTATTGTATTTTTCTTAGCTTGCGTTGGTGCTTTAACTGCTTATCATTTTTCGATGTTCTGGCACAAGTCTAAAGGCAATCTAACTTGATGTAGTGTTCCGGCCAACTTCATTTGTGTCGTCCTTCTGTAGCTGCTTGCCATATTCATGAGGGAATAATTTATTTGTCCTCTGTAATTGGCTTCATGTTTTCAGCCTCTAAACTTTTGGCCTTTTCTTTATCTTCCCCGTGGTCTGTGAGTGGCTGATGGTGAAGTGTTAGCTCAGCACTCTCGGGTAAGCAGGAGTCCGTCCTGGTTGCGTGTTATGAATATTTTACTATACCGTTATGTAATTGATGCCAAGGGATTGAGGTTGAAAGCTCCTTCTTTGAACTCCCTAGTCCAGCTTTGACTAGACCACTTGGACCACGTAGTAGTTAGTGGAGGATATATCGATTATAATCGGGGCCTCTTCTGTATCTATGTATCTCTAAATAGAGTATTATCAGAAGTGGGTAGTAATGCACTACATTTACATCATTACTTTTACATAAGCGTCTGTGGATAAATTGTTGATAGTAAAGTTTTTCTGTATAATTACTGTCAGTAAACAAAGACAATTAAATTTTTCATGGCTTCATTTGTTAGTTTTGTAAGATGTAATTGACCATTGGTGCAGTCGAAGTGATTATTGTGTGCTGCAATTTTTCTTCCATTCATCCTCTGATTAAAAAAAAAAAAAATCAGAACTTCAATTTTTTTCATTTATTTTTTTAACTTTAGACATTTTTTGTAGGACTTTTTTACTTGAATCATTAAAGTAGTAATACTCTGGTGTACACCTCTTGGCTACTCCTCCCACCTGAGCATTACTGACACGGCATGGGGCATATGAAATCAGCAGTCAGAAAACAAGGCAGTGTTTCGGGTGTTGAAATTAACTTGCTGAGACAAAGAAACGGGGTGAGGAGCGTGTGTGTGTGTGTGTGTGTGGGATGCTTCCACCCAGAAGCTTGGTAAATAATGTACAAGCCAGCTCAGACAGTGTGCACAAGTCTTTCCTGTGTATTGGCACGGCAAAGCCATGAGGGATGATGCTGGATTGGTTCTCTCAGAACCAAGAAATGGGTTTAACTTTCCTGCTGTGCATTCTGAGAAGTTCCGTCTGCATCATTCATTAAAGACATACAGAGGGCATGAAGTGCGGTGCACCCCCATACACACCCACACACCGATATACACACACACCGCCATATATGCACACACGCACACGCACGCACGCATGCATCCCTACATTTCGCTGTGTTGAGACCAGGCTCTTATTGGATCAACTTGTCAGCCTCCACTAAACGAGAAGCTCCAAAATGTGCATACACGTGCTTGAAACGCACACTTCATCGGACCCTGAAAGCCAAATACTGTCAGGAGTTGAAATGTTTAATGTAAAGGTTATCGCTTGCATGTCAATAGGGCCTACATTAATTAAGACAGTTAATGGTTACAGTGTGACACCTTAACATCCACATATCACAAATAAAGGACTCTGTAGAAGAATATGATTGAAGATTTGCAATAAGCCATGTTTTTGAGAACAAGAACATTTTTAGTTTATATTCTTATACCTTCAGCAATAATTTGCTAACACAATCACTGAGCATTATGTAAACGCAATGCAAATAAAGTCATTTTACTTCCTCGGGCTTAGATTAACTTTGTTGGTCCTCACCAATCTTTCATTTACTAGATTTGAGAAATAGCATTTTATATACGCATGATGTTTTACAACCATGACAAAGAGTGGATAGATGATTAAATAAAGGGATAGCATATAATGGGCGCTTTTGTATTTTATCAGCGGCAGACTTAAGTGTCGGTTTAAAGGATCATACAATTCCTGCCTGATCTATAACTCGAAATCTTTTTATGTAAGTTGGCATTAGCAGTAGAAAATAGAAGTCCTCGTGCAGGTCTTACAAGCGAGCATCCATGCTTTGTATCATATTTAGCACCTTTGCACAAGGGCTACGTTTCAAAGTTCAATTACATTAAACAAGTAATTTCATGCTAACACGCTGTAGTTAATTTACACAACACATTCCTTGAAACCCGCAAACCATGGCCAGTAAATATTATAACCATTAAACCACCTTATTCTTCCTTCAACAACTTTGACGCAAAGGAAACAAGCAACAAGAAAATACCCTCATCATTTTACAGAGCGGTGGGCTTTGCCCTTCAATTTGACTTTTACAGCTCTACACACCAAATCCATGAAACTCTGCATCTCTGCTTGTACAGGGAGCTGCTTTAGGGTGAGGATTAACTCAGCTCTAACTCCAGCCCAAGAAAACACAGCCATTTCCCAAAGTGAAGCTTTCTAAGAAATCATACCTTTTTCATTCTTGCTCCACTTCATCCATTTGCTCTTAAAGTTTTGAAATCCCTCTGCAAGCAATTGGAGCCACTGCTGGTAATCAGCAAGTACATTCGCAATAAGCACCAGTCTGCCTCTCTCCTCTGGCACCTTTTTCTTGCTTCGTTCGAAAAATTTCACACAAATTAATTTTGGCTGTTTAATTAGTGTGTACTGTCTGGTCTACTGAGGGCATGTTAGCAGGGGGGAGGGGGTATAATGACTTTATTTTTATGTTTAATTGCATTCTGCTGAGCATTGCTGTGAAAATCGGAACGAGATCCAATAGGGGAGACACAACAGGATTTCTTGCTGTCAGTTTGCCGCATTGGCTGTTGTCTCGCCCACGTTTGCCATGTACGTGTGGAACTCCACTCTAACGCGTCTTTAAAAGTTTAAAAGACCCCCAAAAGAAACAATTTTAGTGAACAAAATCCAGCAAAGGGAGGCGGCACCATCGCATCCTTGAAAAGAGCGTGGGATTAAAGGCTCAGGCAGCTGTCTAACCTGCAAGATCTCAGCATCAGCCCACCATCCATCATCCAGGCTGCCGTGCCTCGGATTTAGTTGACTTTAACAAAGCTTGGAAAGAAATCAGAAAGCCTTCAGTAACTCAAGCACGTTAAATTAAGAGCGATCAATAATTTCATGACAGCTGCCGTATTGATTGTGTGAAGGGTGGCAATTCTAGTCATTTTTTCTCATTTCACTTTTTAATACTTGAGCTGTCAATGGCAATGTCATCTGGTCAAAGATGAGCCCAAAACAGAGTTGACCTATGTTAATGAATAATTTAAACACAATAGTTTGGGCTCACTGTCAAAAGGGAATGGAGCAGGGAATGTTGTAATGATAATGAAAAACATCTACTATATTAATATTTTGTTACAAATAAATAAAGCCCAAATCCATATCCATACATCCATCCATTTCCTGTACCGCTTTGTCCCCACTGGGTTCGTCGGTGTGCTGGAGCCTATCCTAGCCGTCATCGGGCAGTAGGGGACACCCTGAACTGGTTGCCAGCCAATCGCAGGGCACACAGAGACGAACGAACAACCTTTCGCACTCACTCGCACTCACACTTGCGGGCAATTTGGAGTGCTCAATCAACCTACCATGCATGTTTTTTGGGAAGTGGGAGGAAACCGGAGTGCCCGGAGAAAACCCACGCAGGCACGGGAAGAACATGCAAACTCTACACAGGCGGAATCAAACCTGCACTTTCTGAACTGTGAGCCAGACGTGCTAACCACCATGCCACCCCAAAAATAATATATAAAATACAAATTGAAAAAAATAAATGAATACTGGCTTAACCTACAAAAAGAGAGGATGTTTGGCTGCTATGAAGGTAAAGAGAATCACATTTTCTGTTGACCTGTGTAATTATTATTTGTTATATATTTTATTTGAGATGTTACTTTCATCTTATTGGAACAAATTTGCAGAGTAAAAGTCAAAGTCAAAGTCAAAGTCAGCTTTATTGTCAATTTCTCCACATGCCAAAGACACACAAAGAAACCGAAATTTCGTTCCCCCCTATCCCACGGTGACAAGACATGGCTCACAACAGACAAACAAGTAAACAAGTATAACAAAAGCGTGCTGAATAAATAATGAATAAATAAATAAATAGGAGGAGCAGAAAAAAAAAAGCATCCTGTGAATCTACCAATTTGCTGGGTACCAGTGTTCCTTACCTTTCAGCCCTGGTGTCAGTGAACACAGGCTTCAGCACGCTAATGAGCATAAGTGTTAAAAAAGATGGATAGATGCTTTATCAAATAGAACTCAAAGATCTCAAACATAATACAAGTGAAACTAATTTGCGGCTATTCTAATGTGACTTAAAAAATAATAATATGAATGCAAAAACAAGCCGTCTCTGTTGGAAGTTTAATTGAAATGTCACTCAGGGCTTGGCTATACTAAGCTCAGCACAAATGAATACAATAGTAAAACATTGATTTATTTGAGAACCTGGACAATGAAATATTGCTTATGCTCTGTGAGACCGAGTCAACTGCAGCTGGTTTTAGGGTAGAGTGTGCGGGGCGCACCCTGCACCGGTCAACAAGCCCATTGGTTTAAAAAAAATAATCTCAGCTTTATTTCATAAAAAATTGTCCAAATATGTTGGCACTGTGTGGTTCGGAGTCAGCATTTAGCCACTTTTAGGTTGTATAGATTTTAAACAAGGCTTCCTAACATTGTGAAAGATATTGTAATATCTGCAACTCTGTAGCTGGTTTTTGTGTGTGCTCCTTTTATAAGCAGCATCGTCGTGACAGCTCTTTCATTTTGGGCCACTTGAAATTATATAGTGACTCACACTTGAGTTGTTGTAATTGGAATAACACCACCGAGCAACAATTTAATCACATTGTTCGGTGCTTTCATTTTTCTCTCATTACTCTCTAAAATGATTTAGCTTAATTTTTCTTCCCATTGGAATAATTGCAGAAGGGAAAAAAAGGGTAATGGAGGATATCAGACTTTGTAGTGAAGCAGACAGCTTTTTTTTTTTTTAAGGAAACATCCTCGCACATCTGCAATGGCCTCCTGATTTCAAATGTTAAAAATGTGAAAATATAGACCGCTAAGTGACACTTTGATATATGAAAATGTGTCTTTGAGCGAGCCATTCTGAAATTTGAGAATTCTGCTATCACAATTAGGAGGATGCTTTATGCCAAAAATGTCCTGCTTGTCACCTATTGGAAAAAATAGTAACTTTACTAAAAGTAACTTTAACTTAGCTTTAGGTATTAGCTTAGCTATTTTACCATAATTTGGCTATTAGCTCGTGAAGGAATGATGTCGACTTTGTCGCATACCCTCCAAAAAAGTGATTTTTATAATTCTTAGTGTATTTTCACACATTGATATTGGACACTATTTAAGATTCAGACAAAGACTGACTCTCAAAAAGATCAGTTGCTTCAATCAATGCCCAAGTTTCTCCTTATTTACCCCATTTGCAGGACCTAAAGTCACCTCGGATGAAAAGGATGCTTTGCTCACGTTAGCTGTCTGCTGTGGTCAGCGTCAAAGCACATCCAGGAATGACACGATCCGAACATAGCCGCTATCAGATCTTAGACATTAGCAAGTCTCCGCTTGATTCTAAACCTGAGAGACTGCAGGCACACTCACTTAACTCAGCTGCATGCACTATCAACGCGCCCCATTTCTCTTTTCTGCAAGTACAGCTGGAAAATGCAGTAATCAAATATTTAATGGAATGTACTATTGGGGTTTGCAAAGGAGTACTTTTTTAAAGTTGTAGAGAAGTTGAACATGCACTGGAGGTGTAAGCTTTCGTTTATGTTACAAGGAATGGCTCCAATTCACATCACCTACTATGCGTAGTTATGAAAAGCGCTACATAGAAATACTAGTACATGTGTATCAATAATCTGGCGTGTCAATTCCATCGTTTCCTCATCGTATTTCCTTTTGCACTGCTCAGCAAATGCAAAGCTGTAATAGATGGCCGGAGATTCATAGCCGTTTTTTGCACATCAGCGATATGCACACTCATGACTGCATTTTTAAGCCATGTTTGCCATGCAGTTGTAGTAGCAGATATGAACGAGGTACTCTGAATGGATCATTAAGAGTGTTTTATTTTTTTTTACAGATTTCCGTCCTTGTCCTTTGAAAGTTAATTCAGAAACTTATTTCAAAGGGAACCGCCCTAATCAGTTTTTAATGGAAGGAAAAATAATCACTTCATGGATATTTCTTCTTTTCAAGTGATGGTTTCTTAATAGCTGTCGTAATAGATAATTTAGTGGTGCTAATCAGCTCCCTTCAAGTTCTTATGAGATATTCAACAAGGGCTCAAATATTAGTCAAGGATTTCAAAAAAGTACCCTACATTCTGTTCAGTCATCAAAAAAAAAAAAGTCATAAATAACACATACATTTCTTTTGTCTACTTCCACTAACCAAACCTTTTTTGTTTATATTTCAAAGAAATTTTAATTTGGTTGTGTCCACACATACGCATACGCTCAATGAGGTGGCACGACACAAATCAATAGGGTGGTTGGAGCTCTAAAAGCTGGCAGGGAGAATGGATTGCAGAGTGCTTTGAATTATTTAACAGCCCTGTGAATTTGTCAGCACAGACTGTTTACGCAGCAACATTCCAAAGAGCAGTGACCAAGATGTGAAATATCAGAAGTTTTCACAGGTCGGAACAGAATAGTAAGCTATTAACAGCTGGGAGGGAAATAGAACGCTGAGACACACCCGCTGTAGTAAAATATTAAATAAGTATGATTTTTATGAGTTATATAAGTTTCATATATTTTGGCCTTCTGTATTTTGGTTTCAGTAGAATGAATTAGTTGTCAACCTTAGGATGCACTCAAGTTAAGTCTCGTTCTATTTGTTCAAAAACATTGGGCCGCACAGACTTGTCATCTGCAGCTCGAGGATGCAAGATGTAATTAGCTCCTGCTCCTTACCGGGGAACTCCTTTGTCCAGTGCTCATTTCCAAGAAAGCTCGCTAAAGTTCGACACTCATCATCTTCCATTCAGGAATCCTGAAAGGCTTCAAGTTGTCTAATTTTAGAGAACATGGAATTGTATGTCATTCACAAGTCCCCCGCTGTTTCATTAGGACTACGATCTGTGCCCCGCATTTAAGGCGACATGTAGGGTTCAAACACAGGTTAGGGTTTCAAATTAGGGTTTTAAAGTCTGATTTTAAATATGAGTTTCGTTTCAAAGTAGAGTTTCGTCCTCCAGGAGTCCAGCGTGTCGCCGGCCGCATACCGTACGTTCCATCTGGACAGGTGGCATCAGCTCTACCTGATCATCTTATAGAGAAAAATTGATTGATTGCTTTGAGTCGATTAATTTCAAGAATTTTGGTTTCGGGTGGAAAATACAGCAGGGGGGTTTGTGTGTGTGGGGGTGTCTTTCTTTCTCTCTGTCTAAACTAAGTCAGCAAGCAGGAAAGATAAAAGCAGGGAAGGCGCAGAGCAGCCAAGAGCCAAAAAATACTCAGATAGAAATCTGTATACGAGGACCTATTTGTTATGGCACAAAAACATTTAAGAAGCTGAGCAAATGGATGTAGACGACTTTGAGAAGCTCGAGCGGTGTAAGCATCTTACGGTACTCAGGCAGCCTATGAAATGGCATTTCATAAGGGTCATACAACACTTAGATTGTCCTGAGCAAACAGGGATGAATATACTTGCTTGTTTTCCACCGCCTCTTCTTAAAACACTGAACCATAATGGCAGAAAAACATAGAGTAAATGTGGGAAGAGTCTCCGGGCTTTGTTCCTGTTTGTTTATCAGGCATCCACAGATCCCTTCCAGTGTGGGCGTCGAGGGTAATGGATTAGGCTGCTGCCAGTGATATCATGGTTTGAGAAAGAAGTGGATATTTCCGAGTTTCTTTGTCTCTCTCTGCGAAGCCTCTGCATTTTACTGGCGAGTGAGACTGTTACTGATATGTCCCCTGGCACGGCGGCCCACTGTGAGGATACAGTAATTTAGCGCACTGACACTGACAGACCTAAGGGTGTGGAAGAATGGTGGAGAGGATTTAGTGCCGGCTGTTCGAATATGGGAACATGTGAAAAAAAATGCAGCGTATACTGACACAATGCTGCATTTTTTATTTTTACATGAAGATTTTTGTCAGCCCTGCACTTGACTGGTGATCAGTCCAGGGTGTCCTCTACTCCCCCCCTAAGTCAGTATCAAAAATAGATTGAGTTTTTATGTGCTGTTATTGTTGGAGGGTATCATTCACAAGAAGAACCGCAGTCTCCGGCAAGCACCTATAACAGAAAAGAAACTTCTCCCAATTTGCACTTTATAATCATTTCCCACCTGCAGCCATTTATTTTACCACCATTACCAGTGGAGTTATTCATCACCAGCATAAATTTCATTGACATTTCTCACAATTGCCTGTGCTTCCCTGAGAGCATACCTTGTCACCGACATTCCCTGTTCAATCAATTTCAAAACCTCACAAAAAGAGTCAGATGCGGCGATAAACAATTAATTAAACAATAATGAGATGCTCAATGACATTTCGAGAACGCAAAAGGTTATGTTTGTATCTTCCAGTATTTATTCATATTACCTGCAGTCGGTGTGTGTATTCGTGAGTTTCAATTTTTGGCTTGATGTTTATTTTGGTATTGCAATAATACTAAACTGATCATTTTGGTAATTGGAAACATGATAAGAAATATATGTAGGATTGTTTCGTTCAGACAATGAAAAAAATAAAAATAGATATACGTGTATATATAGCAATTTGAAGACATGATGAATCTAATCGAAATAATGATAAGAAATATTCAGTTTTTAATCTCATCTAAAAAGGCATTAACACCCAGTTCTTGCAATCGGGATTGTCCGGTGGAATGAGAAAATTCATCGCTATAAGAGAGCAATGCTGACCATCCGTGTGTCGTTTTGTAAGGATGTAAGGGGCGCGACTATTAATGCTGAGCTAATTAACAACAGTGACAGCAACTCACTGCTTGGTAGTTGACTGGGATCATTAGTGAATGCAGTGAGGTAGGAAATCCCTACTGGGATTGACTTAAACAGCTGTTTTGTGACCGGATGCTCAAAAGGCAGCAGACTAACGTGCATAAAATACTGCGATCAGTCAAGCAGCTGATAGTAACCCAATTCGGAATGATTTGCGGTGCGGCCCTTAAAACTGAAGAGCACTCAGAAACGCAACTGTACCGTTTGGTTTATCCCTCACCCTGATTTCCTACATGTCAGCCGAAGAGAGGCAATTAACCTTCTATCCGTTTTTGTCATGCACAATTGTGTGCAAAACTTGAATTACTTGAAGTTTGTGGTCTTTTATGTCTGCTTGAAGGCTTAAGTTAAGGACTACTATATTATTGCTTGTTCCATTCAGACCAAACACATGAACCATATCTTAAATGCGGTATTAAATCAGTATATCCTCTTTTTAAACAAATCATCAAACAAATCTAAGTATCCAAGATTCCTTAAGTCAGTTTTCTTGCTGGTAAAAATTAACACTCCAAATAAAGCAATAGATGGATTTCTAAGAAAATTATTGTACTGCTAAATAATTTGTGTGCTACTTAGAGAGCGCTGGGGTTTATTCTGATAAAGGCATATTAAGGAAATGTTCTGTGAGGAAAACGAATCATATTAAGAGAGCAGCTTTTAAAAAGCCATTCTCTTTGTTCCTAAGGAACTCTCGATGCAGTCTTACAGTCATGCATAAAGTTATATTTCAGCCACACCAAAGGAGAAATGGTTGCGGTGGTCTTAGGAATACGTTACGTCTGATTTTCGAGCAGTTTTGCTTGGTGATGCATACTTTGGTCCAGATGGATCGAGTTCTGCATGACTGTTGGATGCCCACCATGTCCCAACATGGCTGCACCATTAGAAAGCATTTGCCGGAATAATGCTTTGGCGTGGAATGAGGAGTGAGATAATAGGCCACTTTCGAGTGCCTGGATGCGTTAAAGTGACCTCGGCAAAATATGTAAAATTTCTTACTGACCATTTCTTGCTTTTGTCTGAAAAGAAGCGTTTCTTATACGAGAAAATATAAATTGTTAATTGTCAATCATTGACGAAAGCTCACAGCTCACACAGAAAAAAAAACAATACAATGCGTGTAATTTGATCAGTGAACATAATTTTGGCATGAAATAGAATTTGTATTTTCTTTTTATAATAGAAATACTGAAATGCATTTTTTTTTTTACAATTTACTTGACTTTTGAACTGTTGTGCATAATAAATTGGAACACTGCATTTTGGATTGTTTTGATCGAAGGGAAAATGACATTGTGATCTTTTGGTCAAAACAAACCCAAAAACAAGTATAAGCTTATATAATAGTTGACGAAAGGAAAAAAAAAAGTATTTATGCAAATTAACATACATTTTGAGATTAACCTTTCTATATAATTTCAAATGAATGCTGTCTGATTCCTTGCTAATGCAGGAGCTAGGAACAATGGCAAAATCATTGAGATAAATATCATGAAAAAAAAATAAAAAGGCAACAGTACTACTTCAAACATAAGCTAGAAAATTAGAATAGTGCAGAATAAACAATTTAGTTCCCTCAAATTAAATGTGATTTCATCAGTGTGTAAACACACACCTGGGGCAAAAAAAAAGCTCTGACGTGTGCAAGCTGAATCATTTTTCTAATGAAGCCCCGCAGAATGGAATACATCAGTTGTCACTCTGAAGTGTGGAGATTTGTCTGACTCAATGATTCATTTACTCTTCTTTCTGCACAAACAGTCAAAACTATGATTGCCTCATATTCAGCTTCTTTTGAATCACAATACAGAAATTTGGGCCTTTTCATGCAAGTTAGGGCTTTATTCTCTTCAATATCTTCAGTTCAATGTTTGTAAAGTTTGCACAGTTTATTTTAGAAAATTCCTCTTCAAGATAGCCAATATGCATACGCAATGTCAACGACCTAATTTACTACTTGCCCCCTCCAATACACACAAACACACACTATTATCCAAATATTTTGTCAAACATCAGCATCTGCGACAGCTGCAAACAAGCACAGATGAAGTGTTGCCATTTTGTAACACCTTTTCGCCGGCAAAAACACAGAATATGAAATCTGCTGTGTGCAATTAATGACACGCTGAACTGGTTGCCAGCAAATTGCAGGGCACACAGAGAGGAAAAATCATCCACACATAGTGTGTGGATGGTTTTTCAATGTGTGTGTGTGCGTGTGTGCCTGTGTGTGCGCGCGTGTGTGTGTGTGTGTGTGTGTGTGTGTGTGTATATGTATGTATGTATGTATGTATGTATGTATGTATATATATATATATATATATATATATATATATATATATATATATATATATATATATATTTTTTTTTTTTTTTTTAATACGTGTATGGTCTCATACTTTGCCAGTGGTAAAATTGTAATGGCTATCAGTTGCTTGCAGTGAGATCCCGCCAGCTGCTGCATACAACCATGAGTCACTTTTCAGTATGTGCACCCTGTCAATGTGTTGTGCACTGTCTGCATCATGTGGTGTTGCCATTGCTTAGTTTAATTTCCGCTAGTTCCGTTGTTGTGAAGGCTTCGGCTGCAAAGCGTGCAATGCTTGTGTTAAAATATACGCCTGACCTGACCTGAATTCCTCAAATGGTAGTTTTCCTGATAGCCAAGGTCCAGCCAATTTCATATGACCTCTTTGGATAATGAGGCATCCTGGACCACTGGGCAGCAGATAACATAAATATTCTTTGTGCTTTCTTACAGTGCTAAGCCAAGCCAAAACCGGAGAAAAACTGTAGCTTGGAGATTTTTATTTGTCAATTTTTATGTCAAACACTTTTACATAATTTTTTAGAATAAGAAGAATGCACATGGAGCTAGGTACATCTCACTGCTATTATTTTGAAAGGGAACATGTTCAGTTGAACGCAGCTGCTGCATAGAGGCATCATCATTAAAAGTTTAACACATGATTCTCTCTGTGAACACCCATTAGCTCAGCCGTGCTTGGGAAAGTGGATGCATATCCCGGAGCACAGTTTGATACAGTGCTGCTTTGATCGAAATACCAAAATCAACAGCCCACGGTTCATCTGTGTGAAGCCCAGCCCGGGCCTAAATTGAATGGGCAAGGAAAGCTCAGGCTGCAGGTCTAATGCTCTCTGGATCTTCAGGGCCAGTTTTGGATTACATCACATTAGCTTGTTTGCTTACAACAGCATCCTTTCAGATTCATGAAACAAATGTTCTTGCAATCCAATCAAATGGTTAGGTTTTGAGAATTATATTCCCTTACTAAGCTAAATGTCTCTTATTGGAACATTCTAGCTTTGGCAGAGTCTTTCAACGCAACAGCCACTCTATATTCAATTTCAGAAATACTGTATTTTCTGGACTATAAGTCACAGTTGTTTTTATAGTTTTGCTGGTTGTGCGACTTATACTCAGGAGTGACTTATGTGTGAAATTATTATTATTTATATCATTTCACATATTATTTTCACACTGAACCGCAAGAGGGCGCTCTAGGCCTGTGAAATAAATGGAACTGCAACTGACGATGAGTCTGACGTAAGCAAGCATCTTCTACTTCCGGGGTTAGCAAAGTTGTTTATAAGTGAGAGAGAGGATGATGATTTTGTTGGATTTAATGATTCGGAGTTACACGAATGGTTTGATATACTTGTTAGGATGTTATTTATGCTAAAGTTATTTGAATAACCTTAATGTTACTGTCAGGCACGGTCTCAGTTCCTCATTTATGTGTTTGTGTAACGTTAGCATACCGTACCGTTCAGCCTGTTGTTGCCTATTCATGTCTATTCTTGGTGTTGGATTTTGTCCCAAAAAATTCCCCCCAAAATGCGACTTATACTCCAGTGTTACTTATATATGTATTTTTCTTCTTTATTATGCATCTTATGACTGGTGTGACTTATACTCTGGAGCCACTTATAGTCCGGGAAATATGGTAAGTAACTTTGGTCAGGCCTACTTAAATTTATGGTCCCCATGGTTGAAGTTCTGCCGGAGTTGGGAGTTGAAACAATTTCTGGTAAAACATTCTGCGAAATGGTTCCAGTGGACCCTTTTATATACGATTGGGTGTACCAGGTCAGACCGGCATTTTCCACGACACAATCACAAAGTCGATGATCAAATGATGATATGAGGGTGTCTTGGAGTTTCCATGTTTGAACACGGTGTCATGGATAATTTGTGAAAAGCAAAAATGCTCAATCACAGGGTTCCATGTTTTACTCTTCTTTACCCACGGGAAGGCTTCCTAAGATCCAATTTCCCAAGAGCATCAAGCCCCAGACTTCTTATCTCCAAGATCCCTGAGACACTCAGACCCCACCATCATAACACAGCTCAGGGAGGATAACTTGAGACTTTGCTTGTTAATTTCACTTTGCATTCTTCTTGTGTCCATTTCCTCTTGACCCATATACTACAGTATTTGCAAGTATTACTCTCTCATGAGTGCCTTCTGGCTGCCGGCGCCTCAAAGACACAAATCTACTGGACACTCCAGCACCAATCAACTCGGTCTGTATGTTAAGATAGATGACTGGTAAACTTTTTGTCAAATCAGTCTGAAATCTTACATCTTAGGGAATAGCGCTTCCTTTAATAAATGAAAATACAAAGTAGCTCTTGCATCACTCACTTTTATTGAATTCCATGTATGTGTGCATGTAGACAGTGATACCAAGAGAGAGAGAGAAGCTCCGATATTGCTATGTGCCAAGCCTTTTTGTTTAAATGTTAGCTCCACTTGTTCTCCTCCCCCTCTAATGGCTCCAAAACAACCAAGGGAAAGTGGTGCAATACTCCGAGTCAGAGAGGATGTACTTAATCATTTAAGAGAAAAGAAGAGTACTTTCTTTTAGTGCGGATAATAATCAAACGCAAAACCCTCTTGCAGTTTTTCTTTCCTGAGCATCTAATGAATGATGATGTGGCCTAGTTTAACAAAAGAGACTATCTTTTGATGCACGCACGCGAAAATCCAGACAAGACAAATATAGATAACATAATTAAATCAAACAATGAGGAGAAGAAAAAAGGAAGTGCTGTAAGATGAGAAGCTGGTGAAGATGATTCATTGCGGCAAAACCCTGGAGGCAATCTAGATGTACATTCAACGTGGATTCCGGGTGATAATTGTTATTTTTTTTTTGGGGGGGGGGGGGTAGTGTTCGCTTGCTTGTGCTTCAAGGGATCTCTACGTGAGTTTTTAATTAATGCTTGCCAGAGGTTGCTTCATTCTTCAGTTTCATCTCCCTAAAATAAAGTGAGCTTTTTCATTGTGGTAGCTTCGCACAGTCTGTTGTGTGAAGCAAAACTTCTGCAACAGTCTTCCTTTTCTTGAGTAGTGCTGGCATCAGAAAGAAATCTAGCCTAGTCTGAAAGAAGTTTTCTGTATGCATAGAAACCAATTAATTAATTATTAATTGCTCACTAAAACTTTCATTTGCTGTTTTTGAAGTTCTAGAATTAATTTTGTATTTTTAATTGATTATTGATGATATATTGAAGACTGGTGGCTATTTGCGTAAACTAACACACTTGATGCTATTTAAAAGAAATGTTAAATGAGACAAATGGCAAAACTAAAAGATAAAATTATTTTTCTAAAAATGGATGACAACCTGCAAGATTGCAAGAGTCTACTCTACATATTTGAATTCTCTGTGAAAAAGATTTTTCTCTAAATTCATCAAAGCAGCTTGAAACGGCTCAAGAATATTTGCCTGTCATCAGGTGATGCATTGATTCACGCCAGGCCTGCCCACTTCTGGGCCTGCACCATGACATCTTCACACCAACTTGCTGATGGTTCACACTGGTGATCAGCTCATCAAATTCCTTTCCTAAGTTGTCCGGAGGGACTACGATGGCAATCTGTGAGTGAAGACTCACAGCACACGCATCAAAGCATCCAAACTGGCTTGCTGGCGGGGAGTAGAGCTAAACTAAACAAAAGAACCCACCCCCCCCAAAAAAAACAAAAAAACTGAACGTTACTACTGGTGAGATCAAGGCTGCAGAATCACAGACTATAAATGGCTATTTTTCGTGAATCTAAATAATTGCGATTCCCTCATGTCATAACACTGTACAGCATTGCACACGTGGTCTTCAATTTGAGACACGTCTACAAAGAGGTTGACAGTTCTAGAGCACCGGCTGTACAAATCAATGTGATGCAATCACAAGCAATAAACATATACGCCCACTCTCACCCTCACCACCAACACCACTGACAAATAGTTTAAATTTTAAGTGCACATTTCACTTTTTATCCAATTAAGTGCCACATAATTGACAGTGCTGTATTTTTCATGCATGCAGCCTCTCGTTTTCACCCGAATACATACTTCTGGTTTATAATGAGGGGTGTTCTGCAGTGATTACGAGCCGACAGTTTCACTGCCATCTTTATAATCAAAACTGTGCTGTAGTTTGGTCAGACCATGTACGAGAGAAGATGATGCCAAACATGCAGGATAATATTTTCTGAGAGGTAATCAAATTTTCTGCAGGTAAGCTTGCGAGAGCGCAAAACTTAGTCAAACAGTATATGGACACAAACATGCCATCACTTGAAGTCAAAGAATGACTCCCAGAATGTCACCCCAAATTTTTTTTTTCAGCCTGTTTATTGTCACAAAGACATGAAGGGAAAACTACAGGAGGTGATTGTCTCGGAAGGGGTGTCAAACTCATTTTGATGGCGGGCTGCATCGTAGTCATTGTATCAGCCATTATGACTGTCAAAGTGCTACACAACAAACTGATGAATAGTTTTGTAGTCAGAGACTAGAAAACAACTGTTGAAATATTTTTAAAACTTGAATGGAAATAAAAAAATGGAGAAAAGACAATTTGTAATTTTAGTATTGACACGTGAAGTTGATGCACGATTTATTTTTACGGGCCACATACAATTATGTGGCGGGCCGTATCTGCCCCCCGGGCCTTGGATTTGACACCTACGGTCTAAGACAAGAGGCTCGTAAATGACGATCAATTGTAACCTACTGGGATGTCTTGTGAGCACTGAGCCTCCATGGTTGTGTTGCACCTTGAGGGAAAACAAAACCACGGGAATATGTTGATAAATGGGCTGTCCATTTGTAAGATAACAATTTGCACCCATTTCGTCCGTCTTTGAATGATGATACGGACCGAGGTGGTACGTGGTGATTACCCTTCAAAAATACTGTGGTTGTTGTAGAGACTGAAATACAACATTGTCCGAATGGTTAACACGTGAACGGCCTTGACTGTTACTATTTCCTTCAAAGTGGAGAAATGAAATGAAAGCCTACTCTCTGGGATAAGCGTAACGTGTGGGGCAACAGGTAGAATTAATCAGAAAATGTCATTGGGAAGCCAGAGAAAATGGGCATACTAGTAACGGTAAAACCTCTTGAATAACAACTTGACCATTAAAGTTTACTGGCTTGTATTTCAATCTCCAATGCAAGTATATTTCTGAATATAGTAGAGGGCGGAAGCTTTAAAAAGTTTGACCTGTTTATTGGAGGAGATGATAATGTGTTAAAGGAGCTGTTTCATTCTATTTTAAGATTTTCATGTTTTATTTTAGGCGTATATGTGATAATGTATTTATTACCTTTGGCACAAAGGTGATCAGTTATTTTGGTGGCTATTTCTCTAACAAGTGAATATGCCTGCCTTGCGAAAAGCACGTTAAAAAAATGGTGAAACAGAATTCATAGTGAATCAAATATCCATTATCCGCCTTTTGTGGACATTTCTTTTGCTTTGCGATTGTTGTTAACTTTGTGAAACTATATGAGTGACTTGAATTTACTGTATGTTTGACTTCTTGAATGTTTACACAGCTTCATTTTGGAATTGGATAGCAAATATAGTGTGTGGACGATAGTGGATAATAGTTTGTTTTCCAAGTAACACCACTAATGCCCATCACTGGTGATAATTCCAAAATCCTATTTCTAATTTCACCCTTGCTTATTTTATATTAAGCACATTTCCATAATTTGGTTTTAGTAGTACTGTACGTCAAATTCTGTGTACATGTGCAGGGTGCTTACATAGTGTGATTACTTCCTTCCGTGATGATGATTTATTTACCCCGCTAATGCTGCTTTATTCATTTTTGTTTGTTTTTCCGGGTTCTGGGTTGATTCAAATCATGTTTGTTTGAAAGTGAAGTTATCTTGAGTGTAATCTCTAAATGTGCAGGGTAACTGGTTTAAGATGTGCTGTTTCAAACAAACGGAGAGAAATAACCTCGATTTTGTAGCGAAAGGGACCGCAGGCCCTAGAGCTAGATTTTTTTTTTCCCCCAGTGGAGCCACTCAGATTTTAAAGTATTTCCTCAAATCACACTTTCCAACATACTTGCAGAATATATATATTGTTTACCGATGGTCAATTACCATATGGATGGGAATTGCAAGCTGAATCAAAATGGAGAGAAACATTTGAAAGGGGTCACACAAAGGTCTCTTCCATTATCATTATATACCACTGGAATTATAAATTTGAATTTTCCATTGCAGACATTTTAAATGCATCAAAAGAAGTAATCCAAATAGAGATTTTTTTTAAACGATTGATAAGAATGCCACCAGACTGAGCATTCTCCCTATTAAGAATCATCAAGCGGGAACCTCTCACTGTAATGTAATCTGCCTCCTTAAAAAAATATCAGAAAAGTAAACAACAGCCTCCACTGGTGCCTTTCTTGGTCTTTTTAGTATGGATTAAACATTTGGCTGCTTGCATGCACAACAGAGATTTAACTTTCATTTAAGCTCTTAACAAAGGAGGTGTGTCTGTCTAGTATTCTCTTTCACTGTTAAGCAACATCTTCCAGCTCCGGCAGCATATATGAGAAGTTGTGTACTTCAGAAGTCAGGGAGGACGTTCTACGGGTTAGTACCTTTCATCGGAGGCCAGTATTGATAAGGCAGGGCACTGACTTTGTGGCGAATGATTTTGCTTTGAGGGAAAGGTCGTGTTTAATGACAAGAAAGTGATTCGATCTGGCCGGGATTGCTTTCAATATTCGGCAGGTAACAAAGCAAATACGGATTTATCTCATTAGTTTTGTCCTCCAGGTACAGATGTACTGATTGTAACTTTTTGAGATTGTATTGACATTGCATAATGGATGCGGGTGGTACATGAACATACCATACAATATGTGTGATTGGGGTTAGATATATCCAGACTAGGTGCAGAAAAGTTGATAGTTGATGATAACGTTACTTATGGGATTGCTTTGGTCCTTTTCTGTACATATACACTGAAATAAACTGTAATTTTGCTTTCTCATTAACCGTCCATTTACCTTGCTACCCCATACTCAAACATATTGACTAAACCTAAACAGTTTTGGTTTGCTTGGGATTAGATTGATTTTAAACCTTGAATATTGTCTGATATTGATGGGTTTTGTTATGTGAATTTCCAAGTTGTAATATTCTTAAATGAGTGCCGTGGACCAGTGGTTCTCAAGCTTGAATCCTCGGATCGTTGGGGTCTGAAAGCTTAGGTAAGAGCACCTTTGGGCCACAATAACAATAACATCAATAACAACAAAAAGTAGTCCCCTGAATAATTACTTAAGTGTAAGTAAAGATTCGGCTGTAAAAACTTTTGCTCCAAAAATATTCTCACTATGCCTAGACAAACACAGAGTACCCCGTGGCATTTTCATCCATTGGCCATGGACCACCTCCAGTGGAAGAAAGCCATATTGAGAATCCAGTCCTACCCAGCGGCAGTCTGGAAAATGGACTTTAAACCGATGATGAAGAAGAAAAAGAAGAAGAAGAAGTAAAGATTCAGTGAAAAAAATATTTAAACCCTAACCCTAGTTTGAAAGTTCTCCTTGAAATGCAAACCCGAGTTTGAAACGCTAACCCTAGTTTGAAACCCGAACCGTAGTTTGAAAGCCTGCTTTGAAATCCAAACCCAAGTTTGAAACCCAAACCCTAGTTTGAAACCCAAACCCTAGCTTGAAACCCCAACCCGCGTTTGAAAGCCTGCCTTGAAATCCAAACCCTTTTTTCAAATCCTAACCCTAGTATGAAACCCTATCCCTCGTTTTAAACACTACTTTGAAACCCTAACCCTCCTATTAAACCCTACTTTGAAACCCTAACCCTAGTTTTAAACCCTACTTAGGAGCCCTGACCATACTTTGAAACCCTAGTTTGAAACCTTAACCCTAGCTTGAAACCCTAACCCAAGTTCTAAACATTACTTCGAAACCTTGACCATAGTTTTAAACTTGATTTTGAAACCCTTTATGAGGTTAATAGATTCAAATTGGTAAAATACACCTCTTGGGTGTACTGGGCTTGGCTACTTTTTTTTTGTCCTAGTCTTGGTGGGTCATCTCTAGTATTAGTAAGACTAAGACACACATATATCACAGAGTTTTCATCAAACCATTGCTCTATTTATAAGGCTCCCAATACACCAGTGTCTCTCTCCAGGGGGGTCATTAATTTGCCTCTGCCAGTGGTATGCCCCACAAAAAGTCCATCAAACCTTGCAGGTCGCTTATCTTCAAGGCTACACTTGCTATGGTGAGAGAAGTGTATAGTCTCATTCTCGTTAGAAAGGGGTCACTTAATTAATTGTAGCATGATAACTGTTGTAAGATAACTTTTTGCCTCTGATATTTTTAGTTTCAGTCAAAACGACAATGTTCTCAAATAACACGGTTAATATTTTAAAGCCAACTCTGGAAACTAGGACAATACCAATCTTAAGCCATACCTCAGCTCGGTGGTGAAACAACCATCTATGAAGAGTCCACAGTCTTGATGCTTTATTAAATATTCCTCCCCATCCATTTCTTTCAAAAGTGATAAGAGATGAGGGACAGAACAAGGTGGAAGACCAAATGTTTGCCGGTAGAGATAGCACATTCGCCAGATAAATGTATTGCCGCCTGTGACTTCGATAACCCCGGAATGTTTAACGCATGTCTGTTCACTCAACGCCTCTGCCTCAGTATTTATCAGTGGACCTCTCTTGGAGGTTAACCCCTTGACCCGCATAAGCTTATGTCTTCTGTTTCGCTCCAGACATTGTGCTGTGGCGCATGTGAGATATTTTTTTTTTTTTAATGAATTGATTTGAAAGGTTTGTAAAATTTGTTGCAGTGCTGTCCTTCATCTTCACCCCTCATTCTTCTCCCATGCTTCTGCATCATTTTATTACATATCATTAGGAAGAAGCCACATCATTTAAAACCCTTCTTGCTAAAGCATTGAGCTTTTGAAAATAACAGAACAAAGTGAGAATTTAATCCATTTAATTGGATCTATTCGTTCATTAAAGTCCAACTGTTTGTGAGAGAAACCTTCAAGACTATGAGGGTAATATATATTGTATATTCTACATCAATTTGTCACCATATGCAAAATATCACTACATTGTGCAATTTATGCAGAGTAAGAGACAGTACTCAAAATGTGAATGGGAACTTTCAGCTGAATGAACATAAAGCCATACATGATGCCCTGAAGGCCTTGCATACAGTTATGCCATAATACTATTTTATTTTATTTTATTTTATTTTATTTTATTTTATTTTATTTTATTTACTAACTACACTTCCATACAAAACATAAAGATGTTTTTTTTTTTTCTTTGGAGGATGTACGGCATGACTCCAACCTGCTCCTTACTGTGGTTAGTATATGTTGTTAGAGTGTTTAAGGATTAGATGATAATACCGTATGGTGTAATTATGTTTCCCACTTATAGGTGATGGAGGTTGCAGCTTGTTCAAACAGCAATAACCGAAACAATCAGTATATGAAAGTGCAACTCCATTTGACCCTGAATCAGTGAGTGCTGATTAAACGACTTTGATCAACTTAAACGAAAACACATCCGGTTTTGAAGTGGAACATAGAACAGAGACTGTCGAAATATGGACATAAATCAGCGTGAAGATAAAAGTAATTTTCAACTCAAGAGACAAATTGGTGAATTGTGACTCATTTTCTATGACCAATCACCGAATGTCTGCATACTGCGCTTGCAAAATCAACTGTTTGCACTCCAGAACAAACACAATTCAAGGAGCAGGAAGTTGCCTAGTATGCGTTGCAGTCTACAGACATGTCATCTCTATTAATATTTGATGTGGTCAACAGAGGAAATATAGTACTCAGCTTTGCCTTGACTTTTATATTCAAGTTCAACCTTAAACCTGCAGTGAAATATTTCTAGTGTATTTGATTTCAGCCTCTTTAGATCCCTTGTGTTGTGTTTTTAGAACAAGGCTTTCACCAAATGTAGCAATTTAATCAAGACCCAATCACTCGCTCCCTTTTGTGATTTACGGTACATTCCCCCGATGTTAGAGTAGATCAAAGTGACCTCCATTGTTTGCTCTTCATCACTTGGACAACAAGACAATTTACTTTATTCACTTGGGGAAAGTATATACACATTATGTTCCACATTCCATCTTGTTCTAGTTTCTCAGGTGTGAGACAAAAGCAAGCGGTTGCTATGGCAGATTTGTCCTCCATTTGTCTTTGGATGTACTCTCAAAATATCCCCTTTCTGCTCAATAGATCAATTTCTGCCAAGGAGATGGGTCACTGATTCATTTTTCATTTAATTTGTTCTGTATAGATGGAGGATCAAATGGCTATAGTTATACTACTACATCTAACTACCAAATATGTATAAAAAATATGGGTATAAATAAATATTGTGTTCCACAGTTGGCAAGTTTTGTTTGGTTTAAAAAATATTTTTTACAGGGGTGGAAATTGGGCCGGTCCTTCTCAAATAGTTCTGCACGGAAGGTCGCGGTCCAATGCAAGGGGTGACATGCATCATTATTATTATTATTTTGCTTTTTATGGACATATTAGATTGTAATTGCACACCCACAACAGTAGGTGGCAGTGGTGCTCATGTATTGGTTTATTTTTTAACCAGGCAAATTGTTGCACTTCAAATATTCAGTAAAAAGCATTGTTAACAAAGTTCTTTGGTTTCTTTTTGTTGCTAATACAGGCTATGACGTTGTGCTTAAAGTTTCAGCGACAAATATTACTAATTTTAATTGTGGCAAACGGTTGGAAGGGTGTGAGGTTATAACGGAAAATAATTGAGAAGCACTGCATTCTATTTTAGCAATGACAAGAGAATGAGGTGCGAGTTTCCCCATCTGTTCTCTTCATCATGAAAAAAAAATTGCATTTTTCACCTGCTACGTGTTGATTGTGGAGCATTACATATGATGAGATGAAAAAAAAAGGATAATATAAAAAATGAGTGGATGGGTAAATGAATGATTATACCCCAAGATTGCTTTCTATTAATTTACATATCGTATTGTTATAGCGTGATTGATGATCATAACGTTGAGACAAAACAGCTGGTTAAATAAAATGAATTCCAAATGAAAAGTGTTATAGTGCGAATGAAGTGCAAGTACACTTTGCCTCAGGTTAGGTTAGCCTGTTTACTCAGGAAAATGTGATTGGCCATGAAGTCATTATTTTTAATTAGCTCTATCCACTCTGGCCATTATTAGCCATTTTACACAGCGGCATTACTGTCTTGTCAACAAACATTTGTACGCGTTGACAGATTGTTTTTCATAGCTGCTACACACAAAAAGAGGCATCAGGTTTTTTTTTTTCTTTAGATTATAAATCAGCGTTAGAGAACAATGAATCATGCATAATTGTTGAACTTTCCCTGAAAAAAAAAAAAACCTGCTGACACGTCACTAAACTGGATTCTTTGTGAATCACGCACGCTTTTATGTACAAGACATGAATAAATCAACTACAGTGTAAAATCTGCCACAGCCTGCAAGAGCAGTGCTGAATTGGTTCTTGAAAAAATAATCCTATCAACATCCTTCAAGCCTGTAGAGAATGTCACGTCACATCTTTGTATCAATGTTTTTTGAGCCGTTAAGAAATTGAACATATGCCTGGGCGGTAAAGCTAGAGGAAGTCAAACCAGGGATGACTAGAAAACACAGATAGAACATTTTTGACAAGACAGTCAAAGATAGAAACAGAAAATGATAAAGATGTTCATGCATCCTGTTAAACAAGAGAAGTATTGTTTTGTATCTTCCATTCATTACAAATGTCATTGAGTTAAAATCTCACTTTACCGTTGTGCTTTATCAACACCATTTGCATGTTGTACCCCAGTGATAATTCAATTTGTAATGAGATGATTAATCATGGTTGTCATTGCCTTAATTAATGCTTGTCACCGCTTAACAAGCACAAATACCAGCAGTGCCAAGCCCATCAAACATCTAATCACGCTTCAACATCTTATAAATTGTTCAAACATAAAATATATGAATGTGTAGCTAATTTAAAAAAAGAAAATCTGAAATGAAAAATAAATCATTGAAATCAAATCAAGAAATAAATTATTGTATAGTATTGCCTGACTTGTCCCGTCCTCTAGAAACCGAAAACCCCTCGCTATGCAAAAATGGCTCCTGGCTACTGATTTGCACCAGACTGGTGCGTGTGTGTGTGTGTGTGTTTGTCCGTCTGTATGCGTGTATACAACAGAATAAATAAAAGAGTGACAAAAACAGTTGTGTTTGCTGGTCTGGGGTTCATATTACGCAGAGGGCTTTCACAGCTGAAAAACTTTTAATTTGGAAATGGGAAAGTCAAACGAATGTTTCCTAGCTGAGGGGACAGAAAAAAAATCAGTGAACCTCATTTTAGGTGAAAAATCATGGTAGATAAATTGTGAGTAGTGTATGAAACGCTGGTATTCAGTAAAATAAATGCAAAACTTTCGAGTCGACATGCCTCACAAGTGAAGTTTCACTAACAGGTGTCAACTACAAAAGGAATATAGGGTTATTTACCAAACCCTGGTAGAAAAAAAAGGGGATTGAAATTTTGGCCCTGATGTCAAATGGGCCTGTTTTTTTCTTTTTTGTGGCCCCCATTCTGATATTACTAAGTTAAACTAAGTTGAATCTCAGTTTACCTTATGATTCAGCAGTTTTGAATTGGGATATCATTTTTGCTTGAGGAAAACTATAATTAGAAGACCAAACCCTGGCTATGAACTTCAGTCACTTCAAGCTTTCGCCTCCCAAAAGTCTGATCATCTCAATTCATTATCACTCTCTTATACCCACCCATAGCGCTGGGACCATTTCCTCTTTTCAGACTTTTTAGAATGTATTATCACTATTGATAATATTTTATAAAGTTAGATGATTAAAAAAAAATAAAAGTCCTCCATTTAAATGTAAATTTAATTATTTTACTCTTGATTAGTTTCTCTCCTTGAATTTCGCTGCTCATATACCGAGTGCTGTGGCACGTCCAAGGCTGTCCGTCTCGGCCAAATCAGTGAGATCAAGCGGGAAGCGACGCTGTGCTTTTTCATTTCAGGCTTTTTCACTGCGGCAACAATCACACCATTTCCCCATTCTGTCACCAACCAGGGCAGGCAGAGCTTATCATGTTATGTGGGTGACATTGCTCGCTCACTGTACTAAACCAAAAGCCCTGTTTCGTAGAAAAAATAAATGCACAAGGTTTTATATATATATATATATATATATATATATATATATATATATATATATATATATATATATATATATATATATATATATATATTTTATATATATATATATATATTTTATATATTATATATATATATATATATATATATATATATATATATATATATATATATATATATATATATATATATATATATATATATATATATATATATATATATATATATATTTTTTTTTTTTTTTTAAATGTAACTAAAGGAAAAAAAAGAGTTAGCTCATTGAAAATCCCCAACTCTATCACGTCCCCTTTTGTGCTAGTGATCCATTCACTAATATAAAATAGATCACTTTGCACAGTCAAAGCAAAGTCTGGGGCACGGAAGCACAGACAGAAATTACTTTCTATATTAGAAGGATTTTCAAATGTTTAATCTGCTGCTGTCGGCATGCATGCTGCGCTGTAAAGCTTGACAGGCGCAGCCGAAGTAACTAAGAAGCGCAGGAGATAAGCCGGAGCCCATCTCTACCTGAAACCCACGTCTGTCAGTATTATAGAAACAATAGAGAATGTATTTGCAGTTTCGACCGAACCCAACAATTTTACAGTGTAGTTAATCCATACGACCAAGAAGCTTCCATGAAAGAGGCTGGTTATCATTCACAATGACTTTTAATACTATTATTATATCTTAGTATTGTTAACCGCGAAGCATGTTAAGGAGAGGAGCTTATTTTCTGAATCTTTCTACTTGTTCCAATATGCAAAAAAAAAAAAAACACATTTGCCACCACTGCAAAATTGAACAGAAGAGTGAATGTAATGCCTTGTTTTTACAGTAAGTGTGAGAAGTCTAGAATATTCTGAAATGTGAGCTTATTAACACCTTGCAAACACCTTTGAACAACACTTGAACACAGTCTATTACCGTAATTTCCGGACTATAAGCCGCTACTTTTTGCTCAAGTTTTGAACCCTGCTGCTTGTTGTCCGATGTGGCCCATCTATGTATTTTTCGTGATTTTTGTGATGACTTGATCACTTGTACACTCGTAAAAAGGCTGTGGGCCGCTGTTGTGCGGCATCGCTTTGCTGGGTGGAGGGATATGTGACACGGTCACTGGGGAGAAGAGTGATGGCATGTCCATCCGCCAGACAAGTAGTGCCGTATAATTGACACAAAGAAGAGACAGAACGAGATCAAGACGGACATTACTGAAGAAAGGAAGCTTTTATACACAAACCCTCATTTTGGGGGACAAAAGAAATGCATATGATGCCGCTTTTAAGCTAGAGGCAGTCAATTTGGCTCTTAACATGCACTATAGCGGTTTCTTCTGGTCACTAGGGTGGACTGGGCTATTGTTGATGACCTCTTGTTGCGTGACGTCTACTCTGGAGCTATACGTGTAGCTCGCTAGTTTAATGTAACTTGGTGCTGTGTGCGTGAATAAAATTAGCATGAACAGATGGAAAATGGAAAATGCTAGAAGAAATGCATAAAAGCGACAACGAAAGAGAGACAGAGAAAGTGTGTGGCGGAGTATATCTGATGCTATTCCAATCGGACACTGAGGAGGAAGACTTTGATGGTTTCAGTGTACAGGATGAAGATGAAGACGGCTCTCAGTGACTTTTACTGGTATATTTTTTTAACCAGCCCTGTTAGTGCTGTGCTACCGTGTTGCTGCTTTGATACCGCCGTGTCTCAGTTACTTTACCGGTATGTTTTTTTTAATCCAGCCCTATTAGTGCAGTGTTACTTCCGTGTTGCTGCGGTATTACAGCTGCATCACAGGCAGCGTTTGGAAAGAAATGTTGAGGTATGTTATTAAAACTTTAAAAAGACTTTCTGTGTACCATCTTTCTTTGTAAATAACTGCTGCGGTATTACTGTTGCATCACAGGCAGTGTTTGGAAAGAAATGTTAAGGTATGTTATTAAAGCTTTAAAAAGGCTTTCTGTGTACCATCCTTCTTTGTAAATAACTTGTGGGCAGATGCGGCTTTTATTACGGTGCGGCTTATTTATGAAAAAAAAAATGTTCCCCTAATTTTTGCTCGTGCGGCTTATAATCAGGTGAGGCTTATAGTTCTGAAATTACGGTAGATGCCTTTCTCACAAGTCTGCCAAGTATTAAAAAAAAAAAAAAGCACATCTATGTTGTTTGGATTTGGATACACAGTAGGTGACAATTTTACAATGAGACTTTATGTTTACACTTAAGTCTTTTGGAATTGCATCCTCTGAGTAGTCCTACGGTATTGCTTCTTGTACTTGCGACGGCGTGTCCTGGACCCCAAAGGTTCCTCAATCATCTCGAAAGACCAAAATCATACTCTCCTACACGCAAAGTCTTTATTTCCTTAGTAGGTGTGAAAGGTTTTGTTGACACGAGTCAAAGGGCTGGCATCTGCTTGCAGATATAACACCACGCATACTCAACCTTGACACGGCTTGCCTCTCAGAGCATCCCAGAGGAACACGGGCATTCACTCGTTGACGCATGCTGTTTGCACACCAGATTCAGCCTCAAAACAAGACAGGAAATGTTCTTTAGAGGCAGCGTGATAACCTGAGACAGAGCTTACTGCCTTCCTCTTCTCCTCGGATGTAAATCAAGTTAATAAAGAACCTACTACTAGTTTGCAGTTTTTGTACCCATTTGTGACGCCGTCTTCGTTTGTTTTAACATCTGGCCTGATTACAACATTACAATCCGGCAATACAATGAACTGCAATGACTCAACATTCATTACACATCTTGCGGAGGAGGAAAGGATTACTCAGTTGTCATGAGACTTGGATGTGAAATGAGTAAAAATATTTTGAGATGAATGCTTTTGCTTGACTTTGTTCGGAACAGGATGAGTCACTTGAGCGACATTCTTCAAATTTGTATAACTCTAGGATGAAGCAATGTGACGTGGGTTGTCAAAAGCTCCATTTGCACACATTTAAGATTTAAACATGCAATGACGGTTTTATTGTTAAATGCAGACGCAGTTTCTTCTATTTTTGCAATTGTCTATGGAAAACTTGTTAGGCACGAGTCTTGGACACAAGATGGTCAGGGGTCGCCATGGCGAGTCAGTTGTTTGGCAGTTTTTCGCCCTTCCTGATGCCTTTCACTCATTTTTATCCGTGCTTGTTTCTGATACCGGCTGGACATTAAGGCACTGACCGGCATGGTGAAATTAATTATTAAAATGAATTAAAAGAACATATTCATTCATTCATTCATGTTACCCAACAAGAGCTTTTCATCCCGCATTATTTTGTCCTGACAGATCCCCCAAGTGAGCTACGCCTCCACAGCTCCAGAGCTGAGTGACAACACGCGGTATGACTTCTTCTCCCGAGTGGTGCCGCCTGACACCTATCAGGCTCAGGCCATGGTGGACATCGTCAAAGCCATGAACTGGAACTATGTCTCCACTGTGGCCTCCGAGGGAAACTACGGAGAAAGTGGTGTGGATGCATTCATTCAAAAGTCTCGAGAGGATGGTGAGTCTTTTGTTCTCAAACTACAAACACCATTTTGTGCAGGTTGCCAGTTAATCAGAGGACACAAACTGTATGGAGACAGATTACCATTCACACTCTCATACACAAGATCGCTGAGTGGGAACTGAACTCGCACTGACTGCACAGAAGTCAAGCGGGGGCACCACCAATTGTACTGTATATCATCCATGATCACAGTTTGATAGCTCCAGTAAATTGTTCAGAGATAAATAAATAAATACAGCTGTAAAATATTGTTAGTATAATGACACCCTGGTGTCATCATTTCGGGAAGTATTTTAATCCTGTATTGACAAACCAGATGATTTGCTCCACCTCAGAGTTTGTCTCTGAAACCAATTTGGGAAAAGAGCTGATAGAATCTATTAGTATATCTTTTAAAAAGTGCGGGCACAATTTCCAAGAAATCAGTGTCCATTTCCTTATAATCATGTTTTTGCCTCTCCTACAATCTAGTACAAGATTAAAGACTTGTTTAAGATTGAAGTAATTATTTGGCAATTGTGGGATAATATGAAACAAGAACGGGGAAACATAAAATACACTCAATGCAAGAGACGTAATCGGTGTCAAGTCAGAATCCAATAATTCAAATTGCTTTAACTGAAAACCACATTGCAGCCCTTCAAACCTTAAGCTTTACAACCAGGGAACAACATCCACGTTCCACCTGTTCCAGCTCCAGTTACCGTCGTTCTTTCTACTGTTTGAAGTCACGTCACAGTCGGCATGCCAGGAAGATCAAATGCAACGTGTCTGCTCCATCCTCGAAGCTGACTTGTTTCATGAGCATTGGCAACATTTGTCTTCTGCTTTATGAATACATCACTGTCACTTGGTGTTATGTACATATACTATATATATTGAACGTAAAGCCAGTTACACCCAAAACGACTCACAAGGTCAAGCTTGGCGTGCTGATAACTGATGTGACGTTTGCGCGCTAGCAATATTATTCGAGCAGAAAGCTTGCAAAGCGCTCGGGCGAACGTTGTTAACACCATAACAGTTAATGTCTCATTGGAGGTTGTGAACATTATTTATTGTTCCTGGGAAGTGAACTTGTGTCTCCTCTTACATAAGCTTGTCTATTATACATTGTTGTACAAGCTTTACGGGAGTTATTTTTAAATTGCGAGCCTTCTGTACACATTAGTAGCGGAGTACATTACATTGCATTAAAATGATGAATACTTGTGTTCAAGATGCTATTACTGACATCTTGGTTCTGAAAATAGCAATATAGAGGAAATTGTACTTGACCTGTTTCTGTCCCATCGATTGCTTGACTTGAAAACCACGGCAACCACAACTACTGGATTAGCCGGAACACTATCCTGCTTATTTTAGCAAAATCATTGCTGCTCACGTCACCATTTAGTGTACACAAACATTGCGTCTCCTCTGGCAATGTTTATTTTGTGATGTTGAAACAGCATGGGGAGCCCCCCGAATGAAGAGAGGACCGCTGCTGAAAATAGTCTTCTTTAAGACTTGGCACCAAAAGGCAAGATTTTCATTTCGACACGTTCTCATAGCAACATCAGTGAAATCCTCCAGTGGGATGAGGCTTCATTGTCGTTACGGAAGATAAGATGAAACACTTTTCCGATCTGATGCCTCGCCGCTGTCATCCTGCCTTGTTTTCAATGCTTGCGGTTCATGCTTGCTCAGTGGCTCCTTGTCTGTGTGAGCTTCTCTTTGAAAAGCCCTCGTATCTCCTGTGTCCTCAGAGAGCACACAGACGTGTGCAGTAATAGCAGCTGACATGTCACTTTATTCTCTCATGAAAAGTGTGACACCTTCACAGGAGAGTGTGCACCTGTCATTGTCTGCTGGAATCATCACATTGGTCTGGGAAGGTGATGCTTGGCTTTTGTGTTTTCCCTGATGTGATTTTGCCATATAAGGATCATTCTTGAAATATTTTTTGGGGTAATCTTAATTGACAGTTGAGGTTAAGGAGAAGGTCAAAAAGAGTGTATTCCCATCGTGAGCGGGGAGATTATGCAAATATTTAACATGAGGGGTGCATACTTCACCTTTTGTCGTGAGAAAAATGACAAAAGGAAAGATCATCTGACAACATATTATTCTTAACACTGTCTAAAAGGGTAATTTTGCTATTCATGTTTGGGTTCAACAAGTAGAGCTGCTTTTGTTGGTGTCTGAGGGATGAAAAGATTTCGCTGGAACGTACTTCACTTTTCCAAGCCATCTTTACTTTTTCAGAAAAGAAAAGAGAAAAGGACAAAGATGTAAGCATGTGTTCAATTCAGGGTTACTATTTGGTTATTTTTCCTTTATGTATTTTCTCATTTTATTTTGGTTCATTTTTGGATTGTTAAACACGGCGGTTTTGATACGACTGAAAAGCCAGTCTCAGAACTCTCTCTCTCTCTCTCTCTCTCTCTCTCTCTCTCTCTCTCTCTCTCTCTCTCTCTCTCTCTCTCTCTCTCTCTCTCTCTCTCTCTCTCTCTCACACGGCAGTTTTGATACGTATTAGATTGAAACTTTAGGTAGAGATGAGCACAGAAACTCATATTTGAGTCAATTTGTCAAGCTATAAGTATCCCATCTTATCTTTTACCTTTCTATCTTTCCATGTTCAACTGTTTAAGTTGTTCAGCGGCACGGCAAAGCTGAAGCCTTTCCCATCTTACGGTGTGCATTAAACAAACTTCATTCTTTCCCACATTGGCTGCACCAATTTCTCCTGTGTGTATCACGACGTCAGTGACTAAAATCTTTCTTCATAACATTAATTGTATTTGGATGGCGCACATTCTAGTGTACACAGAAGGCAATGGCATTGAGAGCAACATTTTGTCACATTAATAATTGAACAAAAAAAAAGTTTAGTAAGAATAATTTCTATTTCATCATGGAAATGCCTTGTGTCAAGTGCGGCCTCTGCGGGAGGAGTACCGGGGCTTGCCGGAGGCAAAATTTCTGGTAAACCCTCTAACACAAACAAGTACTTTATTATTTGGACCTTTCACAGGGAACAAGGACATTCAAGAACTTCAAGAGCAGCAATGAATAAAACAAGGTGCCGGAAAATTATTCTCTTGTAGTCAATTAGGTCTAGTGAGTAATTATCAAAAGCAGCATTGTTTTTCAAACACATTTTACATCATGTGAATTGTTGCAAATGTTTTTTTTTCTCTTTAATCTAAAATTGTGTACATCATTTAGAAAATCTTCCGACATAAATTTAAATAATTTACACCACAATAAAGAAATACTGCGAGGAGAAAATGGGCTGTTACCATGACAACCACAGCGAATGCTGTATAGTTTGCATATGCACATTCAGACGTGCTGTTCCAAGTGCTTCGCCACACAAAGCTATTTATCATGTCCGCAGCATGGTGGAATACAGAATCGTGTGGTGCTCAGAGACAAAAATGAGTCCTAAATGCATGTTGTCAACTTTGATTGACTTTTAATGAGCATTTTCACCATGCGAGCCATCACATCAAGGCCCCCCGTTTTTACTTTAGTGCTATGCACAATTGATCTTTGTGTTGCCTGCGTGTTCTTTTTTTTTTCCACTGTTTTTTCACCAACCAATAAACATCGCTCAATAACTATCACAAAAAAATGTTTTGGATTGACAATCTCATCAACGTATTGACTTATCAATATGTTTGTGATTGTGGTTTTTGTTTGCAGTGGTGTGGGGGTGGCACTGCTTCATGCTGAGTAGCATTTCTAAAATGTTGCCCGTCTCACCTAACAGCCGCTGTGATTCTGTGGTTACAAACAAAATGTTGCCGCAGACTTGCTGAGCAGGCAAAATCATGTCAATTGTGGTATACGCCGAGATCGGGACACTTGCTTACTACAAAATATATCCAAAAGGAAATGTGCAGGTCAACATACCCACAAATCAACTAGTTTAGCTCGAAACTTGACATACTAGAAAATAGTTTTATTTTTTTTAATCTTTTTTTACAGACAGACAAATCTTTTATGGCAGCGACTGTGAGTCAAAATAATCTTATCTTCTATTAGTTGTCATGGTTGTCGACAAAGTGGGTTCATGACTTTTGTATCACAAGACAGAAAATGATTCACATCAAATCTTCATGACATAATGTTTAACTTATCAAAGTCAAAGTCAGCTTTATTTTATTTATCAGACCTACTTTAGCTTTTCTGTTAAAAAGGTCCACATTTTAAAGCGACCATGTCAAAATGTAGGCAGGACCTCTGTGGGATTCATTGTCATGCAAAAGGATGTTTTCAGTGTATTATTTTGTACAGACAGCGTGCATTATAGTTACAGTGGTGTCGTTTCTAGTCGTGTATTAAATTATTTCTACCTTTGGGTAATAAATTATGTGATTTTTGCTGATACCCTTTGTAACCAAGGTGGTGCAGTCGGTATTATGTAAATCACAAATGCATACCCGTCACATCGAATATGGAAAACATAGCTGCAACGAGAAGGTGAAAACCCAGCTCGTTCTACCAACGGTATTTAATTTACTGACTTTTAAACAGAATTGCGGGCTGTAGGAATTTTTTTTTTGGACCGGAAAAGTCGCCCCAGGCAGCCCTTAAAGAAGCTTGGCCCACCAGGAATTCTCCCTGTGCTCCAGGCTTGCCACTCTGGGCCTGAATGTTGACATCTGATACTATTCACAATATTCTCAATTAGCTTTGTCCATTGCAAGTTTCAACAATGTAGGGGATAAACGGAGAGCATCCACTTTCACTCATAAGCCTCCAGTATGTTGACGTGAGAGCAGACTTGCTGACAGATGAAACCGGTTGCCATTCGGCTTAAGAAAACAGCAATGCCAACACATGTTGTTAGTTGATCCATCAACTTTGAGGCCAGAGTGTGACTAGTGCTAAACTTTACGGGACCTTATTGCATTGTTAGCTGTGTCATCAATATACTGTAAGCTTGAGCTGATTTCTTTGCTGCCAGTGTCCAAAGATTAAGACCATGTTGTTTATAAAGCCTGAATCTCACTGAGGGTTTGTGCACGTAGCGAATGTTGGGATTTCGTTCCTAAAAGTTTGCAAAGATTGCAAACAGTTTTACTTGTTACAAAGACATACTGAACAAGCTTTCACTTAAAATATTCAATAGTATATTCTAGCTATTATAGCTGAAATAAACCTAATTTAGCGAAACATTATGGCAGCTGCGCAATGCTTTTCTACTGTCTGACCTCTTTTAGAAAAAAAATACACTGAAATGAATTGGCGGCTTTATTCGTATTGCACGTATGATACACAAGACGCCACAATGTGTTTCACACAAGCAAAGAATCATTTTGTAGCCTACCTGTCTTATTAGAAGACTTAAAAATATATCTGTATATAGAAAATTATTTACAGTTTTAATAATAGTTTTGATGCCATTCAATGGTTTTGACAGAGATACACGGCTAACATTATGTTTATTGTTGTGTAGCGTGTGTGATTATTCTGCAACATACTGAGCGATATTTCTAATATCTCAGCAGCAGGTCAGTGTCTGTCGATAAATTCAAAGCAATGTTCATAAGAAAGTTATTTGTGGCTCCGCAGCCTTCGGTAAATGTAATAGGGTATTACATCGCAATTGATTGCTCAAGGAGAAATATATTCCTTGTTATGCACACCATGTAAAAGGAGGGTACAACGTACTCGCTTTTTTCTTTTAAACTAAAGAATGTTTATGACCATCAAAAATGAGTGGGGTTGCTGGACCAAGTAAGAAGCCAAACCGTGTCACTTTCATACGGAATGGGAGTTGGACTCTTTTTTTTACCTCGTTGACTGGGTTGACAATCCCTTTAGCACAGCTCCATGCAGAACGCAACCCTAGTCAACCCCAGTTTGTCGCAGTATCTTATATTCTATGCGCCTTTTAATACAGTGCGCCCTATATATATATATGAAATAATTTCTAAATTCACTGAAGGTGCGCCTTATAATCAGTGCACCTTATAGTGCAGAAAATACTTTTTTTTTTTCTTTCAATTCACTTTGCCAGTAAGCAAGTCAAAGCATCCCAGCATGTGCCGACTGGGAAGCAGGAAAACATGTTGCAATCTTAATTAAGACAGAGCCCACATTCAACTGCATAAATTCTTTGTGATAGTTTACCAAATCAGAGGGATGTATTATTTATTTGCCAATGTTGAGCTTCACTGTCTTTTTGTTCACTTTGTGAATTTTTGTTGGGGGGTTTTCATCACGCTGTCCCATAGGCTGTGGATATTCGTCACGTTGGATTACTGGTCCGGAGCCAGGCATACAGTGCGGTCTGCACAGGGCTTTGAAAGTCTCCATCAAAGCTGATGGGAATTCACAGCTCTGTAATTATTAAGTGTTTCTTATTAAATGATTGAAAAGAAGCTGTAATTTCTTTTTCCTCTTTGCAATGCAATGTGAAGATCATATTTGTCATGTTTCTTGCCAAGTTCAACAATTAATTCTGTTTATTGTGGGTGTTGTTCTATCATTGGAACCCTTAGTTCAGAGCTTTTGTTCAATTGCAATGAGCCAATATGCAGACGTGAGCAACGATCAAGGCAGCTACTCACCCGCAGGTGTCAACCAAAAAGTAATATTTGTTGATGTAATCGGGCAAACGATGGAAGACATGAGAGAAGAGCCTTGCCGTCTCCTTTCCTGTGGCTATTTTTAGAACTGGTTTTAGATGGCGCTCAGCTGTTAGGAGCAATGAGTGTTGGGAGAGAAATACACTCCTCATTAAGTTTTTAAGAGTGGCCGCTGCAGTATAGTATGGGATCCTTCAATTTGTCCGTTTTATTGTGTGTTTCATGGCATGATTAGTCTGGCATGGCTTCAGCAGGTCATGCAATAAATAATTGGACTGGAATTGCCAATTTCCAGTGCTTATATTTTTATTACTCTTATCATACATGACAACACTGTTATTTACAGTTTGCTTTACATGCTGACACTTAACCAAAACTGATTTTCTCATAAGGATGAATGTTCATGCTCTTATTGCATCAGCAGCAAGCAAGCGTCCTCTCGCTTTATCAAAGATGGGCGGGGCTCACCCCGGAGTACGGGTCTGTCACAGTGTGCTCATTAACGTGGCAAGAAAGATTATGTTGCCACCCGCTTATTTATTGGTTGAATCTTTCCAAGCGAGAATCCACATGAACTACCGAACAAATGATGTCTGTCGACGGCAGATTGTTCAGCAAAGTTATTTATGAGCATCTTCACAAAAAACAGGCAAATGCTGCTAAAAGAAAGTGTTTTACTTTGAGCCACTGACAATTTGAGTTAATCGCTGTATGGTAGAATCAATTGTGGTGAATCAAATTTAGTGATACAACTTCTTCTGGCACCTAATTGACTCAAGAAAAATAGACTGTGATCTGATTGTGTAGAATCATTTGTAGTATGTCCGGAGGTGGCAAAGATTTATTTCATGTGGAAAAATTATTTGAGAAAGGTCACAGCCTAGATCAAGTCATCTATCTAATTTATGCAGGGGCCCAATGCAACTAGTTTCCCCCCCCCCCCCCCCCCCCACTTTATTTAATTTGATAACCACCACAGGTTTGTTATTTAATTTCATATCAACCATGACTTACTGCAGAGGACATGATCCAATGCTAAAGAAGCCCAAAAAAAACCTGCCAATGTAATGTACAATCACTTGTCCTGATTTACAGGCCAATGTAGCTTTCAAATGATTACTTTCATATTAACTGGTGATTTTACACTTAATTGTGTTTATTGGTTCTACTTGTTTTTAATTCTATTCCTGCTGTTTTGACTCAAAGAGCCTTAAATTGGACCCTTTGGATAATTTTCACCATCCATTCTTCAACTGTCAGAGAAAAGGTGTGACACTGGCACAAGCTGTAACTGCCAGCGTGAAGGTCACTTTGAGCTTTGATTCTGCAGGTGCTGTCACACCTCGCCTCTCATGTCACACAAAGTGACAGGAGTCGTGCAGCATTATTATTTGGCCTGCAACCTACCAGGACTTGAGAGGGACCAGTTTCCTTCTTAAGGTGTCATGTAGTTGAAAGCCACCTGAGTTTGGTTTTACAACGGCCACAGCTTGTAACTTTGCAATCATTCTAAAATTTTGAGCCTCCAGAGCTTTTTTTCAAAAGACAAACACAAACAAACACAAAATGTTAAAAGTCTGATATTTGTAAGTGTAATCTGATTAGCTATTAGAAAACATGCTTCCTGGGTGTAAAACTGCTTTGGATGATGAAATGTCCCTTTTACTAGTTTTGAAATCACAAATAAATAGTTTAAAAAGATGAATAGCAATAACAATTGCCTTTTATAAAAAGTGAAATCAATTTGTAATTTTAGTAATGACGCAAAATCGATGCAAAATTTGTCTTCGGGGGCCACATAAAATGATGTGGTGGGCCGTATCTGGCCGCCGGGCCTTAAGTTTGACACCTATGCTTTAGAGCGTCTTGAAATTGTTGGATTGAATCGTCAAACTATTTTGAGGCAGCATAAATTTGACTACAAAAACTGTCGGATGTACGTACTATATTTGCACAGGGGTTTTTCTGTAAACAGTAATCAAAAAGTGAAGAGACAGATTTAGGTCAGTTCTTTTATCACAAGTTCAGCAACGTCCTTCCAGTCCAGGGAAGACTTCTTTCAATGACCAATATGAAGATGCACACATTGACAAAAGATTGTGTTAGCAGAGAATCAAATTGCTTTGTTAACAAAATAACTAACAAACCAGTCAAGTGCGTTGTGGCCCAACTCCCAGCGGCTGGACTCTTATCCCCTTGTCTCCTCCCTCTATTCTCTTCCGAGTTGGCTGGCGGCTACCAGTGATGTGAGGAGAGACGAAAAGGAAGGGATGAGTGCTCTGCTTCCACATAGCAGATGTTGTGGGAATGGGGGACTGAAGTACCGGTGAAGCAAAGGCATAGAATTCAATGATTGATAGAGTCTCAGAGAGCAGAGAACCACTGCTAAATTTCCCATGAGCCTCTAAGAGTAGTGTAAGTGTAATGATAGAGAAAGGGGGACTGATAACCTCTACTTCAGTTTCACCAAGGCTTTGCCTATCCATGGCCATGGAGAGAGTGGAAATGGTACAAATGGACAAATAATTGCAAACGTCTATGATGTTTCTTCTGTTCTGCATACACTTGAATACAAGATAGTACATGTACGTAGACATAAAAGACTCACTTGTTCCATCTATTTTCTTCTGCTAATCTCGGGTAGGGTCACAGGGTTAGCAGCTTTGGTACGGACCTTTTTTTCTGGCCCCGGCCACTTCATTCAGCGCTTCCGGGGGAATTCCGATTCCCAGGCCAACCGGGAAACAGTCCTGGGATGTCCCCAGGGGCTTCTCCTGGTGGGATGAATGTGGTTCCACAGACTACACATTGTATTATAGTGCAGGCCAACGGTTAAGCATCAGGCGTGACTTTTCATGTATATGATTAGAGTTAGTTTCACGGTAGCCACTATTTTCCTCGCCTCATTTCACAAATTTGAGGTCAGACTTTTCCACGCATTTCTGATGTCAGAGTTGTGTGTATGCTGTGAACTCACTAAGGTCTCATTCCTGCATTGATTGTTTATTCGTTTTGATAAGGGTCAACGGAATAGCATTCATTATCATGTACTAAGTCCCTTTGGAATTTTGACAAGATGCTACATAAAATTAAAGTCGTGCATGGGGAATTTAAAAGCCTCATTGGTGACCAATCCAATGTCACCTTTTGACTGTTGGTCAATAGCCGATCATCTCAAAGAGAACATATACTCTCTCTACCACTCAGAGGGCAATTATTGAAGTGTATCCCAAGAATAAATCATTGAATTAACTGGACAATACAATGGATTTTTTTCTAATGCATTGAAAGACCAAAGGCGGCTCGGTGGCGCACTGGGTAGCACGTCCGCCTCACAGTTAGGAGGGTGCGGGTTCGATTCCACCTCCGGCCCTCCCTGTGCGGAGTTTGCATGTTCTCCCCGAGCCCGCGTGGGTTTTCTCCGGGCACTCCGGTTTCCTCCCACATCCCAAAAACATGCTTGGTAGGCCGATTGATCACTCCAAATTGTCCCTAGGTGTGAGTGCGAGTGCGAATGGTTGTTTGTCTCTGTGTGCCCTGCGATTGGCTGGCAACCGGTTCAGGGTGTCCCCCGCCTACTGCCCGATGACGGCTGGGATAGGCTCCAGCACGCCCGCGACCCCCGTGGGGACTAAGCGGTTCAGAAAATGGATGGATGGATGAAAGACCAAATTCCAGAATGTCAAAGACAAAAACAATGAGTCCACTTGAATAAAATAAGTCCACCGCTATCCCTCGCACTAAACACAGAATCTCACTAAAGGTTGGACTATGAAACTGAAGTTATCATTGGCATTTTAACAACAAAATGTTTTATAATCGTCTCCCTTTTTAGGTGACCTCTGCATTTCCCAGTCTGTGAAAATCCCACGTGAACCAAAAGCTGGGGAGTTTGACAAGATAATTCGCAGGCTAAGTGAGAACCCAAACGCCCGGGTGGTCATTATATTTGCCAACGAGGATGACATCAGGTAAGTTAAATTAGATCATGTTGTGTCGTCATGTGTAGTTTGTGTCTTGTTGCGTATAATCTTAGCTACTCCAATATTTGAAGCATTATATGAGTAACGTTTCACTAAATGTTTCTACAATTTTATTGAAGAGTACATCGTAAAATGAATGCCTTTGTCATTCAAACAAACAGGTTTCCATTTATTGAAATACTAAAGTCCCCCTTGTGCCAACTAAAATATATCTGTTCCAATTCATTATCTGGTTTTAAGACTGATTGTCTCCATTAAAAATAATTAGTTGTAGGCATAATCATCACACACAGTACTGTTGTAGCTTTGTAAGGGAAGTTGTCCCCTGGCAAGCACTTAGTAGGCTAGTGTATTTCTCGGGGCCAGTGAATTAGGGCGGTCCCTTGGTGATAACAGGGCCAGAAGTCCCGCTGCTCATTGACTTAATCCCATCCAGATAACGGCTCCTTGTGTGGATATATAGTAATTACCCAAAGCCAGTGGGATCTGATCTGCACATTTCCGCTGCATCCTTGAACCCTATGCAGTTAGCTCTGAATAGAGTGTCCTATTAATGAAGCGCAAGGTACATTGCACATTGCAGATAAATTACTTTGGGTTTTGGAAAAGAAGACTTATGTCTTTAGTTGAGTGGGCTTGTTGCGCAACATTGGTTTTGCTGGTTTCTTCAACTTGTCTGTCAAATTTATTATTTCAGAATTTGGATGCATGTTGTTGAAAACAATGAAAATGGAACCCTGTAGTTGTACTGTTACAATTTCAGTCGGACTAATTAATTGGGTACTTGTTGCATTTAATTGCTATAAATAGGGTTGATATTGCAAAAATATGAATTAAATAAAAACATAAAATAAATAAATAATATAATATTTATATAAATAATATGTATATAATATTAAAATATATAATATATAATTGTAAAAAATGGAATGGGGGAGGGGAACTCAAAGTACAAAGTTCCCAAGTGGAATACATACTTTTACTTCTCACTTAAACATTCCACAGCTCACTTATCTGCCACCATTGTCATGTGGTGAGAAAATCTATTCCTCACAATTTGGTCTAAAGGGCACATAACACAGTTGTGGAAATTAGACTTTCCCCCCCCTATTATTCCTCATCAAGTACACAACCTTGTGGTCATAAAAATGGTAGACCCCCCCCCCCCCCCCTCCAAGGATATAGTGGCCTTGCATGGAATTTTTCAAACTGATAATATTTCTTCTGACAGCTAGTTCCGAGTATAAAGGATGCATCTACAATACAATAAGTTGCTTGTGTTGTAGGAGCATTGAGGGTCAGTAAAGCCGCACAGGCCAGATGGCATTTTAAAATTTTGATGTCGCTACACTCCAGCTTTCAACTGCGCCTGCACAGGGCCTTATATTTACTTCCATTGGCAGCAAGCCTGGACAAATGTGGCACGGGGGTGATTGTGCAAAAACCTGAATGTACTCTAAGGATATTTTCCGCCTTTGGAGGCCACTCATTTCTATTGCCTTTATATGCAAATACACCTAGAGTCAATAGAGTATTCTAGACCTGTATAATGCCTTTGCTGACTCTTTGGGGTGCAATTGAATAACAACCATATGCTTTCAGGTGATGAATGCCTGCTTGCATTAAATAGATCACCAAATAACAACATGCTGCCCAAATTTACAAAGCCTTTCATGTCTTCTAGGCGGCTGCTCCAAGCGGCAAAGAAGGCCAATCAAACAGGACATTTTATCTGGGTAGGTTCAGACAGCTGGGGGTCCAAAATCTCCCCAATACTGAACCAGGAAGAGATGGCTGAAGGTGCTGTAACCATCCTGCCGAAACGACAATCCATCAAAGGTGCTGTGAAATTAGAACTATACTTGAAAAACATTATATATTATGTATAACATTCCACCTACACACATAGTATTGACAATACCTTGAGAAAAAATATAAAACATGTTGCATAACTGACATACCGTATTTTCCGCATTATAAGGCGCACCTATAAGGGGGCGGGGGGGTTAGGGCGTTACTCTTAGGAGCAACAAAGAACCCAATCTTCACTCTGTCGGAGTTCAAGCCTTCCTCAGAGCAAAGAGGAAAAATCCTTCATAATGACAACCATCTTTGCAGCAATCCACCAATCAGGTCTGTAGTGGGACCAGATAGAATCAACTCCTTAGTTCAAGGTAGAGATAAGACACCCTTGATTTCGCCTAAAATCCCCGCCATGGTTGATTTTAAAGACAAAAGACGAAGTTTGACATTTTTTATATGAATGCCAGGCGATATGTTCAGAAAAGTTGGCACCGCCCAACAAGTAGCATCGCAACGATGCATAGTAGTGTGGGAATATTTTTTTGGGACAGCAAATGGGAGATTAGTCAGAATTGTGGGAAAGTGAAGCAATATACAGATCATCTCGGATGAATACCTGCTCCAGAGCCCTTTTGACTCAGACAAGAGCGATGAATCATCTTTCAGCATGACGAAAATCCTTAAACCCCTAGCCAGTATATCAAAAGAGTGGCTTCAGGACAACTCTGTGAACATTCGTGATTGCTCCATTCAGAGCCCAGACCTGATCAGTCACAATTGATTGATCGCTCATTGCAATGTCTCCGTCAGTGAGATAAGTTCCAGTTAGCGGCACTGGTCTTCTCACCATTACAATTGTATTTACACACTAACTTTGATTATGACACAGATTGACTTTGTGGAAAATAACTAAAACAGTTGATTTAGGTCTTTAAGTATATTTCTGAAACTTCTCTTTTAGGGTTCGACCGCTACTTCATCAGTCGAACACTGGAAAACAACAGGCGAAACATCTGGTTCGCCGAGTTTTGGGAGAACAACTTCCAGTGCAAACTTAGTCGACATGCCGTGAAGAAAGGCTCTGGCATCAAAAAGTGCACAAGTGAGTACACACGCAATAAAACCAGCTGCACTCAGGCATAGGAATGCTCTCAATCAATCACCATGTAATTTGAGGTAAATTTATAAAGCCTCGGGGATTTCAGAAGCACAGTTCACACTCATATCCATCCAAAATGTAATGGATGTAGAGAAGCAAAGGTGAGCCTCTAATTTTGTTGAAATGAATGATTTTGTGTGTGCTGCCTATCTTGTGGAAGACGACAAACCCCATGCGCTGAAAACATAATCGAAAGTAAATCCAATAAAGTATGCTGACAACAAGCCTTTAGGACATTAAAGTCAGAGGGATCCCCCAGACTGTCTCCCACTGATTCAGTGTGCGACACTGCAATGCTCGCAGGCTGATTTGCAGCTACGGCCAGTAATGGTTTAATCACATGCCTAACAGATGCATTCCCAGCATGGTAAAGAGTCGCAAAACACAAAAAGAGGAGAGAGGTTTTCATCTGCTAATACATTTGCACCAGCCCATTTCCTGTTCAACCTCTGTAACTAATCCTCATTGTGCTCGGGAGACATGGGCTGCTCGCATACGCACATAGCGCTATACAGAATATAAAGTCAATTCAAAAAACATTTCCTATGATTTTTTTACATAATGTTGTGTCAGAGTGCTTGTGATAGAAGAATATTTTATAATCCATCCATTTTTTGAACTGCTTTATCCTCATGAGGGTGATGAGCTTGTTGGAGCCTCAGCAGTCTTTGGGCAGCAGACGGGATGCCAATCGCAGTATTTTTGAATCATTATGGCATTTAATACATAATTAATATCATGCACCAAACAGCCGCAACATTATGACGAATTGCACCGAATCATGTTCTGCCATTACAATGATCCTAATGTTCGGTTTCAATTGACACTATGAGAAAGGTATTCATTAACCAATATGAAAGAGCGCTGCAGTAAATATGGACATAAACAAGTCCATTGCATCTGGGACTACCATCAAAGCAATCATGTAAAAGAACATTGGAGAACTTAGGATCCTTTTATTTTATAATAATGTTAACATCATCCTCATTTGCTGATAAAAGAAGCTGATAGTAAATAGCAGTTATTTGTAATGATGGAACTAAGTACAAGGCCCACGAATAAGTGGCAATATCATTTGAGGATGTACAAAAATTACAATGGGAAGAAAAACAAACACACTCACTCGAACTCTGCCGAACCCCTGAAAATGATTCAGCCCTCTATTGAACGGGTTCAATAGAGCCCAGGTTAAGAACCACTGGACTGGAGAATGTAATATTCTTCATGAGCCAAAATAATTAGATGACCATGCAATTATTTAGGACATTATTCTCTTTCCAAGTCTGACCTTGTGCACTTTTCATGATTGGTTAAGTTAATAATGAACATGGAAGCAAAGAGCTTCACGTATGCTTGAAAGAATATATATATATATATATATATATATATATATATATATATATATATATATATATATATATATATATATATATATATATATATATATATATATATGTATATGGAAGACGATATATATATATATATAGATATTTCATTCTGTATAAAATTATTCCGAAATGTTATTTAATCAGGATACCGTGCTTATGATCGTAAATAAAAAAAAAAAGGTGTGTCTGCTGTGAGATTATTTAACCTGATACCTCGAGCATCGGTAAAGCATGGAAATGATTGGTCTGGCTGGAAAGCTGCTTTTCCAAAAGTCAGCAAGGTTGAATGATAGCCTTGGGGTTCGGACTAAATCATCAACATCCATGCCCCTGGGTGTCTCAAACACTGCCAACATATACGCCGTTGCCTTCTGTTGTGCCGTTGTTGTGCTTTTATTTTCTCCTTGACGGGTTCTCTGACTTTGAAAAAGAAGTGAAAACACACAACTTGAATTGTATAAAATCTAACACAAATGACTATATGTACCTGTTGCTGTTTTGTTTTGTCCAGCAGAATTAGCTCATACCGTATTGGCCCCAATGTAAGACGACCCTGATTATAAGACGACCAAATTAATTTATATATATATATATATATATATATATATATATATATATATATATATATATATATTTTTTTTTTTTTTTAAATTTATTTATTTATTTATTTTTTGTTTTTTTGTTTTTTTGGGGCGGGGCCGAATGTACTCGTAGAACTACCCTTTTATGTGACCTTTTAGGTCGCATGCTCTTTGGAGTCTGGAGCTAAAACTGGATTTAGCAAGACATTAAAACCTGGGGGATACATGACTGCTCAGTATGCTGAAAGGTCAGACATATACAGGACAGCATGATCACCCAAAGGCATCAGATCATGAGCCTCACTCCAAAATATAAAACTAAACAAGCAATATTAATAGTAAAATATATAATAAAAAATTGTAGCAGTGAAAATAAAATAAACCTTCAGGTTACAAGGATTAAATGTACATTGAACTTCTTGCAGGCAAGAAGAGAATTCAATAATTCTTTCCCCACAGACACACAGTTCACACTGTTTCACACTATTGAAGCATAAAATGTGATTCAGTTTTACACAGACGGAGGGTCATGAATTGCTGATATAACCTTGAATGTGTCACAAGCCAGACAAATGTTCCACGCTATCATGGTTTTGTCAGTCGCTTAGGTCCATAAAGGGCACGACATTGGTCAAACCATTTCTACAAAACACAAAAAGTCCATATATAATTATTTGCCCTGCTTCATGATCATTGGATTAGATTTAACCGATGAGAATGCCTGCTTCATTTAATGTAGTCTGACTGGCCAGTAAGGTTTCAGTTTGAACGAAGCTAGCTTTGCATCCTTGCAGGCGTGAGTCATTAAGGCGAGTCATCAAAACCACAGCCCAATTCTCACATTCACATAATGCATCAAGAAAATAAATAAACAGTGTTTGACATGCTGTTTGATTCTCTCAAATCTCTCCATCTAAGCATATTCTGTACCTACATCCAGCAAGTGTTACTTCAACACCCAAGAACAAGTCATCGCTGTGGTTATCATATTTTTTCTTATTGTGAATTATTCTTTATTTGCATTTTATACAATTTTGTAGCTCACAACATCTGACCTTGGTGATTTTGTGTCTGACGAGTGACAATACTGAATGCTTTGGATCTGAAGAAAGTGTGAGTGCATCAAAATACTGTAATGCGTAAAACGGTCACAATATTAATGCCCAAAATAAGCACTCAAGATTGTTATTTTTTAATGTTCAGTTTTTTTTTTTTTTAGAAAAAATGCAACGAGCGTGTACTGCTGGTTCACATTATTGTTACCACCCACTTGCAATGACCCACAAGGTCGACACATGGAAGGCTGACAATGCAGCTCCATCATTGGAGGATATTGATCGGCTATTCTGTAATTTTACTGCATCAAGACAGAAATCCTAGGGAACCTTTCGCCTCACTCTACTCCAAGAGTGACTTAAAAGAACCAATCTTCCTCCTCTTAAGACATTGTATTCCATCTGGGCACATGCACTCCTGTCTCAACATTCTCTTTCCCAAATTTGAATTTGGGTCTTTGTATTGATTACAAAGACCGTCACAGACAACTTACAATTAAGGCTTATGAAAGAAATCCAGACGCCGCTTACTCTCGTGTAGTCTTCTGTGTTATCCGATTCATCTCTTTCTGTGTTCCAGCAAAGGATAAGCTTGCCAACTGAACTTTGCAAAATGACACATTTTCAAAATAGTAAGACAAGCTTGGCTAAGATTAATATACAAACGTCATCCTGTATCTATGGTAATATTGAAGAATGATGCTCTGTCCTCCACTCCTGGATCGCCACTCAATCATCTTGTCTCTTGTTGATTAATGGATTTGAGCTTGGTTGAGACAAACGGATCGCAAAAACAAGACGTTAGACAAGAGAAATGTTCCATGAAGAATATTATGGGGTCGATATCTGGAGACGGTGGTAAGATGCATTGTGATTGAGACATAAGCTTCTTTGCTCATTAAATGAAGGGCACCAAGTCTTATCAATCAGTCTTCAATTCCTAGCTTGCCGTAATGGCCTCATAATCAAAATGATTACCATATTTTCCGGAGTATAAGGCGCACCAGAGTATAAGTCTCATATAAAATGCACAATAAAGGGGAAAAACATATATAAGTCACAACTGAGTATAAGTCGCATTTTGGAGGGAAATTTATTTGACAAAATTCAACACCAAGAACAGACATTAATAGGCAACAGGCTGAACGGTACCTTATGCTAACGTTACATAAACACATAAAAGAGGAACTGAGAACGAGCCTGACGTAACATATTAAGAGTCATTCAAATAAATCTAACATAAATAAGTTTATCGAACCATCTCTCACTCCAAATCATTAAATACTTCGAAATCTTCATCCTCTGTGTCACTTATAAACAACTCCGCTGACTTCGGAAGTAAATGCGGCGCTAACGTCAGACTCATCGTCAGTTGCAGTTCCAATTATTCCACAGGCCTAGAGCGCCCTTGTGCGGTTTAGTGTGAAAACAACACATGAAGTGATATACTATTGAGTAAGTAATATGTTAATGATCAAGTAATAATGTGTTAATGATTTCACGTATAAGTTGCTCCTGAGTATAAGTCGCACCCCCAGCCAAACTATGAAAAAAACTGCGACATATAGTCCGAAAAATATGGTACGTCTTCTTGGTTTTGTTATTGTCCACTTTTGTTTTCTTCATTCCCATGTATGATCTCCCTTTGTACTTTCACCACCAGATCACGAGAGGATTGGTAAAGATTCATCCTATGAACAAGAGGGAAAGGTCCAGTTTGTGATTGATGCAGTTTACGCCATGGCTCACGCTTTGCACAACATGCATAAAGATCTCTGCCCGGGGAAAGTCGGCCTCTGCTCCAAGATGGATGCCATCAATGGCACATTGTTGCTCAAATACATTCGAAATGTCAATTTCTCAGGTATGTATTCCTGATATACCAAAGTACAAGAGAACCAAGATGAAGTATGTTGTCCTACCAACATCCAAGGTGTATACTTTCGTGATTATATGTTGGTCTCCAAGTATCTGGCTGCTGAATAGAAATTCTTCCGAGAGGCTGGCCATTGGCTTGACAGTTAAGAGCAGGAGAGTGTTTTTCTTTGTCTTGTCACAAGTGAACATTGTTTTTAAAATACATTCTCTATTGGGTTGTAATTATACACAAGGAGAAGAAGAGCAGTAGGCAGCACATCAAACAAAACAAGCACCGGTAATTTGTACTTACTGTATATTTATGCTCCTGTTAAACTTAAAGAACGGCAATGGTTTTATTGTGGTGCAGATAGGAAAGGACACACGTGAGGTCAACTTTAGTTAGTTTTGGACTTTTTTCCCATAGAAAATGATTTGGGAATTAGTTGTGGGAGTACATGTTAGTCGCCAGCCTCCACATGGGAACCAGCGGTTGACAGCCCCGAGGATTAGTCTTGATGGGAATTACAGTATAGAAGGAAGTGACAAAATAATTTCCAAGGTCTACAAACACCCACCAGATCGTGCACAGTTGGCTCTTAGAGAGTGGGTTCGGATTTCAGATAAGGTTTTAAGAGGAGACTGGAGTTGGGATTAAAAAACGATGTTAGCCTTTAACAATGCAGTCAACCTTTTTTATACATAGATTTTCAAAACACTTGTCTAGTAACTCATCAGGCCTCCTTTTCAAAAACATTGTTCACCCGAGCCTCAAGTGACCTTATTGGGATCTAAGCAGGTCATTCCTCATTTAAAAAAAAAAAAAACACCCATTGAGTCCAGTATGCCTTTGTGTAAACGAATTTACAAAATACTGTAGATATGTTCCCTAAACATTGCATTGAGCTAAAATTATTCATAACATGAAATTGGAATTCAAATGTACGTATTTCATAATAATAGTATACAGTAACCTGACTTTCTTTCAGGAGCACAAATTAATTTAAAAGCTGTGTAGGTAAGCAAAATGGAATCATCAACATGATTCTGGAAAACTATGGGAATTTTCCATATCTGCTGACTAAAGGAAATGAGAAACCAAGCTACGAACCAAGATTGCGTTGATATGCATTGATGGACACACTTGACATGTATCCTACATAATCTTAACTATGCACTCAATAATTACTGACGTACTTAGAGCCCTTTATAGCAAAATATTGTCTTTTATGGGGGAACATTATAGTTCCCTAATAAGACAGTAAAGCACGGCTCCATGCGCAAGATTCAATATTTGCTGTCACATTTATACTTAAAGCCGTTATTGCTGCCTGGTCTGATTTAACTTTGTGGATGGACCACTCGGGATCACTGTAGCATGGACATTAGAGTGAAAAGCTCAGACGTTACTGGAGGAAATGAAAGAGATTGAAAGAGGCCATGCTTACATGGGTGCATAAATCAGAAGAATCTGAAAGTGTTAGTTGACATCTCTGCACAGTTATGAAACCAGCCTTACATGCTTTAATTAAAAAAAATGAATAAAAATGTCGAGAATCAGCATTTGATGTTGCCCCTAATGCTTAGCAGTCTTCATTTGAAGAAAATATTTAGCAGAATAATATTGTTGTTATTAAATTACAGCGTTCATGTGGCAAGCATGTTGTGCTGTACTTTGTGACAAATCAAATAAATTGGGTCCCCTTTAGACAGCATCATAAACAGCTACATTATCACTGTACAAATTTAAATGAACAATTTTCCCTACAACATTAGTCACCATACTCTTTGGCTAATTAGCAACAGAGAGGAATAGAATTACATCATATCTTTAAATTAGGCATTTTCAGATTTAAAAGTTTTATTTGGAAGTCATCTCAGTGGTAGAATTATTTATCTAAGAGAAATTGACATAATTTCTTCTCATTCTATGCAATCAAAACAAAATTCAGATTTGGAAATGCTGATTCTGATCCCAAGAGGGTAATGCATTTGTTCTCAAGATATTTTTGTTGGTATTTTAAATTGGTTAATATTGCACTAAAATAACTAACAAAGTCAGGACAAATCAGTTGCATCAGGTTATGAAAAAATATTAAATTGACCTTATTTAGACATAAGGTATTCCGCCAAACAACAACGATATATGCAAATGCCTGTGTAATATTTTTAACTTAAATACATAATACATTCAGCATTATTTGACATTAAGGAGTCATTACTTACATTTGGTCATATTTAGTTATGTTTATATTGTAACGTGCATACGTATGTGTCCCTCAGTGAAAATAAGTTTGACACCCCTGATGTAGAGCATTCCATAAACTGGACATCTTTTAAATGTGAGAGGAAATAAACTGTCTCATGAAAACCCATGCAAAAAGGAGAAAATGCAAACTGACAGTGAAGCAGACACTCCATAACCACTGTCCCAAGTGCTAAGTCAAAATACTTGTGAGCCCCTGATAATGGATATTCTGCATAAATTGGTCCTCCTCCTGAGTGGTAAAAGCCAAGTGAAACATCCATCCATCCATCCATCCATCCATCCATCCATCCATCCATCCATCCATCCATCCATCCATCCATCCATCCATCCATCCATCCATCCATCCATCCATCCATTTTCTATACCGCTTGTCCCCATGGGGGTTGCGGGTGTGCTGAAGCCTATCCCAGCAGTCATCAGGCAGTAGGCGGGGGACACCCTGAACCGGTTGCCAGCCAATCGCAGGGCACACGGAGACGAACAACCATCCGCACTCGGACTCACACCAAGGGGCTCAGTCGGCCTACCAAGCATGTCTTTGGGAGGTGGGAGGAAACCAGAGTGTCAGAGAAAACCCACGCAGGCATGGGGAGAACATGCAAACTCCACACAGGGAGGGCTGGAGATGGAATAGAGCCCGCACCCTCCTAACTGTAAGGCGAATGTGCTAACCAGCGTGGCACAGAGCTATTAAATAAAAATGTTACCCTGCAATCACATGAAAGCCACTGTGGTTGATGTTTGAAGGCAAACAACATAAAACTGTATCCGATATTCAACCGCTCAAAGAAGGAATTAAAATGAAATAAAATGACATCTAATATGTCTTTTTAATGGAATATCATACTTAAATAGCGGCACGATATTGAAAATGTGTTCAGCCTGCAAGTTAACCGAGAATCTCTTTTCAAGCTTTTGCGGTTGTCAGTGAAAACAGACGAAGATTCTGCTAATAGGACTTTTCGCAGACGTGGAAGCTGATTACTGAACTTTAATCTTTTATGCTCTGCTTCACAATTCACTGATATTCAAGGAAGGTTCAAAAGGTTTGCTTCGTAACAGAAAGGAACAGGGGGAGGACGGATGAGACCTCAATAGGGACCTCAAAGCGGTAATTAAAATCAGTGCTGTCGTTTGTCTGCACTCCGAGGACAACCTTGAACATAACAAGCGATGGGGCAGTAAACGGAAGGAAGGCGTGTGATATGGGAACGTGAACAGACAGCTGTGTGGACCCTTGTCAAAGAACCCCAACAGCCGAGCTGTCAACATCCATTTGATCCTGTCATTAACAGCTTTGCGGAGTCATTTAATCTCAGGGTATTACAAAAACAAGAGATTCCCGATTTTGCAAATCACTCACATTGGGTATAATAAAACAATGCGCTGTTACAATAACACATTTTTGGGGGGGGTTTGTGTCCTCCGCAGGAATTGCTGGCACGCCCGTGGTCTTCAACGTGAACGGAGATGCTCCTGGTCGCTATGAAATCTACCAATACCAGATGAAGAATAACACTACAGAGTATAAAATCATTGGCCACTGGACCGACCATCTGCACTTGGATGTAGGGATCTCTTCCTTAATGATTTAACCTAATGTCTTGAAAGGAAAGCTAACTCGCTAATTACAAATGACAAAATGGATGGATGCATGTAGTTGTGCTAATGTTAAGGTTTCAGGTTATGTTAACAGTTCATAAACTCACAGACAAGCAACATTCACTTTAATGTGGTAAAGGTGCAAGTAAAGCTTTTAGCATTGATTTCTTTTGGCATCGTCAGTGAAATAAAACTCCAGTTTATTCTCCAGCAAAACATCTGAACGAACAGTGTCGCATATGCAAACATCAAACGACCACAGGAACAATGAGCATTGCTTATTTTTTATGGTTCTGAATCATTTATACTCAACCCCCCAGGTACTCTATTTTTGTTGCAGCGCACAGCACAGGTATTCTATTGAATTATTGCAGACATCAAGGTTCCGTGTTTCTTTTGCGCACTGATCGACTCACCCAGCACTGCCTAGGATAATCATGAACACCCTATGAAGATGTAAAAACAATACCTCTAAACTATATTATATTCTAGATTTGTCGTTGTATAAACTTGATTTTAGTTTTTCTTTTAACCCTAACCCAGACACAATCAAAAGTCATAGGAACATGATATACAGGTAAAACTGAAAACGGATAAACTCTATCTACTCCTATTTCCCTCAAGTAACTATTCCATGTAGTTCATTCATTGTTCACATTTGCCACATCCGAAGAGGTAAGGCTTACTATGTTGTCATGAACACAAGATGAGTGCAGGATTTTACAACTATTTTGGCGTATGAACATCTGAAAGAAGTAATTTGAAAATTAAGTTTCAATTTGCTCCATGAATCAAATGTATTTTGTGACTTCTCTAGATGGCACTCTGTTCAAAATTGGGCTAAAAGAACATTGACGTGCCATTTCTTAAATCATTTTTTAAAACTAACAGTGCCATCTAGAGGAGTCAAAAAATAAACCAACTGTTTCATGAAGCAAATTTGAAGCTTCATTTTCGCATGTCATCATTATCTGAAAGTATTTGGAGACCATGGGCCAACAGAAGCCATTCGATTATTTTTTTGTTTTAATTTTGTTGGCTTTCACATAATGTGTTCTCATGCTTGAAAGATTCTGTTGGTCAACTGTAATTCATCAACAGTCCTTAATATTATACTTCTCACTCTTAGAAGGTAGAATTTTTCTATTTGTTTTCTTAAGGTCACGAAAGAAGAAAAATATTTGACTTTGCAGTCAGTAAATAATTTGAGTTAAAGTATTAGGATTTAAAAAAAGTAAAAGAAATAAGAATGTAGATTGTTGTACCAAAGGAATGTTTTTTGATTTTATCCATCCATCCTCCGACAGACAGATGAAATGCAGTGGCCAGGTGAAACACAAGAAGTGCCCTCATCCATTTGCAGTCAACCCTGTCGCGCTGGCCAGCGCAAGAAAATTGTGAAAGGAATACCGTGCTGTTGGCACTGTGAGAATTGTGACGGCTACCAGTACCAGGCAGACACTTACACATGCAAGATGTGTCGCTTCGACCTTCGGCCCAATGACAACCACACTGGCTGCATTCCCATTCCTATCGTCAAGCTGGAGTGGAGCTCTCCGTGGGCCGTCATCCCCGTCTTGATCGCCGTCCTGGGCATCATGGCAACCGTGTTTGTGGTTGTTACCTTTGTGCGCTACAACGACACACCCATTGTCAAGGCGTTGGGTCGAGAACTGAGCTACGTGCTTCTGACTGGTATCTTCTTGTGCTATGCCACAACGTTCCTCATGATCTCCGCTCCTGATATGTTTATATGTTCACTGCGCAGGATCTTTCTTGGCCTGGGTATGAGTATCAGCTATGCAGCCCTGCTCACTAAGACAAATCGTATCTACAGAATTTTTGAGCAGGGCAAGATGTCAGTCAGTGCCCCTCGCTTCATTTCCCCAGCCTCACAGTTAGTCATCACGTTCAGCCTGATTTCAGTGCAACTCCTCGGGGTGTGTATCTGGTTTGGCGTCGACCCCTCGCAAGCCATCATCGACTACGAAGACCAACGCACGGCCAATCCCGATATGGCCCGCGGAGTTTTAAAGTGCGACATATCGGACCTTTCTCTCATCTGTCTGTTGGGATACAGCATGCTCTTAATGGTCACCTGCACAGTTTACGCCATCAAGACCAGAGGGGTTCCGGAGACGTTTAACGAGGCCAAACCCATCGGCTTCACCATGTACACCACTTGCATAGTATGGCTTGCCTTTATCCCCATCTTCTTTGGGACGTCACAATCGGCAGAAAAGGTAAATAAATATTATTTGACTCGCACGTGTTAGAAGTCAATATTCCACTTGAGTTATTTTGTTTCCTGTGTGCAACCTTGTAACGAAAATGGCCACGACTATTGTTTGTTGTATTTGACTACGCATCACGATGATGATCCAGCATTTCTTTCCGCAGAGATTACGCTTGTGAGGTTAATTCTTGGAATCTGTGTTTGTGTGAGAGAATATAGAAGAAAAAACTAGAATTATGATAGTTGCCTAATCATATGGTCATTCGATTTGATGTTCTATCGGGGGAGAAAGTTCTCTTGATAGTGGCATTTCAAAAAACTTCCATATTCACCAAGCTTGTGAGGAAAAATGTCCAGCCAAAACGCAGATAATCATCAAAGGTCCACCAAAAATAAAATCATTGTTGTGACTGTAGATTGAAGCACGACCTTGGAATATTGTGCAACCAGAGTCCATCATACAGAAAACATGTTTTACCTTGTGACCAAAGAAAGCCATTCTTGAACAAAGTGTGAAAATGCTCACTTTCTACCTGTGCGTGGAGCAAATCAACAATCATATCGACACATCAGGGAAAATTTACGGCTGCTGGAAGTGGACAATGGTCTCCATTCCGCTCACTGTGACTCTGGTCTGTACTGTGTTGTGACTTTACCCTGGGCAATGTGTAATCTTCTCTGGAGATTACAAGAGTGCCATTCCGCCGTGAAGGAATGTTGATGGAACACGATGACCCATCACGTCCACTCTGTATTGACATCTTACCTGGTAGACATCGACTGGCCCAATCATTTTATGTATCATATTCACAGAACCACAACAAACCACAAAAAAAATCATCAAAAAAAAGAACAAAATCAGATATTGACTAAGTCCTTCTCGGCAGGAGTTGGCGTTATCCTGCAGTAGTTTGACACATTGACAAGTCGTCATCTTTGTCACAAAGAAATGTCATTGTTCACTATATTTTTGCCACTGGTTTGAATGCAAATGTGTCAAAAGCGCTAGATGTATCGTGAGTACTCAAAACATTCAGGACTCATATTGGTATCAGTCTGAAAAGAAGAGGTATCAAATAACCCTAGTATGAGGATAATAAATATTATTGCACAAGCTTACATGCCAATGAATACATTTAGTGTGACCTGAAAAACCTGTAGACAAACAAAATAAAACAAGGATTTCTACCACCACAATGCAACAGGCTTTGTCACTTAAGGCAACACATTCCAAACATTTTTGAAGATAGAAATAAAATTCACACTATGGAAAATGATGCCAACCTTTTGATGCTTTGGTATTTCACAAGCATTCATTACATTTGATTTGGTGTACCTGACTTAGTGTACAACTTCATTTTTCAAACCCTCTGCAAACTCAGCGTTTACCCATCTCATCAGAATTAAAGAAAAACAAAAACCCTGAAAGAAAAAACAAAAAACAAAACACTTGTTCTGAGCAACGGGAAGATGTTTGTCTGTGCTCCGTTTTGTAGCCTGTAGCCATGTTTCTGACTCCCAGCTGTGAGCTGCAGCTGTCACTGGCCAAAAGCCTTCATGCTGTGGTCTAAAGCCTCAAGGCAAAAATAAAAAAGCAGCCTGCACTGACATCCATCTCAAGGCATTCTTTTAGTTGGTGTACATTATAATATATGCTTTTATTTAGTGTACAGCATAAAAAAATAATAATTCAAAAAAACACAGTGAGAAATATTGATTGACGGAGCAATGACTCCTGTGGTTTGTATTTTGGGTTCAATCTTTGACAATTTTTTGACTGACCATTGACAAGCTGCAAATGTACTCATTCAGTCAACACTAACGCCGATGGATAGGTCACATCCTCGACATGTGTCATCCTGCCTCAACAAATAATACTTTACTAATATTCTGTCTCTTCTATAATGCAGATGTACATCCAGACCACAACCTTGACCATCTCTGTTAGCCTCAGTGCATCGGTCTCTCTGGGTATGCTTTACATGCCCAAGGTCTACGTGGTTCTCTTTCATCCGGAGCAGAACGTACCAAAGCGCAAGCGCAGCCTGAAGGCTGTGGTCACCGCAGCCACCATGTCCAACAAGTTCAACCCAAAAGGTGGTCTGAGGCCCAATGGGGAAGCAAAGTCAGAACTCTGCGAAAGTCTGGAAACACAAGGTTGGTCTTGCTCACCCACATGTAGTAAGCGGTTGTGACAGCTTTGAATGTCCCATGATGACATACAAGGAAGTCTACAAATAATGAATGGCTCTTATCTTGTACTTTCAAGTATTATCAAATATCCACCTCATGCACACAGTACCGTTCGAACGCACTTGTTTATATGAAATACAGTGAAAAGAGTCTAATTTTTTTTTTCAAAATATTTGTGCATTCCATTTACTTTAATTATGGAAATACCGTAATAGATTGTTGCAATCTTAATAAGAATGAAATAGAATTTTTCTTCATCTGCAGCAAAATTAAGCAGGCTCTCACTCATCTGTGTGTTGCTACTCCACAAAGCGTGATGGAACTAATCTTTTTAAATATGTTTTTTTTGTGTGTGTGTGTAATCCTGCAAACAAATCAGCAAATCAGTGTAAGAGCGTAACAAGAAAAGCAGGAGGTGACTTGTCTGTTCCACCGGGTTGATTCAAAATCTTTCACCTCGGGTACACAAAAAGGTTCTATTCTTCATAACTCCAGTAAAACCGCCGATTGCAAATCAGGGGGAGTGACGGGGAGCCCACACTGGTCTGATTTTGAAAGGGATGAAAGAGCCTAGTAGTGTTGCAAAATGATTTTTTTTTTTCAATCACCAAGATAAAGATGTGTGGGGAGAAGGATTAAATCAAGCAGCCGTGCATGATTACTCCAAGTCCTGATCTGATTCACAGACAAACTCAACTGTATGAAATACTCAAAAGCATTCGCCCACACGTACATCTATCTTGGGTGTATGCCTTTTTTTGCAACCTTAGAATGCAGTATAGCAAATCTGTGTACATGCTGACTCTCACGCGCTTCCTTGAATGGGATAAGCTGACAAGTGTTCTGTGTGTCTGCGTCAGACTATGTTGAGGGAAGGGAGCCTTGTGAGGGATCTTAAGCTCTCAGGTAACCCACTGGATGCTCCTCCTCGTGACCACTTTTTTGTATCTTTACGTTAATGCTGACGTTCACCATCACTGCGTGCACACCAGCAAAAAAAAAAAAAAAAAAAAAAAAAAAAGCACAAGGAACAATAATCGTGACTGCTTACTTGATCAGTGCACACCGACAACTTGGATGACAAAATTGGTATGTGGTGCTTCCAAACAAAAGCAACACAGTGTTAAAGACAGATGGCTCCAATTCTTCCTGGACCATCTATTTTTTATCTAGGCCTCACAGCCTATAAATATTCAAATAATATTCATTTATCAATGCTCTGGTTGGAGGAAAGGTTTGGAATGAAGTGACTACAACTCTATACCATGTGCCGCTGACGCTGGAAGCATTACATCGCCTTGTCTGTGGTACCACTGGCCTGATGCTGGTACTCAGCTATTTTCTGACTAGATTCATCACATCTGACATTCAATCCGCTGCACGGACTGATTGGTATAGTGATTACCACCACCGTGCATGCTCACTGTTTGATTGTGACACACGGAACGTATTTTCTATCAGTCTTACAAGTTTGACTCACAGGTCATATATGGTTGCATGAACAGCAACAGCTTAGCAACATTTTTGAAATCCAGCAAAATGGTTGATGGAAATGGGGGAACTGTTTTTTTGCCCTAATTTTATTAAGTCATAAATAGAACTCATCAATCAGGACATGTGTTCCCAAGATTTCCATTTAATGCCAATTTCCACATCAATCAGTGAGCATTTTTAATCATGTTTATTCTTGTTGTTGCACCCCCCTCCCCTGCAGTGTTGGCCTCCAAGCAGACATATATAAGCTACAGTAACCATGCCATCTAAGAGGCAGCCGAGTGGGAGCCCAAAGAGAGATACTAGAAGATCTGCTGCCGCACAGACGAAAGCTGGGATTGAAAGGATGTCATATTTTTTTAGATAATAAACACCACTTCTATCAGACATGAGTCGAATGCAAGCAAGAGATGAGGGATGAAAAGTCGGGAACCGTTCATTTCCCCCTTCCCTGAGACACATAATGTTGGGTTGTGATGTTTCCAGGCACAGGATGAATGCGCCACCTCAAACCAACACTTTGTTTGCTTTCAGAAGTCAATAGCACACATTTCAGGCATCTCCTCGGCTGAGCCATTCGACTCACTCAAACAATAAAAACCTAGGTGGTGGGGGATGAACTAAATCTTGATGGAGTTGCTACTCGTCAAACTGTACACTGCCTTACAAGAGTTTGTGAACTAACCATATCTGGCGACAGTCAAAAAGAAATCGCTCGGTCATTCCGATTTATTTGTGTTTTCTATCAGTGTTTCATAATTCTGTGTTCAACATCGCCATCAATTTTTGGGGCAAACCTAATGTACAGTCCCAGAGCATGCTTGTGGGCGCATCACGTGTACTGTGCTGTGTTGTCAATGGAATGCGATGTGTCATGATTGTCATTAACAGTAGCGACCATTAGCCAACCTCTGAAAAAGGAGCCCAACAACACGGAAGTTGATTTGTTTAGGTCAATGAAGATATGGAGTCTACTTTAAAAATATCTAATTAAATGGCCCTTATTTAATCTTTTGTTTTTATGGAATATATTTGGGATCCCCCCCCCCCCCCCCTTACACGGGATTTTGGAAGCTGTTATTGATAGTTACAAAATTAAGGCTCATCGTGTATTCTAGCATCCATTCCCTTCATTTTGCGCACTGACCTTTCATCTTTCACGGACCGCTCATGGTGTCGTATGCTTTGCGTAACGTCTGAGTGCATTCTGTTCAAACACTACGAAAGAACTCAGTGTACAAAATCGAAATGTGTAAACTCCACTTCTGTCGTCTGTCTCTCTAATTCTCCTTCCGTATTCCTCGTGAAAAGAGCAACTCTTGAATTTGTCACAATACTTATCCTCAGCCATGCAGAATACGTATGTTGCATGTCGAAAAATGTAAGTCATGTGAACAACTTGATATTCAGGTCTGATGTCCCGGAAAGTAACTGTTGAAGAGAATTATAACACACCAACAGATTGGGTTTTATTAAAAATTCTTGCAGCTCTCAGCTAGAACAAAGGTTTTAAGATATTGCTGCTTTGGCATTTTTTTCCATTATTTGGATAAAGTATTGTTTGTGGGAAAAGTGTTTGTGATAATGAATACACTTAATGGCTTTTTTGTCACAATATTGCTTTTATTTTTCTAAAACATTGTATGTGGAACAAAATAAAAAAAATGTTAAGTGGTGAGTGAAACTACTGTAAGTGGCAAGTAAATGTATGTTTACAAATGGTTTCATCATGTTTGCTTTATGTATGGAAATGATTTAAAAAAAAAAGGGAAACAAAAATAAATACAGTGCCTGGATATTTATGAATTATCTATAGAAAAAAATACAGATGTGTAGAGCATGTTCATTTTTATACGAGATGTTTCTAATAAAAGCACACTTTTTGTAATAATGTGTTTTACTTTATCTTCACTATTTTATGAATAGTTTTGTTGTTGTTGTTGTTTTGCAGCTATGATATTGATTAGAATACAAAACTGCGGTTTGGTAGCTGCAAGCAAAAATATGGACAACTAAAATTGGAAAAAAAGAGTTCAATAGATGATGCAATTTCATACATGCTAGGTACGCATAGATGGTTAATTCAATTCAAGACATCATTAGACGTACGTAGCAATATACATTTACTGTAGTCTCTTTTTATCCAGGGGGGACTTCCCATTAGGAAATGTTCAGTTTTACAACAGCATTTGACATAATGAACATATGGAAAGCCAAATTAAAATACAAACATGCACAGTGCCATCGTTCCCTGTAGCGTTTGGTAAAGCAGCTCTCCAGAAAAAAAACTGCCATCACCAGCAACTGATTAACTCGTCATGGGTCACTTTGAGTGCCAAAATAATGACAGGCATCATACGAGAACCTCCTCTTCCCCGTGCCCTCTCGTAACCGCTTTCCATAGTGATGCATCTATTAGAAATAATTATGCAATCATTTGTCATCAGACATGATAAATTAAAGCAATTACAAGCTGCCTCCATTAATACTAAGCAGCGTTTTAAATTCACAGAAGGTCTCCCTCGGGCAGTGCACGGAGACAAATATTGAGCTTGGGTATAATGAAGGATGAAAAAAGTTCATAGAAAACATACATGCTTTTTATTGACTTCTAATCAAACAGACCCTGTAAAGTGAGTTTAAATATGCAGCAATATTGAACATCACTTATGAGCCTGTCCAACCTGACTTCTACTGACTCACACATATATGGTACATATACCAAATAGAGATGGATTTTTTTATGAATCCCTCCCAAATAATTTTTTAAAAATCAGAGGAATCTGGGAAAAAAATGCCCCAAAAAATACCTGAAAGTCAATTATCTGGCTTAGCACAAAGTATGATTCATTTTTGGTGTTTTCTGGTTGGATTCCGCTAAGGTGGCCTTTTTTTTTTTTTTTTCCACCAATTTTGCACGTAAGCGTGTATGGTGGCTTAAGCAATTATCAGGCCTTTTCAAAGATACTGTGGTTTTCACTAGGAATACTCAATATTGCCTCCATTAAGTGTATAATTTGAACATCCAAATCCCTGTTGTGCAAATAATTAAATACCGCTCAAAAGAACATTCAGGGAATACAAGAAAATCCAAGGTTCTCTCCATTTGAAATATCACTTTAATAATTTCACACTCCATCTTAAACCAAGCGTGTTTGTTGTTTTTTTCCTCATGAGGAAAGCGTTCAATGTAGCGTGAGGTTTTAGTTTCTCTGTGAGGACACCAGCAGGATGCTGGGCGGGCTGACTTCACCTTTGCTCCACTGCGCCACCTCATAAAATATGGTGTGCGGAACGAATGAGGTCACAAGCACACTATGGCTGCCCTGCAGTGGTCAAACACTTTTGGGTCATCTTCTTTTTTGTCATTCCTTCAACGTTAGTCTCAACTTTTCTGAACTCCGAATGGAAGAACACAAAATCTTGTGTGTTTCCATTTAAAGAGAAGACATCGGAGGGTTACCTGTGTATCACGTAGTTCAAGACTGAAGTGTCTTCATGTCTATGCCAAGTGTGTCATTGAAAGAATATCTAATCTAGTAACAGAATGGTCTTTCAAAACTGCAGTGTGGGCTTTTAGTGCAGTTGAGTAAATTACAAAAGGCAAGGTATATGTGACAGACATTGATAACTGACTGTCACATCCCTTACATATGGCCGTCCTCTCACACGGAGACTGATGGCTGATGTGAAAGGTTACTCAAGTGGTTCTTGCAGGGATAAGCCCCCCCCCCCCCTCCCCCGTGTGTCAGTTTATTTGAACTAAAGCATCTGTCTACACTTCTTTATAAAGGCTAAAAGGTCTTGTGTCTCACAGGGTGACACTCACTATTTCAGCATTACTTTTGGAGACGACTTTACTGCCGTACTTGGCAACAAGTGGAGGGCTTTATGACCACGCTCCATCAAACAATCAAACGCATCACCGTGCATGCACAAGTCGGATTACTGAAACTCAACTTGGCTCATAAACTGTCTGACAAACATTTAAATTACTCGGGCATAAAACCCATTATGCATAACAGCAGCCCTTTTCTGGACATTAAATAATTGTAACAGAATTCTTGACAGCACAATGGAACCAGTTGATAGGACGTACTGGATTATGAATGTTTGATCACTTAAAAATGACAGAACCACCGCACAGAATATATATTCGTCTGGGTGTTTGCGTTTGAAATGCGTATAGTATAATTTTAGTGTGCAAAGAAGACACAGTAGGTTTGCATTACTGCTCAAATCGACATTGCCAGACCACCAAAGGTAAAAATTTGATCATATTGGAGCACAGCATGACAAACATGCCCTAATAAATGCAGAAGGTTCATTTTGGCAATTAACTGTCAAAAATCAATGCTCGTAAACAATTGATGATTTGTCTCCATTCTCCCCTGTCTGTGTTTTTATAAATCCAACATCCTAATTGGCAAAACAGAAGCTTTGACCCCTTCAACGATAATTTGTAATTGCATCTGTAATGACAAACCGAAAACAGGCACAGCAATATAAACAGCTCTGATCCATGGGGTCAAGTGCTCATGTTGACAGCAGTATTGTCATCAGTGATGGGCTGTCAATCAAAAATGGCCAGACAGGAATGCCCAAAATTTAAAGCGGCTATTTTTAAATACGAATGGCGGCGTACGCAGTCTCGCTTTCCTGCCTTCTTTGGGCCGTGATTACGACTGGATATGCACAGCTGTTTTGTATATTTAAGTACCGGTATGCATCACATGTTTTTTTGTTTATTGGTCACTCTGTTGTATTTGCACGTGCATGCGGCTGTTGCTACCTTGGTACGGCTCCTGATTTAGGACAGTCATGACGTTGTGCCATTACTCTTCACATGTTCGCTACCCTGCTTCAACCTGCTGCCCTTCAGTCACTATTTACATGTTACGTTAGTTGTGCAGTCCATAGGTCTCCTGCCCCCCCTCCCCTAAATAATTTAGCCCAACAGCCATTCCTATAAAAACCCCATCTATATTAATGAGCCACCTCCAAGCATTCGGATCATTGAATGATGGTTGTGTTCCCGCCCGTCATGTTGGAGTTGTCAGTGAAGGCAAGGCAGTTGTATTTGTACAGCACATTTCATACACAAAGCAACTTAATGTGTTTCACAAGCAAAGACGCAATATTTATAAGCATTTAAAAACATAATAATCGGAAGCAAAGCAGAGACAACAAAAGCTTAGCCAAATTATTAAAGGAACCAAAACTTTACTAACATTTAAAGAATTATAATAGTAAAGAAGTAAAGATAGGTTTCTAAAATATATATATTTTTTAAATCATACCTTGTATTGTGCTATATAATATATGATTATATTACATAATAATATTGAATTATATAGTAATTAATAATGGAGACAAAACGGAAAATGGGTGTGTTTCAAAGTAAAATTCAGAAACTCAGACACGGATGCACACATACATACTAACTTCCCCATTGTACTTGAGACATCCTTCATCTGTCATCCGTTTCCTCCAGCTGGAATCGAAATCTATCCATGCAGACATTGGTTCTGTGAAGTGTTGCTTTTGTTAGATCTCAAATAGGTTTGCTGCATACCAAGTTATGTATATTTTATTTGTGTTAGCATTAAAAGGCTATCAATTTTTTTTATCGCTCATCTAAGCGGTAACTCATTATCAGTGTATTTGATCAAAATGGATTTGTCAGTGTATATTCTGCACTTTGTTTAATTCCGCATACTGCATTTCGCATAGTGACATTTTTATGATGTATCACCGTCAAATAATGGCATCGTAAGACGCCACCGGAGCACTGAAATCAGTTATTGATCGTTAGTAGTTGATGAAAAGCTGTGAGATGAAAATGTCAGCGCTGTGCAGAATTACAAAATGCCATTAAACGTACAGTAAATACAAAAGGTTAAGGGGGTTGAAGGCCAAAATCTGTACTTTGCTCCTGGCTGACTTTTTGGAACGTATTTGTCGTCTTATGAAAAAGTGATTTTCTCTTGATTGGCTTCATTTGTTCCTTGTTATGTAATTTGAATTTCCAGTTCCCATCTACAGTATGTGTAAGCTATTTTGGGTGTCTTTATCAGAGGTGTTTGAAAATCGTAACTCCCTCCACAGGATTTACCAGTGGGAGAGAAGAAGAAATATTATAATGATACTTCCTATGTGTTATTTTTTTGTCCAAGAAAATAAAGCACAATCAAGTGTACAATGGGGACAATGTGCATAGCCCAACCAGAAAAGTATGTTATATAGTACATTTGGCCTTTAACTGTTTATTTTCCTTTATGAAGTTCTATCTTATTTCCACACTTTTGTTATGGATTCAGAACAACTCTCTGACACAAAAGACTGACTTGATTGTTTAATTTCACTCTTCATTAGTGACCAGGCACTCAATATATTAGTCCAAGACATTAAAGTCAATTTTCCATATATGCAATTTAAAGTGATATCTAAACAACTTATGAAAACACGATAAATTACGTGTTTTTGTGAAAACTCATAACACAGTCAACAATCGGGCAGACTTTCATCACTTTATCTGACTAAACCAAATGCAAACCACAAAATTGAATTCTTCTATTTGAAGTGATGATTTACAATAAAAATGTTCATCTCATCCAGTCAGTGATTAACTGCGACATAAATGATGTAAAATATTAATGCTTTTACGACATCACAAGCTTTGTGAAATAAAACTGTTTTATTTTATATTTAGCATTAAAATCTAAGAGAGATGTCAATTTTAGTTGAACCATTTTAAAACATTGCACGTTAGTGTTGGCTCGTGAGTGAACGATGGGTTCAAAAGAACGAATCACCTCAGTGAACGAGAGTGACCGAATCACTTCCTAAAGTGATTCGTTCATTTTTCAGTTCATATGACTTCAACCAGTAGGTGTCGGTAATGCCCATTGAAGCTGGTACCACCTCGCCGTAAAACAAAACAAAGAAGAAAGTGACGTGACTTCCCGTTCACGAACGAGTCGTGAATTGCATTTCCCGTTGACCAACGAACGAATTTGTAGGTGAACGAATCAGTGAGTGAGTGATTTGCATTTCCAGTTCATCGCGAGAACGGATCAGTGAGGGAACGAATCCTGACTGATCGCGATCGAGTCAATGCCTTCCTTCCCGTGCATCAACGGATCAGTCAGTGAACGTGTTGCGTCTCCCCCTGGCGTGAACTATGTAAGCCAGAATGTCGATTTACGATTTGCCAAGGAAAGAAAGAACCACTCACTGAAACACCACTTCTTTTATGCGCGTTTTCTCCAAGCTAACGGCTAACTTTATTGCATGAAGGGATGCGCCGTTATGCAACAACGGGGAGATTATGCTTCTCTGTGGCTAATCTTGATTTTATAACACTTGTAGTAGTTTTTGAATAACGTGTATGCATATATACGCCTAAATATTGTTATCCAGTATATCTACTGCAATTTCACATTGGATTGCTGGTTTGAAATTTACTTTTAATATTATTATTATTATTATTATTTTCAAATAAACAGTTATGTTAAAACTTGTCTGGTGTTTTATTCCTTGTTTTTGTATTCGCCAATTAAAACATAAAAATCAGACATTTGGTTAACTGCTTTATATGACAATATGTGTAGGTACACCTCATGGACACTTCAATAGGTACACTACACGAGGTAAAAAAAATAAATTAAAAAAAAGAAGATTAAATAAATAAAGGGTTAATTGCACAATAAATGCATGTATAGGTAAGGTGTCACATCTGGGATCGAACCATGTTATTACCGACCAAAAGTCCGTGTCACTAACCAGTCGGCTATTTCAACCTTGCAAACAGCGGTCGTCTGCACCGTTATGTACTAGTGATGTGCATTCCATTTCTCAAGTGAACTGAATCTTTAGAATCGGTTCACTCAAAATATTTGTTCAAAAGAATCGTTCATCGAATCGTTCGCTGCATTTTCTTATTTATTTATTCTTTTTTATTTTTTTTTAACCTCGTGTAGTGTACCTATTGTAGTGTCCATGAGGTGTACCTAATCACAGGCCACTTCAATAGGGAAAAAGCTTAAGTGAAAAGTGCCACACCCGCCCTCACCCCCACCTCCTGATTGGCTGTTTGATCTATGACGTCACTTGGACACTCCATTAGGTACACCGCCATTTTCAAGTGTACCTAATAACAGGCCACTTTATTAGGGAAATATCATGGTCAAAGGTCACAGGTGTCAAGCTCTAGTCCTCGGGGCCACGTTCCAACATGTTTTCCAAGTGACCCTCGTTAAGCGCAGGTGCGTGAAAAGTTTTAGCTTCTTTCACGTTCAAAAGGAGCTTAAAGTTTTCACGCACCTGCACTTAACGAGGGAATCACACGGACACTCCATTAGGTACACCGCCATTTTCAAGTGTACCTAATAACAGGCCACTTTATTAGGGAAATATCATGGTCAAAGGTCACAGGTGTCAAGCTCTAGTCCTCGGGGCCGCGTTCCAACATGTTTTCCAAGTGACCCTCGTTAAGCGCAGGTGCGTGAAAAGTTTTAGCTTCTTTCACGTTCAAAAGGAGCTAAAAGTTTTCACGCACCTGCACTTAACGAGGGAATCACACGGACACTCCATTAGGTACACCGCCATTTTCAAGTGTACCTAATAACAGGCCACTTTATTAGGGAAATATCATGGTCAAAGGTCACAGGTGTCAAGCTCTAGTCCTCGGGGCCGCGTTCCAACATGTTTTCCAAGTGACCCTCGTTAAGCACAGGTGCGTGAAAAGTTTTAGCTTCTTTCACGTTCAAAAGGAGCTAAAAGTTTTCACGCACCTGCACTTAACGAGGGAATCACACGGACACTCCATTAGGTACACCGCCATTTTCAAGTGTACCTAATAACAGGCCACTTTATTAGGTAAATATCATAGTCAAAGGTCATAGGTGTCAAGCTCTAGTCCTTGGGGCCGCATTCAAACATGTTTTCCAAGATAATAAAGTGGCCTGTTATTAGGTACACTTGTAATGTACCTCTAAATGTAGCACTAACCCTAACTCCAGCCCGAACCCGGAGCTTTTGGGAGGTGTATGGTTAGGTGGGGTAGCACACGAGCAGCTGTGTTGCAAATTTTCTATGATAAAATATTTTAGGTTCCAATGGGATTTGAACCCAAGTCACTGGGGTCAGAGTCCAGAGGACTAACCACTACACTATGGAACCCTTGCTTGCATTGCATGGAATATATGTGGTTTTATGGAGCAGCTAACAAGCAAATAGTTATAATGGTTATATGGGGCGGCACACGAGTAACTGTGTTGCAAATTTTTCTATGATAAAAGATTTGAGGTCTCACTGGGATTTGAACCTGGGTCGCTAGGGTGAGAGTCCAGAGCACTAACCACTACACTATTGAACGTCGCTCACATTGCATGGAATATAGGTATATGGTTTTATGGAGCAGCTCACAAGCAAATATAATGGTTATATGGGGTAGCACAAGAGAAACTGTGTTGCAAAATTCTCTATGATAAAGTGTTTTATGTCTCACTGGGATTTGAACCAGCGTCACTGGAGCGAGAGTCCGGAGAACTAACCACTACGCTATGGAAGCCTCACTCACATTGCGTGGGATATATATGGTTTTATGGAGCAGCTCACAAGCAAATACTGGGGATATGTTGCAGCACACGAGTAACTGTGTTGCAATTTTTTCTATGATAAAATGTTATAGGTCTCACTGGGATTTGAACCCAGATCGCTGGGGGTGAGAATCCAGAGCACTAACTCTGGCGTGAGAGTCCGGAGAACTAACCACTATGCTACGGAATCCTCGCTCACGTTGCATGGAATATATATGGTTTTATGGAGCAGCCATTTTCAAGTGTACCTAATAACAGGCCACTTTATTAGGGAAATATCATGGTCAAAGGTCACAGGTGTCAGGTGAAAAGGTAGATATGCCTCTGAGCTGTGTGCCTATCATGACACTAAGCTAATGTCCATTTCATTGCCTCGGCTGAAAACACTGCACATGCCAATATGGCCGCCACACAGGCATAGGTCTAGTCTGTACTCCAAGTGATTCTATGCCTGTAACAATAACGGCACATCCCGTATATACATGCAACAGTCTTTTGATTGTACCATATGGCGCCAGGAAATATCAGCGGTCAATTCTGGAACTAACAGACTGTGACAACGATTGTACAAAGGGCTGTTTTGAGTGGACTGGAGTGCCCATTTTCGGTTTGTTCAATCTGGAGTCCATTAAATTGAATTTCCACTCCGTGTATGTTTGGTGGGTCATGACCTAGGTTTGAACTGGATGTTGCAATCCACTGTAATCCAATGTTGGCATTGGGAAAAAGATGGAATTTAGTAGCATGTATTGACTTTATTTGTCTTGCCTTGCCTCAGTATGGTTTTCACACATTCAAATCACAGCCACAATTGAACGGATTAAAAAAAATTGCCTCATCCATCCCTTTGTGGCCACCAGCTGTTAACATGTGGACGTTCCAGATTGCGGCTAACAAATTGCCGATGTGAAGGGCAATGTCCAGAACATACTTTTTTTTAGATGGCAATATATTTTCCCCAATAGGCAACAATGGATAAGGGTTAGCTTGTCTGCCTAACAACTGGGACACGGGAAGTACCGTATTGACCCGAATATAAGACAGTGTTTTTTGCATTGAAATAAGACTGAAAAAGTTGGGGTCAACTTACATTCGGGGTCTAGACATTATACCCATTCACAACGCTAGATGGTGCCAGATATCTTTAAAGCGAATGCTGAACTTAACTCCCCAGGCCAAAGCGAATCCCTGATTGGTTTATTTACATTTTAAAAACCAGAAGGCATTCATTTACAAATGTGATTGCACTTTAGTTTACATATTTAAATGTTCAGATGTGATAGACAGTTTTTGCATGATTTGAATGAGGCAAAATAACATGCTTCTTCTCTCGACTATATTGTTATAATCATTTGTTTCAGATGTACTGTAAGCATCATGTGATGTTTTAAAACCTTTTCAGTACCAAACAACGATGATGTATATTAGACATTACAGTAAATAGAAAGTAATGGTTAGTGTCAATCCATTGATTTCCCTCATGCATTCATCCAGAGCTTTCACTAGAATGTAATCAATGCCCAAAACACGCAGCTTGCGGCTGCAAAGCAAAACATCACACCATGATCATTTATTTCCATCTCAAAGTCACAAAGCAAGGGCTGTGAAAGTACCGGGCAGGCAAATAAATCATTTTATGACTCAGGTGTTGGTTGACCAGCCAAGTAAGCAAGAAATAACCAACTTTCACATCAATTTAACTCTGCTCATATAACAAACCTGCTGAGCTGAGGTTTGGATACAATGTGATCATTATAATTTCAACTATTAAATATGGAACCAGCGAGGAAGACAGACTGAGAAATTGATTAAACAAATGTGCTAGCTAAAGTTATACAAACATACAGTTTACAAATACAGTTAGAGTTACCTGATCTTCAATTCACAGTTAACCTCTTACAAGAATTGTATTCCATCCACGCAGAAATAACATGCAACATACATTCAGATTCATAGTGGATTTATTTTCTGGTAAATTATTGATGAATACGCTGATATCATAAAAGAGCCAATGTATGAATCATTTGTATAAATCAAATGTTTTCATGACTGGCCTAGTCAATATTCCTTAAAGCCCTATTCTTTTTTCTCCACGGGTCATACAACAACCTCCTCCAGAGAATTCCCATAACTTCCGTTGTAATATAATCAATACACATCTTTATTGACTTAAAATCAATATTGCCAAGACTGGATTGCCAGGGGATTGACCAAAGGGGAATTTACAAACCACAAAGAACTCATCAAGCGTTGGGAGCAAATAAAGGCACTGAAACAATTTGGCATAAGCAGTCTGAGGACACTGACTGAAATGAACAATAAATCATTTCGGGTGGGGATAATAATTTAATGACAACAGTATTTGTCTAGTCTCCATATTGCAGAATATATCAAACTTTGCTTTTGATGAAAAAAACTGCAAATATGTCAAGGCTCAACCTCTAATACCCAATCACAAACAATTATCTCAAATGTTTTATCTTTTCTTAATTATACAGCATCAACAGTATCTTTTTAGCTAGTCTCTCTATGAATAATGACAAGAACCCATGACCTTGGTCATTTTCTTCAATTTACAATGTTGATCAGCAGAACAGAAAATGGCTTTGACCTGAACAACTGCCTACTGCACAAATTGCTTTTCAGTGTGAGCTAATCATGTTGTTGTTGCTGATAATTTTAATGTAATAGTCTTTGGGAATTAATGTTGAACTATTCAGTATGTCTGCCAACAAATACCATTTAGCATGAAAATAAAGTTGGTAAGCCTGATGTATACGTCAGTTTTCATTAAACTAATACCAGCAGAAAGCATTTTTGGTAGAACATACATTGTTTATGAAGATAACAGATGTCAAATTTGTTTTCTTCCTTGTCCAACCAAAAATGTTGAGTCAAAGAGAGTTCGTTCATCGTCAACCCAGAAATGGCTCATCCATGATTCCAGAGAGTCACTTGGACAGATCAAGCTTCTCCAAGAAAATACACAACTTCAATACTACACTAGGCTATTGCACTTTGTTTTATACTAATACAAATCCATAATTTAATTTTAAAATATTTCTCAGAGTATTTTTGGGGGCGAGGGGGGCATGGAAGGGGAGCCAAGGATATTTCAGGGCGTCCTCAAACCAAAAACAATAAATTACAAATCCAAAAAGGAATTTCCAAAAATGGTGATAAAGATTCATTTTATGTATGGTGAGGGGAAATGTGGAAAACAAAAGAATTCAAGAAAACAAAAGAATTCCCAGAAGAAAAGTCAATTATGTGGCCTGGCACCTGGAGGCTCCAAACATATTTAGAGGGGTAGGGTTGCAGTACTCCTGGCCCCCTTTAGCTCCGCCTGTTCCAGAGGATACAGCCAGTCAAGTTCGAAAATGGCCCAGCACAAAATAAATTACATATGCTAATAGGAGTCCTGTTATTTGCTCAAATGAAAACTTAAAAGGGTATTTTACGAAGGGTTTCTTTCCTCATCATTGAGGAGCCCATTATTTTCCCAGAATTATTTGTTGCCGGCGTTTTCTACTTAAGGCAGGTGTTGTAAAGAAGAGCTATGGCTCCTAAAGGGGAAGATGTATAGCGAGCAGGACTGCAAATGACAAATGAGGAGCTCACCCCATGCTTATTTATGACTGCTTAAAGGCGGCAGTTGGAGATGATGAAGGGTGAGTGCTTGATTAGAAAGTGATCCTGTTCTCGTGACCTGCGACAAGATCTGATGAGATGGAGAAGGTGGCGATCACGTTGGCGAAACAGTTTCTGTCTCGACAAGTTACAGCAGCACACAAGAAAAGGACGAAATGGAAAATTCGCATTCTCAAGTCATATCTGTTTCTCAGTTTGCATCCCTAACTTAACGATGCCATAGTGGAACAAAAAAAAAAAAGCTCACATTTGTATTATTGTTTATCCAACAACCTCATCAAAGCTTTATTAAAATCGATTCAGTGTTTCGCAATGTAACAATAAGGTGACACTTTTTTCTGCATCTACCATGTACAAAAGGCTTTAAACCAATCCTTTTCTGGGCCCAGAAATTCAAATATCTTATATTCAATCGTCTGCATTAAGTGGATCTTCTGCTACATTGCAGTTAAGCAGTAGTTCAGAGGCTGATAGCGGCTCTCGACCTAGTTAGTTAGTTAGTTAGTCAGTCAGTCAGTCAGTCAGTCAGTCAGTCAGTCAGTCAGTCAGTCAGTCAGTCAGTCAGTCAGTCAGTTAGTTAGTTAGTTAGTTAGTTAAGCTTGTTCAAGCTCGCAATGTTGAATGATGGAACATTTAAATTATTGTCGCAAATTATGTTGACGTATTAAGTTTTTATTTCAGCAAGGGAATTGGGCTGTTCTTAACTTTCAGGTGGCAGTGACAAAGCCATGACCTTGTTTTAACTTTAAACTGAGTTATCCGTTAGTGCCCAGGGTGAGCAAATGCTGGTGGCTCTTTACAAATTAAACAACTATTAAGGCCGCTTCATTTAATCATTTAAAATTCACAGCCACTACCACTAATTAGCTCATGATAAATTAGTATGCCCTAATAGTTTTCATTATCTTTATCTTAAGAACCCCCTTCTGGCCTACAGGATTAGCCTTCCCAACGAATGGCTGGAGAGGAAACATAAATGAACAATGAGAAAAAGACCAAAACAGTAGCTATGGTTTTACTAGTAATTGGGATGTGGCCATAAACACAGCGCAGATGTCATACACAACACATGGGACAAGCAACAGATGGAGCTTTAAAAAATAATAATAATAATAAAATAATGCAAAGACTAAGTTCACCTCCTCGGTTATTGTATTGTGACTGATGATGTTGACAAATTGTTGATTATAATTTTAGATGTCAGGCTATGACCTCGACACAAAGGCGACACTGTAACAAAGCAAATCTTTAGCCCTATATTACTCCAGACAAAATGCTCTCACAAGTGCTCAGCCAATATCAAAGGAGGATCATATATCCACAGTAGCTTTAAATAACCAAAAAAGTTCAATTAATATGGACAACAACTGAGTTTACTATAATGGCATAGCCCCTGACACCCATTCCAGTTTCTCACATGGCCCCTTTGCAGAATTACTGCCCGCCCCTGCGTTAGACCCACTTTGCTTGCCTCTGTCACGTTCTAATAGAAATGGAACAAGATTCAGTGAGAAGCTTTAATTTCCTCTAATCTATGTGATCATTTGCACCAGGTGAAGTTTCATTTTCTCTAGGCAGGGCTGGAGTGGGACTCATTTTCAGCCCTGGAGTTTCATTGCTAAGAGCAGCCCATTTTAGTTTACAATGTTATAATTTTTCATCATATATTTAAAATACCCTTCGACATCACTATTCATATTGTATTTGTATATTTAATGTTTGTTTTTTGAAAGCGGGTTTTAAAAAAAAAAAGGGAAAAAAAAAAAAAAAAGGAAGGGGTAGGAATTTACCAAGTGAGCCGTCAAAGTATGACCCACAGTCTGCCGATTGGCCTTCCCCGGTATTGATTATACTTTAGTAGATGACTTTTGGTGAACAATTTGTGTTTGCTCGGCAGTGGACAGCTAAAATTTGTTGTGTTTTCTGGTCAAAGTGCCTGCCAGAGGTGCGAGGTTGCCACCAAGCCACAGTGAGTAGCTGAGCTATCATTAAAGAATGACCGTCTCTCACTACCCAGAAGAGCCTTTTTCAATGATTGCACTGAAATTGCCTCACCATATCATCATATAATGCTTTTCTCATATCCTGCAAAATGAAAAAAAAATCTGTGAAAATAGCGTACAATCCAATGAGAAATATTATCAGTAATAAATCTTCATTTGGCAATATTATGGGTTATTGTTGCAATTATGATTTGTCTCGCCCTGTCCCAAATGCACAGTAACAACGTTACACTTGTCCGTAGAAAACAAAACTGCAAGCCCCGTTCATTTCACATGTGCACAGAACTGTCTTTGATTTAAATTCCTTTCCTGTGTTTTATGTTTTAGCCTCTTGTTTGCATGACACAGACATTGCCCCATGTTGGACAAATAAAGGAAATCTACTGCCATCAAGTGGAATTAACAAGGAATAAATAAAGCCCACACTGATTTCCCCACATAAAAAGTTCTGCCAATATTAATACAATGTATCACTTTAATTATTAGAACGTAGATTGGACATAAAGTGGGACCCAAACCCAAACAACTGTGTGTGTTATCTTCTCGGTTCTGATGCTTTCCTATTACAACCAGCATAAACCTCAGCTGCACTTGGGCTCTTCTGTAGGAATGGACGATACCGACTATCCTTCACAGCCCGCATGTATCACTGAGCCTTGAGCACCCATCAACCTGTCACTGACTCATTTGACTCACCACAGCATCCTGGACACACTTAATCAACCTGGTGAGTTAGCAGGAACTACAGCCCGGTTGTCTGTGGACTGCTACAGCATGATTCCATTGAAATGATAATAATATAGATCTATAAAATAAAGTATCTAAGACTCGACTATATTTAGTTTTGATTCAAATATGCTGATCGTCACTAGGCAAACACTAATGCTATGTCTTGAATACTCATTTAGTATGCTAGTCATGCCTTTGTGTAAGCTCGGTGCCATGTGCATCTTGGATATGATTGGTCAGCTCATAAGAATGGGATTCAAATTTAGCTGCTAAGCGTGCGCACATAAGCAACAATACGAGTGTTTCAAGCGCACAGATTATTTGTCAGGCAGGGGTGAAGGAATCAGGACCGGAGTCGTTGAAGCTACAAATAATGAGGATGAGATGGGCCTCCGTCACAATGTGAGCACTTAAGGTTCTCGCCTGTGATAAATTGTTCTCAGTCTATAAATAATAGGTCTAGAGGGCTACATTAATGTCCTATAACCATGTCTAGTTACTTTTTGGATTAGTTATTGACATTTCCCACATAATCAATGCAACTACAGTTTGCTCTGTAGAGGGATTTAATGTGAAGCTTGAGAAATAAATTTGAAAAATGTAAATGTAATATATGTTACGTAAATGATTAAAATAAAATTCAACCATTTGGTACACGTAGGTCTAAAAAATCAAAGGAAGCTTGGAGATATAAGTTAAACCCGATTAAATAAACCATGAATATTCATTACAGTTGGGTATGGATCATTGCTGAAATATAATAAAGCTCCAGCCTTAAATAAACGAGTGGATGATGATGAGTACAACTCAATAAAAATATCTGTGAACACGGCCCATAAATATATGTGAACATGGGCCATGAACGATATTTTGCATATTTCAGCTCTAGAGAGAAATGAGGTCAAGGAAGTAGTCATGCTTATCGCTCTGTAACTTGATATTCCATTTAAAATTGATCTAAATGAGAGCAACGACAAACAACTCTTAGAAAACCTTTTCATAATTAAAAATAAAGACATCAGCAAAGCAGTTTGACTTGAGAAATTAAGACATCATTTTCAAGTGGTAAAAATTAATAAATCATTTTGACTAAGACTAATTTTGGCCAGCACTGACGTAGTCTCAGCCATGACTTGTCGATTATGCAAAGATAAAATAGGAAATAGTCTAAGTTATTTCTGATCATTTAATGGGTGGGATTTCAGATTCATTGCTGGTGAAGGCCAGCTAAGGCTATCTTTACTCCTTGTTTATGAGTAACTGACAGGGCCTCAGCTGATGCACTGATTCTCTCCTCAGAGGGAGGCAAGCCAGGCAGTCGAGTTAGCACCTCTGCGGCTCCTCTCTGTGTTTCTCCGTAACTGGAATGAAAGCTATGGAGCATGACATTTCATCAATATAAGGAGAGCCAGCCAACGGGGTTTAATTCTTAATACAGCTGGTTTATTTGGGATCAAGCTCACTCAGGAGGATATTCAGATGAATTAGAGGTATACTGCGTGTGGAAGGACAAGGATGGCAGGACACCCGGGCCGCATCGCTAGGGCGGTTTGCAGCTCCATGTCCTATGGAGGGAAAGTGACGCCTTTTATTTAAAGCCACAATTTTCATCTGATATTTTTATGTTTTGGTTTTCACACCACCATGTTTGGTGGTTGTGGATGTTAGTTTTGAATAGAGTGAGTTTTCTTTAATGTTCTGTCTTGGTTGTGTGTGTGTGCCTTTGTCAAATCTCGTACGCTGGCTTGGTTTTTGTCGCCATGTGTTCTCATCAGCCCTGTTACTTCTGTCTAGCAATCAGCTCCCTCTAGCTCATGGTGTCAAACCCAAGGTCCGGGGGCCAGATACAGCCCGCCATATATTTTTATCATCGACTTTGTGTCATTCAAATCACAAATTGTCTTCACTTTTGAAAAAATAGAGATGTTGCTTGCAATTTCTATTACCCTCTACTAGTCTCTGATTTTAAAACTAGTTATTCATCAGTTTGTTTTGTCGCCTATACAGTAGATAGAAGACATTGACAATCATAATGGCCCTTCGGTTACGATGCGGCCCGTGACAAAAACGAGTTTGACACTCCTGCTCAAGCTGCTTGTCTCTTCTTTAGGTGCACGTCACCGAGGCAATTTTCTTCTTGAATACTCCTGCTTCCATGCATTTCGGTTCATCCATTGCCTTCACACAACAAAATGTGACACACATACCAATAATTGGGACAAGTATAGATTCAAAACATTTAGGCTACACTTGGGGCTAACTTCACTTCTGCTGGCAGCTTATTTTGTTCGTGTGCCCCATAACAGCTAAATGCTGCTTCCCCGTGTTTGCTTTGAACTCTGGCCTCCACTAATTGATCCAAATCTTCGGAAATCACAGCAATATCGGGTTTATATTCCATTAGCATTTTCTTAATGTTGTTCAGTACCCAAACCACTCGGCAACTTATAGATCAGTAGCAGAAGTTTTGAATCTTTTCTACAGCTCACTGGGAGCCACAAATACATCTCCAATTGTCAGATGATGGGCAACGGTAGGTGTTGGCCCGCACTCATGCAGGCTTGTATTACACATATTAGTAAGCTATGCTACGCCTGAGTCAAGATGCTCAAAAGAGTAACAAAAGAAATGAATATGTTCCAAACTTTTGACCTGTTTGTGGTGATAAATGAGAATTGTATGAAGCAAGGCGGATGAGTGAATTAATTGTACCAAAAAGGAATCACACTTGATGGAAAATTGTACAGGCTGAGCGAACACACTGCCAGGGCCATGTTCCTAACGTGTCAGAAAAACAAACAAGTTACCAAGGAGAGGACATATGACAGGAATTAAAAATAGTTGCCTCCCACGAAGAAATTTGATCAGCAACTGAAAAAACAAAGTCTTTGAACGGGTGTTGCCACTGTGTCTATAATCGGCGCTTTACATTTTACAGTCACGGCGCACTGTGTACACACACTGGATTAGTATGTGGTGAATGCAACAGTCATGCCGGCACTTGACCTTGGGAACACAAATGCTGCCTTGTTCTTCATTTGATCTTTCCTTGCCAAAGTCATGAGAAGAGCTTCTCCCACAACCTTGATTATGTAACACATTGTAATACAAGACAAGGGCGTTGGAGCTTTGTGCAGAATGTTTGATCTTCCTTTGCAAGGACGCCGAATGGGGCTCCAACTGTGAATTTGCGTGAATCATGCCACCTTGAAGTCGAATGAGGTGCAAGACATCCAGCTGCGTTCTATTATGAGTGCCGCACTCCACACAAATAGCAGCAAGCAATGTGCACTTGCACCAAGTTACCTGACAGTCACTTATCAAGGTCATGAACAACTTTTTTTGTAGTTTTTTTAAGTCTTTAAACTTATTGCAGTCACAAACATGATCGCTAATATTACTCTGCTTATCTGAATTTGCTGCAAATACTCTGACAACATCTGAAGTTGTATCAACATGAACCAAATGAACCTGCCTGTCAACAAGTGTGTGATGACAGATGAGCCAACTGTCATCAGCAATTACCAATCATTCCACTAACTCGACATTGGTAGCCCTTCCTTCACCTCCTCCCTCCTCAGTCATTTTATCCCTCCTTACCTCACCGGACCCCCCCACCCCCTTCCTCGCCCCCACCCCACTCTGCCTTAATAACAACTCACCCGCTCTGAGCATCACCAAGCCCAAACGGCAGAGGCTTCTCCTTGACCACCTCACTTGGCTCCGGTTTGCAAAGTTGCTTCCCAAAGGATTTAACATCCGGTAAGAGCCCATGGGAATCCATCTCTGAGCCATCAGGCTCAGTGGGTGAGCGGATAAGTTCGAGGAAGGTAAACTGACTGGCTGTGGGCCAATCTTGCCTTTCTTTATGAATTTCTTTGGAAGTTGATATGCTGGGGTGGGTACAAAATGAGATCAATGGGTGACTGGTGATTAGATGAGGATTTGTTCTCCTTTTTTTGTATGCTGTTAGGTATGGTACATACATACACATATCAAATCGAGACTGTTTTTGTGTTTTGAGCAAAAATACTGTCAGTGAAAGTGACAGGATTTTTTTATATATTTCTACAACTTCCACCATGGTGTCTCCGTGTTATATAAAGAATGTTCTCTATTTTATAATGAATCATAACAAGAATTTGATCCTTTTTAAAAAAAAAAAGAATTTTCCCTTGTTAGTGGTACATGAATTGAGTTTAAAGAATGAAAAATGTTGGTATTCGGGGAATATATTATAAAGATGATGATAAAGGCGCAAAGATTTTCAATGGCACAAAATGGTTAGGACCTGCCATTACTAGTACGGTGAAAGCATCTGGTTGTAAGTATGTGACTTTTTGGAATGCAACTCTCCAAGTGACAATAGTGTGCAATCAGACTCTGTGTCACCGCATGAAGTCACAACGGGGGTCATAGCTAACTTTAGCTGGAAAGGAGAGAGAAGACATTGCCTTTCAATGACTGCATTCCCGATTTTGGGGGATTTTTTTTTTTCTCTTACATATTGAATAGAACAGCATTGTTTGGATCTTGCATTATCAGTTAAAGCCTTAAATCACATGATGTCAAGTGATGTCATGGGCTTGCGTCACTTGGTGCATAAATATGGTGGCCAAAAACATGGCTATTTACAGTAGTTGATAATATCAGTAGTGACTGGTGGAACATTCACTAGAGGGTGAGAGACACTACAAATAAATAAATAAATAAATAAATAAATAAATAAATAAATCGGGGGTGTCAAACTCGTTTTTTTCACGGGCCGCATTGTAGTCATAGCTTCTTTCGGCGGGCCATTATGACTATCAACCCAAATAAATGTATGAGCACCTCATATTATATACAGTAAAAGCTACAAGATACAATATAATATACAAAAAATATATAATTAAAAGTGAAGTTTATTTATTTATTTGCTTTCAGTCATCACCATCACTGAACACACGATATGACTGCTTGACCGAGTATGTGAATCCTTTTGTGGTCACTTTTACAGGTTTGGTCCATTCTCGGCAAAATGTTGAAACGTGCAAAGGGCTCTGGGCGCAAAATCTGTAAGTATTGAAAGAGCTAATCGGCAGTAAAGTAGTGGAAGATAGCCAAATTATGTACTAGGATCAGTATGAAAATATGTGTGAATTTGTAGATTAAATATGGACTGAACTCAGAGCCAAAATTACACCGTCTCCATCCACATGAGATGGAGTGCAGCATCTGTGCTTCAGTTGATGAGAATGTGGCCGTGTTGGCAGAGCTTGGGCCGGCTGAGTGGAGTCTTCACTCTCAGGCTTTAACAACAAACCGAGGATGAGAAGAAAACAACCCAGGATTACGGTTGCCTGCCTAATGCCCTTTGCTGTGACCCTGGCAGTGCCTCAATTTGTTAAGGCTTCTCTGAGCTTTTCCGTGTTACGCTTGACTGACTTCCACTTCCTGTCTCTCCACTCACTGTGAATTTTACTGTCACCGGCTCCCTCTATAAAAATTTTCCCAAGACAAAGTAGATCTGCTCACGCAGTCATGCTAGAAATCCCTTGGCTAGTTTACACTTCTACTACCAGAATGTTATTACACTAATTTTATGCGTGAATTATGCTCCCTAGGTTTCTCCCTCGTTCACCAGTATATTCAACATTTCAATGAGAAAGCTGGCAACAAATCAGGTAAATTAAATGCCCTATCAGTGTGCGTGCGTGCGTGCGTGCGTGCATAGATAGATAGATAGATAGATAGATAGATAGATAGATAGATAGATAGATAGATAGATAGATAGATAGATAGATAGATAGATAGATAGATAGATAGATAGATAGATAGATAGATAGATAGATAGATAGATAGATAGATAGATAGATAGATAGATAGATAGATAGATAGATAGATAGATAGATAGATAGATAGATAGATAGATAGATAGATAGATAGATAGATAGATAGATAGATAGATAGATAGATAGATAGATAGATAGATAGATAGATAGATAGATAGATATTTCACCAACCTTTGTTTCATTTTGACGACTAAACTAAATCTAGAAATGATTAAATCTTAAATCCCCCCAAAAATTAATTTAGCTGATGGCATTTCTACTATAAGTGAAAAGACTGACTCCCTCACTCGTGTTTTGGCATTTACGGGTGTGTTTTTAGATTCACATAATAATTTATTGTCGTCTTTGTTCAGCTGCAATCCGGAGAAGATCTAAAATTCCCGGTGTGGTCATCACACAATATACTGTGAGCATACCAGAGGGGAAAAGCTACCCGGATTTTAAGCGTAAACTAAACCCAGTACATGTCCAAGAAGGTGAGTTTCTATATGTTCTAGCAAAATTGCTTTTCACACGAGGTGTCCAATAAATAACTGCAGCTTGAGCAAACAAATCCTCAACATTTCGACATATCCTTTAGGGAACTCAGCTGTTTTCAAGGCTTTGGTGGTAGGAGAGCCCAAACCTGAAGTGACATGGAAGAGAGGAAGAGGCAGCATTTTAGACAAGGAGAAATGTCAAACTAAATATGATGAATCAACAGGGGAGTACATATTGGAGGTGAAAAAGCTCACAGAATTAAAAAATAACCCTCTGAAATTGTGCCTCTGTGTTTTTTCGCAATGTAATGTTTTGTCTTCTTTTAGATTCATGATGTCATGGGTGAAGATGCAGACACATACAAATGCATTGCAGTGAATGAATATGGAAAAGCTCTTTGCTCAGCAGTTCTTCATGTAACAGATAGTAAGTTACACATTAATCATATGTGCTGTATATGTTTTGAGTTTTCCTATTCTATCTACAGAACTTGTTTGAAAATGATTTTTGTTTTTTGCTGTTAGTGTTGACTGACCCATCAGATTTCAGAAAACTGCTGAGAAAAACGAACATAAAGTAAGATTGCATGTGTGGCATGTCAGAATAATTCCAGGACTGACCTCTGACCTCTTGTCATGCACTGAATGAAGCAATTGTTGCTGGGTTGAAGGGAATATTATAAAAGTGTAAATTGTTGCTTAATTTTTATATTTCTTTTTGTGAAGCTATTTTTTTACATGCTTTGAAGGGACATGGACTCTTTGGCAGCAATTTGTGTCAATGATACAAATCAATACTTCCATTACAGTATTTTAGATGAAAAGCAGACAGAGAAAACCAAAGAAAGACACGAGCGATACAGCGACACTCTGCAGAGGGACTATAAGGGACTCGAGACAAAAGACATGCACTTGATGCACATGAAAATGGAGGAGAAGAGGCAGCAAGCGCTGAAATGTCAGGTATGAAAGCAGCCATGATGAATACAAGCTGACCTCTAGTTCATTTTAAAAACTGTTATTACTGTTCGCTCATGGTACTTTTTTTTTTAATTGAGTTGAGTGCACTTTATTTTTGTCCCTAACAGAATGGGCTGGGTGGACCAATGGACCAATGGACCAATGAAGACTCCGAAAAGAAAAACGGACTTGTAAGTGGCGGTGGATGTCTAAAGGATTCTGAAAACTTCACAAGTAAGTTAATCCTTTATGTCCTAAGTTTGAGTTCATTATTGTATAGTAAAAATGAGCACGTGTTTACTGATGACAACTAACAATGTTATGATATACATTTTCAGTTCCCCAACTGGACTTTGTTGTCAAACTTCAAGAAGCAGTAACAGAAGAAAAAGACACTGCGTTGTTTGAATGTGTCCTGACCCGCCCGCAGCCTAAAATCACATGGATGAGCAAAGGCAATGTGCTGGAAGATGGTGAAAAATATCAGATCAGTGTGTCGGACCATCAAATGATCCACAGGTTGCTGATCCAAGACTGCTCAGACCAAGACAAGGGGGTCTACTCGGCCGTGGTTGGAACTGCCTCATGCGATGCTGCATTAGATGTGGAAGGTAACTCAATTATAAATACTCAATTAGAAATATAGTCAGTACTTGAATGATTAATTAAACGTGATTGTTAATTGTGCCTCAAGCTGACCTTGAGGCAGCAGGTAAGAAGAAAACTGGAGGAGCAGGGATGGACCTGGAGGAAGTGGTGAAGCAGCAGCAAATCAAAAACCAAAAAGAGACGGAGAGGATTTTGGAAGCAGTCAAAGCCAAACATGACGCAGAGGAACTGACACGGAGGAAGACAGAGGAACTGACACGGAGGAAGACAGACACCTTCAGAAAAGATGGAGAAATCATTTCCCTGACTGGGTCCGTCAAATACAGCGGGGATGACGTCAATCACAGCGAGAATGACGTCAAATTCAGCGGGAGTGATGTGCGTGATGCGAACGATATTAACATTCTCAAGTCAACGCTAGTTGCACTCTCACCATCTAAACAGCAGGTTAAGGTTAATGGTAAGTATAGTTTTCAGGTGACACTAAATAACAGATGTGTCACATCACCATTTCCAAGAATAGCTGGAATGATCTTTTTTTCTTTCATTAACAAAAACACCCCACAAATTATAAAGCAATATCATAACATCATCACGGCCTCATTGCCATTATGCTAATAACTGCACACTTGCTGCTTAGATGGTTTTGGAACAGCAAAATCAGAGGTAAAAGTAGACGCAGGAAACAAGCTAGAAGAAGAAAAAGAGCAAGTAGCACAAGGTAAGCTATACAATAGAACCGCCTTTTTAAAATCTGTTGAAAGTTGTAGCGGTGGTCTCAAGTTTTGTTTTAAACACTTTTTGACTCGTGTCCCTACATCTCACACCGTTTCTCTTACTGTGACTTAACATGTGCCCTAAAAATAAATATTTTAAAAGGAACTTTTTATTCATTAGAACCGAGTGAGTAGAATATCCTTTAGTTAATTTATTTGTAATGAAGAATTTTAGTCGTTTGAAGAGCTAATTTTATATATTTAGTCAGTCAGTCAGTCAGTCAGTCAGCCAGCCAGTCAGCCAGCCAGCCAGCCAGCCAGCCAGCCAGCCAGCCAGCCAGCCAGCCAGCCAGCCAGCCATCCATCCATCCATCCATCCATCCATCCATCCATCCATCCGTCCATCCATCCATCCATCCATTCATTCATTTAAAGATTGCACAAAGATGAAACTGTCACGTTGCACATTGATTTGATTGTAACAATTAGTTAGTATTTACAAGCAATAGCATAGCATCATCATACTAATCACTGCACAATTGCTGCCCAGGTGGTTTTGGAACTGAAAAATCAGAGGTGACCGAGAAGAATGACGCAGGAAACAAGCTGGAAGAAGAAAAGGAGCACGAAACACAAGGTAAGCTACACATTAGAGCCGCCATTCTCAAATCTTTCAGCCCAAAACGATCCTGAGTGCTTCAAGTGCAACCGATTATCTGTTGTTATTTTTCCGTGCAGAATCCGCCGACACATGTGATGATGAGGAGTTAAAAACATTTGATGAGTTAAATAAAATTGAAACGACGGTCACACCAAAAAAGAAAAAATGTAAGTTTGGTACTTTTGCCAAATTAGATTTCTGTTTGTTGATTAAATATAGGCCTCCCTTTTGTTTAATCACCTCATGTTTTGTCTTACTAGATGAAAGTTTATTGAATGAAGACAGCGAGGCTGAAGAAGTGATTGGCCTTGCCACACAACCGAGGCGTAAACGAATTGGCCCACTCATAGAAGACGCGGTCGTTGGTAAGTTTTCCGATGTCACATCCCAGTTTCTTTCACTAAATGTACTTTGTTACGTTTTTTTTTTTTTTTTTAGATCCAGGGGTTCAGTTCATTTGGGGATTTGCGGACATCAACGCCATCATCGGCGAGACTGCGGAGCTAACTTGTAAACTTAGCAAGGAAGACTGCGAGGGAGTCTGGTTCAGAGATGGTGAAAAGGTCAGGCATAAGGTCCAGCTTTTTATGCTCAGCATTGTCTAGATTACCGTTCTGTCTTTGTCAGCAAAATATCAAAGAATGGGAGACCTGAAGGTTGATACAGTATATACTAAACTAGGGCTCGGGGGGCATTTGTGGCCCACCCACTGTTTTTTACAGGACCGCGGCATATGCTAAAATTAAAATTTTAAATAACTGACTGTGCTAAAAAAAAAAAAAATAATCTCAACGAATTTTGGCATAGAGGCAACATACCATATAGCAGTCACATGTTCCAATTCTTAGTTGAACAAACAAAAGCTCAGAGGGTCTGACCGATGTAGCAGATCCAGACGTGAACCTGTAAATAAAGTTGAAATGTTGATCTCCTAGCACACCTTTTGATGTCAACCCAGTGTCTCCATTGTCTTCAGCAAAAAACAAAGAGTTTGCCTCCCTGTTTCAAAAGGCAAAGTGTATTTTTAGGCTGACTGTAAAACGTACACAAGATTTGTCTTGGACTCATCATGACAGTGGGTGCTTTAATTTGTCTTAATGTTACCTTCCTTTCAGATCATCACTGATGACACATTTATAATATCTAAAGATGGTGCAATTCATAAGTTGCTCATAGTGAAATGCCAGGAGGAACACTCTGGGAAATATCGTTTTGAGGCGGACAATCGTAAGACGGAGGCGGTAGTCAACGTTAAAGGTTTGAAGACTCATCAAAACAGAAATCAAGCTTGATAACAATCCAGTGCAACACTTTTATGAGTTCAAATTGTTCTTGTTCAGATCCACCGAGGTTTGACCCCGAAGACCTCAGTGCGTTCACAAAGCCCTTGAGAATTAAAGTAGGGCATAATGCAGTCTTTAAACTAAATTTTCTCGGCTTCGAGCCCATTAAAATCAAATGGTACAGAGAGGGAGAGGAGCTCCATGATGACGCCAGCAGCACCAGAATAGACAAATCAACCAATCACAGCCGCCTGCTGCTGAGCAGATGCCAGAGGAGGGACTCAGGAGAAATCAAGATCAAGCTCAAAAATGAGCATGGCACCACCGAGGCAATAACACAGCTCATTGTGCTCGGTGAGCCAATGTTGCAGTCAAACACATTAGATCGATTTTTCTATACAGGCTGAAGCAACACTTCAAAGAACGTGCCACTCTGTTTGTTTCAGACAAACCCACGACCCCGCTAGGTCCTGCAGAGATGACGCTTAGCTCAGCTACATGCATTGAATTCAAGTGGAGGCCTCCAAAGGATGACGGCGGATCGCCTGTGATAAATTACATCATGGAGCGACAGCAGATTGGGAGAAACACTTGGAAGAAAGTGGGAGAGATTCCGGGCGTGCCTTTCTACCGCGACACAAACGTGGACCGTGGACGCAAGTACTGCTACAGAATCCGAGCTTTGACCTCAGAGGGGGTGAGTGAAGTGTTGGAGACCGAAGACCTGCAAGCTGGCATACTGGGTGAGGCTTAGTGGGATGATGATGCAACTCAACCGTCAACTCTACTTTATTTCTAGGGTGCTTAAAAAACAACCATAGGTGCATGCAAAGTGTATCGAGGTAAAAAAAATATACATAGACATAAAAACAAAGACAGCTAAAACAATAAATTAATAACTATCAAATATATACGACGAAACACTAAAACATTGCCAAAGAACAAAAATGTGTTTTAAGATTAAGGCAGTTTGGAATGAAAAGGTTGACAGCATAGCAGCGTCCTCTGCTGTCACACAAGGCCATTACAAGAAGCCTCCCATTTTTATTTATACTTTTTTTGTGTGACCTGAGCACCAAGGGGCTTTTCTGTTATATCTATCCATATAATCCATTTATATACCTATCCAAGATGATGCTACAAGTTAAAGTAGACTTACGAAACATATGTGACAATGTGCTTATATGACAATGTGCAATTTTAGAAGAGCTGAATTGTATTTAGTTTAATGAATAAAAATGTTAATTATTTTGTACTCTAATCACTATGTCTTCTTTAATATTTCAGCTTTCCCTAGTGCCCCTGCACCTCCAAAGGTGGTCAGTGCCTTTGATGACTGCATCAACATTTCTTGGACGGCACCAAGTGATACAGGAGGCTCGCAAATTCTCGGCTACATTGTGGAAAAACGCAAAAAAGGAAGCAATCTTTGGAATGGGGTCAATGCTTCAATTGAGCCAATAAAAGGTCTGTTGTCATGTTTCCTTTTGACGTCAATGTGTGTCAAGCTCACCGGAACAATGTTGTTACATTTCCAGAGAAGAAATGTGCAGTGAAGGATGTTGTCGCTGGTTTGGAATATGAATTCAGGGTTTCGGCTGTGAACCTTTCGGGACCTGGGGAATTTAGCAACCCGTGCGACTTTGTTTTTGCACGGGATCCCAAAAGTAAGTGTGACAGTTAAAATTAAGCTTTCAATTTTCCGTGTTGATCTTTCATTCAATTTAACCGGAATGCCACATTTCTTGTCCCAAGAGCCCCCCGGAAAAGTTATCGGCTTAAAAGTGACAGAAACATCTTACAACCACTTTGTCTTGACCTGGACCAAACCGAAGGACAAACCCGACATAGAGGACGAAGCTAAAGGCTATTTTGTCGAGATAAGGAATGCGCAGTGCCTGGAATGGTCACGAAACTTCACCATCACCACCACCTACACTGTAAAAGGCCTGAGGGCAATGGATATGTACTGGGTCAGAGTCATTGCGACCAATGACGGAGGAGAGGGACAAACTGAGGATCTGCCCAACTATGTCCTCGCGATGCCGCCTCTTGGTATTCCCCTTCACTTACACTTAATTTTGACATGAAAATATAATTTTCTGAAGTTTATTTGTGTCGATGGCTAAAGAGCAAAAAACCTTTACAAAATCCCTGAGTATTTTAAGCCAAAATGACATGGTAATCATATATTATTATTATTATTATTATTATTATTATTTTGTCTGTAGTTTTGTAAACTGACATTTTGTCTTTCTTTACAACAAAAACATTTATAATTTTATACCCCCCCCCCATCTCTTAGTGAGACCAAAGTTCACAAATAAAAAGATGAAAACATTCGTTGTGGTGAGGGCAGGAAACACAGTCAGGGTGACCATCAACTTTGAGGTAAGGTTTAAACTTTTAACTTGTCTTGGACTCAATTGAAGATTCTGGGATGTCATTTCTTTGCTAATGCTCCGTTTCAAAGGCTTCGCCACCACCGGACATCACGTGGCTCAAGGACAACGGGCCTGTGCCAAAGCGAGTCACAGTGAGTAACTCGGATGGCGCTTCACAGATGTTGATCCCGTTGTCAGAACGCTCCGATACGGGCATCTACTCCATTTTGGTGAAAAATTTGGCAGGACAGGAGACCTTCAGTACAGAAGTTAGGGTGACAGGTAAAAATGATCATGCTGTGCAGCAACATATAGATTGCTCTACTTTGAAGTTCAAATATCTGACTGTGCTTGCAGATGATCCTAAGCCTCCAGGACCGGTGGAAATAGAGGAAAATGTGCCTGGTACAGTACAAGTGACTTGGCAACCTTCTCCTGATGAGAAGCTTGATGACCGGCTGCATTACACCATTTCTAAACTGGACTCCACCAAACACACTTGGACCACAGTGGCCGACAGACTTTTCAATAACAAGTTCACTGTATGCAATATCATGCCCGGAAGAGAATACCATTTTCGGGTCTATGCCAAGAACGACATGGGTGTGTCGGCGCCTTCTGAGTCACTCACCTGGGCCGTGGGGAGAAAAAAAGGTTTGTGTGTCATACAACCAGATGCTGTTCACTAGAAATATGTGCAGCGACCATCCCTCGCCCCTGCATATTTGCTCTTTGGCATTTGCATTTTTTTTTTCAGCTCAGGTCAACGTCATGTCTAATGTTTTCAAAATATTGCTTTAAAGTATTGCTTTAACGCCATCTTTTGGCATCTTAGGATCAAGGAACTACATTGAATGCCTAGACTTGTTTAACTGGGGGTAAAAAAAAAAAAAAAAGAGCTTTACCGCCATCTTGTGGTATCTATAGACAATTACAAAGTTTTTAAGGTGGGCGTCAATTATTCAGGGAATATAGTTGAACGTATTTAAATGTTTGAACGTATTTCTAAATACGTGGGATTGTTTGCAGCAGCAAAGTTAATCCACGTAAGCATGTATTACTTATTTAGGTGATATTTATGAGATAGCATATCATTGTAGATTATATGATATAATCTATGCAAAATGCAAAAACGATTTTTTTTTTTTTTTTTTTATTTTGCTATACGAGAAAAATAAAGGTTAAGTGCCATCTGGTGAATCCAGCGGGATCCTAATTCCAGCACATACAACACCTCAAAGTTTGATTTGATTTTCATCAACATTACTTTTGATTCACCTTTTGCAGAAAAGCTTTCGCTGATCTTACCAAACAGAGAAGAACGCGACCTGCGATGCGCTCCGGACTTCACCGTACCACTGAAGCTGCATGCGGCACCAAAAGGTTACGAATGCCATATGAGCTGCGCTGTGACGGGAAACCCCAAACCTCGAATCACGTGGTACCTAAATCACGTCAGCCTCAACACAAACACCAACTATTACATCTCAAATACCTGTGGAGTTTGTTCCATGTTGATCCTAAACGTCGGTCCTAAAGATGTGGGGAAGTACACTGTCACAGCGGAGAACGCCCTGGGCCGATCTGAATGTTCCACCATGCTCAGTGTCCGAGGTAAGGGCTGCGCTTGGGGACATAATTATGCAAATTGCATTTTATCATTGAAGTTTAAAAAGCTGCTTCTTCAAAGTGAAATTTTCCTGTGGGGCTCAAAGCAGCTCCGCCCCTTATTCGACAGTGGCTTCTTTGCATTTGGCAAATGTCATGCACAAAAAGTGTAAAATTATTCAAATGTATTGACTGAACCATGCTAGCGGCAGGCATTACAGTATATCGGAATACCTGGTTCATAAAATCGTTAAATAAAATAATAATTATAAAAACACATGCCTTCTTTAACGCAATTTTTTTATATATTTAATAATTGTGTTTGTCTCTTGCAGAGTGAAGAATCTGGTGACAACAACCGGGATTGTTAGGGCTTTTTTTGCCTGGACATTATCTATGAGTTGCATGACATAATTTGTTGGTTTGTTACAAAAACTGAAATAAATGTTTTTCTTTATCGAGATTTTATTTTGTGATCTTGTGGCCACTGTACCTTTATGCCCTTGTTTTCATTAGAGGAGAATGTGAGAATTTTTTATGCAGGTCATTCCACTGAATCAGTGCCATTTGCTTACCTAAGTAATCAAATTCAAGAGATTCGAGAGTTTTTATTCGCCATGTTTGAGCGTGCCAAACAAGGAATTTGATTTCGGTAAATCACAGCCTCCGTTCAACATTTAGGTGACTAACAACACTCAGGACTATTATTATTATTATTATTATTATTATTATTATTATTATTATTATTATTATTATATTATTGCTGTAGTTTGTAAACCACCATGTTTGTCTTTATTTACAAAAATGCAAAAACTAATTTTAATATTATTTATTTTCAAAATATAATGTCACTGTAGTTTGCTCAAATCAACATGCTTGTAGCAAAATTACTCATCCATCCATCCATCCTCGAATTGGCTACTCTCGCTTTCTCTTGTTGCGATTCCCTTTTCGAACACTGAGCGGTGCCAGATGAAATGAAATAAGCAGTGCGAGAGCAATCATGAACCCAAAGCAGAGATTAGTTTTTGCTTTTGATTGATTGATTGATTGATTGATTGATTGATTGATTGATTGATTGATTGATTGATTGATTGATTGATTGATTGATTGATTGATTGATTGATTGATTGATTGATTGATTGATTGATTGATTGACTGGTAAACTTTAACGAATTAAATATATCCATCATTCCATTCATTTTCTGTACTCCGTCACCGGGCGTGCTGGAGCCTATCCCAGCGGTCATCGGGCAGTAGGCGGGGAGCACCCTGAACCGGTTGCCAGCCAATCGCAGGGCACACAGAGACGAACAACCATCCGCACTCACACCTACGGGCAATTTGGAGTGCCCAATCGGCCTATCAAGCATGTTTTGGGGATGTGGGAGGAAACCGGAGTGCCCGGAGGAAACCCACATGGGATCGGGGAGAACATGCAAACTCCACACAGGGAGGGTCGGAGATGGAATCGAACCGGCACCCTCCTAACTGTGAGGCGGATGTGCTAACCAGTGCGCCTCCGAGCCGCCTGAATTAAACATATAATATATTTGATTAAATAACTAAATACAATAAATCCAACACCCATTTTGACAATACAAAAAGAGAAAATTCCACCTTAGCGCTCAGTTAGACCGCGCTTTATGCTTGATGTGCACTGAGCACGAAAATAGCACCCTCAGATTTTGTATTTGCAAGTCATCCATGATTGAAATAACTGTCATCACGTTCTAAAAGGATTTTTCTCAAAGGCCAACATTGAACTGATGATTGCACACAATGTAACACAATCAGTATTCCTGTCAACCGTTTGTTGGAGGCTTCCACGACCCTGAAGCAGCAGAACAACGTCCAAATAGCAAACATTTCATTGTAATGATCTGCTGGTGACGGATGTATTGAAAAGAAATACGGTCTTCTATTTGTGGGCTCTGTGAAACTAAGCTTGCGGCATTTGCTTGTATGGTGAATGGTGAACTCTGGAGTGTGGTCAGCATTATTTCAAAATGACAGTTCCGAGACTCCCATTCGGTTCATAAGTTAAATAGCAGATAGTTGTGTAAAAAGACAGGGAAAAGAAGAAGCACTGATTCATCACATTTTACTTAGGTATATAAAGGTATAAAAAAAAAAACAATTCTGAAGTGCACAAAGTTACAAATGAATTCTATGGCTATGGCCTCCACCTGAAAGGACGTATCCAAAGCCCCTCCCCCTTTAGAATCCGGCATGTGTTGCTATTAATATATTCTGTATCGTCCACGTTTTCAAGTTCTCCACATCCAGACATCCATACAGGACGCACGCAGGTGAGAGTGTGGGGGGCATTTCTCGGGGATAACCTTATCTTGCTCCTGCTGGCTTCACACATCACTAAACCTGCCGCGCAACACTCAAACATATGCAAAAACAGCAAATGTTCACGCCATGCTCAATGTTGCAGCTTATCTATTGTTACTGCGTAGATAAGATCTGAACCAGACATTTGATGGGTGGCCTCCAACTGAGCTCCACCACTTGGTCTTCTTTCAGATTCAATGAGGCAATCGCATAGCCAAGGCCGGCTGCACTATCATCTGAAAACCAAGTTGGCAAATGCAAATACCAGTGAGTGGTCGTTACCTGAATGGTCTGGATGTGCTGAATCTTAACAATGTGCTTGATTATTCAACATCCATCTGTTGTTGCGTGCCACCTCACTTGGCCACCTGCACAAAAGCAGTTGTTACAACTCAAGTTGGCTTCTTTTTGAGTGATCCAGAAAAAAAAAGTGAAAAAACGCAACTTGAATTGGAAAACAACAATATAAAATACTGACATTTATAGCAGCAGTCAGCACAACAAAGCAAGCAAGTTGTTTTTACTTTTAATTTTAAGTTGAGGGACAATAAAAGGGACAAGTAGTTCTGTAAACTCTTTTTTTCTTTGTTTTGAAATGCAAGAAAGACAATTTTCACAACAACAAAACATCGATTTGCCCAACTCACAATGTTATCACAGCTCCCTTGAATCTTTGAGTCCTCCCAACATTTTTTTAACAGTGTAGTGGTACACGACAACAACAAAAAATAGTTGCGTAAACTCAAAATTGCAATTAAATGTTAAGGTGGGCAATGGAACAAAATTTTACGTTTTGCTAATGAAATTTTGTTTTCTCGCATTGTCAACAAACAAAAAAGACTGTCCTTTGTGAAACCCACATTGGTGCCATAAACGTTCATCCTCGCTTAAATGACTCTTATCCCCCAAAAATATTTTTTTACAGTGCTGTAAATCTCCACTAAACTGGTGAATGCTGCAATTGCTTCTCATATGTTTACCATACTGAATTTGTTTTAACACGTTCTCTAAACACAATTCCAAAAAAGCAAGAAGACCTATCAACCGTTTCAACAGATTATTGTGTGAATTCGCTGTCAGATTTAATCCCCGAGGCGACAGAGCCAAACATCTGTTGGAAGCTAAAAACTTGACGTCTTCACGTCTTCTCCAGTTCACGAGGTCACTTTGACGTGGGTGCAGCACAAATCGTCTGCAGCTCGTCTGCCTGCAGCCAAACTGTTCTCCTCAACGCAAAGACACTGCAACAGTGTGTAATCTAATCAGCTGTTTTCACTGTCCGTGTGTGTGCGCATATGTGTGTGTCAGGTGGATATCCCATTGTGTCTTTATTTCTATTTGGGCTGTCAAATGATATGCTTAGATCACATACTATATTGTAAATCTCGTCTTTCTGCTATCCAAGCCTTTAATTTGCCGTGTCATTTAGTCCACCACCTCAACAGACGAGTGACTTTCACGAGTGTCTTTGCTATTTGCTTTTTGTTTTTATTAGCGTGCTGCCCCCCCCTGACCTCCAGTCTCCCTGGCGTCGGCGTCAACAAGCGTCTAACGACGTGTGAACTTTTGGGGCATGCCGTGACAATGGCGCCTATAGACAGGTGCACCCCCCCACCCCCACCCGCAAACTCAGCGGGAGCTTTGCATGCAGGACCACAGCACTGCGGCATTCCAATATAGTGGCACCTGATTTGAGTCTTTACGCACGTTGCGCATTGATACAAATGAGCCGATGGAAATAATACAGCGAGTCTGATTCATGCTTAGGTTTCAAAAAATGTGTGCCGTCAGTTCCAATTACCTTTTACACACCAGAGAGTTCCCCTTGCGGGAGATCTTTGTCACATTTCACGCTACCTGCAGCCACAATATTCGAACTGGGCTAATGATTGCGCCTTTTTATTGTCCCTGTCAGCTGGATTCATTTAGGTGAGCTACCTCGAAAAAAGCGCCACTTCCTTCCCCGCTGTGAAGAACAGAGGTTCTGTCTTTCACGTTCTTTAATTGCTACGTCATACAGTGCGTCATAGCCCGGAGCAACAAGTTCCCACAAAAGGGATCGTGAAATGAAAGCATACCCAACTCGAGCGTCATTTGGATGCCCGTTGCTCTTATTTCTCCAGTTTGCAGATCATGTGTGCATTCAGACACTTCAACACTACAACAGCAGATCTGGTTGAAAATGAACGCCGACGAGACTCGCCCGTCGCCCAAGCTTCAAAAGCAAAGGTGCCAACTTTGTTGAGTTGCGGAACTTTTTTTTTTTTTTTTTAAACAATTCACCATTGTTCCCTGTATTCATCGGCGCCCTGCCCGCGCTCATAAGTGAGCCATTAGCGGTGTGAAATGCACAATTAGATTTGCGATTTGCAGGAGCCATTCACACACAGGGCCCCTGCGGTGAATGGAGCTTGCGATGCTGGTCGTGTCCCGATACGCTGGGTGTGTCTTTGGGCGGGGCCGAGCCCTGCACCCACCCAGCCTCTTTATTGATACTACTTGAGGGGGCGACTACAGTGCGTGTGTTCCTTAGCACACTTTTGAACCTCGTTGGATGTTGTGTGAGTCCGTGCGTGGCTTTTCGGACTCAGCAAGCTTCTTCGTGCACCTGAGCGCGCTCCGTGGGTATTGCAAGTTAAGTTGTGACCAGAGAACATGCCCCGGTCATTCCTTGTCAAGAAGTATTTTTCAAGCAGGAAACCATGCCACTGGGAAAGCCTGCTGGACAGCCAAACTGGTATGTTGACTTGTGCAAGCTTTTCTCAATGCTCACTTGTAGCGGGCTAAAAGGAAATTGAAGTTGATCAAACGTTCACATTTTTATTCATTATTGCAGCCACAGCAAGCAGGTTGTTTACATCTTCACTTTGGAGCTTAGTAAATTGTTGCTAAAAAAAAAAAAAGCCACATTTCGCAACAGCAAAACATTTAGTTGAATTGCCCAACTTAAAATATAAAAGTTTGTGGCGTTGGAATTTTGAATTAACCCAACGTTTTTTGCATCAACACGTGAAAAAGACTCCCAAGAATGAAAACAAGATTAGATTTATTATATTTAAATTATGTAAGGATCCCTTGAAAGGCATTACTTGTGGGTTTTTTTTTTCAATGAAATCCACTCTGATTTCTTTTCAACAGCTGTTGTCCCAGAAAGCTTCCCACGGGCTGCCCTTCCAAATCAGAACCACAGCTCTGACCTCACCTGCTACCCCTCAGTTCCATTCACGCCACTGCCAGCTCCCCTTTCCCCGATCGCCCCGGCATCCCTCCCTCCGTCACCGCTCGGGCCCCTTGACCTCAGCAGCTCCCCGTTTAGCAGCAGCGGCGAGGAAGACGAAGACAATGGCCGTTCTTCGGATCCCCCCAGCCCGGATGTCCTCCAAGGCGTCTTCCACTGCATGTACTGCAGTAATACCTACAGCGACCTCACGGCACTGTCCTGCCACCAGACGTCCCACCTGCGCGTCCCACCGCTGGCCGCCGAGGCGTCTGCGTCCCGGCCGGCCTTCCATTGCAAACACTGCCCCAAGGAGTACACCAGCCTGGGCGCTCTGAAGATGCACATCCGCTCACACACGTTGCCGTGCGTGTGCACTACTTGCGGCAAGGCCTTCTCCCGACCGTGGCTGCTGAGGGGACACATCCGCACGCACACAGGTTGGTCTACGGGAGAGCCATATATCTATCTGTCTGTCTGTCCGTTCGTCCTGCTTTTTCTCATTCGTAATGAAGACTAGGGCCTACTACTCTACTTACTATATTTACATTTTTGCAATGATGGCGGTACCAAGATAGCCAAGTATTCTTTAGGTGGTACATGGTATAAAAACCATTAATCGATTCCTCATTCCTTCAGGTGAGCGCCCGTTTGCTTGTCAACACTGTAACCGGGCCTTTGCCGACCGCTCCAACCTCCGGGCGCACCTGCAGACGCACTCTGAAGTGAAGAAGTACCAGTGTGGCTCCTGCTCTCGCACCTTCAGCCGCATGTCTCTGCTGCACAAACACAACGCCTCCCGATGCGGCAACCTGGCCTCATAGACGGACCCACATTCCCAGGATCCTCCCTACTTGAGTGTTTTTTTTTTTTTAATTTTTTTATTTTTAATATCACAACTGATATTTCAAAGGAGCAGCGGCCTGTCAACAGTGTGAGCATGTATGACATGAGAGCAGCTGGACATGCAGTTAAATCCCAGGAAACTCCCATTGGTGCCGGCCGGTCCGGGACTCTAACCATGCTGCAGCTGCTTGGGTGTGTTTTTGGTGCGTATGTGTGGATGGATGCCATTCCTTATTATGCATACAAGATGTGTGTGTGTGTGTGTGTGTGTGTGTGTGTGTGTGTGTGTGTGTGTGTGTGTGTGTGTGTGTGTGTGTGTGTGTGCGCGCGCGTGCGTGCGTGTTGAGACAGCTGACTGTGAAGGTGGGCAACAGGTGACCTCCATTCACCCGTCTTCTCGGCACCAGATGTACGGACCACTAAAGTTTGACCAAAGAGCCCTGTTTGCTTCACCAACATTTTTCTGGCATCTTAATGGTGTGTGTGTGTAAGTGTGTGTTTTTAATATTTTGCCATCACAATTTTAGGAATTATTTTGAAATATCTTGTACATATTCCTCACATGTAAATAAAAGCTTTGTTTTAGAACAAAACCACATGCTATCATCATGTTTGTTTAAACATTCTGAGGTATTAATAAACATTTCAACAAGCATTATTGACTAACGACTCCAAATGAGGTTTTCAGGACAGACGCGACAGGTTCTCAATGGGAAGATGGAGTTGTGTGCATTAATGGGAGTGGGGATGGGTTTGTGTGATGGTGAGTGATTTGGGGGAGCACCTGCACACACCTGCTGAGCTGTCAGCGTGCACTTAGACGAACACGTAAACACACAAGAGGGGAGCTGCTGAGTGAAGGAGAAATGGTCTTTGTATCATTATTTCTTTACGTTTTGAAATTGTCATACAAAAATTGGCACTAACGTATTCGACTGAATTCACTTTGAGGCTAAGATCAGCCCAGCGTGACGTTGGCCTATCACGACCTGATGTCTTCCAGAGGGACCGGTGAGGAAGTGGTCAGCGCCAATTTTAATCAGGGCCAATCAAAGCGGCTCCTTAAATGCAAAACACAAGTTGCACACTCTTGTGTTTGTGACCTGTAAGTATGGTTACAAGTCTTATCAAGGCTACGCTAGGTGGTTAGCAACTACATTCATTAGTTGGAACCACGTGATCCATCAAATGAGGTATGTTTTGGTGACCATGCTCGTCACTAACTTGTATCGTAAATGAATGGAAATGTTGTTAATCCACTCAGAATACAGCAAGCATTGGTGTGGTGTGTGTTTTTTGAGAACACACTCTATGAATCTGCAATTAATAAAATCAATAAATAGAACCTAAAAGAAGTTATTTGTTTATTAAGCTTCATTGCTTGAATTACTCCCTATGTTGTGCCTACTTTCACCGCTGGGGGCAGTATAACACAGTCACACTGACTCAAAAAAGCTGATATGAATCAATTTATGCTGAGGCTCAAGAATGTGAATTGTTCACCATTTGCCAAGAAGAAGCACAAGAATATTAGTAGGAGTTAACCGCAGGAATACCATTGACCAAAAAGTCAGAGAGAAGCAGCCATCGGACGGGATCAAGACAGACAGTGCTCGCCTCAGCTTGTGCGGCCATCTGCTCCACAAACTCTTGTTACCTCAGAGGAACTTTGGGAGGAAGTGCATGCTGAGTGCTTACAGCTGAGGGTGAATGCGTCGGGTGCACATATGGCAGCAATGTGTCTGCGACTCCCCCGCTGCCCTCCTGACCCCCACGCACTGACGCCAGCGTGTCTTGGTGAGGTAACAACATGTTTCCTGCAATAGCTCCTGGTGTTGAGAGGTGGATGCACGTGTGTGTGCGTGTGTGCGTGCGTGTGTGTGTTGGGGGCTGTAGTGCACGCAGAAAGTTGCATCTCAAATTGCAAGACTTAGCTTGCCCAATGTAAACACTCCCGGAAAAACTACGCACATGTGCATGGGGACTGTGACACTCACCACTATTTGCAAGCATGCTTGACTTGATCAATCTAAACTTTTTTTCATGCTTTATCTACTCTTAAGAAATGAAAAGCAGAATTATTCCGTCTGTTTTGAAATATTACTCTGAAGACTTTGCGGCGTGTAAGAGGCTGTCCATCACGTTGTTGCCTTGAGGCTATGAGATCACCGCCGCGTATAGGTGTAGATCCACGTTTGGAATATCATCTAGTTTGGCTCGAGTGTTGCCAGTGTCACACATGCAGCCCCTGACTAATGTGACATTCCTGAGCCATTAGTGACAGTCATACAATACTGCTGTGTCACAGAGAGACCACGGCTCCGTCTGCTGCTCTTTATTAAAGTAATAATGTGATTTTCCCTCAAATAGGAAACCTTATTATTGTGAAGCAATTATTTAAAAAAAATTTAAAAACTGTTTTCTTTCTCGTACATCAGGTGCTTGAGGTATTTTCATTTTTTGTTTTTAAGTTTGACCTATAAAAGCTTGCACGATACATGTTTGATTTACCAAGCACTGTGAATATCATTGACATTTCAGATCAAATTCCAACTGATGCTTCATATTCCAAAATATATTATATTACTGTTTTTATGTTATTATAAAAATATAAAAACATTACAAAAAAATATGTGCTAGAGAATAAAACAGCAGATTCGAAATCAGCGCGAAAAGGTCTTCATAAAAGTTTGTTTGAATCTCTGATTAAATGTTTTAATGAAAAACTGTTAACCAGTGTCATATGAGAACATTTGTCCATATCCTCTTTTCTACAAGGTTACTAGGTCAAACGCCTGAGCCTCTCTGAGCTCACCCCGAGATGATCACCTGCCAATCAAAGCGGCAACAGGCAGACAACTCACGTGTTCACACCAATAACTTTGACATCCCCTTGACATCACAAAAGAAGAAAACCCTTCCCAATAAGTGATGAGTTCAAGCACTAAAGCCAACGTGTGACATTTTTTAAATTCATTAATTCAGTCCAATGCCCAACATTAAATTACTGAAGCATATTAGTTAATGTTCATCAAAAAGAAGGCAACTGTTTCAGTCCTAAAAATTACATTTTTTAAGTCACTGCAAAAATTACAAGGTTAGACCTTTAACATTGTGCTTTAATAAAGATTTCCTAAAATCTATTACACATAACAGTTAAATAAAAATTATACCTAAAAGCATTGGATTAAAAATATTTTTTAAGACACTAAGTAACACCACAAATTACATAAATTCCAGTGACGCAAACTTTTCCAATTACTTTTGCTTGCCTCGGTGTACTATGGTATGGTAGAGTCACAGGAAGTGGCCTGTCAGTAGTGTTTGGCCGCAGTGCTTTCAAAAAGGTGCTGATATGAAGCATCTGGGTGCAACTGCTGCTGCTGCATATGCCTGTGTACTCACTCGAGGACTTTTCGGGGGGTTTTGAAGGGATGCTGATCTCCTTGCTTGGCCACAGATGACAGTCATGTGGAGATGTCGCTGGGAGCACAAGTGGCAGGTTTGTGGCTCTGATTCACCAAAGGATCCGATTCGAGCTAGGGGGGGTGATAAGTCACTGGGTTAAAGTTTCAAGCCTTGTTTCCAAGACGTGGTGCTGTTACACAATAGCACAGTCGGAAGATTCCAGGCCAGCCCTCTACGTCGGCCCCCACTTTTTTTAGTGTACAGTGAGATACAACTTTTAATTTATTATGTCCTTATAACTCATAACTCTCTAAGCAGCTTTAAATGGGAGATGCCATTTTTCCATCCCATCTTTGCCCATGATTGTAATGTGTTTTTAATAACTCCATAATTCTGGAGGACTTGACCAATTAATTGGCTGGTCCGTTAAATGTTTTTGTTTTTTTTTTTCACAATAGCACATTACGTCCAATATAAGACAAAGACAATGCAGATCACATATCGCCTGCCCCCGCCAAAACAAAGTCAGCCATAAATTGACTAAATTTTGCATATTTTTCTCTCTGTTGTAAAGTGCTTCTTGTAAACTGTTGCTTGTTTTGAAATGAGCTAGTCACAGTTGAAAGCGGAGAAATTCGTTAGCGCTGTAGACTGGAGAGGGTGGACATCCTTTCAAACACCAGAGTTCCCCTCTAGCCGTAATCAGAAGTTGTGAGGAATTGTCTGAGGAATGTCACATGGTGTTGCACATCCTTAATCAAAGACACGTGCAGCAAGAGCAGGATGAGTGTCGTCATCATCCTCATGGTGGTGCAATTGAATTTGGAACTCGATCAAGTGGTTGCATGCATGTATAATGCATGTGTGGTACTTGGATATACTCCACAAGCTCACCAGTAGATACCAGTGGTACCCAAACAAAGGATATGGTCTCCCCCATTTCCTGTCCAACCCTGCACTCCTGATGTCGCTTTCAATGGGCTGTGTGTGTGTTCATGTGTGTGTCACGTGTTTCCTTCTCAATACAGACCTTTTCTGTCCCAAAAGGTCAGAGGGGCGAGGATGAGCACAACAGGCTGTGATGGTAAACGGATGATGTGTGAAAAGGAGGAACCTTGTGTCAGTGCAAGCATCAAATCGATTTCCACTCCAACATTTTGCACGCCATTGACAGGCTAACAGTTAACATCGATTAGTCAGTTCAAAAAGCAAAAGCTATTTGAAGACAAACAATAGAACAACAAATGTACATATTCTGTATATCCTCTAAAAAAAATACAGAATCTTACTGAGTCACTAACAATAGGAGTAGAAGAAAGAGTATTCATTTAAGTCCAGATATTATACTGCCCCCAGTGGCAGTAACTATTATGACCCTGATGTGCATGTCGAAGTACAGGAGCGTTCAACCTGTTAAAAAGCAGATGTCAAAAGGAGCAAAAGACTGAAGATGATGGTTCTGTTATGATGCAAAATGAAGGACTGAGGGTACAAGACAGCAGGCTGGCGTGTGTTTAGTTTGGACCTCTGGGTGAGTCTGTTACACTTGGCAGCAGCTTTTTTTCACCCCCTCCTGCTTTTCACCTCATGTTGTGTCATTCTGCCATTCCTTTGTTCCCTCTTATTTAACCCAGGTATTCAGGTATTTACCCCCGAGTGCTACTGGTGGTGCTGAGAGGTGCAAGGTGCACTTTTGTTCTCCTGTCAGGACCTGTGTGGGCCAGGGGGGTTGCCGAGTGAAGGACGGAGATGTTTCTATTGTCCTCACACATTCCACTCATCCAAGAATACACTCGTGGGTGAGGGAGGGGTGTTCAATTGAGGGGCCAGGGCGGGTGGACATCAACCACTGGATTCAGAGTAGTTGTGTGTGTGTTTAAAGCTTATATTTGTCTTCCCTCGTCTCTACTCTCGCCTTGTCCCGTTCCATCGTGTCGCTGGAGAAGCTGCGGGGCAGGCGAATGCACCTGCTTGAAATCCACACCCACGCTAGACGCCTGTCTCTGACGTTTTACAGAAATGCAGCATGTGCCACAAACTGGTGTCCGCTTACTCGCTTTAAAAGGGAGTCACACTTTCTTCTTAGATATATTGAACTTCAAACATCCATCCATCCATCCATGGTAGCACATAATGGTAAACAGCTATTGAACCCTTCAAGCAACAGATTTTTGAACACAAACAGTGAAGCAATGAGTTTTGTTTGTTTGTTGGAAGGCTGGAACGGATTAATGGCATTTTCATTCATTTCAATTGCAGAAAATGATTTGAGATGTTTGTGATGGAACAGATTAAACCTGTTTCTCAAGGCACCATTGTATTTTTAGAGCTGTCCTTTGCTGTCATGAACCCTCATTATGTATCATGACGTCATCTTTCGAAAATTTACAATCAATACAGTAAATGGGCTGAAAAGAGAATTTTGAGAGGTCCCGTGTTAAAAATTGGGCTCTTGAGCTGACAAAGAAAGAAAAGCCCTCTTTTTTGTAGCATTAGTTACAATCACCGTGCATGTGTTCTGACCTCAAGTCATGTGCACACTTGCCGCTACATGCGTGTAACTGGACCCCCTTTTGCAAGTAGGGACAGGTGTGCCACCACCTGACCACACCCCCAGGCCACACGGCACCTCCTGTCCCAACACCTGTCCCCTTCGTCTGCGCCCCCACCCCACCCCACCCCGCCTGAGAGCATACTACTGCGGCAGGAAGGCAGGTTGCTCGGCTGTGACGAGACGAAGGGGATCGGGTCCGGCTTGAGTATCTGCACAGCTGTCCCATCTGAAATTAAAACTTCAACGAATGTCTATGCGGCATAATCCCAGCCCACATGGTAACATTAATTCAAGGTGGACGGAGTTGGAGAGGTGTATCAAACATTTCGTTGATGTCAGGAACACTTCATTTTTATTATTTTCAAGGCATGATTTATTTATTTATTTATTTATTTATCTATCTATCTATCGTGCAGGATGGACAGAGGTCAGAGAAATCTGTCCTTGTTTCTTTTCATCAAGACGAATGATAATAATGAGCGGATCTCTAAGGTTACTTAAAAGTTCCGCCAGTCATGAATGTAATCTTTGAAAACATTAAATGAGCTCTTGGTTTGAAAAGAATACATCACAATTATATAAAAATTCATTTTTTTAACTCCATCCAGGTTTATATTGGGCCTAATGTGTATATATATCAATTTTGAGAAAAAAAATGAATGAAATTATAAAAGCACGAGAAAATCAATTTGAGAACCCAATTGTAGGTGACCTGGATAACAAATGAATCTCCATATTGTGAGTGTAAATCCTTTGTGACATCACTGTTTACACTTGATGTGTCTAATGTTATCACAGTGATAAGAATGGTGGTCAAATGGATGAAATGAGGCCTCTGTTATAAAAAGAGATGAAACTGTCATCTCCGTGTGTATGTGTGAGTGAGAGAGAGAGTGGGAGTGAGAAAGGGAGGGAGAGGTCAAAGCAGCCTGAAGGCCATTGTAAATTCCTCGCTAGCTCAACCAAAGACATTCTTCTCCGCTGTTTTTCTTTCTAATCTCAATGCTCAGATTACCAGCTAGAGGGCCTGGCCAGATGAGAAGAGAAGAGGAGAGTGGCATGCATGCACGCACATGTGCCCAAACACTGCGCGTGCATACACACACAAACACACACACACAGTCATTCCCTAGATGTATTTATTTTTTTTAAACCGTAGGAAAGCAACCCCCTATGGAGGATGCTGAGAGGATTCCCACATGTCAGCACCCATGCAGTGCCACACAAACACACACGCACACAATTGATACTTGTTGGAAGCCACCAATAAAAACCTTTCCAGATGGGCATACATTACTTTCACTGACATGGCTGACAAAAAACAACAAAAAAAAAAAAAACAGTGCTGGTACCATTTAAAACCAAAGCGAGGTACTTCCAGACCAATAATAGGGCCTTATAGCCCTCTTTCTGAGTGAAGTCAGCCAAGGCAAGAATATCCAGACTTATTTGACCAGGTAAATCAATTGAGAAACAATTCTTCGTACCATACGTGGCTTTGTCTGAAAAATTGAAGCAATGGCCAGTTAATAGGGGAATATAGACCATAGATCACAGATGTGGGCATTGAAAGAGCAACATCCAGTTTACGCAGAAGCTGTTTGGAGATGATATTTGTTTAAAATATCTCCATAAACCAAAATAGTAAGTATTGCAATTTTTAACAGGGTGTGTTTTTCAGAGTAGGTGAACTACACGTAACTGGTTACAGGTTACAGTGTAGATTACATGTGTATTTAAAAAACGGAGAAAGTGAACTAGTGGGGAAGCCAGAGAAGAGTTGTGAGAGTCTATGTAAGCTTCCAACAGCAAAGGTGATGCCGATTTAGATTTTCAATAGAAATGGGCCTATAGTTGACCCTTGAGGGACGCCAGTTGTCAAGGCAAAAACAAACTCTTTGAACTCGTGGACTGTGAATGACCAGAACCATAGATTAAAGAAGACAGGCACCTCTCTGATAGATTCGAGTCTTCTGAGCGGGATGCTTGGAACGTCTGCGTATTGTCATTGCCATAACAGTTTTCTTTACACTGAGAACTATGTATTTGCTGATCCTTCCAAAGTGATCATTTTAAAAGAAGAAAAAAAAACAACATACTAATGATTAACCCTGACCCCCAAAAAGTCAATAGGTACTTAAAAAAGCCGTATCTCACCCAGAACCCAAACAGCTGCATAATCCCAGCAGGGTTGATCCCTGCCGTGACAGGGTGCAGTAAGGTGCTGCAACAGCTGTCGCCCCGCAAACTGTCACACCCCATCAGTGTCTCCGTCACCACTTTCCATCATTTCCCTCTACAAAAGTTTGCTAGCTTAATGCTAAGACAAACAAACAAACAAACTACCAGCACATCCCACACTGATTGACAGCAATTCTTCACTTTATTCAAAGCTGATGTGCTCAGCCAGCATGACTCCAGACGCTCCAACAGGTGTGCAGAGAAAAGAGGGAGAAATGATGTGAATGCTGATGAGATGAAGAAAAAGGAAGGAAAGAAAGCAGGACACCTGTTTTTTTTTTTTTTTGCTCCTGCGAGCTGAAGCTTGCTTGCACTGCCTCGCCCAGATCAACACGTCTCACACCGCCCGCTCAGCAATGCGCGAGAGTGCGAAGGTCAATTTTCAGACCACAGAGTCAAATAGACACTAGGATCAGTCAAGGGAGGCTAGTAATTAGACTGGCTAATTACAGATAGCAATAGAACGCTGTGGGCCCCTTAGATTTAACGTTTTCCTCTTCGGATTGATTCATAGTGATGGATGCTTACATTAAAGTGAGCTGCGAGAATTAAGTTAGCATTTGAACGTGAACTGGAGGTGTCATTTGAAGTATTCCAGTGTTGTTTTCTTTAAATATCCTTCCCATCCCCACACCCAAATATACACAACCAATGCGGTCATCCGATCCCAGCAGAGTGAGGGACCACCTCAAACATTTCTGCGGCTTGGAAGGTCCTTGTTGCAAAGCTCCCTGCACCTCCAATCTTACAACGGCAGCAGGCAGGCAGGCAGGCAGGCCTGCACAGCGCTCTGTGGCTCATTAACCTCCCACTGGAGAGACTTGGGGGTCAGGGGCATCAAAGTGGCAGGATCACTGCAGACTCACCCGGCAATCCTACCATGGGGGTCTGGAGCCACAGCGTCTCACCCCCTAATGAGAGGCCGTGACACACACGCACACATCCACATGCAGGTTAACCCTTCAGACCAGCTGGAAAAGAGAGTCTGACATGAAGGTTCCTATGCCCCACCCCCACCACCACCTAGTTACACCTCTGTCAAAATTTCACACATTCCAACCACCTGGTGCACCTCACACTGTCACTACTAGCCCGGATGGTGAATTAGCTTAGTGTTTCCTGATCATTATTGAACCAAAGAATTATGAAACACTTTGTAAAAAGGGTTGTGTCCATTTTCCCACTGTGAGTTGGTTTTAATATTACAATTCAGAATCCTGAAAAGAACTACTTTAAACCCCTCGCAGTCTGTGAAGGGTGTTGGTAAACATGCAGTTTTTACCAATAAGACTCCGGGGACCTTTTTGCCACAGGAGTTGGATTTAAATATTTTAGTATGTGCTACCAGACACCTATTCAAAAATATTTCTAAAGAAATTATTGCTCATTTTCTTGATAAGGGATTTCTCCCCAGATTCGCCGACTACATTTCCTGATTTAACTTGGAGTGGCAATAAACAGGCTTACCTGGTCTAATGGGCAAGAAAAACACTGCCATCAGTCAATCAGTGCAAATGAAGGGAAGCGGCAAACACAACGAAAGGTGTGAGGGAGGTGTGTGGGAGTAGGCAGAGAGAAAGGGAGGACAGACATGTTTTCGGGAAGGGGAAGGGAAGGCAAGTGCAGCAATGGGAGGGCGGGGAGGGGGTGCAGAAGCACCTTGCAGCAGCTGGTCTCAATTACCGTCTGTGTGTGTGTGTGTGTGCGTGTGTGTGTGTGTGAGTGCGTGAGTGAGTGTGTGTAAGGTTGAGGCATCACAGAGGGAGGGCTGAGACCACTGGCGCCAGGAGGGGAGTAACAGGTCAGAGAGGATGAAGATTATAAAAATACTAGCAGGCTGATGGCCTTGGTCCTGCTTGCGCATTTTGTGTGCATGTGTGTGTGTGTGTTGGTATTCCTCTACATACCAACCCACAGTGCCACAGGATGAGGAGGAGTGTGTGTATGTGTGCGTGTGTGTGCCCACAATGAACATAGTGGTGTGTCCATGATTACATCCTGTACAACCATATGTAATAACATTAACCAGTGGTGGGAAATACCCATCCATCCATTATCCGGCTTATCCTCAGGACGGTCGCGGATGGTGGCAAGTAAACTACTAACCAGAATTATTTTTGCTATTGTATTGAAGTAGATTTTTTTTTCATATATCCATATGGTTCATGTTTTTTTTTTTACTTTTAGTCCCAACGTGTAAAAACAGATATTTTTCCTTTCTATTCCTGCCTTTGTTTGCATTTGAAGACAAACGAGTTACTTTTTTCAGTACAAGCACTATGAAAATTATTAAACGTTATACAATTGACAGAAAACACTCATATTATTTTATAATTGACAGTAAGCGTCCAGTTTTACTTTTGCACTTAAGTCCATCCAAATCACTGATGGTGGAGTGAAACGACATGAACATTTGACTACGAGTTCCACTCCTGGTTAAATTAAAAGGTGTCATCTCATTTTATTGTTTATAACGTATAATAGACTGACAATGCTACATGTCAGATGTTATTGAAATAATTAATTCCATTTCCCCACTAGCTCCAATTAAGTTTCATGTATAAAGGTCACAAGTTTGGGATCGTCGCTGTGTCTAAGGCGCCCCCTGGCGTTCAATGCTTTTTATTACAAGAACACCACTTCGCTGTAGATAAGTGTCGCCGTTGTGATTACAAGGACAAGATTAACGAGAAACAAATAACAGTTCATATTATGGGCACTTAAGAACAATATCAACCCCGCATGAACCCAAGTGGCAAGTAAAATAAATATGCAGATCAATGCCATAAGTAAATACTTCACGTTTTGTTTGCGTGGTTAGTAAATAAATGGCAGGTTTCAAAGCTTACAATCATCATACACCCTCCACTGTTTCATAAACAAGATTAAAATCAAACAGTCTGCTTCCAAAGAGAAGATGACAGACACAAAAAAGTCAATTATGTCCAAGGCATGCTTGAATTGAAATGTTTAATTTCCAAACTGTTTATACCTGCAATCACTCAGTACCACACTCTTTGAATGATCTTTTTTTTTTTTTTTTAACCCGGGATCACGAGAATATTTATGGGGTATATAAATATGTTAAATTCACACGCACAGACAAATAAGAACTGATATTGCAGAAGGAACAAAAACCCTCCCCAAACATTTCCGATAAAACAATTGCACTCAAACTTTCAAATAAAAGGTAGATGCATGCAAAACACACAAACAGCAACTGGCTAATATTGGGAGACCCTTAACAATCATGATTGTATTTATACTCCATGAAGACGCTCTGCAATTAATGGAAAATTTAATTTCCTATTTTTTGTTTATTGAAAAGCGCAACGTCTTGTGGTTTTATTTTTTACTGTATGATTTTTCTTATGCCACAAATAAAAAATAAAACATAATAAAACCCTTGTTATAAGAACACAAACAAAATAAAGCTGTAATCAAAGGTTCCAATTTGAGTAAAACCCGGCCTAGAAATATTTTTGCTGTGGCAACCTAATTGTTTAAATCTGACTTAGCTTCGTCCCATTCCCTCAAAGTTACAGTACTAGACCTTATCCTTAAAAAGAGACTTGACTGCTTTTTGGTTCGAATGTCCACGGCCCAAATTGTCATCACCTCCGTCTTCTTTTCCGTCCGACCAACTTTTCAAGGGAGTCAGTTCGGGTGCAATTACATCCCCATCCTGCGAGTTAGAGAAACAAGTCATGATGTTTGGAAAGCAAAATTATCAGTTTACCCGAGATAGTCGCACATAAATGTCACCTGAGGCTTTATGAAGTCCCTGATCATGCACCACTGAATAAAGTGCTTTTGTGCTGTGGCCAGGCCCTCGCCATCCGTCTTCTTGTAGTAAACTCGGATCAGTTGCTCTGCAAAGTTTTCGGGCAAAATTTTGGACACCTGATGAGAGAAAGAGAGCCATTAAAAGGTCTTCTGCGCTTGAGCAGCTCAAGCAAATGCTCAATACAATCTTTGGCCACATTCTGACCTGATGCTTGTGTATGGGAATGGCTTTGGTTGGGTCAGTCTTGCAATAGAAACGCATACTGTCAATGGGGTTCTCCTGGTTCATCCCGTAGTCCATTTGGATGACCTAAAACGAAAGGTGATGTCAAAAGATGCGCAACAAAACGAACTAAAGAAAAAAGAAAGTAGGTGAGAAACTCACGCTCACGACAAAGTCTTCAGGCAGCAGAGTGACACCCGGATTGCCCACCTGAGGGACTGACTCAGCCAACTCCGCCTCCCATTCATTAATGGTATTCTTTGCAAGGAGAGAATGGAACACACACACAACAATTGGACTGATCACAATTTTTTTTGTTGGCCCCCAACTGTACTGTACGTCCACTTGGGACAGCTGCGCAATGTGAGGCGAGTCGTATTTTGGATTTTGCATTGTCTGTGTTTGAAGTGTTGTAAACCAACAAACACCTGAGTGACTTTCAGGGGTTTCTTCGCTTGGGTTTGACCCAAATACTTGTAGAGGCGCCGTTGAAGAATGTTCTGTAGAATTTGCCGTGCCTCAGCCAGCTCTGGGTTTGATGAGTGGAGAATTTGTTCAAACACACTATCTACAAGACAGACGGACGGACAGACCCAAGACACACTTAGGAGCACCCCATCATTTGAATGACAATTCCTACATGATGAAAACTGGCCAATTCAAAAATAAATGATAATAGCAAAAATATAAATCAATACCAAAAAAAGAAAAAGAAATACGGGGATAAAAATTAAAATTAAATTTAAAACATATGAGAAAATAAAAGTAAAAAAAATACAAATACATGCTTTAAAATTAAATAACAAAATAATTGCAGAAATAAACACATGTATACAATGAATACATTTTAGATCAATGTAATCAATTGTTTTTGTATTTGTTTTTATTTTCACTTTTATTTATTTTTGATGTTGGCAGTTTTGGCCCTCCATACACATCACCTTGTGTTTATGAATGTGCACAGAGATGCTGGAACTAAACAAGACATTGTTGTTGGGACAAACCTGTCAGCTTGGTGTAGGCCTCCATGTCATCTATGGCTGTGGAGAGCGTGAACATCTTGCCTCCCGAGCCTTGGACCTGAAAGTGTTTATCGGCCTTCAAAAAGGCCTCGTTGATCCTGTATGGACACCATTTTAAGTTTCATTTACCAATAATTTGTATCAAAACAACAACAAGAAATGTTAGAAAAACCAAGTACTCACATGATTTCTATAACGGTGCACACCCTGTGTTGGTAAGCTCTCTTGTGGAGACAGATACGCGTATAGAACAGATCATACAGATTGCCCACTTCCTGTGACAAAAAACACCTCTCGTTTAAAAAGAATTTCTCAATGCAAATAAAGTCCTTCTGTCAGTTTAATGTACTGCTTATGTTGCTGTCCACTAATAGTACCCAGCAACTCTGTCCAAACGCAACCAAACATGAACCAATGCCCAAAAAATTAAAGTCTGCAAATATCATTTAGCTTTAAACTAACATTTAAACGGTTTTATTCCATTGGCGCACTTTGGGAGTTGCATTGTACTGTGTGAAAAGCGCTTTCAAAAGTTTGATTAATCGATTGACAGAGAGGAAAAAAATGTAAGAAAAGCGCTTTGCCAGACTGCAGCCACCTTATCTCGAGTGCAGATGAGCTTCTCCCCATCCACTTCACACACTCTGGCAAACTTGAGGTAGCGACGATAATCCGAGTTGTTCTGGATGCCCAGGTTATGGCAATCCCTGACAAAATAAGAAAAGTTGAACTGAGGGGCAGTATGTGAAAAGGGTATTTACCGCCCAACCACAAATGTCACACCTGGCAAAGTAGTCCCATTTGTCCATGTCAATGCCGTTTCTCTTGTTGGCCACAATTTCATAGAGAAAAGACTTATCCTTGGAACGGCCTCGATAGGGCCACTGAGAAGACTGACAGCACAACATTAGCATCATGCCTTGATCTCCCGTGATGATACTGACAGTGTGTACTACCTGGAGGTCTACAGTTGTGTCCAGAGGTCCTGCAATCAGCTCCTTGATGAAGTCCAGGTCCTCAGGCAGGACCAGGCCATGTTGTTCCATCTGTGGCTTCAGGTCATTTTTCTCCACCAGGTGATCAAACATGTCAAGTGATGCCTTCTCATGCTGTAATTTGATTGTGTCAGATAAACAGTTGGTCATGGGAACAAAACAAAAAAAAATTCCTTCATGAATTTGGGTAATGTCCTCAAAAACATCTAAACATATTAATGGGGGTGTCTAGTTGGGTCATACTCACTGAAATATATTAATTTAATTGCTCTTGAGTTCTGACGTTCCAACTAGTATTTGGTATAGGGAATGTGCTGAAGTAAATAGATTTGACTTGCTCATACACGGTTCCCCAAAAGATATGCTGAAACTACAGAAGTGACACCATCGGCATTTGGGACCTGTGCAGATTTTATCATATTTTTCCATTTGCATTTTTTAAATTCCTTTGCCAAAGACTCAGAACCAATCTGACACTGGAGAAATGTTCAGTCCCGCATAGCCCTCCATATACACTTTTCCTAATTAAGCGCAAATGCCTATTGAACAGGTACAACAGTGTAGGTGTCATGTTACCTTCCAGGAAATATCGGGGCGCGCTTTGGGAATGAATTTGGCATCAAACATGTGCGAAAATGGACCATGCCCTGAGAGGCAAAATGCATGAGACATTCACTTGGTTAATTTCACTTTTACATGGAAACAAAAGGCATTCGATGCGTGGGCTGAACCTACCCAGATCGTGACAGAGCCCAGCAATCTGCACACAAAGGATGTCTCGCTGAGAAATGGAAAGTTCTCGCTGCTTCTCCTTTAGTGCTTTCACAAGTTGTCCTGCTAAGAAACCCACTCTGAAACATTCAAAACAAACCGCATTGTGCTTGTTATTTGGCAGAAACATACAGTAGGGCTTGGCAACTGATGGAATAAATTGACGACGTTGACACATGCCCGATGGAGTGCTCAAAGCGGTTGTGGGACGCTCCGGGGAAAACAAAGTACGTCGCTCCCAACTGTTTGATATTTCGAAGTCTTTGGAACTGAGGCGTATCGATGATCTTGACAAGAAGAGGATGTAGCTCCACGTGTCCGTGAATGGGATCATTAAACACCTGACAGAAGGCAGGACAGCAAACACACAAGTGGAAATAGTTGTACTAAGTTCATTTTGTTTTTACTTGTTAATCACTTCACTGGTTCTTTTATCTCAAACTAAATATTTTAGGTTGCATTACCTGACATGTTTCGGCTTGTACTTCCGAAAAATAAAAAACTTAATGGGTTGTTAAAGAGATTTTAATCATTCACTAAGGTTTCTATTATACTGTGAGTCATTCGTGAGTCATTCAAATAAATGTGTGTCCATTAAACTAATGAGTCTCCTTTGGCAAGAAACATAAGTGATAGGGTTGACAACTTATTTTGATTTTATGATTATATTGAAGTGTTGACTTGCTGTACACTTCAGTTGTGCTCCACCCAGAGTTTAAACATCTGCTAGCTGACCATTGTGAAGATAAAGAGATAAGACCACCTCTGTAGCTTACTGGAACCAGACTGCAGAGACGACCCCAGCTTTCACAAGCTTTCACAAAATAAAGACATGTTCTGCACACTCCACCTTCCTTATTGAGAATAACTACGATTGCGGCGGGAGCAGAGTTCTGAGCGGCTTTCAAGCACTTTTTTGTTGCACAAAATTGATGCTGGCTCTCCCCACTTGCAAGCGTAAAATGTGTGGTTCTTGCATAATTTCAATTTTCCAGAACTACTCATACCCCACCTGTTTTTCCATAGTTTCTTAACTACTCCTTACAGTCCCTTGCAATTTATCCGAAAAATCCAACTTGTTTGTATGGTTGTTCTTATAGAACACTTGAAAGTGAAGTGTGAATGAGAAAATACCTTATTTGTTTGAGGACCCTCTTCTATGTGCCCTAGCTTGCTCAGACTGTGTAGAATCCGAAGTTGATCACCAACTGGCCTTGACAAAAAAAAGTTATGCTTACCAGCACATTGAAAGAAAAGTTGCATGGGGTTTATTTGGTGCACCACATATAATTTACAGCTGTCATCCTACGATCCCACGAGCGGTCCAAGTACGAGTACAGCGGGCTCAATTTTTCTGGCGGCGGGGGGTGGGGGGTGGGGAGGGGGGGGTCTGTCTTATGTTGAGACTGATGAATGAGGAAGGACAGGACATACTGATAAGAAGAAAGAACGGCTTGCCCTTTCTGTTTGTTTAAAGAAGTGTTTTCGAGCCTTTTCTCATCCAAGGCACACCTTTTCTCTGGAAAAAAATCTAGAGGGAAACCACCAGCAAAAATCTTGTTCCATCATGTTCTATATTAAAATTACTAATAATATATGGCGTTGAATTGAATGAATTGTATTAAATTGTATTTCTTATTTTTAATAAAAGTGGCAGTTTTTAAAACGTTTTCAGACAGTGAAAGGAATGTTTATTTTTTCAACTGATTGTGAATCAAATCCAATATAACTGACAATCACAACAAAGTCATGTTTTAAGAGCCACTGCTGTTCTGGAAGCAGCTGACTGGTTTACCACAGGTGTCGCGACTCGTCTGTGTTCCTTATTGTTGTGTAAATTGTCTGTTTGTGTATGCTTCTGTCTTATGTTGAGACTGATGAATGAGGAAGGACAGGACATACTGATAAGAAGAAAGAACGGCTTGCCCTTTCTGTTTGTTTAAAGAAGTGTTTTCGAGCCTTTTCTCATCCAAGGCACACCTTTTCTCTGGAAAAAAATCTAGAGGGAAACCACCAGCAAAAATCTTGTTCCATCATGTTCTATATTAAAATTACTAATAATATATGGCGTTGAATTGAATGAATTGTATTAAATTGTATTTCTTATTTTTAATAAAAGTGGCAGTTTTTAAAACGTTTTCAGACAGTGAAAGGAATGTTTATTTTTTCAACTGATTGTGAATCAAATCCAATATAACTGACAATCACAACAAAGTCATGTTTTAAGAGCCACTGCTGTTCTGGAAGCAGCTGACTGGTTTACCACAGGTGTCGCGACTCGTCTGTGTTCCTTATTGTTGTGTAAATTGTCTGTTTGTGTATGCTTCTGTCTTATGTTGAGACTGATGAATGAGGAAGGACAGGACATACTGATAAGAAGAAAGAACGGCTTGCCCTTTCTGTTTGTTTAAAGAAGTGTTTTCGAGCCTTTTCTCATCCAAGGCACACCTTTTCTCTGGAAAAAAATCTAGAGGGAAACCACCAGCAAAAATCTTGTTCCATCATGTTCTATATTAAAATTACTAATAATATATGGCGTTGAATTGAATGAATTGTATTAAATTGTATTTCTTATTTTTAATAAAAGTGGCAGTTTTTAAAACGTTTTCAGACAGTGAAAGGAATGTTTATTTTTTCAACTGATTGTGAATCAAATCCAATATAACTGACAATCACAACAAAGTCATGTTTTAAGAGCCACTGCTGTTCTGGAAGCAGCTGACTGGTTTACCACAGGTGTCGCGACTCGTCTGTGTTCCTTATTGTTGTGTAAATTGTCTGTTTGTGTATGCTTCTTCTCACTTCTTTCCGAATGTGTTTTTTTTTCTTTTTTTCGCTCTCCGTGTGTTTATTTTGCTCCCTCGATTTCATTTGGTTTTATGCAAGGACTTTATCTGACAACAAACAGGAAGCTCGGTATTATTTGTATATTCCAAATAATGTTGTCAATCAATCAACCAACCAAAATGCACAATAAATCCAGGTTCTGCTGTCGAACTACATGCCGGGGCTTCCGTCAGTCGCCACTCTCGACCACACTGAAAAGCTGAAAATGTGTCGATGCAGCACAATCAGATCGCCACAACGGGAAATGGGAAATGTCAAGATTCTCTGATTGTCCACAAACGATCAGCAAGTGGCTGACCAGGCCTTGTGCTAACTGACCAGTGCTTTGCTCTCCGTAATTATTATTGGACAATTTCCCACCGCACAGCACAGCTGAACAACTCTCACCGCACACCAGTGTGCAGCAGCACAATGGTTAGAAAACATTGAGTTCAAGACTTACTTAATGCCCATCTTCTCCAGATCATCCTTCTTGAGATAGCGCAGCACGGCACCGGTGATTTTATGATCTGACGACAAAAAAGTGTCTTTGTTGTTGCCACTGACCAGCAAGTGATGTGAGCTACAGAAAAGCAAGTGCAGACGCAAAATTGAATGATGACACTAACCCGTAAATGCAGTTTCATGCTCTCCAAGACCTTCTCCTCGCAGGTAGTGGCACGTTTCTACTATTCCCCACTGGGAAACGTCCGAGTTTTGCGTCCGATACACTGACGCTTTCTTCCCCGGCGTTTGGAAACTATCTCCGGGGCTCGCTGTCGCTGAACCTCGTTTGCGACTCGCCATGTTGAGAAATGAACCCACTACAAGACATGAAGCACATCAAAATGATTTGTCAAACAGAAAGGTGGGGCCAAATGAATCAACGTAAACTGTGGGTGTCACACTTGGCAAGAACAAAGTTGCTGCCTCGAATAACTCAAAAGACCCGGGCAAGCGAAAAAAAAAAAAAAAAGGAACTCCCCGGTTTCCGCTGCTGTTCTTGAGATCTCAAATACGGTTTATTCACAAAGTAGTTGTTATCCGGTTACAGTTTTCAAAATAAAACACATTGCCCTTGACCGCACCCGTGTTTTAAGTAAAACACTATATTGTAGCTTTGCAGTTAAACATTTCGATTGATAAAAGTGTTTATGATGCAACCTCAAGTTTCACATGAGTCACAGGCGAGATTCTATTTGATAAATCAGGGAGATTTTTATTTGGATTTATTTTATATACCAACAGTAAATGCTACTTCTGGTTGTTTCTGTCACACACCCGACAACTTAATCCAGGGTGCTTGTCATTGGTTAAAATGCAATTCCCTGATTCTTCCTAAAAAAAATCTCTCACAGCATTCGGGCTTGAAAATTGTAGTTTATGTAAACAAGGTTGCCCCATAATAATATATAGCCGTGTCGGAAATTAACAGAGTGAGAGAAAAAAAACGTTTTGGCGTCTTTCACAAATTTTCTTTTTCTGCATATAAATGCTCTACGTGGTAATATTTGGATTTCGGACTACATGTTTTACGTAGTTTATAGAATACAAGCTTTTACTTGTACATATTCCTATCAATAGCAAAATAAAAAGGAATCGATAATCTTGCAGTATCTTCTCCCCACTAAGAGTTGTATAATAAATAATCCTTTGCCAAAACAAAAAATGACAACATACAGAACAAATACACCGAGTTTGGTGGGTGAATCTAAATATCTGATACCAGAGACAGACCACAGACAGACAATTCTGTTTCACTTTCTCATTTTTTTATCTCAATAGTCTTTTATTTGTCTGAATGTGAGCAGATCATAAAGCGTTATCTACTTCTGATAGCAGCAACAAACAGCACTGAGCCATTAGAACCTATTCACATCCATGTCACACCACGAAGAAGCATACTTTTAAATCTCATATTATGCGACACTGCTCCAAACAAACATGCTGTGGACAAAATACTTAAATTCTCCTTTATTCACAGATTTGAAAAAGCACTCCTCATAAAAATAGCACAAGAAATTATAACTACACAAACGCCCACACATTATTATACAGCTCAAACAATGCATCCGGTTTGGGAAAACGCTGCATGTTTGTTCAGGACTTCTACTGCTGCAAGGATAAAAAAAAAAAAAAAAAAAAGAGCCGTGAGTGAGATATACACACTATTTATTAAGGCAATGAGATTATTCAGTCACAGCAGTGAAGTATGTTTCTCACCTTGGCCTTCTGGCTCTGGACAGGGACGTAGAGTTTGAACTCGGCCGGGAGCTCATCCTCAGAGTAGAGCCTGTCTGAGAAATATACCCTCCTGATACGACAGTTAGCATGAATCTGAAAGACAAGCAAGTCACATAACACAATTGTCGGTGGGCTAGCATTTATGTCAAACTTTATTAAATATGCCATGTATAATTGAAGAGGTTCTTTAAATCAGAACAAATGCAAATAATGCATTTAAGAAAAAGACCAAATACAGGAACAAGCAATCAATAATTTCTTTTTGGGGGGTTGACATACCGCATGTGATTTTTTTCCCCAGCCTTAGCGCATTAAAAATGGCATTCACAGACACTGTAATGTCCTTTTTAATTTGATTAATTGCTCAGCTCATTGTACTGACCGCTATTTGCAACTGTTCAGAAATCTCCTCACCTTAACCTATGCCCTGTTAGTGTAACTTGAGTCAAATTCCAAATTGCGCCACTTGTACTCATTGTAACATGCAAGTGTATAAATATCGAACAAATACAATCGGGCAAAGTCACCTGCACACGCAACGTCTCAATATAGTTGGTTCCGTAGGCTCTTCTGGTGAAGTCTGAGAGATTGAACTGAATCTGGTTCCAGCCATCATCAAGTCTCATTGGCATGGTGCAGATGAACGGCTTCACTCGCGTCGTGCTCTGGTAGTTACTCGCTCTAAACCGCCGTCGAACATTTTTATCATCTAACACCTGAATGGAAAAATGTACGAGGACAAGAGCAGAGAGTGTCAATTCTGCCTCTCTATTGTCAACACACGAAACGTTCTCATATCTGTACCTGAACTTCGAAGGTGAAATATTTCTTTAAGTTTTTGATGATCATTACAAGAAAAGGCAACTTGATACCCAGTGTCTTCTTTGGGTCAGCTGGACAGGTGATATAGGTAGTACTGTAGGGAGGACAAAAATGATTAACAAAGGAATGTCAAATGAAATGTTGGCACAAAGCAGACAGCATGGGTCTAAAGATGACCTTCAGTGGACACACACCTGACGTTTGTACCTTCGACCTCCAACACCAGTGAATGAATGTCGTTATCTGTAATTCTCTTGATGTGACCATTCCGTACCTTGTCAACAAGAATAAAACACAGTTGTAAAGTCATAAAACAATATATTTTGAAATCCAGCAGCAATGTTACTCTCAAATGCAGGGTGCAGACAGGTTGAGAAGCGTTGCTTTACAATGAAACTACAATAATTACAGCTCATCCATCTATTAGCATTAGCGAAAGGCACAATGAATGAAGCTAACGACTTCGTCAAAAAGTTTACCTTCTTATCCCATATCTGAAGCGGTTTGCTACCGATACTATATAGAATAGAAAGAAATCCACTTTGGAACGTGTTTTTGAACATGATTTTCGCGTTCTGTACGGGTCCTCCGTACGGGATTACTGAGCTGCGACAACACGCTCCACTTGGCTCCGTTTCCGTCCCCGCTGTTTCCGTGCAATGCAACCAAAGCGTTCCGTCGTGGAAACTGAGCGTCTTGGCCAGATATAGAATGAATAAAATAATGAAACGCCAACAAGCTTCGTCGTAATCTGGAATTTCAGCGCATTTTTCTCCCAGAGTTGCAAAACACCCGCTGTTTTTGGTGTTGCTAGGAATCTTCCATTGTTGCAGTGTTCCCTCCGGGTTTTTATCCTTGAAGCACTTTGGTCTCCCCGGGCAACCGTTTGGAAAACAAACGGAGATAAATTCGCGACAAACGTGTCCGATTACCTTTCCAGAAACTCATAAATAGTGATTTGTACTATGTTGCAATTGTGCCTTAAAATGGTGTTACGTTGCGTTAAAGGAAGAGAATGTAAAAGAAACCGTTGATTTTGTTCTCTTCTTTATATTTGATCGTCCTGTATGTCAGCACAATCAACAACCACAAGGTGGCGCAAAAGTCAATTAAATACCTTTTTTCCCTTCGTGTTCGAGTGATGTTGAAAGACCCTTATTTTGGAATAATATACAACGTTTGTCAGAAATATTTCAGCCCTGGTGTCAGAGTATATTTTAGACCCAAACAACAAGTTTCCCTCTACAGTGTGGGCCAGATGATATCGCTTGAGCATCTGACATTTCCTGACTGAGAAGAGCATCACTATGCTGAGGCCACCCTTCTTACCCAACCTGGCTATATGAATTTTTTTCTCCCTTTACCTAGTCCAAGTTGGTCTTCAAGAAGAACCATTATGAAGACGTCGACGACATCAAGATCAAGCCTGTTTAAACGTGCGCGAGACTGAGGATTTACTAGAAAGGAAAGACTCAAATTGTCATCAGCATGATCTCAACAAGGACAATGACTTGATTTTTGTTTTTGTTGAGCCATTATATTAGATTATTTTACTTTTGTAGTGACTTGTTTGAAAATAAAGACTATTATTTTGCAATTGAGTGCAACGATTTAAAAGATCTTGCTTCCATTTGGCAATTTGCTACACATCAAGCCTGCCCGCATTTCAAGTCATTATACTGGATAACATGTCCCTGGTGGTCTAGTGGTTAGGATTCGGCGCTCTCACCGCCGCGGCCCGGGTTCGATTCCCGGTCAGGGAACTCAACTTTTAGCTGTAGCTCAGTTGTAGAGTCTTCGTCTCCACATTTACAGGTTGTGGGTTTTATCCTCATTCCTTGTGACCGTGTCAAAGTGTCCTTGAGCAAGACACTGAACCCTTGATTGCTCCCAGTGGCCCATGGCAATATCCCCCACTAGTAGAATATCTTAACTTTGTTGTATATCAGTCGTACAATAAAGTCATTCTATTTAAAATTCAGCAATCAGTGTGAATGAAGAAAATGCCTGCTTTTGTTCACCCAATAATACTTTCTCCTCACGTGCGGAAGTAACAAATAAGAAAGCCTCTTGGCTGCAAGTCTTAGCCATGAACTGCTTTCACCCTACTTTGCACCAGTTATTAGTGGAGATTATTAGAATGTCTTACATATTTAAGTGCTCAGGACAATTAGCCGATGCTGTTTATGGAAAATAGATGGAAAATAGTCACTACGATTTAACAGCAGCTCGCACATGACTTTCTGAGCTCCTTGAGGCTGCTCAGAAATCTTGTGAATAAACAACCCCAAGAAAGCTGATATAAAACTATAATTCGTGCACACAGGACACTCCAACCTAGCCTATCACTTCAAATACTTTCAGTTATGTAACTACGTGCGACTGTTTGGAGATAATAATGTCGTTGCTGTGTGAGTGAGCCAAGTGTCAGAAGCATGGCTGGCTTATCTATGTGTGTATTAAAACAGGCAAGTTTTACTAGATATGACTTAATGCTTGTGTGTTTTATTGGTGAATACACTGTTTTTTGTCGTTACACGACAGTATCGAACATGTTTATTTCACATTAGAAGGATTAGAATCAACCAGTGAAACTCACGAAACATGACTGAACCATTGGACATGAGTGCTTCGTGTTAGAATATTTGATCCAAAGCCAATTATGGAAACAAAACAGAGCTTCTGTTGTCAGTGCCTCGCACATTTTACCCACTTGTGGTCCCCACAAATAATGAACACAAAAAAAAAATTAAAAAAAAATAGATATTTGCCAGTCTACCAAGTCTAGGCCTACTTCCACTTCCAATTAGCATAGTAATTCTGAAACCTGATCAACACATGGCAATTTATATACTGTGCTGTCTCAAACACAGTTTCCATTAACTGTGGAGAAAGAACAAATTAGCCAAGATGCAGGAAAAAACATATTTCTCATGAAACACACTTTTACACAGAATTGCACAAATATCCTGCATGTTCTGATGGTTGAGACGAATGCAATTTGTATGATGTCTTTTGGGCTTTTTGATGTTAACGGTTGGTGAATAGTAATTGTTTATATGATATTGACACATTGGTGTGTGTGGCATTCAAAAGCCATAGTGCAAAACTCATTTGAACATAAAATGAGTTATAACATCCAAACAAAGGGAGCAGCAGTGTGACTGGTTTGTGGTTTGAGTCCCACCTGGAGAAATTCCAGTGACCCATTCGGGGAAAAAGTGCTTTACTTTAGCAGCACTCAAATGCAGTTCTTCGATCCTGTAAATATAGAAGTGCTGTTAAAATGGGGAAATGACTGCTCAAAGGTAAAGTTCCTGAAAAGTGAAAATAAATGTCTTGTAAAAGGCAAACCACATGTAAACCAACCTGTCAAATGTGAATGATAATTTTTTTTTTGCAAAATAAGGCTTCAAAACTGTGAATAATCAAGCTTTTGTCTGTGCTCTCAAAAATCAGATAAACAAACTGAAAAACAGTTTAACTCTTCAGCTCCACAATTCAGTTCTACATTTTTGTCAGTCTTTGCACATAAATTTAGGAATTATTTTATGACAAGAACAGCATCTTTAGAATCAATTATATGATTTCCCTTGACAGGGTCTTTAAATTAGCCACCGCATGATCACCACTTGGTCTCACTTGCTTCACTTTCACCTGCTCCATCTCTCAGATCCTCCTCTGAGTTACATGTGCTGTTCTGCACCCCCTGGCAAAAAACCTCACGGCGCGATTGTGTGCTGAAGTCCAGTAGGTCGAAGGAGTCGCTCGAGAAAAGGCTGTCCTCGCTCACCACGCTTGAGGGGCGGCTTTGGTGTCCATCGGCCCCCATTTTGACCCGGAGGAACTGTTGGAGAGTGTCTGGAAATAGCGGCGGTGAGCACTGTTCCTCCGGAAGGTCCAGACTGCGTGAGAACTTGCCGTTCCGTTTGAGAATGCCCTTTCGTCTTCTCACCGCCTCTGTGCGCATGGTTGGACTGTCCTCTGCTGCTGGGACAAACGTGTGCTGTTTTTTCAAGCGGGAGTTTTCAGAATCATCCTCTTGGACGCCTGGTCTGGACTCTCTTCCACGTGATGAGGAGACATAACCTGTCTCCCCTTCATTAAGGTTTTTAAGTATCCCCTTTTTGGGCATTTTAGAGGAGGGCTGTCTGAATGTACTGGGAGATGACAGACTGGTGGATAGGACTTCAGCATCAATGTGACCAAGTGCATGTTTTTGATAAAGATGGGGATCAACGGAACCCGAGTGGGGACTTTCTTTGGAAGGGCTGTGCAAAACAGAGTCAAAGCTCCTCTGGTGTTTCAGAATACTTTTGGGTTTCTTTCTTTCTCCGGAGGAGGCGGAGCCAGAAGTTGCAGCACCACCACAGGCTCCTTGTGTAGTCTGCGGAATAGCGTTCTCCTTGCGAGACTTTCGGACGTTGGACGTTCCTCCTCGCGTTCTTCCTCCTCGCTCAGCCCGGAGAGGCAAGCTGAAGTAACGCTGATGATGGGGATCAGCAGCCAGATTGCCGGAAACCCGATTCTGCCAGTCAATGTAGCGAGCCAGGAGGGGGGAGGGACAGTCCGGGTGGGCTGATGAAGCGCAATCGCACACGCTCTCCTCGTATCCCCAGTTCACCCACCAGTGGTTGGCTACGTCCTCGATCGTGGCCCTCTCGTCCACACGCACCGTCAACAGCCAGTCGATAAGAGCGCAGGCGTCTGGGGGTGGAAGAAAAAGTCGAGAGTCATTTGCAATGTCACACGCCAATACATAGATAAATAAATAGAGCTCCTACACCTCTTTGATATTTTTTAGAGTTTGTATTTACCAACTTCAGTAGTAACATTGAAGTAACACAATCAAGTGCCACTATTCGATAATTGTGTTTTAATAAAAAAGACATTGTAAAAGTGCACCTGAGGGGGGGTTGGGTCTTCGATAGCGACCGTGGCATATCTGCTCTTTGAGGATGGAGTGACTGACTCCATCAAATGGCATACTGCTGTACACCAGTGCGTACAAAAGCACACCCAGCGCCCAGCAGTCCACCTGGCACACACAGGTATAATGCATAATAAAGCAAAGCGAGGAGAGTCTCTGTCCCCAAAATGCACGGGTGCACTCAGTGAATGGGACAATCAATGATTGCCACCAAAATATTCCGTTATTAATAGCTCATTTCGTTTTTCTGCGCCAATTTGCTTCCTCCATGTTATTCTGACCCACCTCTGGTCCCTGGTAGGGCAGCCCACTCACTATTTCTGGGGCGGCATAGAGCGGACTTCCACAGAAGGTCTGCAGCAGAGTGCCTCTTTGGTACTGATTGGAAAGGCCAAAGTCGGCCAGCTGCAAAGTGAGCAAGCGTGAACGTATTGTTAAAGACGTAAAAATGATGCATTGTAGACACTTGTGAACACATAAAACGGTGATTTTATATCAAAGCCTTTTCGTGGAAGAAATTTAATAAAAAACTATGACCGTTTTATATTTGTTAATACATGGAGAAGAAGATACGTGAGGTCCAAAAACGTCTGACTGCTCACAGTTTGTCACGTAATGGAACAATCATGAGGACCACATGCTAACATGCTCAGTCGACTCTTTATCTAAAGAGATTATTACCATGCACACGCCAACACGCTATCAGTGTCTGAGCGGGTAAAAATAGTCAACACTGCAGCTTCACTTCCGCGGCGGCTGTGGGATGACGATTACACACATTTGTTTTGGAATAACAACAACCACAGTTGTTATTGTTGTTATTACAAAACTGCGTAACGTTGTTCTAAAATGCACAACTGATGCTTACAAGACCGTAAGGTGAACTATGACACACCTAAAGAAACAGTAGTAACATTAAATTTATTAAAGTTGTTAAACTAGCGGCAAGGTGGAAGTCAACCAGCTTCGTGGATTGCGTTGTGCTGATTCCACTGTACACCGCTAAAAAACAAATACAGGACGTAATCATCACAGTCTGACTCATTGCCATTACGCAGCTGCTTCTTCTTGTAGACACACAAAAAAACGTCCACGTATTGCTCACTTCCTTCTGCTGGTAACAGTCGAGTTAGTTGAAGCCAAGGAGTGGAAACAACCAAGTCCAGCTGAGCAGTCTCCACATGTGCTCACTTAAATTGCAACCTTTGTTTGCTGCAATTGCCAGAGGATTCTTTGCATTCCCTTCACAGCTGCCATATATGGAATGAAATATCCAAATAAGGCAGGGAATAACTTTTTGATTTTAAGCCTTGGGACTATATTTGTACTGGTTGTGGTTTCTTGGCTGAGTAACCCACATAGCCCAAATCCATCAGTCAATATTTTATAAAGCTGAGGACTAAAGACAACACACTGAATTAATCTCATAATCAGCTTTTGTGATTCATGTATTCTTGATTGATGACCCCCCCAACCAAAAGTGATCAATTTCTAGATGCTGCTGCTTTTCCATACCTTCACATTCAGATCTTGATCCAAAAGGATGTTCTCCAGCTTAAGGTCTCGATGCACAACACCGTTCTGCAGGAGATCGCAAACAACCATCATGTTTCTCTCAGCATGCAATCATAATGTTCTCTTGAGGTTTATCAAGTTTGAGCCAACTTTTTGTGCTGCTGCCTTGGCAGATATATATTTTTTAAGCAGACTATACAACTAATGAAAATCTGAATCGGGAAGACATGTGGTTTGCTCTTGTTTTGGTTTTGAATGTGAAGATGCTGCTCAATGCAGGGGCGGATCTATTCTAGTGGAATCCAGGGCTGCTAACCTCCCCCCCAATCCTAAAAAAGTCAACAACAAAAATCTTTTCAGCTACTTTTTTTTTTTGCAATGAGTTACCGTTACAAGTCATTGGCTAACGAGCACATTACATTGTTAATTACATCCAGCAGATTTGAATATAAAGAGCATCAGCAATGCGAAATTTTAGCCACACAAGTGTTGCTTGATTCTATTAATCATGTAAATTCGACTGAAGAGTGACTCACGAGGAATTATTTTTACTCATCTCAACAAACTCTTGCCATGCCCTGCATGGTGGAGCGGAACATTCAATAATTCATTCACACTTGAACACTCAAGTCTATTTTGGGGCAATGTCTTCGGCGCACAAGGCGGAGAAAATCCTCCTTCCTGAACACTTTAAAGCTGTAAAAGCAGCATGATAAGCTCTGTATTTAACGTGAGGGGTTCTTGAAAGAAATAGTAGAGCTGCTAAAAGGAAAGGAATGTAACAAGAAACGATGATGCTCACTCGCTTAACTCTGACAACAATGCACTTGTAAATAAATCGACTCATTTTCTAGCACAGGTTGATGTGAAAATAATCTAAACCAAATGAGTCCTCTGAAGTGCCTACATCAACATGGAAGTTGAAATAAAGCTGATTAAATAAAACGTGCTTTGTTAAATGTGTCAGTGTGTGACTGTACGCATTCAATCTCTGCCTAATGCGCTCTTAACCCAAAGAGAAGTGAAGTCAATTTTTTTTTTCCTGCAGGATTAGGATTTAACAGATTTATCAGTGCTGTATTTGCTGGCAGGGTTGAATGCTGCTGTAATTCATCTCGAGCCAAACACATTAAACGACGACGGTGCAAGTTGCCGTGCGTTCGATGTGTGCGTCTGAACCTTGTGGCAGTAGTGGACAGCCGATGTGATTTGCCGGAAGATGCTCCGGGCTTCTGTTTCCGCAAGTTTCCCCTTGCCCAGGATGTAATCGTATAGCTCGCCTTTGCTGGCGTACTCCATCACGATCACAATTTTATCGCGGCTCTCGAACACTGCAGTGACACAGGGGAGACATTTGAGATCAATTTCACTTGCAAAGAAAGAAAATTGCAAAGGTCATTAAATATTAAGAGGCTGGAATCTCGGAAAGGCCAGATCAATATGACTCTAATAAAATAAACTGTAGATTGGTGTGATTTGACTCCAAGTTTTACAAGTAAACTAAATTACAGGATGCTAATTTTGGAACATTGCTGGTTCCTTGTTGACAGACAATGGATTTGTATTGAGTATTCATAATGCCATAATAATCATTACCCTCGAGGAAGCGTATGATGTAGGAGTGCTGGAGCGAGGAGGTAATCTCAATCTCCCTCTGGATGTGAATTTTGTCAAGGTCGTCTGTGATGCGCTCCTTACGGATTGTCTTGATGGCCACCTGAGAAAAGAAACGCATATTAAATGGTTGTGGACGTTTTTCAAAATTGGAGTTATTGTTTTCAATTTTGGCTATGTGAAGCCCTTTGAGACTGTTTGTGATTTAGGGCTATACAAATAAACTTGACTTGACTTGATTGTTTGACTGATTTTTAGCTTTGACTTACAAGCCAAAAAAACAAATCTTTTTTTTATAACTATTGCACAACAATTAGTTTCCCCCCTTCAGCCTTCCTTATAAATTCACTCAAATCAAACGAATAAAAGAATCAATTTCATCCATTTGCTAAACAGGCAGACGGAGACAAAGACAAGAATCAATACCAGTGATATGATGATGCTTACATGGACATAAATACAATCCTTGGGTATTAGAGGTGATTATGGGGGTTTAAATCCTGGATGACAGCTGCACTCTTCACACTCCTTTCCTTAATCCTGAGCACTTACTGTACCCCCAAATGGGAGGCAGACACGCGACACGTGAACAGACCCTCCACAACAACATCTCTGGACAGGACACCTCGTTCCAACAGCATGAGATGCTCCCAACAGATAGTAGAGCATTTTATTTAGTAACACACAATTATAATGGCTCAGCCAATCGGATGCAAGTGCATGTTTCTATTTGCAGTACTGTAATGAGGCCTCATTTGGCCACATTAGAAAGGGAAAACATGTTTTATAAACACTACAAAAATGTCTGTAGTGTTTTCCTAAATTCTTACTCGAATTTAACAAGAACAAATCCATCCATGTGGGATCGATCAATAAATGTTTATCTCAAGTGAGGGCACGAGCGAGTTTGGACCAGTCTCCCTCGGGCAAACGGGCCTTTCCTCTGCATTCTCAGCTGAAGGAAATAAACATTTATGAGTCATTCCGAAGTTCAATTCACACGCTCTGTCACCCCTGCCATTTATGTAAGCATGAAAACACACTGTGACCTTCTCAAAACCGGAATTATGATTCGTATTCTTATTCAACTGCATCCTCAAATGAACTGGATCGATGACGCATCTCTGTTAGGTCAGCGGAATCTTAAGATGATGGCTTCAAAATAAGTCAACACATCGTGTATTCATTGGCAGTCAGCTGAGTGGCGCATGTGACAGACTGAGGAAGTGAGGGAGGCACGAGGGGGGGGACGTTGACTTACTCGCTCATCTTTAATGACACAAAACAAGGAAGGCAAGTAGATAGCATCAAATGGTGTTTACGGTTTGACACTGCATTTGGCTCAAGGGAACCCAGAGCAGTAGAAAAGACACATTTGTAGCCGTTGTTCAGCCTTGAAGGCCAAGATAGCAATTTTAAAATGTGGCATGTGTTTGAGTGCGTGATCTCATGTGGGGGAACACGTGTGATGTATGCGTCACAACTCGGTGTGATCGCCAAAGTAATCGTCCGACCAACAATACCGCATTGTTCATTCAAACAACATCCTGTGTGTGAGATAGGAGCCTCCAAATAAGCAAGGGGGAAACTTAGCTGCTACTGTATACGGCTGGTAGGTCTAAGATATTATTTTATCGTTCACAGGATATGACTAAGTCAGAGGCATACTGTCAAGTTTAAGCAGTATTTTGAGGCTTGTAGTTTATAGGACATTTCTAGACTTTTTTTTTAATCTAACTTGCGCTTAACAAATACTCAATTTGTTTAAAATAAAAGCTAAAACTAAAATAAATAACAGTAAAAAAAGAAGCATTTTAGAAAAAGAATTCAAACAAATAAAAAATGAACAAACTTGCTCTTTAATGCTAAAATGGAATTTGAAAAAAAGTCAAACTAAATAAAACTATAAAGAAAAACCCCAAACTACTATCATCCAAGCCGTGCAATTAATATTTTCAATGGCATTAGCCTGCTACATAACAAAGTACTCCCACAAATGTTGGTCATTGATGACAAATGGTATTTGCCATTGGTCACACAAAAGTGTCATTGCATAATGCAACAAATTATTTGAATTTACGATCAATAAGCACACAGCAGTAAAAGTCTAGAAAGACAAAACATTCTTATGAGGGACTCGATTCGGTGCACCTGTGCCCTTCTCCCCAAAATGCTCCGATACTCCCACACTGATACCACTTTTTATTAGCCTGACATATCCCTTCCGAGTCGAATATATGCTATGCTCAGTAAAAGTTTGTCTTGCATTTCTGAATATTTGATGGAACACATTTTCCTCGACCCAACGTGATAGTGACCTGGTAAGTGCCACTGTTTGATACCTCGGTTACATTTCCATCCTTTAACAAGAGCCATACTGATCTCTTCCTCCTTCTCCCCATGCTCACTATCAAACAACAGCTCCCTCGGCCCCCTTTCCAAAAATAATGTCCGTTTTGTTGCAAAGAATCCTTGGTATGTGCACACTAGTGGTGCAAGGAATTCAGCATTTACCCTTGCCCGACTGAAACCACTCACACCACACTTACTCACTCACATGCCCACGTTTGCAAAGCTCAATCTTTAGCAGCCTAGTCTTCCAAAAAGTCTCCCCGATCCTTTCTGATCTCACAGTTCTGGCGGAGACAGCCAAAGAAAATGTGCCGGTTTTGCCTCAACGGCCTCTGTATAAAAAAGGATTATGCCTATCACATTGTGTTTGTTTACTACAAAGGCCGAAAGGCATTTGGAGCGGATGGAGTCTCAGCAACAGATTATGGGATAACTACATGAGAGTATTTGTCACACAATTCTGTTTAAATTGATATTTAAAATGTAATACATCGTTCTGTGTGTGTGTGTGTATGTGGAGTCATACTCCATTGTGAGGCAGACCTATTGTGGAAAAGTTTATCCGTTCGTTCAAGTGCTGAGTGAGTCAGTCCAAAGGCATCTCAGCCTGGTTGCACATGAAACAAGAGCAGCATCCGAAACATGAGCTCACAAATATATACACACACACACACACATAGACAAATGTACACACAATCTATGTGCAGTACTATATATGGATTGAGAAAACTGGGATGACACTATATTTGTCAGACACTGTGTATGTAAGCCACAGTGCAAACAAACACCGTGCAGCTCAGCTTCTGGCTAGCAGATATCATGGCACGTCATGATTTTCTTACTGCTGATTTCTTTTTCTTTTTTTGTGCTCACACGCACGACACAAAACTGAGATATAGCCCCCCCCAAACTCTCTACTGAAACAACAATACTACAAGGATGCCAAATTCGTTTATGCCAGAGCAATCACTACCTTGCCTTTATAACTGTAAACTCATACAAATATATGATCACCGTGTATTATATAAATAACAAATTACTTTCAAATTTGAAATCAGAGGCCAGTAAAAACTGTTTGTTCAAATATTACACTTATGTTAAAAGAATACACTGAAATACACGTTCCAGTAATAACTACAGTACGTCAGCTCCTCGTTTGTAAGCATCATTATGTCCGTACCGTTTGGAGGCTTGCCCTGTCCACCGCCTTCTTCACTTTGCCGTAGGTGCCCTTCCCCAGCGTCTCCATCAGCTCGTAGCGGTGTTTCAAGTTATGTTTGTGCTGGTGCTTCTTCACCTCCATCACCGGCCGGCCCGCCGCATCCACGTCTGCGTCCGATTCCAAGCCGCACACGCCTGCGCGTCCGCCAAGCCTGCGACGGGAGTCCTGCGGGTAGCCGAGCTCCGAGCGCTCGCCGGTGTTCATCGCGCCTCTGCTGTCGCCATCACGTCTGCCCATCGCGCGAGACCACACAATATGTTGCACATTCAGGAGCCTGATGGGCAGTTGGGTTGGGAAGCAGTCACACAGTACACCGCTGTACCAGCAGTAAACTCCAAGCAACAGGCAAGCGTGGCCAAAAGCCTAGTGGTTACCGATGGGCGGAGCCAACCACCAGCTGTCACTTAGTTCTATTGTAGTAATTGACTTCTTTTTTCTATATGCAAATGTGGAAAAAGTGATCGCACGCATAACTATTTTTAGCGGCTCATGGCATGAACAAAAAAAAATCACATCTGTTATTAATAAATTAGTTTTATTTATTGTCTACTTTTTCCAAATGTGCAAAGATGATTAAAGAGAAATTACGAGAAAAGAATTGCACACACTGCTGCAAATTTTGACAACACTATAGACAACACCAAATTTGCTTGGCAAAAACAACAAAACAAATGCAAAATAAGCAATGCAAAATTGCAATGTGTTTTGTTCTTGTAGCCGACAACATATAAACCCAAATCATTTTAAATAATGCCTGGATGTGGCTCGCGCTTTTGCTGCGCTGTCAGTATCAGTGCCCCACGTTCCTTCAAGTTGCTGCTGTCCGTTTTTCAATCAAGATCTCAACCACGGTTGACATGACCTCTCACCATTTTTTGCATCGTTTCGTCAGAAAAATAAACACTCCCATGCAGATACCTGAAAAAATGTGCTCTGTTACTTCCCACCACAAGAGGCACACAGACATTCTGTCAAAAGCAAGCCCAGTTAATTTGTTTAGCCACATTAAAGCAAATCCTAACAGGGGCAAAGAAAACACAATTACAACGAATGTAAAATGCTAACCATTCAATTCAATAATGCAATCATTATTTAGATCATTTCGATCTAAACAATAGATTCATTCATAGTCTCATGAAAACTCACACAATCTAAATTTCCTAACTTTATGACTGACGATCTAAGACCTTACTTTCCTCATTTGCAGAAAACCCCAACCTCGGCTTGTTTGCTCAACAAGACCGTCCAGAGTTCTCACATCCACAGACAGTTTGCATTTCTCGGGAGGGCAACTCAGGCCATAAATTTTCATATAAGGTCAGAAGTTCGCCTCCCTCGGCTCCTCGGTTCAAACGTTGTCATCCCTCCGAGCCATAAAGGGAAGTCTCATTGTGTGATGAGGTCACGAGGATTGAGGTTAGCCACCACGCAGACATCATAGCTGTCGTGCATTGCTGCGTGTCTTTCTACCACTGCCCACACGTTCTCGGCAGGGTCCAATTCCAAAACCTCCTTGGTGATGATCTCATGACGGCCTGTAGCCAAAATAGACAACATACATATAAAGTACGGTTTACGAGACTCTACAACAGACTGTTATCTATAGCAGGGGTTCTCAACTGGTTTTGTCCAAGGGACCACCATTACAACCAAGAGGTAACTCTAGACCACTGCTTTGGCAGAATTTTATTTTGCACCGAAGGAGGATAGCTATCATAGGCTATTTCTTTGCATCTGTATGTCTATTTTGGGAATCTTAGCTACATTTGACATCATTGGGATGGGTAAATGATTCACAAAATTAGCTGGATATTAAATCAAGTCTAAATAAGAAATCAATTTTATTCTTGAAAACGTTACAATAATTTATCATTTCCGTTCAATCAATCCCTGACCTATAGGGCGTGGTGATATGGCTTTAAAGTTAAAGCTGTGTTTTGACCCCCCAAAAAATCCAGTTTTGAATAACCTCTTATCTAGAATTCGAAACCTACTTGCCCCCTTGTAGTATCCGCAGAGATACAGCTTCCCTTGCACTACTCCTGCATTTGTGGTGTTGTTTCGGAGGGACAGCAAGGACGTGGGCAGAGTCGGGCCGAGCCTCCACGTGTCTGTTTCTGGGTTGTAAATCTCTACAGAGCTCAGAGAGCGACGTGATTGGCCGAGGTCCTCTCCATCACATCCAATGCCACCTGAAGAAAACAACGGTATCACCTTTCCCTGATTTTTTTCCCCATCACACATACACATTTGTTGTCTTGAGATCAGACCTAAAATGTAGATTTCTCCATTGAGAACGGCAGAGCCAAAGCGATACCTGGAGTACTTCATCCTAGCGCATTCTTTCCATCGGTCTTTACCGGGATCAAACTGAAACACTCGGTTATTCAGCTTGTCTGGTTCTTCATCTGGATGGCTCTATAGAGGGGAAAACAAAGCCACTAGGGTCACAGGATTTCACTCCACATCCTGTATGATATCTAATCACTAAGCTTTGCAGAATAGTCTCAAAATTAGAATCTATGGCCTTGTTCATAAAGGTAAATGGAACAGCAAAAGACTATTGGGGAGTCTTGAATGCAGCCTTGTTTTGCAATTCTATTACATAAGTCATGCTACCGACTTAGCATCCATGGTGAACGTTGGCCTGCTCACAGTCTGAATGCTATCTTACAAGCCGAGGCTAGTTCGTGAAGTCGTACTTTCCCCTTTAATCACATTTGTGGCCTTCATTCATCAAATACATGTTTGTACCTGTGGCGACCATCCTCCCAGCACATAAAGACGATCCTTGAGGCTAACAGTGCTGTGGCAAGCTAAAGGAAGAGGCAGCGGGGCGAAAGAGATCCAGCTGCCACCTCTCCTTAGCGACCACCTCATCACACTGTCTGTGATGACGTAATGATGGTGCACTTTCATCTGACCGCCAATCACGTAGACTGCGTCACCCAGCAGCCCGAAAGCATACATGTCCCTATGTTCCGCCGAACAAAGTTCGACCCAGATAGACTCCTCGGCAGAATTGTACCTGGAACACAAACAAATCAGGTCAGGTGGTGAATCAAAATAGTGACACGCGGTTCCTGTGTCCACCTGTAGAGATCCACTCTCTTCATTCTATGTTCATCTTCTGCCTCCACGGCGACCACTATGGTATTGTCACGAGTCACAGCGCCCCCTGAGATCTGACGAAACCCCGTTGAGCCCTTCAGAGGAGAAGGTATGTAGTGAGTCTTTCTGTCTTGGGGAGCGAAGCAAAAATTTAGATCAGCACGGCCCCCACGCCGGGATGGAACCCCATCCTTGTCCACGTCTCCCAAGCAGATCAGGAAGTTGGTGGTCTCCATCCCGTAGCGAAGTGTTTGTCGAGGCGGGGCCGATGCCTGGCATGAGTTCTGGAGAGCCGTGTCAAACATCCGAAAGCACTCAAAGTCTCGCAGCAAAACCTGGTGCACAACATACACAATAAACAATGAATATATTGTTCTTGTCACATGATCAACCCAAAGGCATGTCTATCTTCTTTTTCTATTCCTACCGGGTTTCTCCTCCTCGCTTTTTGCAGGAACACGGGATCCACAAGCTCCAGCCGGACACGCCCGAGCAACTCCACAGCCTGAGATTCACTCTGCGAATCCCCTCGCCGCTTCGCCACCCAACGCAACACCAGCTCCAGTACCACCTCCTCCTGGGAGATGTTCAGGTCATCCGATGCCAGCAGATCTGCAAGACTTTGAGCATCCAAATCCAGAACTTCCTCTTCTTCACAAACCTTGGGGAAAAAACTGACTGTAAACTGGCAACACAATTTGAAGAGGAACAAGCGGAAGAATAATAAACCGCGATTTCAAGAGGGCCTCTGCTCTGCTGGGTGCTTGAGCATCATAGCCATCATTGCCATCAATCAATTCAACATCATGGACACACAAAAAAGTGAAATTCGCACCTGTGTAAAGTGTTGACAAAGGTATCGAAAAGCACAGTCAGCCAAACTTGTGGCCCCCAAGTCTCTGGCCCAGTGGTAAAGACCAACACAGTTGGAAGCGTCCATCCTGGCCTCCATGTGCCTTTGACATAACCTACAGTAGCGTCAATGTTTTACTCAGAATGTCCCACTGATTTAATAAGCAAATGGTCCCAGTCTTTTTCCCACCGGAATGCTCCATCGACATGAAGCAGGAAGGCGGCAGCAGACACTGCCTGGATGTTGTCGTTGGACAGGTAGAGTTCAGCACGGTACATGTATCCCAGAAGAAGCTCCAAGCTGTGAGCTGAAGTGTCTCTCAGGGGTACTTCGCCTCCCCTTGTTTCTTTTAGACCACATGTAAACATGGCCTGGACATAAACAGAAATTAAAATGATCACATGAACCAACTCCTATTAGTGTTAACGTGGAGGGAGACTGACAAGCACCTGGAAGTATGGGCTAAATGCAGACAGCACCGCCTTGTGGCAGGCGAAGGAAATGCCGCCAGCAACTAGAACCACGTCAGTAAGCTCCTGGGTAGTTCTCATCTTCTCCAGTTGCCTAAGAAGATGTGCTCCATGCTCAGCCTGAGCGGTGGCCACCAGGAGAGTATCCATTCGACTGATTCCTGCGCACAGACGTATTGTTTAAACATTTTCTTATCCGTGCTGTGCATGCAGAAAATGGCAGTCTTCATTCACAGACTAATAGCATTGCTGTTATACTATCCATGTTCTATAGCACATAATTATAAAAGGTCTACACACCCCTGTTCAAATGCCAGGTTTTTGTAAAATAAAAAAACAAGACTAAAATAACAAAAAACTTTTTACACCATTACAAATGTGACCTATATTCTGTTCAACACAATTTGAAAAAAATATATATTTTCAGTGAGTGTGAGATTTTCAGTGAGATTATTTATTTATTTATTTATTTATTTATTTATTTATTTATTTATTCATTCTGCAAGTGTGCATAGCCTTTATATTTAGAGAGGATTAAAGTTACACCTTAATGCCCAAGCCATGGTCTTAGGGCAAATTCATAACATCACAAGTTCAAAAAGTAACATTATGGAGAAGGGCACAACATGATCTCTGGCATTAAATATATCATGGAACACCAGAGCCTGGATCTGAACCTTCAAGTTCAGATTTTTTAGGCTAGCCCTCATCGACTGTGCTATGTGGCTTCAAACCCTCCCACTGAAATCACGCTGTCGGAGAAAGGACAACTGCACATTTGAGTGCTAACATGCAGGCCAGATTTCACAAAGCAATTTTGCAATGTTAGCAGTCACATGCATGTATGACTTCGTAGCAAAGCATGCCATTTGTGGCAATCATACCAGGAGTGTCCTACTCAGATCATTTAGGCGTCTTTGGGCTAAGAAGAGCTCGATTTTTTTTTTACTCTCAGTTGTAGTTGTGATGGCTGCTAGTCCTGTCTTGTGTACTTCGGGCAAGGCGGTGGGCAAGTGTTTACTGGCAGAAGGGTTTAAAATAGACCAGCAAGACTACTTGGACCTTTGGTTTCTTCAAGTTTCCACGAGTGGCTGCCAATGACAAATAAATATCTAGAGTCCCCCCCCTCCAAACACACACATTTAACAGGTTTGCACGTACACTGATATACAGTAATTCCCTACCAGACCACCTGCACAGTGAGTGGACTCTCCAATATACTGTAGAAATATCCTATTTGAAAAATTCATCTGCATTCCTTAGAGCAATTATGACACTTATTTCATTAAAGGCCTTTAAGCACACTTTTGAAACAACACAAACATATTAAAACTAACAATGATAGTGAACAAGAGCAATGAATACAAAAATAATGAGCACTTAAACAAAATGGTATGCTCCCATCTAGTGGTAGACAGTGGAATTATATTCAAAAAGTCAACTCAGTTACAATTTATCACCCCCCCAAAATCCCTCAAATAGTGGGACCGCAACTACATAGATGGGAGAATCACTTTTCAGTCAATCTCTAGAAATGCAAACACATTTTTCTTACAAACATGTTATCATCCAGAAATCATCTCTGAGTAATCCTACTCCCTGTTTACAATCTTGCACATAGGCTACGCCCCCACTGAAAGATGGATTCAATTGCAGAAACACATCAAGATAAGAAACCATTAACACCTTGGCTTGTTATACTCTTTGTACATTATATATATATATTTTCTGAACGTAGTTTTATTTTCATGACGTATGTCACAACTATTCAACTTCCGATAAGCAAGTGATCTCATAATGGGATGTCACGGCTGCCTTTTATTTTCCCAGCGGTGGGCAAAATGTCCTGGGAACATCATTCCAAATCTTAAGTACCCATTATCTTGGCAACACTGAGATCCGTCTGTATCAAATCTTTTTGGATACTTTGTAATATACAGCAAGTGACAGTTCCGATAACTTCAGATAACGTGACCTGCTCAGTTCTTATGGTGTGACCTCAGTTTCTCAGTTTGTTGTATTATTATTAATATGACCAAAATATACTTTTTTCAATTCAAAATAGAAGCCAGTTTCTTTGGCCAAATTCAAGTGTCCACCTCTAACCGTGGCCAACTTAAAGTGCATCTAGAGTGTGACGGCGCACACGTACACACAGCTCCTGATTAGGTGTCACTGATTAAACGGACCTCGGATAAATGGTTACTTTGTTTTGTTACACCGTGTGCTACAATGTGTGTGGAAATAGTTAGACGGTTTCCGAAATTATGCTACACTGACATCAACAAACCTTTGCTGTTATCATAGTCACGCTTATTTAGTGGATGGTTGAGTGATTGTAATGGTTGACCACCAGGGTTGAGCTCATCTCAAGCTCAACGGTAAACCTGACGAGACTTTCATCCTAAATGGTTGATGAAATTTTTTTGTGAATTGAGTCTATGGTTTTAATAAGCATTTTTTGAGAGATGTGTACCAGTCACAAAATTAGGTACACCTAGAAAATGTAATGAGTAGGTACTGCGGTATGAGCCGCTATGACAGTGAAATCATATCCATCCATCCGTTCGTCTATCCGTCCATCTGTCCACAATGGACTGCTTGGCAACCGATCAGCCGGGCTCAACCATTGGAAGAACAAGGTGAAAATGCAAAGTTGAACTTTGACCTTGAGCTTCAGAGGAGATGGTGCTAACTACTAATTATACAGATAATAATTCTCGCTTTCTTTTGAGTGACAGAAAGCTTGTCTCCTTATGTTTCCTATCACCAAGCTTAATAAAAAATAATAAAAAAATAGGACTGGAAAAATACCCAACTTTAACTGTCTGCCTAGCTCCATAACCGCAAATATGTTAGGTCTCGAGTAGTGATATGCGTCACATCATGTAAATCAGTACATGTCTGATTATTTGTTTTAGCTTGTTTTTTCCTCCTCTCATTTAAACATTAATACTCTTCGTGATGCTTTTTGGGAAAAGTGTGATGTTTTTGTTTCTTGCTAGTCCCCTGAGATGTTGTTTCAGCTTTGCTTGATCATCAAAATGTTCTTAACTGCAGGCATTTACATGTATGTGACAACTGCCAGGGTTAATATGTGCAGGAATGCTTCCTCTTTCTTTTCACATTGTTAGTCATTCCTCTCAGAAAAATAACTCCCCTTCTATGAGTGGGTTGCTCTTTTACGTGAAACGCAGAGCATCATGGGCATTTTTTCCTGGGGGGGTGATCGGGGAATCACAAGGTCACAATAACAACACATCCTGTCAGGAAGATATTGCTAGAATGAGACATTTCATTACAGAGTCAAACAAAATGTGTATTTTAACTGAAAGTTAAAAATAATGAAATCACTTAGCATTTCCTATTTGTGAAGAGTGATTGAATTGCTAGTCGAAAAGTATCAGTAGTAATGGTGGCTTTGTCATAAATCATGCAATAAAATAAAGACTTTGTCTTACATGTTTATCACCCCCCCTCCCCCCTCTGTCATTATGAAAGCTAAACTCCCATCAATAATGACATTTGTCATTTTAACAAGTATCTATCTAAACATTAACTTGCTCAAACTAAACATCAAAAAGATAATGCAAAGTAAAAGGGCACCAGCACTGAGGTGTATCCTCGGACTAATTTTACTTGTTGCCTCATTCTCTTGATGATGATTGCACGTTTTGCAAAGGTTTTTTTTCGTGTGACTATGAGCCGGGACTATTTGCAAGTTGTCCTTGACTATAAATGTTATCAACTTAATTCACTGTTACAACATGTCATAATGAGGAATGGTTATGATTAATGCTGCTGGCTTGAAAAAAAAAAACATTTAACTTGTTCTGAGTACAGCTGACAGTATAAAAATTAAAGTATAATTTCCATCTCATTATGTTTGTGCAGAAAGCAAACTCGGGTGGTTGTCATATAAGGGCAGGAAAACATCAGTCACTCCCACTGACCAATAGCAGCTTGAGGAATAGGCCGTGTTAATCAGTAGAGCACATACAGGCAACTTCAGTCACTTCTCAGCAATTGATGTGCAACTGTGTGAGTTTCATTTCTTAGAGGATCCTCTGGCACAAAGTTTTACATCCAGGAAAGAAAAATATACACTAACATGGAGGAGAGGAACTGCTCTTTGGTGGAGTATTCGGTACAGCGACAAGTTTTGAATGAGGTATCCCTGGATGAGTTGGCGCAAAAAGGGGTATGGTCTACAAAGCCAACCTTCAGTGAACGTCTCAAAGGCTCCATGAGGTAACAACCACCATCAATAATCAAAAGCGATATTCATGATTATCGGCAAGCAACAATTACAGCATTGATTTGTAGCCATAAAAATCACATTGCTTGGACATTTAAGTGCCACGACATTAGGTACACAAAACCTGATGATGTGATGTAACAAAATCAAATGATAGAAATGTGAGAGAGCTTTTCTCAGTCATTCAATTTTATAACTGAAATTGTAGTTTGTATTGCTCACCACTGAAATCCAAACAGAATTTGAGTGCCAGGTCCAACAAGTGGCTTTATCACTTCCTGCATTTCATCACTCAGTTGGAAAACACCGTCTTTATATTTGTACACAGTGTAACATTTGGGGAAATTTTGTAGCATGTGTTGCAATTCTCATGATGTTACATTTTAGTGGACCAAGACTTTGAATAAGCCCCTCACTGGGGTCAAGGGTGCGCTGGAACCTATCCCAGCTGACTTTGGGCAAGAGGCGGGGGACACCCCGAGCTGGTCGCCAGCCAATCGCAGGGCACGTGTAGACAAACAACTGTTCACACTCACATTCACACTTACAGACAAGTTAGACGTTTCAAAGAACCTTCTATGCACGTTTTTGGAATGTGGGAGGAAAATGAAGTAAACCCATGCAGGCACGGGGAGAACATGCAAACTCCACACAGGAAGGCTGGCTCCACCACCTCTGAACTGCCAGGCCCTATTCAGTTTCAGCAAATGTATTCACAACAAGCTTTAATGTACATATGTCTACTGACTGTCCCAGGTGCTCTGTGCCCCGTGCCAAACAAGTTTTGATGAACTGGGTGCCCGTTCTTGAATGGCTGCCTAAATACGCCATCAGAGAGAATGCAATGGGGGACCTGATCGCCGGCTGCAGCGTGGGCATCATGCATTTACCACAAGGTCAGTCAGATCGATAAATAAATAAGTGATAGAAAACATGGGAAAGTAGTTGGCATGGCCTGTGCTCTGATTTGCTATCAGGCATGGCGTATGCTCTTCTGGCTTCTCTGAGGCCAGTGTTTGGCTTGTACACCTCGCTCTACCCGGTTCTGGTCTACTTCATCTTCGGCACTTCTAGACACATCTCAATCGGTGAGTGCAACACAGATGATGTTTCCATAGACACAGACGTCCTTGCATGAATCTTGATGAATTGATTAGTGTTTGTGTTTCAGGTACCTTTGCAGTGATCAGTATCATGATCGGGACTGTGACCGAGCGGTTGGCTCCTGATAGTAACTTCCTTGTTAATGCTACAAATGGGACAGGAAGTGTAAATATCAACGAACGGGATGCTTACAGAGTGCAGATAGCCAGCTCGCTCACAGTCCTAGCAGGATTGTTTCAGGTGAGTTTCTACTTTTGTCTCAAACTTTCTACCACGCTGAGGTCTTCAACCAGATCTCTTTCCCTCACCCCAAGATCCTGTTGGGTGTGGTGAGGTTTGGTTTCGTGGTCACCTACTTGTCTGAGCCGCTGGTTCGAGGATACACTACAGGATCAGCGTGCCATGTGTTGTGCTCCCAGCTCAAATATTTGTTTGGGGTCACTCCAGCTCGCTTCTCCGGTCCATTCTCTCTCATTTACGTGAGTACGACACAAAGCTTGTCGTTTCCAAACAATTATGTGTTTCTTGCCAGGTTTAATTCTTAGCCTTTTTCATAACAGACTCTGGTGGAAATATGCCGCTTGCTACCCCAGACGGTGGTACCGGAGCTGGTGGTGAGTCTGGTGGCCCTCTCCATTCTCATTGTGATCAAAGAGCTCAATCAATACTACAGGCAGAAGCTGCCCCTGCCTATTCCCATAGAACTCATCATGGTAAGTCCTTTTGATTTAGATCTTTAGCACAATAATAAAAATCTCAAGGTCAACGGGCCGACTCATATTTACATGTGCTAAAGTTGACCTTAACCCGAAATGATCTCGTCCACTCTTATGTTTGCAGATCATTGCAGCAACAATCATCACTCATTTTTGCGGCCTTGCTACAAAATACAACATTGATGTTGTCGGTGAGATCCCAAGTGGGTGAGTAAATCAGTAAGTTGTCAAACATGCAGTATAGCGAATTTAGACGTACAAATAATTGTTGAGCCCCCCTCCTCCCCTTATTACAGATACTCTTTTGTGTCCTTTATATTCACACTTCTTCTGACAGTAGTCGTAGTGGATCAACTATTACAAATGGGATTATTGAAATATGTTAAGTCAAAAGAACACCTGTAGAATGCGTGACAAATATTTACAATCGCTGAAGTCAGCCCCAGCCATGCATGACTGCGTCAAAAGGAAACAATCGTTGAGCTTTCTCCTTTGGAGATAAGGCAACGGATATCGGCAAATATGGATTCCACCATGTTTTTGCAGATCTTGAGATAGCTACTAAACTTCATGAGTTCTTTGTGCTCCACCTAATCCTCGCTTATCTCGCTTATCTTCCATTCCAGGCTTAATGCCCCCCGAGCTCCAGATGTGACGCTGTTCTCGGCATTGATCGGTGACGCTTTTGCCATCGCCATTGTGGGCTATGCCATCAACATTTCTCTTGGTAAAACGTTTGCCCTCAAGCATGGCTACAAAGTGGATAGCAACCAGGTGAGGCAAGACAAACAATTTTGGGCTTTCCATCCAATTCTTAAAAAAATAATATCAAATTCAGTGAAAACTACTCTCCAGCATTTGATTTTCCTTCATTAATGCATTTCTCGATGTTCCCTTTGCTTATACAAGTGTTATCTTCTAAATCATTTTTTGAAACCCAAGGCAAAATTTTGTTTTTCAATTCAAGATATCACATGGAAGCAGTTTATTATTTTTTGACAGAAATGTGTGAAGGTATGCGAAGCGCAAAGACTGAATGAGAGGCTCCGGGCTACTCTCATTAATCATTAATGCAGAACAAGCTCTAATCACACTTGTGTTGCTTAAATACGCCTGCCAATGCTTTCAGTGTGGCAACGATGTGTTGACCTGGCTACAAACTTAACAAGCAGTACACTAATATTATTGAACACACTCCTTACACGACATAGGTTGTTAATGTAACAACACCAAATATAACTTTTAAGAATATTGTTTTTTTGTTCTACCAGGAGCTGGTTGCTCTCGGACTTAGCAACACCATCGGCGGCTGTTTTCAGTGTTATTCCGTGACTTCTTCCCTGTCGCGGAGCCTCATTCAGGAGAGTACTGGGGGAAGAACACAAGTAAAGCAACTTGCCATTGGCAAAAAAAAATATCTCTGATTCCTTCCTAATCTCATATGTGACGCTGAAAGACTGCATTGCGTGTTTCATCAGGTCGCAGGACTGATTTCTTCCATCATTGTTCTGATTACGGTCTTAAAAATTGGATCTCTTTTTGAAGCTCTCCCAAAGGTATTGGTTTCTTGGCCGACTTTTTACCCTTCAAAGAAAGTTCAAATGCCTTTCTTGAATGTTCTTCCTGGTGCTTACACCTCTGCTTTGGAAGGTTAATGATGTTGTGGCTATCTGTGCATGTTCTTCAGGCTGTCTTATCCACAATAGTGTTTGTGAACTTAAAAGGAATGTTTAAGCAGTTCTCTGATGTGCCTATGCTGTTCAAGACCAACAAGGTTGACTTGGTATGACCCAACACTCCGAAAGATCCCGCTAGGCTACATGCAGCTTTGTTCATTTGTACTTTTACTGCCCTCTAGCTTGTGTGGCTGGTAACATTCACATCCACCATTCTACTCAACTTGGACCTGGGTTTGGCTGTCTCCATTGCCTTTTCTATGCTGACGGTTATCTTCCGAACCCAGCTGTACGTACCCGTCGGTATTTACACTCGAGTGTGATAAGCAAGTGAGCTGGTTTCATGTTTTGTGTCATTGTCTCTCTCAGACCACGCTATTCAATCTTGGGCCAAGTACCAGCCACCAATTTATATCTGGATGTAGACACATACAAAGAGGTAATGAGAACCATGGCCCATTATGTATGGTATATGTTCTGTCCAGCCCAACTAGTTGAATCACTGCATTCTCATTGTTTTATATGAATTAAACAGGCAAAATCCAGCTGTTTCTATCCATCTCAGGGGGCAGCAAGTTTGCCACTTGCTGTCGCCTGATAATGACATCACGGTTGCCAGGTCTCAGATCACAACCAATCACAGCTCACCAGTTTTCTGAAGCTGTATGTATCGTGATTGGTTTTGACCCACAACTCGGCAACGGTCATTTTCAGTTGACAGCAGGGGTCGCGGGCGTGCTGGAGCCTATCCCAGCAGTCATCGGGCCTGAACCGGTTGCCAGACAATCGCAGGGCACACAGAGACAAACATCCGCACTCACACTTAGGGGCAATTTGGAGAGTTCAATCGGCCTACCAAGCATGTTTTTGGGATGTGGGAGGAAACCTGAGTGCTCAAAGAAAATCCACGTGGCCACGGGGAGAACATGCAAACTCCACACAGGGAGGGCCAGAGATGGAATTGAACCCGCACCCTCCTAACTGTGAGGCAGACGTGCTAACTAGTGCACCACCAAGCCACCTCACAGACAACATATTATTTTAAAGAATACTTAGGGGTTGAATTCCTCTGAAGTGATGTTTTTTTTTTTTTCAAGAATAGTTACTAATACTAACAAAACAAAATTCATCATGAAAGCAAACAAGAATCTGATTTTCTTGATCTGTGCCCACAGGCTAAAGAGATTCCCGGAATCAAAATTTTTCATTCTTCCGCAACTATCTATTACACCAATGCTGAGATGTACTTGGAGGCCTTACAAGAGAAGGTTAGCATTTGTCCTTGCTCACTTTTAGGCTAGCCCGAGCTGCCATTACCATCTAATTTCCAACTCACTCCCTAAACTTTCATTGCTACACTCTTACACTCTTATGTTTTGTAGAGCGGCATTCAAATTGGAAAACTGCTGGCAGCAAAGAAAAAACAAGATGCAACGCTGAAGCAGCAGGAGAAAAAGTCACACAAGAATGAAGCAAAGCATCAAGTATGCTACATTTCATTTTGAATTGACATCCATCCATCCACCCATCGATCCATCCATCCATGACAAACATCTTTTTTCCCCCAGCAGAGTGCCAGTAATCTGTCCAATAACACATTCTCCTTGGAAGAGATCAAAATCACTGCAGCACCTAAAGAGAATTTTAAGCATGGTATACCCTTCACGACCGAATCTGCAGTGAATGGATTTGGTAAAGGCCACGTGAACCAGGCCTACCAATCCGACACAATGTCCGACTCCAATTGTGACATGGGAAGGTCGCAGTATTATGACAGCAACGCGCTGGCTTCGAAAGAGAGCCATGACAAGAAAGGACTCACCGATGCGCAGGTTCCTCACAGCATCATCTTGGACCTCTCAACAACTAACTTTGTGGACAGCGTCGCCGTGAAGACCTTGAAAAACGTACTCAGGTGCTATGAGAAGCAAGTTTTATTTATTCATTAATTGTAATTTTTGACTTTTTCTTCCAGATTTTCCAGAACCTAACAGATATTGGTGTAGGAGTTTACCTCGCTGGCTGCCAAGGTCAGTGGTCCTCCAAACAAATCTACCAACACACATTACTCACAAAACATTAGCAGGGGGAATTTAAAGATGAATCAAAAAATAACTGCCTTCCCTAAAATTTGGAATGTGCATCAATCTCTTATTTCACTACTTTGCACTTGTTCTACAACAAGTGGCAAAATTCCCAGCATGTGCTTGTAATTGGAGTTTCTGGTTTGTGGTAACTGGTTTTCCAACAACCCTCTTCAGCATTTTTTTTTTTTTAAATGTTTTTCATCCTGGTAAAATATTAGCCTGTGTGGTGGAGCAGCTGGAAAGAGCAGGTTTCTTCTCAGAGTTGATCCCAAAGAGCAGGTTGTTCGTCACCATTCACGATGCAGTGCTCCACATCCTTAACATCAAAACGGGACAGAGCGACGTCCTTGTGAGTTCATTGCCTTATTTCCATCAATCACACATCAAGTTTCCGATATCAGCTCAAATGGATTCTGTGTTTCCAGGATGTTTCCTACACCACCACAATGTGAACAGCAGGGGACAGCCTGTTCCAACTCACCATTCTCTTCTTGAACTAGTGGCGTGCCGTTGCTCACTATTGGTCCACATTGTCTCTTCCCCCCATACAGGGAGAATGTCCACCACCTTAACATGGCAGCACAATTACCATGGAAATGCAGGGAGCCGTTGCTGTGACAACAAGCGTTTTGTTATATTGTCTAATGAGATGAGGTGGCTGCTGTCACCGAAGCTCTCACACTATGTGGCTCTGTGAGAGGCAGAGAAGGGGGGTTGCGTGGGAGAATCTAACACGGGATTAATAGCCATGTATTTATAGCTTGTGTGAGAGGCTTAAGAGTGAGCACATATTTGTTACTAGTATCTTTTTTTTTTTTTTTTACTGGTTCCAAGAATGAATATGCTTGAATTGCCTTGACAGTTTAATAAGTGTCCTGCTGATATCTTGAGCTTACTTCAGGGACCCAGCATAATGTTGGCAATGTTCACTTTCACAAGACAAACCAGTGAATGTAAATCTTTTCTTAGTGGTTTATTAAACTTGTGATAAATTAAGCATGTCTTTATATTTTACTGTGGTGTTTTAATGTTGGCCAATCTTCGGCTGCATCATCAAAACTAATTTAAAGTGATTAACATGTCATGTTGCGGCCAGAGGTGGGCATTCCGGGATGAAAAAGTTAATAAAAAAAGAGGACCGATAGAAGTGGGTTTTCACCTGTCCCTGTAATTGTTTAAGCGCCAAATAAACGGACTGTTTCGGCATACTAACGTGGGAGTTTGCTAAGGATATCAAGAGGCATTTTCGTTTCCACTTTGTCTCGCGGGTGTAAGCCGTACGTTTGGACCGAATATGAAGGTTAAAAAGAAAAAAAGTTGGTTTCTCCATGCAGGAGGTGACAAAAGGAGGCTATTTCTTTATATCCTATTTATCAGATAGCATTGACAGAAATATAATTGACTTTTTTGAGTGATATATATTGTGATATATTACTGCAATCCGCCATTTTAATCAAGTTGGGTTCATCATCATGTTTTACCATGATGTTTTTTTTTTCTCGGACCGATGATGGAGGGAGGGATGGACCAGTGATAGAAGCCCTTCAAATGATGAGGGGACAGGGAAGGAGGGACGATTGTATCATGAATAAGGATGGACGGAGCGGCAGAATTTGGTCAAGTGCCCACCTCTGGTTGCTACTTCATCGGTATTTGGGTATCGCATTACGCTTCTGAGATACGAACGTTCTTGGATCCTTTCCGCAGCGGCATGCCTTCGTTCTCCGCGGTAAGATACTCCAGATGATGTCTGCCCCATCGTGGGGTTATGAGGCGTTTCCATCGCTGCAAACACATCGTGAGTGGCCAGTTATACGGCTATCAAATGAGTGTTCAAAAGAAATCGTAGGAAAAGACTAAAGATCCAAGGCCTATTTTGAAGGGTTTGAGGTATGTAAAATACAAAACAGACAAACTGACCTCCCGAAATGATCCGTTGGCACGCAGCAGTTTGTACACAGCAGTGAGTGGGATGCAAAGCATGGAGGAAAGGGCCAATGTCCAGCCCAACAATTCACCCCACCACGGGTATACGTACAACTTGTTGTAGGTTAGGCGCTGATAGTTCATCAAATGATATAGAAACACTCCCTAGAAGCACACTTCGATTAACGTTGCTACCAGCAGACATGAAATGTGAAAACATACAAATTGGTACTTACCATGCAGACAAGGGGTGTGATGTAGGACCAGCACCACTTCATGTACGGAAAGGGATGATAGCCGATCATGCGAGCCACGTCACCCATGAAACGGTCTGCGCCTGACAAGAGGTCATAAGATACAGGGGTACAACAAGAGACTGAACGGAGAGCTCGTGTCTTACCATAGACCCACGCAATTACCACACATTCCCAGAAAGCTTGCCACAGCAGAGTGATCCCACTGGCAGAGTAGTAGTCAAACAACTGGAAGACATACATCCCTCCCTGGCAGAGAATGAACGCTGACATTTGTGAGTAAATACAAGCATTGATAACTTGTGACCATTAGAGGTTCCTTTTTAACCAAGGTTAACAACAGAACATCACATCTACATGTTACACACACACACACACACACACAATTAAGGGAAAACTGTACCTCTGTGATCATGGACAAGTCAATGATCATGCAGATGAAACAGCAAATGGCGGCTACCATCTCTCGCCGCAATGTGCCAAAGGAGGGTTTAGGAAGAAGCATGTCCATTATTCCGGTTATGAAACCTTCTATCCCAACAAACTGAAATGAAAATATTTGAGGTGAGAAATAGGCAAGAGCAAAATGAGTAAAATGGCACAAATGAAAAGAAAATGAGTTATTGATGGAGAAACTGTGATGCCGAATTTTATTCTCTTGATAAATCTTTGTCTTTGATACGGTTAGAATTCATACAGGTTCCTTAAATCTTGAACATTTGACTTTTGGCAATACTCTCATAAACACATCATGGTGGTACAGTAACTGCTTTAGCAGTACACATTTACAGTTAGGACAAACACACTCTTCTACAATGTTTCCGATTAACTGAGAAGCGCCCCAAATGAATGATTCCATATCTCACCTGACTGTCCAAGCCAAGTACAAGTAACATAAAGAAAAAGAGTGCTGCCCAGAATGGAGCCAGAGGCATCAAAGTCACAGCCTTTGGGTAGGCTATAAACGCCAGGCCGGGTCCTACACAAACAGTTCAACAAAGGGAGCCGTGACTTGTATTCAACTCTATATTCAATATAAAAAGTATATTCCGCATGACTTACCACTCTCAGCTACCTCACTGATGTCCACACCTTGTTCTGTAGCCATGAAGCCCAACACAGTGAAAACGACAAAGCCTGCAAAGAAGCTGGTTCCGCTGTTAATGAGCGCCAACACAAACGCATCCCTGGGAATAGTGAAAGGGCAGATTTCAAATGAGGAACGTCACTGTCGTTGGGTGGACCCTCGCACCTCTAAAACCATTATTTTTATGCTAACGATGTTTGTTGAGCCATTCAAACTTACTTGTAACAGTTGTAATAGAAGCGGTTGTAGCTGCCCAGTGCCGTCAGGGCACCCAGTCCGATGGCATAGGAGAAGAAAATCTGGGTTCCAGCATCAATCCACACCTACCACAAAGGTGTAAAAAAAAAATTGGAATAACAGGTTTGGTTGTAAAATTCTGCCATTAAGCAGCCAAATACAGATAAGCGGATGTTCATAGAAATACGAGTCTACCTGTGCTTCTCCTAGTTTGGACCAATCTGGTTTCAGGTAGTATACAATCCCATCAAAGGCTCCAGGTAGGGAAGCACTATGCCCCAAAAGAATAACCAAAACCACGTACGGGAACAGAGCCGTGAAATATACAATCTGCAAGAAGAAGACAAATATTGAGGGTTAACAAAGAGGATTTTTTAAACTAATATTAAAACAAATGCTGCACAACTCGTCACCCAGTTTTATGAACTGTACCTTCCCTGTGCTTTTAATTCCCTTCCATATGCAGAAGTAAACAATGATCCAGGTGGCAAGGAGACAGACCGCCACCTCGTAGTTGATGCTCCCTGGCTCATGAAGCCCGCTAGACAGATGGAGAACTTTATGCCTGTGAGCAAGAACACAAGATCGTGAGGGAGACAACTCTCTGCAACAGCAAAGAGACTGTTATCATGAGACAACATACTCCCAGAACTCGATGACTGGGGAGCGCATGCCTTCCGTCTTCACGCAGCTGTCGTTCAGGAGTGACTGATTCGGGGACACGTCTTGAGCAGCAGATGAGTTCACGCTGATGTTGTGGCAATTGTTGCTGAAGTTGACTGTGCAGTGGACGGTGTTCCAAGTGTGTCCGCAGGTGGCCCACGGCAGCGGGTTGGTGAAAGAGTGGAAGAGAAAGTAGAGGCCCCACACCAAAATCATGATGTAGTAGGTATTGCAGAAAAACACAATCACCATAGACGCCAAGCCCAGACCTGGTCAGGCGGGAGAAGATGCAGGATCAGGACGAGAACGGATGTGACGGCGACCGTGTACTCTTCCTGTCTTGACTGACCTTTGAAAAGAGGCACGATGTTCCAGGCGGAAAGCCCTCCCTGCTTCATGAACTGGCCCAATGCAACTTCCAGGAAGAAAACAGGGATGCCCCCGATGAACACCATTAGCAAGTAGGGGATGAGAAACACACCTGTAACACAAAACACATTTGCAGAGTGTACAAAAAGTCTACCCACCCCTCTTCGAATGCTATTTTCTTGTGACGTATAAAGATGAAACCGAGTTCTATGAAACCAAGATTGAACCTTTTGGTCATAATTCTAAAACATATATGAATTGGGTGCGAGCATCATAGTTTGGATTGTTCTTCAACTAGAATTTGTGCTTCAACACAAGGTGGAGGGAATTAATAGCACTTGTTTTTGCACAATTTATGATTGTCCTAAGTTTGTACCTCCTCCGTTCTTGTAGCAAAGGTAAGGAAAGCGCCACACGTTGCCCAAGCCTACAGCAAAACCCACGCAGGCCATGATGAAGTCCATCTGTCTGGTCCAGGTTTCTCTCTCTGCAACTCTTGGTTCCGATGAACCGCTCTCCTGGCTCAGGGGTGTAGCAGCATCTCGACCCTCACCGCGTACTGAGCTCACTCCAGGCACAAGGGCATTATGAATTGATCCCCCAGCCTCTCCTTCAGACAGGTCTCCCGCTTCCATCCAGAGGCAATTTTTACCTGGATGAGAAAAGATAGATTTTAAAATATCCCATTTTCGCTTTTATTGGTCCATCAATCGGCATGAGAAATATAAAAAACAGAGCAAGTAACATTTCATAACAATTCTATTGTTCCTGGAAGCTAGCGTTTTAACCTTAAACAAAAAAGTACCACATTTTGCTCTATTTTACATTTTGCTCCATTTGACCAATCAAGCGAAGCCAGGCAGTCACATGACCACAGTCTCTCCAGCCTCATCACTCCACTTTCGTTCCAATATGTTCTATATATAATTTGATGAATATAAAGAATGTTGTGTGTAGATTCGTCGGGTGCATAGAACATATATGTTCAAGAAAATTTTTGACTTGCCTTTCCCTTTAAAATACTCCTTTACTTTTACTCAATAGTTTGGAAGACTACTTTGAACTAACTGAATTGTCATATATTCTCGCCAGTAAATTTACTTGTGTTTAAAACAACCCACATTTACCTTTAATTTTCTTGCTGATGTTCTTTGCTGATTGCTGCCACTTTGCTTTTGAAACACACTTTTCTGATGACAATCTGATTATGTGACTCGAGAGCTCGGTCAAAAGCGGTGAAAAGGAGGTCACCGATGTTCGGGCCAGGTGGAGAGTGTCCGCTGGATGGGGAGACTCAGAAGCCGTCGACGAAGCACTTGAAGGTTAGCCTGAAGAATCTCATTGATAGCCCCGAGCGACAGCAGATCCACAATTAGGTAGAGTTGGATGGATAAGTTTTGAGTCTCAGCGAACGGAGCAAGTGTCCGGCGACACAGTGAAACAGTCAGTCTCACTCGTGCGACACTCCAGACGTCACCGGTTGTGTCGCCACTACGTTGGGGCTGTGGTGAAGACAAAAAAAACAATGCAACAAAGAAGCCCTTTAGGACGGCGAGTGACGCAGCTCAACATCATATTCGTCATAATGGTTAGATTAGTTGGGTTGAGAAAAATCACTTTTTTTTTTTTTTTTTACAAGGTGGTTTATACGAAAGTAGCTTTAACTGAATTTGTCCAAACAATATTCAACAAAATAACAATTTTGTGACTACAATGTTTCACATGCAAAGGTGAGCGGATGCAGTCACCGCACTGCGCCCACACTCGCCAATAAACAAATTAGTGCATCATTAATGAAAGCAACTATGAACATAAAACATGATACCTCAACAAATAATTATTAAGTATAAATAATCTAGGCTACAAAGTGCAGCCACATTGCTGCAGCATGCAATCGCTGTTCGGTCTAAATATCTGTTGCAGCGGGTACATTCCTCATTGCAGTCCCTCTGAATTATTCTTTAGTTATTATTGTCATACTTTTTGGTCAAATGTTACAAATCATGATTCAATGCTCCACAATCCTCATGAAACGTTTCAGTCTGCTCAAGTGGGTTTGCTCGTGTTACCTGCAACACCAGAATGAGTCCACCAGGGGGCAGTTTGTTCCAATTGTTCTGCTCTCCCACTGATGGCGTTCCATTGCTCACAATTGGTCCGCTTTGTCTCCTCCTCCCCCCTTTCACTAGCAGAGTGGCCACTTTGACATTGTTGCCATGGAAACCCAGGGAGCTGTTGCTCTGACAACAGGCTTTTTATTATATTGTTTAATGAGACAAGCCACCTGTACATCAATGTGGCGCTTGCACTTTGTGGCTCTTAGACAGGGGCGTCGAGTCGGCCAAGGTACCGAAGGATTAATAGGAGTGTATTTATAGCTTGGACGAGAGGCCGAAGGGAAAGCCAAAATGCCAATGGCACGTGAGAGTATTTCGTCTTGTCTGCAGCCTGCTCCCTCCCAACAACTAATCAATTGCAAATATTTGTTCATAATAAAGTTAGGGCTATTCCATCTGGGTGGCTACCTTATGTGAGACTTCACAGGTTCATAGGCCGCAATCGCATTCATAATTGTGTGTGAGTATATTTATAGTCAGTGTTCACGCGACTCTTCTATTTCAAGGACCCAGCGGCCTTTTATTTCTATTTTTATGAGCTGAGCACTTATTGATTTCAACTAATGTAAAGTCAAACCTCATGCAGGGATTTGTCACTCAATAACCACATGTCCTCTTTGTCATTGTCTTGATATCTCACTGCCGTTTTAGGTGACTTTAAAATGTTTAGCGGATTTATAAAGCATATGCAGGTGTATGTACTTTAGAAAAGAAACAATGACTGTATAAAAACAGAAAAAATAGAAAACTGCATTCAATTTTGAGTCTTTTATTGAGTCGCATAGCTGTCCATACTGTCAACTTTTGTGTGATCTTTCTTATCCTAGTCTAACTTTCATTGGGGAGAAATACTGATAATGATAAAGTCCTAATATTGATAACACTAAATCACAGACACAAACACTGGATACATAAGTTCATAGCACATTTGGATCTGAAGATGGATTGTCGTTCTTTACCTTTTTTTCTTTTTTTTTTTTTTGTTGCACAGTATGACGTAATAGAGATCGTGGAAAGCAACATGGAGCTCACGCACGCACGCACGCACGCACGCACGCACGCACGCACGCACGCACGCACGCACACACACATCTCCAATTGTTGCATTTTAGCAGCAGATGTGAGGTTCACAAATATTTTCATTTCATATTCACATGGTGATTCGACCATATCGAACTGGATGAAGTTGCTGGAACCCTGACAGAGAGCGCTTAAGTGCAAGCACAAGGGACACACGCGAGACAAGACAGCACAAGAAGCAGAAAAAGAGAGCGCTGGTGAGCAGAAGAAGAGTCAAGGAGCAGGGAAGAGTGGAAAAGACATGTTGTTATAACCAGAGGTGTGTGTATCACTTATTTTCCAATCTAATAGTAGGTCCATGTGGGGCCTAAATATTCTAACAATTTTCCAGCTCTTACCACTCAAGTTTTATTCATATTAGGGGAACTAATTTACGGGAACTAATGTACAAAGGATGACGGTGACTTTGAGCTCTCGGGGTTTTTGACTCATACGGCACTTTCGAAGAGATGGTCATTCTTAGATCCTGCAGGGGGCAGCAGTTTGGCCTCGCTCTCTGGGGCGAGGTACTCCAGGTGATGTTTGCCCCAAATAGGGGTGGTCAGGTGCTGCCAGCGCTGCATGATGAAATGAAATGAAAGCAAATGGATTTGATTCAGTTTTCCAAGGCCAGGTTTGACCGGACATCACAAATAACCGAGTTTGGAAGACCAGTTAGGCTTGTCTGTCAGGTGGCCTCGAAAGAGACTTGGATACATAAGTGTTTGATAAAGACATTCATTTGGAATTGTTGCACTCCAGCACTGAGACAAGCAACTTTGTATCACACACGACATTGCTGTCTGAAGCGTAATCCAAATGACTTTTAACAAACAGCAGTATCTATGGTGATGCATTCTTCCTGGTTTTGGACAATTACAAGGAGGAAAAACACAAGAAAACTTGTCCCAACATGCAGTCAAACGTACTGACCTCCCGCAGTGATCCTTTGCTGCGCAGCAGCTTGTAGACAACAGTGAGTGGGATACAAAGCATGGAGGAAAGGGCCAAAGCCCAGCCAAGCATTTCACCCCACCATGGGTATGTATACACAGTGTTGTAGGTTAGGGGCTTGTAGTTAACCACATGGAACAGGAACACTCCCTGGAAGCACATTACAATGTCACCAGCTACCAGTGGGCACACCAAATATGACAATCACTGGCGGAGCTAGGATATTTTCCTAAGAGTGGACAGCAAGAAAAAAAAATACAAACCCCAAAAATTCTTCAGAAAATGCTGATGAAAATTCAGTTCATACCCAAAAGTCAATAATCGGCACCAGGCATGTTCCAGTGGGGGCCAGTGCCTCCGAGACCCCCCCCTAGCTCCGCCACAGAAAACACTATAAAATGATCACTTACCACACAGACAAGGGGTGTAATGTAAGACCAGCACCACTTCATGTAGGGAAGGGGCTGATAGCCGATCATACGGGCCACGTCATCCATGAAACGGTCTGCTCCTAACAAGAGGTTCCAAAGAACATTGTGAAACTCTACTGGCCTTGATATTTAATCAAGACACGCTGTCAACAGAGTTTGTATCTTACCATAGACCCACGCAATCACCACACATTCCCAGAAAGCCTGCCACAGCAGAGTGATGCCACTGGCTGAGTAGTAGTCAAACAACTGGAAGACATACATCCCTCCCTGGCAGGAACAAACAACACGAGCATAGTTAACATTAAACATTTCCAGTTAATATTTTATACGCGACCTAATTTCAGCATTCCGGCTGCTTAGTCATGCTCGAAATGGTTTAATGCGCTCATTGATCTGTGTCGAAAAAACATCCTCAAAACATCTTTGAGAACAAATGACTTCATATTTGTGGGTAAAAATTACCCATATCAGTTTTTATATGACACCTATCTGTACTTTGGTTGCTAAGTATAAATCAATAATCTTGCCAACAGGAACCAAACTGGACTTTGGTACTGATAAGCCTGCCCAGCCTTTTGTCCCATTGAGTACAATTGTCCTAACTGGTTAACAAGGTTGAGTGATGTACCTCTGTGACCATGGACATATCAATGATGAAGCAGATGACGCAGCAGATGGCTGCCACCACCTCTCGCCGCAAGGAGGCAAGGGCCGACTTGGGTGGAAGCATGTCCATGACTCCGGTTATTAGACCCTCTACTCCGACAAACTTGAAAAATAATGTCAAATGACAGCAGGGAAGTAGATGAGAGTCACATTGAAACACAAGTCAGACTGAACTTATGGCTTGGTCATTGTACTGTTTCAACTCAAGTCCAAAACTCATTTGCACGGGTATTATTATCTACAGATCTTGAGGTATCACCTTTGCAAGAGCGTTTTAACTTATCATGAGGGACAACCTCTAAAATAACTTGAATGGGTAACAGCTGTAGTAGCTCGTGTCACATGAGCCATTCTTCACAGACAAGAAACTAGGCAAAGAATAGCCAACGAGAGAGCATGAATGGACAGTGGAATGACTGTGAATAAGACAGAAGATCACTGACAAATGACAATTGATGTAGGCACAGACAGGCACATAACTAACACATTGCACAGAAATGCAAAGCTGAAATTGGACAAGTGGAGCATAAAAATAAGAATGGAAGAGGGTTTTTTTTAATGATAAGACTATCTTACCTGACTGTCCAAGCCAAGTACAAGTAACATGAAAAAGAAGAGTGCTGCCCACAATGGTGCCATGGGCATCAAAGTCACAGCCTTGGGGTAGGCAATAAACGCCAGGCCAGGCCCTACACATAAACAAGCAATTTGGTGTAAAAGGCATTTTGGCGTAGTCTTTTTCAGCATCTTTGGTCTACTTACCGCTCTCAGCTACCTTACTGATGTCCACACCTTGCTCTGCAGCCATGAAACCCAACACGGAGAAGACGACAAAGCCTGCAAAGAAGCTGGTTCCGCTGTTAATGAGTGCCAGCACAAACGCATCCCTGGAAAAAAGTTCATAAAAACACAGCAGACAAACACAAAACATAGGATTACAAGTGGCTTCCTAATATGTTGAAACAGGACAAGCAGGACACAAGGAATATTGGCAAGAGAAAAGCTGGGATGATAAATGGGGGATAAAGAGCAGATAAATATATCTCGACAAGCTGCTGTTGTCCTCATTGTGATCCACAGCAAATATGGCAACAGCCAGTTTGGCTCAAGGTCTGAGGGGAGATAGGGTGAAAGATCTCATGGCTACTTGGTGGATCTAAACATATCCCCTCACAGGATGAATCATGCTTGTACAAATATGGAAACTATGAAATCAGATACTCTCCCTATTTGGAAGTTATCACTCCGAACTGAATTTCTTAATGTACAAGCACTGAGTCAAGACAAATCATCTCTCGCGGGAAAATAATAATATTAATTGATGTTGGTCATTAATAAATTGCAGCAGCTACGAGCCTCACTCATCCAGCAGAAGCATGTCCGAGCATATCTGAGAACACCCGGGGGAATCCTAATGCACACGCGTGATCGAAACAATTGAGCATCGGAGCGACGGGGTTAACAAAGCAGTGCATATCTTCACCACGCCAATTAAAGGTTCTCTCTAACCACACTTACCGTTAAATAAACAATTAAGACATCACTTAACAGCCACGTAAACGTGTTGCACCACACACACACACTATCGGTCAATTAGTCATTAAACTCTCAACCTACTGTTTCAATTTGAGAGCCTGAGAACCTTTGCACATGACACATTCATAATATTTCACTGTAGCCGCACAAAACCCAGACACGGATTTACAGCAGCTAAATTTACAGTAGACTTTTTCCTGAGCTAATCTAAGACTGTTTGAGAAGCAGAGCTAAGCTAATACTGCAAGAGCTGAACTGATCTTTTAGCTACCAATTAAGGTCAAAGCTGAGAAGATGCCAGAGGGCCGGCCATTCACCAGGTTAGAGCTACTGTGTGGTCTGCTTACTACACACGTTCAAAATGCACACTCACTGACTGCTAACCAATGTTGTTCAAAGCTAAGTTACAACAAAGTCACTCGACCATCATCTTGTGATAGCCTCAATGTTAAGATTAAAATTTCCGTATAACTCGTGGCGCTAATGCGCGGCTGGCTAGCTTCAGGCCAAAGTTAGCCTAGTGCTACCAAGCTTATGTTTCTGTCACTTTAATTTGTAGAACATGCAGGGATTTTTGGTTGGGCAGCAAGCTTAGTGCCTCGTGATATAAATGTAAATATGTATAGATACAGTATTTCTATATGGCATACTCAGGTCAAAGGTCACAGAAAGCAAGTGTCGCTGATGTTTGCGATATGTTGAGTTATTTTCAGAGCACCGTGTTACTTACTGGTAACAGTTGTTGTTGAAGCGGTTGTAGCTGCCCAGTGCTGTCAGGGCACCCAGGCCGATGGCATAGGAGAAGAAAATCTGGGTTCCAGCATCAATCCACACCTACCACAAAGGTGTAAAACCAATTTTGAATGGCAGGTTTGGATGTAAAATTCAGAATCATTAAGCAGCCAAATACGGATACGCAGATGTTCATAGAAATACAAGTCTACCTGTGCTTCTCCTAGTTTGGACCAATCTGGTTTCAGGTAGTATATAATCCCATCTAATGCTCCAGGTAGTGTGACACCATGGGCCAAAAGAACAACCAGAACCACGTACGGGAACAGTGCTGTGAAGTACACAATCTAGAGGAAGAAGGAAAATACAGAAGATGAACAGGAGATATGTGTTGGATTTTGGTAGGTAGGTGAAGTTGAACTGAAATACATACTATGTCAGAAGTACTCACATAGTGAAAATTAACAGTAAACATTCAAACTTGTTACATTAAATGAAGTGCATTACAAAATGCATTGACTAGAAACAGGCTAGTGCTTATCAATGTGGTCTGTTTGTTATGGTCAAAAGTAACTGCACCAAAGTATGTTTTTATCACTTTGATTAAGCGATTACCTGCTTTGTAAATACTCAAGTCTTAAGCCCATTAGGTCCTCGGTGTAGATGTGTAATGGGCCCTGTCAAGTTACTTTGAAGAAAAGGTAGCCTGTAAAATGGAAAGCCAGACAATTTGTAAACCACCTGCAATAGCAGGGGTTTTTGGCAGACCTTTTCAAACGTCGAAAAATGCTGCCCCTGCTACCCAGTGACAGTCTAGACTACGTCAGTATGGGAAAAGTCAAGTACTGAGAAAGCTCATTTTTGCCTTGATCTGGGGGAGAGTATGGCCTCTTTCCAAATTGCAAATATGGTGGAACGTTGCTAATCGGCTTACAGCAGGGTAGCTGATTCTCATTCTTATTCTTTTCCCCTTGCCTTGAAATGTGGCTACTGGAGACAAACTAGACTCTCCATATGCTGTAAGCAACTAAGCATAGCGCTGCATGGAACAGCTACAATACAACACTGAAAATGGTTCATTATAGCGCACCATAAAGGATCAGTGTATTTATACAGCAATCCCCCCCACTAAGTCGCGGGTCACGCTTTGCGGTCCCAGTCCATTGTGGATTCATCTCGCATTTTTAAGAAAAATATCGCTTGTATTTCAGTGTTATCCGTTACTCTTCCTCTCATTCGCAATAGATCGTGTGTGTTCAAGTAAAAGTGCTGTCAATGCTATCAAATGTGCATATTTGAATAGAGTATCTCCATATTGCAGGTGTCATTTATTACTGGGGTGGTCCGTATCGTAACCCGCATGATGGAGGGGGGATTACTATACATTTAATGTCTGACTGAAGTATAGTTGAAACGCACATTTAGATGATTAAAAAGCAACCGCATAACAAGTAGAAGAATGCGAGCTCTTACGGGTTTCAGTCTCGACACTGATCCTCTCACTCCACCAAATCTGATTGGGGGTCAAAGGGCGAAATGCCACCATTTTTTGGGGGGGTTTCAGGTAACCACACAATCATAGCCTATAACTTTGGTAGTGGAAAGAGACTGGCTCTAAACACATGATAATTCATCTATGCTTGTAATGAGTGATTTGTAAATCAAGAGGAAACCTACCTTGCCTGTAGATTTGACTCCCTTCCACATGCAGAAGTAAACAATGACCCAGGTGACGAGGAGACACAGCACCATCTGGTAGCTGATGTCGCCAGGTTCATCAATGCCACTGGACAGGCGAAGAACGTTGCGTCTGTGAATGACAACACAAGCGTCATCACATCTGGGCAAATTCAGATCAGTCGTGAAGGCTTGTAAAGCTAGAACGACACACTAAGTACTCTATGGACACATTTTTAAGACACGTGGGTCAATAGGTGATTTCAACATGGAATTGAAATTGTGTCCGCCCTGTCATTGTGGGGTCAAAGAAACCCCCGATGGGACTTTACGAGCAGCATTTCGTCTTCAATCGAGTTTCGACTTCCATTGGGTATTTGAAGAATATACCTTTGTTTTATAATTTTCATCATGTTATGTGTGCAGTTAGACACTATCAAGCTCAACATGTCCACTCTGGTATAGCAAAATATCAATTAATATAAAAACCTTCCACAAATTCAAAATTCATTTTTTTAAAACCGGATTTTTAAACAGCCAGATCGCTGACTGAATTATGTTGCTAATTGAATTAGGTACACTAATAAATGTTAACATTAGCCTACAATGTCCACCCTGCTGATAAGTCAATAAGATTATTGGTGCATTCAATTTACATCGTTGTTTTTTTTTTTTTTTTTAGAAACATTTCATACATATCAGTGCTCTTAAGATTTTCCACGTAAACGTTTATGAGCCTTGCTCTGTGCATTGTAGAATAAAATGATTGCTATAAAGTTGAAAAGCATACCCCGTTTTGGCAAAGACCAATACAAGAAATAAGGCATCTGGCAACATGAGTATCCAATATAATGTAATATATTACTACAATGGGAAGATAAAATATACATACTCCCAGAACTCAATGACAGGGGAGCGCATGCCTTCCATCTCCATGCAGCTGTTGTTAAGGAGTGAAAGGGTCGTGGACACGTCCAGTGGAAGCACAGAGGCGAGAGGCTTGACTGCTGGCGCAGCAGATGATAGCTGAGACAACTGGGCCACACTGTGGTTGTGGCAGGTGCGCCGGAAGTCCTCTGTACAGTTGGGGGTGTTCCAAGTGTGTCCACAGGTGGCCCACGGAAGTGGGTTGGTGAAAGAGTGGAAGAGAAAGTAGAGACCCCACACCAGAATCATGATGTAGTAAGTGTTGCAGAAGAACACAATCACCATCGAGGCCAAGCCCAAACCTGGTCGGGAGAAGATGCAGATCGGGACATGAATGAATGAAGTGACGTCAACTGCGTTCTCTTCCTGTCTGACACTGAGCGGTAACCTTTGAAAAGAGGCGCTATGTTCCAGGCGGAGACCCCTCCCTGTTTCATGAACTGCCCTAAAGAGATTTCTAGGAAGAAGACAGGGATGCCCCCGATGAACACGATCAGCAAGTAGGGGATGAGGAACACACCTGCAACAGAAAACAACACAGTCACGTTGAATCTAGGACCCGGACAAGGTCGGACAGAATAACATTCAATCTCATGTACTTGACTTCCTGCCCAAACCTACTGAACAGCATTTACGGATTCAAGAGAGAGAGTTTAATCGGTGAAATTCCCGCCGATTATGATCATTTTGAAAGTCCTAGTATCGGCTGATATAATAGACCAGGTAATTAAAAATGACTGAAACGTTATACTGCGTCTAGTGAAAAGCAGTGAAAGGTGGGCTTACGTTACAAACAAACAATATCCCTGTCAGAAATACAATTTACTAATTGAGCTTAAGAGTCCTCGTATTGTAATGTCATTCCTGTATGAGAGATATATTAATCACATTTAAGTATAAATCAGATTTCTTACAAAATTAGATACAGGTATTTATTTGAATGCTACAAATTGGTTAATTGTTATGTTAATCAACATTTCTCGCCTGTTACCACCAGAATTGAGATAGTTTGAATGAGACCAAACAATGGTACCTGTTATTTAAAAAATAAAATCAGTTATCCGCTTTAAGTGTTCAATGCTGTCAGTACAAGGGAAAGCAAATACTGATGAGCTAATAAAGCAATATTTCATTCTTATGGACTCCCAAAATGTTACATAAGGTGCACAGATTCATAGAGCAAATGCAAATGTAGGAAAGAGAAAATAACATTTTTTGGTCTCTGAGTCGGCAAACAGATGATGGATAAGTAAATTAGTCCTGATAGAGAAAGCGGGGACTTGTTTTAATTTGATTGGATGGATTTTGCCCGGAGCGAGCTACTTTTCACAGGCGTTATGCGGAAAGCATTCTATGAATATGAAGGATAAAGGAACAAAAACGAAGGCCATGCGGTGATTCAAATTCCAAATGAAAACAATTGCAACTACGTGATGCCACTACAGAGCAAATGAGGTGGTCATGTGACCGACCGCCTGTGACGCAGTGCACGGGCTGGCTTACAGCAAAGGAGGGAAAGATGGATGGAGCACAGAGAAGTGAGGCTGGAAAAAAAAAAAAGTGGGACGATGCCACAGCTGAGATTTGCGGGTGGGAGGATTGGCAAAAAACAAACACATCAATCGGTAGTGAACATCAGGCCGATTGGCACCGAAGCGGGGTTATCGATTGGCAATTTATGTCTCATTCACATGTCATTCTGCGGGAGCAGAGGGCTGCCGCCTTATAAGGCAACATTGGTGAGCGTGACTCAAACAGAAGAGACAGGGGCGGGAGAGTCAGAGACACAGAAGAGAGCACGAGATGAGATGGGAGGCGTGAATGGAATGAGTGGAGGGAAAAAGGCTTTTTGCAGCTATACCCCAAGCTAACCTACTAGCTGAACTTATGGGCAACTGCATCCCAAATAGGCTTAAGTAAATCCTCATTTAATCATAACTGGACCAAACACGACGGGCCGAGCAGCAGCAGCAGCAGCAGCGTCACGATAAATAAATATGGGCATTTATTCCAGTGGTAGTTGGACTCAGCTCTTATCAGAAACTGCTGCTGTCTATCGAGGCTGGTCAAGGACACAAAATGAATTTGTTGACTTGTAAAGGCAAAGGGAGAAATCGCACAAGGCAGGTTATTGTTATTGTGTGTCCGTATGCCACCTTATCAGGCAGGCAGACGGAGAGAGAGAGAGAGAGAGAGAGAGAGAGAGAGAGAGAGAGAGAGAGAGAGAGAGAGAGAGAGAGAGAGAGAGAGAGAGAGAGAGAGAGAGAGAGAGAGAGAGAGAGCACCTTCATAAAGCTGCAACAGTGTCGGGCAGGAGCACAGGGGGTGGACTGTGTCAAACAGGCCATTGTTATCCGATACCAGAAGGTGGGTATCAGTACTGTGGGTCACAAGACACACTCAAACGAGAGGGAGGGAAGGCTGGACTAAGATGCACCCAACCACCCATTGGTCTTAATTTCAACAAAACACATTGCAAAAATATGGACAAGTGGGCGGGTCGGGGGTAAGAGAAGGGCAAAGTCTGAGAAGGTTACTATGGATGAAAATGGAAAGGACGCAGAGAGAGGCGTATGCCATGTGACCGCAGGACATGGTGTACATCTGTTGAGCAACTATAATAAAGTGAATGGTGGAAGAAGAGGCGGAGGGAGGGGGGGGGGGGGGATCTACGTGCTCACAACCACGCAACAATAATTTGTTGGTCTACTTTTGCTTTCATTTATAGCTGTCAGGTGACAACATTTTACAACTGACGTCTTTATCTCTTCAGATTGTAAATAGTCTCATTAATAAAACCTGTAGGCGGCTCGGTGGCGCACTGGGTAGCACGTCCGCCTCACAGTTAGGAGGGTGCGGGTTCGATTCCACCTCCGGCCCTCCCTGTGTGGAGTTTGCATGTTCTCCCCGGGCCCGCGTGGGTTTTCTCCGGGCACTCCGGTTTCCTCCCACATTCCAAAAACATGCTTGGTAGGCCGATTGAAGACTCCAAATTGTCCCTAGGTGTGAGTGTGAGTGCGATTGGTTGTCTGTCTCTGTGTGCCCTGCGATTGGCTGGCAACCAGTTCAGGGTGTCCCCCGCCTACTGCCCGATGACGGCTGGGATAGGCTCCAGCACGCCCGCGACCCCCGTGGGGACTAAGCGGTTCAGAAAATGGATGGATGGATGGATGGATAAAACCTGTCCCTGTGACAACGTGACAATGTGGCATGACCTTGACCTGTTTGCGGGATATGGGACCTTTCTGCCAACAACAGGCATTGGCAGACGTCCATGACACAACTCTTGCTTTAAACTTACAGCAAATATTACATGACCAGCCAAACATTAACATATTACAACGGCATGTCATCATGGGATCATCATACCTCAAATTATCATTGTTATCGATTCACTTCGATGACCTTACATGATCAGTTTACATCTTTTCTCCATAGGTGATAAAAACAAGATCTGTTTGTACAGCAGATATAAAAAGTCGAGACACCCCTGTTTGATTGTGAAGATTTGTGATTTAAAAAATGGGCTAAGATAAATTACTTAAAGTTCTGGTTCTAAATAGCAGGCAGTGTTGGCACAAAAGCTTAAGGCTTCTATAAGAATGCAAAAAAAAAAAAAATGTCAGGAAAAGCCTACTTCAACATCTGAACTTTATTTGGGGTTAAGCAAAGGTTCTTAAAATAGTAACTGGTTATGCTGACTCCCAATTAATGAGGTTGAGAAATGTAATTGGTTAATTCTGAACACAGCCACATCCCAGTTAATTGGGCATGTGCAATTTAGTGCAACCACATTATCTCAGTTAATTTGTATTTCTCTTATCAAATAGATAAAGAAATTGATTCAATTGTACAGGTCACATTAATAGTGGAATTTTTGGGGGAAATTATCTAATAGGGGTATGTAGACTTTTTATTTCAGCTGTACGTGCTATTGGCTATAGAAAACGTATGGCTGGATCTTCTGCTTCATAATCAAGCATGGAAGGTCCATTTTAAACACTTTCATTCTTTTAAACTTTGATTTCTTGTTTAATACTGTAAATGATTCATGACAAAAAAGCCCCAACTTTGCCCCTGTTTGCCAATGCAAACATGTTTTTGTACACATCATACGACAAAGTACATAAGGGCTAGCGGAAACTTACCTCCTCCGTTCTTGTAGCAAAGGTAAGGGAAGCGCCACACGTTGCCCAAGCCGACAGCAAAACCCACGCAGGACATGATGAAGTCCATCTGTCTGGTCCATGTTTCTCTTTCTACCGCTGGAACCACATCAGCCGCAGCAACAGTTCCGTCCTGGATCTGTGGAGGACCACTTCCTCCACCGTCGGCGCGGCCTGGGCCAGCTCCGGGCACCGACACCAGGGGGTGAGCTGATCCCCCACCCTCACCTTCGGATATCTCCCCAGCCTCCAACTGAGGGAGGCTGATTTCACCTGGAAGGGAAAAAACGGGAAGATTGTTAACTTAATAGTCTTCATCCTGAGTAACATGAACCTTATATAGTGATGTAAAGTCTACACACCTTAAAAAACGTCAGTTTTTTTTAGACCATAAGAAAAACACCTATAGGATTTGACGGTGTTCAATATTAATCACATTCCAAAACTCAAATCAATGGGAGTCTGCACGCACCTGCCACCACTGGCAGAGCTAGGAATTTTTCCCTTGAGGGGGCGGGGGGGCATGGAGTTGCCAAGGACATCTCAGGGATTCCGCAAAACAAATCCAAGCCCCCTAATTTCTTTAGAAAACGTTGATAGATATACATCATATGTTCCCTGGGATATGTGGAAAGAAATTAATTATTTGGCCTGGCACCTGGGGGGGTCCAAGTATAATGGGGGGGTTACAGCGCCCCCGCGGCCTCTATCTCGCTCCACCAGTGACTGTCACCATTTAAAATGCCTGCTTTCGGGCAGTTTCTTCCACTTTAAGCGGGATCATACACATGGTGGAGAGAATTATGAACTGTTCCATATATTAGTCAGTGACAGCACAAAACGCCCAAGCTTCTGTCCGAAACAAAAATAGGAAAGGCTTACCAGAACACCTGATACGCAACCACATTATCTCTTCTTTTTACTTCCCTTCTTAAAAAGGCTTTTTTTCCATTGAGTTGTACAGGTTGTATTTTTTTTATTCATGGTATTTGAACAAGGGTATGTAGACTTTCTTTTTTATAAGCACTGCAAGCCGACGGAAGGAGAGAGAGATTGTGCGTTATTCGACGATTACTTATAACATGCCTTCAGGCTTCAAGAAATGCTCAGCATCCTATCTTCATCATGCCAGCCCGACAAATTGTTGTTTCTGCTCATATTGCAGTTGTGTTGACATCACTAAGTGAACCCTCCCCCGACATTCATTGTGCCTGTCTGCGTCTCAGTCAGGATGATTGGTGTGCTGCAGCACCGAGCATCTAAGAAACTGACCACACTCTATGTCAGCACCTCGGGCTTCTCTGCACGTCGTAACCGAGCTCGCTTTTTCGGTATTTTGGATGCATCACATGGGAGTGTTTACAAGAAACAAAAGCTAAGGCGTACAATTGCACGAGTATTAGAGCAGCCGACTCTTGTGAGGCAGCTCAATCCAGATCAGAGCAGTTTGGGGTGTGTGTGATCAGAAGAGCAATCAAGTAGGCAAGGTAAAGGAATGGCTGTGGCTTCGACTGCCTTGAAAGGAATAAACAGATGATCAAATCTGTGAGAGTGATACAATAGAAATGATACTTAGATTAAGATGGCAATCATGCTAAATGGATATTTTGTTTGGAGCTCATTCCATTCATTTTCAACCTTATCCTATTCAGGGTCACTGGTGAGTTGAAGCTTTTTTTAGCTGAGCAGTCAATCAGGGCACAAGCATTACTTATGGACAATTGACAGTCTTCATTCAACCTGACATGCATGTTTTTGGAGTGTAGGAAAAAGATGGATTATGTGGAGAACACCCACGCAAGCGTATGCAAAACAGAAAGGCCTGAACCTAAATTTAAACCAAGAACTTTTCATTTCACAGCCATAACCCAATCAAATTGGAATATGTTTGAGTGACAAAGTTTGAAAAGGTTTGGATCTGGACTGCGTGTCAACGTCACCAAACCAAATTCCAGGAGGCTGTATTTGAGATTTCCTTTGAACTGATCTAAAATTTTGGGCTGTGCCGATAAATGTTGAGCGCTGTCGTGAACATCAAATGCTGGTGCTGAGGATGCACTTTGCACAATGTTAAAGCTGTCACTCGATCCTAGAATATATGATAACAATGATGCAACATACTCACCTCGATTACTTTCTTCCAATTCTGCTGACATATTGTTGAACTGTTCCAGAAAAAATGGATATGGAATTTAAATTGGGGAGGGGGGACGAGAGCTGGCTGCTGGTTTTTTAGACCAGGGAGGGTAAACGTGCCAAGATAGGCAGATATGTTTAGCACCCTCTTTGATTTGATCAGTTTATTTCACCTTTGAAATATAAAAAAAATACAATTAAGAATATTAAGAAGTCAGGTTTTTTCACACGTTTGAACGCTTCAGCACAGCCAAGAGATGATTTTTTTTTAAAATGTCAGCAAGCGCCGCGGGACGCAGGAGACTCAGAAGCAGTCGACGAAGCACTTGAAGGTAAGCCTGAAGAATCTCATGGAGGACAGTTAGACGAAAAAAAGCCGGCGCTTTAGAGTGAAAGGGTGCGTTTTAAAAGGAAAAAAAATCTTTTCCAACGAGTTGTTCCAAAAGACGATTCAGGAGTCCGTGGTGAACCTTCTGGTGATGCCGCGGTGCAGAATGAGAGAACAAGTGACGTTCCAGACATTGTCGTCACCCCTCCACCCCCTCCCGCACTGCTGAGACGTGATTGGCTGATGAGAGAGCGCACGTACACTGCATCATCATCATCATCATCATCATCATCAGAACCGCCACGGTAAAATGACAGTCCCGTGGATGGATGGCACCGCATACGTCACTGCAAGTGCACGCAAATTAAGCAGGCTTTCAAACTGCATCTTCATGGCGGCTGCCATGTTGCGACGCATCAAGCTGCAGGTGCAAAACCGCGCTGCCCACCTCCAGCTAGACATTTTACTTTTACCGCATCACACTCATATAACACGACATTTCATTGAGGACTCGTTGCCGGGACTTGCATAAATCTAAGATTGACGGAATGCTGCCTTAATTTGGTGGCAGGTTTAATATTGCGAACCGACGTCCTGCTGACCAACCATCCATTACAGTCGCTGCAGCGTTTAATGGTCTTTCTCACGCAGCGCCTGCCAACAAGCTCGTGTGCTAGAACTGGCACCTGGTGGACAACGTGCATATGACCGGATTCGCTTGTAAGACAATTCAGCACGCACTTTAGTTCAAATCGAGAGACGTGAGGCAGTGCAACTCTTTCTACCAATTGGCCCCAAAAGGTCATAAATAAATAAGTGATGAGTACAGATTAACTAGTAGTTGTCGATGACGACGAGTCAAGTGTTTTAGATGAGTCCCCAATGGTTCCAAAAGGTATCACCCCTCCTACCTACATTCCATACAAGACTCACTGCTGAGACTTAGATAGCTCTAAGATTGATGGACTACTGCCTTGATTCAGTGTCTTAACAGCAGGTTTAATAATGTGCACCAACGTCCTGCTGACCACCAACCATTCATTACAACACGGCTGTCAAACTCCGGTCCTCGAGGGCCTCTATCCTGCATGTTTTAGCTGCTTCCCTCCTCCAACACCCAATTCAAATGATTGTGGGATCGTTATCAGACGCCTGCGGCACTTGTTGATGAGCTGATCATTGGAATCGAGTGTGTTGGAGAAGTATCTAAACATGCATTCTGCAGGTCTGGAGTTCGATACCAGTGTATTACAGTCACTGCAGCATTCAATGATCCTTGACAAGTTTTCACAAGCAGCAGCAGCAGCTGACATCTAGTGGACAAAGTGTATAAATGCGGGGCTCGTGTAAAAAATAAGGCCAATATTGAGTAGTAATAAACATTTTCACTTTCATTTCATCAAACAAGAGACAGTGGCAGTGCAACATCAATAAATAAGTCCAAAAACGAGTCAATAAATAAATCTCAAATAAATATCATAAAATGATACATTAAATGTGCTAAACATATATTATTCTTGATGAACTGACAAGCTGATGAGCTTTTTTTTGTTTTAAATACACACATGTGCTCACTAAATGTACCGGTAAATGTGGTAAACCCTTCAGGAGCTTAAAATAAATAACATTTCATAAATATAATTGTTAAATATTCTAGAGCGATTTCTTCAGAAGCAACAGATACCTGCTTAAGTGATCACAAAAAAACTTGCTCCCTTAATTCCCTTCATTTCTTTGTTAAATATGTGACATGTAAGGCGTGATAATTTTTAAATATGCCTTAAATAAAACTATTGTACATAAAAGCATCAGCTCACCAGAACTCTATAATAATAGTAATTCACCCTTACAAAACTGATGGGATGATGCAAAAACAAACTGTGCAACTCGGCGTGATCTTCCTTTAAATGTAGTGATGGAAAAATTTGCTTCATGAAACAGTTTGTTGAAATAAAAGTGGTTCAAGAAATGGCGAGCCAGTATGCTGTCAGACCAATGTTGTGCCATTTTGAGGAGTCAAAATATACAACTGGTTCATGAAGCAAATTTGAAGCTTCATTTTCCCATCACTATTTAAATGTATACAATACTGAGGTCAACATGTCAAGGGGTGTACAACACGGGTCAGTAAGAGGAGCTCAGCTAGAGATCTTGGTGGAGGTCAAAGTGCGAAATTGGTTTTGAATGTTCTGTCATGCCTGACTTAGCTCGATGATTTTCAGCAACTAGTCTTTGGTAACGTGCCTGCTGCTGGTAGTCTGGGTCCACGTTTACCCAGCTGTTGGCAACCCACTTCAGGCCACGCTTCACCGGGCAGTCTCCGTGCAACGAATACTCATCCAGCTCACCCATCCAACCTGAGGAAGGCAAAAGACAATATTTATTTTAAAAAATTATCTGAAGAATGATTTCCAATTTACAAAGTGCCTTCTATTCTTACCTTGCCCATCGGAGAGATGGTTGTACAAGAGGAGTGCAGTCCCAGCAGTGGGTTTGATTCTCAGGTTCCCACGACTACATGTCTTGCGGGTGTCTGTTAAATCAACTCCATCTTGGACCAGTGCCTGGAACACAAAAACAACTCAGAGTAAACATTTGTGTGTGGTTGTCGTACCACACTAATCATTTATTGGCTATGGATTCCTGTCATAAATTGCATATGATCAAAAATCACGTCATGATCAAGCTGTTTTCATTTTCTAGTGCCGGAAATGTAGTCCGGTGGAACCTTGACCAATTTGTGCTCGTCAAAGCAGGTTTCCACTCAATATTATAAGCCACCATCATCCTGTATTGAGGAAAAAAAATCCCACCAGTTCATCGTAGGTACGGTTGTCGGCCACGGGAAACGTGGTCTCACCACCCTCCTCGACAGAGCTGAGGTAGATCAACACAGTAAGATACCTGCGACAAAGTAACAAATGCACCTTTTTTTTCCAACGTACATCACAGTGAATATGTTACTAAAAGAATATGATGGAACAAACACCAACCTGCAGGAGACCTGTGGGAGCATAGACGTGTTACCCGCCAGTCGCGTGTGCGAGCAGGCGGTCTCCGCATGGGGAGGGCTACTGTCGTGATGAGCATCGCTGAAGTCTCCGAGCTCAAACCGAAACACTTGCAATAGCTCACTCATGTCAACCAACATGGCCGGCAGACGTGTCAGGCTGATCACTCTGAGTAAATGTCAGAATGAATATTTTAGTAAATGAGGTCCAAGATCAAGTGCGTACAAGTTAGGATACCTGCTTCTCAGTGTCTGCAGCACGTGATGGGATCCCGGGCCTTGATAAAGCACTGTGTGTTTGCTTCTCTGCTTGAACTGACTCCGGAGCTTTCTACTTTGCTCTTGTATCGGGCCTTGGGACACATCGTAAACACGCTTGAACTCTTCAAGGTTGAGCGCCCCTATCAAGGGACACATGCAGTGCATTAGTAAACAAACACTTTTTATTCATTATTATTATGTAGTATTTTACTCATCACAATCATCCAACATCACAAATGCAATGAGGTAGCAGATGCACAAACCTGTTGAGCAGTCTTCTAGTACAGTGAGTATCTGACGCAAGTTGTCCGGGCTCAGCCAAGTCCCATCTCGAGAACGTGAGTGGCTCACAATCTGGACAAGATGTTAGTTTACTATAGTTTGCTTCAGAAATCTTTTTGCAGCTCAACAGCTTTCTCCTCCATATTCCCATGAAATACAAATGGCAATAGTTTTCAATGGTCACCTCCTGCTTCTGCAGAAGCCTATCCTGGTTGAGGTCCAACAGACTGAAGACCTCCTCGGTGCTCAAAGATAGCAGTGGGTGGTCTGACCCTCCGTGCCCCCAGTTGGCCGCTGTCATCTGGCTTTCCATCAGACCCTTGAGCTGAGCCAGCTGCACCACCACACGGCACTCCTCCTCTGACAGGAAACCCGGGATCTCTGAGCAACGATCATGAAATAATCAACCTTAGAATGCAGTGGCGTGGGCCTCAAATAATGTTGGAATTAAGGTCATCTGGTGGTGGGCATTTATATTAACGTGATTGTAGTTTGCCATATTGCACAATAGTACTGCATCCTAGTGGCAGCTAATATTTTGGTTACCCCATTTAGTTACACAGAAGACTAAAAATCCCAACTAGTACAGTCGAATAATTTGATGATATATTTTTTTGTGACTTTCCATTGGAACTTATAGTATTTTAACAAATAATTCAATACAATGGTTGATTGAGGTCAAATCTTACATACACACAATTGTGAATGCAGGAAGGCATGGAATTACATTTGACTGGGCACAAGCCTGGCGACTTTAAAATCATGGGCTAATCCTAAAGCCATCACAAAGCACATACCAAATAATAGAGGTTTCAAGCTGAGCGTCTTCATCTTGTGTGTTCTGTCCGACACAAGGGACACCGGCTGAACGTGTCCTACCTAAATCGCATCGTGATGAACAAGGGGAAGTCAAATACACACTTTTTCAGTCACATTACACACAATAAATGTTTGATCTCGCGAAGGTGTTGTTGGAAGTAAAATCTGCAAGAATTCAAAGTTCAGCAGTGAAGTTGGATCTACAGCAAAGTCTTTCGAGAGTGTTTCCATACACTTCACCTACCCTGATCCCTTCAATTCGAGGAAGTCTGAAACTTTGCTCCTCCTCACGGGGCTCGCTTGAAGGAGGCGCGGTGTGAGGAGGACTTTCCCCTTCGCCGACAGATGGCAAGGACTGTCGGTCAAAATCCCCGGGGCCGTTATTATAGTGCACATATAGCAAAAGGGCGATAACATTCAGGATGTAGACGTGAAAGAAGACCATGACCACGACGAAGTAAGCCCGAGAGCAGATGCTGCTCCTCTGGACGGGCATGCTAGTGGGACGTAACGAGCGCCTGTTGGATGACGAGGATGCAATGCCGCTGACACAGGAGTCCTCGTCATGCTGTAGATTTTCCGGAATGGTTTCCATGTCCTCTTCTATCAAGAGACTTTTACGCATTAAGATAAATACTGATGCGCGTAATTTGGGGCTGTCTGATTACGAGCCGCCGGATGTTTAGCTACGCTTAGCTGCTTGTTGTCTGTCTGTTTCAATGAAAAACGACGCTTCCGCCACTATTGCTTTGCCCAAATTATTTATGCTGTTCAGTGCAAAAATGCAGATGTGAAAGCGCTTACTATCTCGCGCTGTTAAATATGTCATCGTTAACTAAATCTTGTAGCCCTCGTTACTTCGCTTGCTGCCCCTGACAACCTGCATAATAACAGGACGAACATGCCGAAGACTTCCGGTCAGAAGAAACATTTATAGCGTCCTCTATCGGTTAACACTATTAGTGCCATTTTTTTTTCTGTACGCTTTTCGTGATCCAGTCATCATTATATAATTCTATTTTACATTAGTAGGAAGCGTGTTTGTATGGTGTCCATATTTAGCTGTTATACTCTTAGAAAGTAGACACGCGTGAACAGTTAGCGGAAGCGCATAATTTACGCTCATGGGGGCTTGGAATGTTCTAATCCTTTGTCATAAAAATGAACCATGTGGAACAAAGTGCAAATTGTTTCTCTAAATTGTGTTCCTACTCTAATTAAGGTGGTAATATGTAAACAACTTTCATCCCCCCCCCCCACACACACACACGCAAACAGCGCACTTGGATGTTTTATGTGTGTACATTTTCATTGAAAATTGATTGTATTTTGGTTTATGACAGGACAACGAAAAAACATTCATAAAGACAATCAAATAGGTCAGATGAGTGTAGAAAGTGCGATATGAAAACAGTGCCTAAGGAACGTTAAATTCTATGGAGGTGAACACTGGCAGCATCCGTCCTAAAAACATCCAAACAAATCATGCGAGTGACCTGCTAATGAAAAGTCACGACAACAATTGCAGCTTTACAATCAAACCATGCGATGGCGACAAAAGACAACATTTTCTTGTAGTATCATTAAAGCGTTGCTTAACTGTAGTAATTCTGTCTAGTTATTTCCTGCATTTGCGGCGCCCCCTAGAGGCAACGATTATACATTTTATTTGTCTTGACAGTGGCCCCCTTATATTAGCAGTTTGGATAGAACCTATTTGCGGATATTCCAATCACACCAGCCCCAGTATTACTTATTCATATTTTTGCGGAAGGATGGATCGGTTCTCGTTTTTCGCAGCACACGCTCATTGAAAGTTTATCCTAATTTTTACCAATTAAATTTCATCTTAGGTAGAGTTTTGCTATGCGCATGTCATTCTAAAGGGTTCAGTCTTCTCAAAAACATGACAGAAAATAATTACAATGACGCATTAATATATAACATGGAAAATGGAAGATGGAATTATGCAGCTCAACGTCAAATTCAACTTGACGGTTATAGGTCACAATGTTTGCCCCTAGTTTTGATACCGCTAACAAAGTGATGAATAATATGGTTTCATTTGCATGTATCTGCATGCATTATTTCAGAGATTTTGTTTGAGGTGCATATTAAAATAAGACTGGGACTCGGATCCTGGGTAATTTCCCATATGACACCCACACGCCCTGCCCCCTGGAATGAATTTATTTGAACCCCCCGTCTCTCCTTCAACAAATGAGGGTTGAGGTGGGGGTGACACAAGAACGCGCGCGTCCGTGCGTGCGTGCGCGCGCACTCTGTGGTGTTTTCCGGATGACGCGACCAGCCGTCCCCCATAGAGAGATGGACACGCACACACAACACACACAACTGCAACAGTAGCGGCAGCAGCGATATGGCTGATCATCACCAACCGGGACGGCTCAGCTCGTGAGCCCATGTCAGGAGCAATCATGCGTCACAGCCGGCAGCTTTTGAATCCTCTCAGGCGGTGGGACGCAGCATAGAGAAATCGGGCAAATAGTCTTTTACCGACGGCCCATGGGCTGCGTGCTGCGTTTTGCTGTAGTTGCAGGACTTGTCGCAGTGGATCCAGCTGAGCGTGCTCCTGCGTGGATTACCATACACGAGGGGAACAATAGTCTCCCACAGCAGAAGCACGACCAGGTCAGTTGCCGGCATATTTGAGTTTCTCTTCATTCTCCCATTCATTGTTTTGAAACCGCTAACGACAGAGCAACTCGAACGTGAATACCTGAACGTATCACCTGTCATTACAGGTAGATGTTTTTAGTGCATAATAGCGCACCTATGTGGCACTCTAGTTCGAAACCTCTCTGTACTTGAGTGTTATTACGTATGCCCACGTTTCAGAGCCCAGTGATAACGACTTTGAGATGTTGTGCCGCATTTAAACTACATTCGGAAAAACTTTGCAGCCAGCCGGGACTGCGGAACTTTCACTATGCCCTGTTCGGTTCACCTTCTTCCGGACACTCGCGTCAGGAAAGCACGGGGAGATAGAGGAACTAGCAGGAAGCACAGGGCCCGGAATGTGGACGAGGAATCTCTTGTCATGCCTGGTCAGTCGTGAGCCAACAGCACATTGAGTCCCACGGAATGAATGCGCTTTGCCAGCCGCGGTCATGTTGACTTTCACGGGATGTTGTCGTGATTCGTGACAGTGATGTTCAGATCCATACGAGTAAAAGGCGGTCGAATGCAGCATAGTTTCACTTTCGGTCGCCTGTCTCTCTGCTTGATTAATTATTTAGATAAATCTCAATGTGTGGTGCTTTAGTGAATACATTGCCCTTTACGCCAGTGCTGCAGGACCGAACATGTTAGTGCAGTGCAGGTTTATGGGGCAGCTTAACTTGCTTTTAATTGAACTGGATACTGAATAGCCCTGCATGCTTGTTTTGCTTTATGATCAGTAGGAATTGCTTTTGGTGTCCTTATCTAAATCACCTTGTCAATGAAAATGGAGCAGAATATACTGGAACCCATAATAAGTGGCCTAAAATAACAGGACAATGGCGTATTTGCACAACCCACACATTGTGTCCTTTTTTCAATAGAGGATAAACAGTGGCTCGCCGCAGAGTAAACATATTATTGTTTGATTTTTCAATCATATGTTTTTAGGTGGGTGTTGTCCAACTTAATGTGTCAACTCTGTTATAATTGAAATTTCAAATCACATGAACACCTTTCAGAAATTCAAAATGTATTCCTTAAACAGTACACAAAATGCACCATGTTCAAGGTAACATTAGCTCAAAATGTCATCAAGCTCACAGGTCTGTTTGCAGTTAGTTTAGAAAAACAGGTTAAGACTTTATGTGTTGGTCCATATAACATGACATCCAAATAATGAAACAAATATTTTCTTAAAATAATAGCCCACATGATATTTGGACATACTATTTGCCTTAAACATCTCCTCGGGATGCTGTCCACCTCTGCTAAAATCAGCTATATCATAAACAAGTCATTTAATTATAATTTCGAATAAATATACAATCAATATTGAGTGCAGTTTTTTATATTTTCTAAAAAAAACAAAAAGACAGGCTATTACTTTATGAACGTGACGATATGTGAGCACACCTAATTTTAGACAGAGACGTTACAATACAGCAAAGGTCATTTTGTAAAACAGCAATTTAAAGCTTTGTGACATGATAGGAAAGCACATCATGTCCAGTATTTCTTGTAATTTCATCATAATGCTTCTAAACCCACACGATCTTTGAAAATGTGGCAAAGACAGAAATTTAATTTTAATTTTTGCCATGGCTTTAATTGGTTTGTTTTTCAAACCGTCTTAATACACTGCCTGAAAACTCCATCAAAAAATCATATCGCCTTTAAACTACATCTGAATTTTTTAAAATACAGGATATGTGTTATATGACTTAGAATGCAGTAAAATTGATATGGTGTGTCAGAGTCAGTGTTTGGACATTAGTCATGCATCCTTGGTCTGCTATGACAAGCCCTTTTTGTGGGTGCTATTGAGGAGGCATTCCATTATGTCTGATTCTATGTCCATGCGTGCACACATGCAGAGCAATTCATGTTTCTAAAGTAGCGAGGCGCAGGGAAAAATGATATCTGAGTAAAACTTGTATTATGATGATTACCAAATGTGCAGCTAGGACAGTTCATTTTTCCTCATTAGCAGGACCAGTTGGCTGTGGAATGCCAAACTGGCAAGGATCCTGCTTTGCAACATTCATCTATGCATAGCGAGAAGGGTCATGTGGTTGGTGATGTGGCGAGACTTTTTTTTTTTCTCTCTTTCTTCACTTCAGAGAGAAACTGTGGTTTCAGTATGGACCTGTAACCCAGCAACCCAAATGTTGCGCGTCCTGAATAAATCAGGCTGTGCTCATCCCCAGCCCTCCTCGGGCGTGTGCTACTTCACCGAACCTCTGTCCTACCTTTCCCATGCAAGCACATGTTCAGTCACACACGCATGCTCAAGGCGATAAACAGAGACAGCTAAACAATTCATAGCATGGTTTTGGATGATTTCGTTTCACTTTTGGGTTCATTCGCCTACAAACCTTCGCTCTCCTGTTTTATTGTCCATTTGTGCCGCACAATTATGTATTCCACAACAATGCACCGTGTACCTCACAATCAGTGTTTAAAACTCTGTATGTTCGTTTAAGACTCCGTCATCTGGAGTGGCCATCCGGGCCTACCAACCCCCCTCGTCCATTTAGTGGGAGTTACAGCAGAGTGGTTTTCCGGGCGTCTGGTGTTTCTGGTCTGTACTGTACATGCTGCAGCCTGAAGCCACATGTGTCCCCCCCCCCCCCCCCACCCCACCCCACACCGGTGCTGCTCTATTCACTGACTCTATCCATCCAATTGACTTTATTTATACAAACGATAATTCTTTTTGACAGATCTGCAAAATGGTGTGGTGCAGTATTTCATGTATAGTTAATGAAAAGTAAGCATACTGTACTTCTTTATTAAGTCATTTCATGCATTGTAAATTATGTCTTCCATTTTTTAAAAGATATTATATGTCCTTCAGAAGAGACACTTAATCTTACTGTCAGCTGTAATAATGTAGTAATACTCAGGTGAGAATTGTTTTTGGTGAACCGCAGTGTAATTGGATTCCCGCTCCTATTTACTGCATGCTAATTCCACCACATTAAAGATGAAGACTGACGGTGAATAATCACATCATTATTTTTTTTTTACCAGCTGCTTTGCTAAGATGTAATGACAATTTGGTGATGATGGCATGCTTGCATGAGGTGAACCTAATCTCCTTGTCTGAGCAGTATTTCTGAAAAAACATGCAAATGAGGGGGGAGGGTTGATACTTGGGTGATATGAAATAATGTTATGACCTTTTGCTCTTTTGTGACCCTCTCTAGAGCGTATATACAAGGTTCCAAATATACACAACTGGGCTAAGAGCAATTGTGAGCCGAGCGCATCTTCTTGTAGAAATCAGCAGTTGTCATGATTGCGACTCACAGGGTTTGGATTCCCTCACAGCTGAGTGTCTCTAATAGGCCTGAGAGCCTGAAAGAATGAATAGCTTTTGTTCCATCCTCCGAGGTTGAACACAAAGAGAAAGCCAATGTTTTCTTGTACGTGCGTGTTCCCTTGCGTGTGTGTGTCTGCGTGTGTGTGCATGTTAGCTGGCAGGCACTTATGGATGAGATAGAAGAAGCAGGAAGTGGATGGATACAAAAATAATCTGCTGCAGCGGCCTCTAGCTCTAGGCCAGTGACACAAATTACAGAGAAATTGCACTAAAAAAAAAAAAAACAACCTACCTCACGCACACAGATATAGTATATGAATAATATGAATATGACTCTTTGAGTTGAAAAAGTGATCAATTCACACTTAATAAAGAAAATAAAGTGCAACGTGTACCACAACGGCACTTCCACCACAGAAAGTAGCATACATCTTTGCTAGCTAGTTTATTCATGCCTACAATCAATGACCACAATTTATTCTGAGTAGCTAATAGGTTAGCTCGTTAACAGCTAGCCAATACGACACTCTCATTTGCCGACGCCCACGTCACTCACCGGGCCAAGGCCATGTGCTTCAAAGCCATTACACACTCGTCACAATTGATAGGTTACATTTCAAAACAGTCAAAAAACTAAATTATTTGATAGCAATCATGTTGTGTGTTAACCTATTTCTTTTTTATTTGTACATTTGCCCTGCCCCCAGCCTGTTCCGACAAGCAGGAAGGAAAGTAAATCTTCCACATCAGACAAAATGCCTGAAGCACAGTCACGCTTCAATCGCAATGACATCATTTGCCACATTTACTTTTGTACTTTTCATTTTTGCCTTCACTTTTACCTCAAGGTTGACCTTGCAGAGTTTTATGTGGTGAACGCATATAAACCTTGTAAGAGCTTGCAAACCTTTATGTTCTCTCACATGGTTTTGTGAGGGAATGTAAAGGTTTGCACAATCTCACTTTTTCCCCCCTCAACCTCATCTTAGGGGCTTCTTAAGTGCCATTATTGCCTGTATTTGTGTTATTTTTATCTAAGGGCCCGTCTCTCTCTCTCTGCCATGCTGTGTTTTGCATCCTGCAATGTTTGCACTTGGGATGCATAATGACAACTCGTGCCGAGCGAGCAAACAAGCAAGCAAACACAATCATCTGGAGCCTAAATTACTTTTGAAAATACTCAGAGGCTGCATTTCAGTATAATCACTGTTTGATGAAGTCAAATGGGCTGTATTCACATATGACGGTCTGAATGACCCCAGTCGGCATGACCACAGCATGATAATGGTTGTCTCTCCTTCTCAGGCCTCGGGGTGCTGGCGTTGCACCTGAGAACATGGATCGGATGAAGATCATCAAACGGAGGCTGTCCATGTCTTTACGCAGTACTCGACCCGTTGATGACTCTCTTTCTGAACTGGCAGAACAGATGGCTTTGGATGAGCCATCAACAACCAGGGATAATGGTAAGACACACACTTTACGTATTCTAATATTACAAGAAAACAAAAGTTGTAATTTTTGAAGCCAGGCATTGTACCATTGGAGGTAATAAAACACAATTGTATGTGTGGGTCTCAAAAACACGTGTAAATCGCTGATGTATTTGTGTGAATAATTTTGACACAAATCTCTCCCTACACGTTGCGTTCGCCCAACTGCATGAAGAAAGTCATTGTGGGGCGTAGTGTTGCCATCTGCTGGAAATTTTTAAGAACTGCATTTGCATCACCTCAGTGTGTTTGTGTTCCGCCATATTCTGTCTCCAAATATAAAACAGGTCAGAGTGAGGGAATGTTTCTATTTCTCTTCTCTCACACTCTGAGAAAATGAGAAAACATACACGGGCAGCCTTGTTATTACAACATGGATATAGATAGAACATTATGACTTGACGGCCAACTTCCCCATTCTTCTTTTTACGTTTCCTAAAGCAGTGCTTTATTTATTTATCTTGATAGCCCATGTTATTTTTAAGTCATTCCCAGGGAGAAATGGGAGCACTGAGGAGAAAGGCAGTAAGATGGAGGAAGTGATGTAAACGATGGAGGCCATTAAACTTTGATTGGTCTACTGCATCTTTTACCTACCATCTTTCTGCCTTTCAGCACACACATATTTTGCTTGATCCGGATAAGTGAAAGAGTGGTGAAACATTCCTTCCTTACTCAACGTGCTAATCAGAGGCAACGTGGAGGCTTTTCCTGGCCTTGATCTCTCACCTTTTTTTTTTTTTCCCTGGAGGAGATTTGAGGGTGCTGAATGGGGGCTGTGAGAGAATTGTGTGGATTTCAGAGTAAATGCTAAGCCTGAATGTATGGTGGTGGAGGAGGAAATTAGGGATTATTTAAAAACAAAACAAAAAAAACAGATGTCATGTGGGCAAACACAATGATTTTTAATCATGGTGGAAATTGTGCAGTCATCAGATTCCCCCCACATAAGTATTTTTATTTTGAAGTTTATACATCAGTGTGTCTTACAGTAGCTATTCCTGTCATTCTATATTTTCTTTAGTTCTTGCTGCTTAGATTTAATTTTTCAATGTGCATGTTTCACTCCATTTTTCTTTACCTTTCTCAGTTTCAGTCTTTTTCCTGCAGAGTATTCCTACAGCTCCATGCATCCCAGCCAGCTTTTATTTTGTTTCTTACACTTCCAAAGTGTCCCCCCAACATCTCAGTGTGATCTGTGTTCCCTTCCTTTGTTTGTCTTTTTCACATTGCCATGTCGGCTTCTTTATCGCGGCGCTCCTCTTCGGCAATTCTTCCCTTCTTTGTCTTTTGTGGTTTCTTTTTCACACCTTTTCTTGCTCTCTCTTTCTTCCCTTTCTCTCTGACTGTGGCCGCTCCTCCGCAATGGTGTGCCTCAGAGCCGATGGTGGTGAGCGCCGTGCATCCTGCCTCCCACAGCGCTCCCTCCTTCCTGCGTCAGTATGCCGGTCATCTTGGCCGCACTGCCCTGCGCAGAGAGCCAGGTGGGGGGCTGGAAAGAGACAGAGCCTATCTAAGCCTCCACAGGACTGGATCTCTGGGTATTCGCGCACACACGCACGAAAATTGCCTTGCTATCTTTTGCAATCACTTGTAACACATCAATGCTGTTTCTCAACAATATATGCAATGTTCGAGTGTTGTTCTGGAGACAAGCAATCTTGTTTTTCCATAAAAACTCATCCGTTCTGAATATGATCATGTACATTTTGTGCCACGTGCTGCTCTTTTGAGGTAGCGTGCCTCGGCCACCTGGGGGCAGTATAAGACATACAGACGCATTTACTCTACATAGAGGTGGTCTCAACACGCAGTAATGCCGTATTTTCCTTTGAGGAGGATAAAGAATATAAACTTTTGAGTTTTGTTGTATTGTCTGTCTACATGTTTTGCGCGACCGTTTATGTTCAGATATGAATTGTTTTAAGGGTTAAACTGCAACAGGCGTCCTATTTATTTGCCTGCCTACGGCGTTACCCAGTGTGTGTTAGCACTCGTGGCCTTTAAAGCAAACTAATGAGGTTATTTGAAATATTGTGACTTGAGTTTACTGCCACCATAGAGCATTCACAAGTCTCAACAAAAATCATCTGAATGACAGATTTTGACTCACATTGGGTTACTTGCATCTTAAGAAACCACTGTTGTAATGATTCTTCTAAACGATAAGGAGACAAAAATGCAATGATGTCATTGCAACTCCAGGAAATTATAGCAATTTCGAGCACCCAATCCGATTGCTGCGATGTCACCCCTAAACTGCCTGTTGGGAGCATTTGCTTTCTTCCACAGCATCTGGAGATTACTGTGATAAAGTAGCCATCGATATTGCCCTCAATTTATTTAGTTTTTGGGCAATGTCTCTAAATTTACAGTGAAGTTTCTATGTGCAGCTTCAGTTAATGCCAGGTTTGCTGTTTTAGTTTTTCTTTGGTGTGTGGGGGTTTTAAGCAGGAATAAAACATCCATTCATTATTCTTGGCCATCTAGTGTTTACTGTGAATGTGGAAAGATAAAACTGTAATGACCTTAATCCAACATACACAAACACATGCTCACACAATCACTTTCCCTCTCTCTCTCTCTCTGTCATAATTTTGTAATGGAACCTGTACTTTGTTCTATGATGACTTTCGGGGGTCTCAATGAGGCACTGTGACAGCTAACATGCATTGACATGAATTGAAGGAAGGGAAAAAAGGATTTGGAGATGGTGAGAAGAACTGACTTATAAGAATTAAGAGCATGGAAGAGCATCAGTGGTATCAGAGCGTTCCGTTCACAGTGGAATCATATTAGTTGCATTTTGTGAACTGCACACTGACTACAATAATATTCATTTTATCCAAACTAGTCTTGTGCATGCAAGGATTGTAGTAATGAATAGAATGGTGCCTGCAAGGAAGTAATTAGCTTTTTTTTTTTTTTTATGTCATTTTGGTATTATATGCGTAAATCACAGTGGCCCTGAAGTGCAAGTCTCAAAGGCAAAAAGTGTGAAAAATATTTGAATGATAACAAATGCCAATAGTCCAAATATCCATCTCGGTAAAATGAATTGATTTTCAAAATAAAATGTACCATTATTGATAACATTGTGTAAAAAAATGACCCATCCGCTTTGATTGTTTTGGTAAATACAACACAAACACATTTAAACTGAAAAGTTCAAACACATGTTCCAATAACAGCACATACAGAACAGTTCCATGACGTCATTCTGTGAAGTCTCTGAGGTAGCAAAGCCAAGGATTTTGTATGATGCGGTTGCCAGAACTAATGCTACTCTATTATTAAAACTCTGACAAGATATGTGTGTGCATATACGTGTGCTAGTCTGACGGTGGGTCTCGCTGACTCACTTGGCAGTCAGAGCACGTCACAGCCTTTAAGAACCACGCGATGACGCAATCCCATTTTCTTGCTGCACTGAAGAGATGTAAGTCCTCCTTCAGTCATTTGCTACTTGCTCTGTATGAATAGAAATACATTTTTCATCTACGTAAGTGGTCCCCACTGTGGCGTATATATGATACATTTTACTGTATGTATACTGTCGTATTGGCCAGCCGCCAGAGTGCTTCTAATGGGTTTGTGATTAATTTGTCTGGTAACTGGGTCGGAGTTAAGTACCTGCACAGCAAATTAGTCAACATTCCTCTCTGTTTGACTGAAGGAAGGATAATATTGAGAATTGCTGCTCATTCAAATGTGATGCAACATCTCCTTTCTCTCATGTGCATTAGCATTGCATTAACTGCTGTCTTTGATATCCCGGCACATCCGTTTGCTTGCACCAACATACTTGACTGCAGACAGGATTTAAGAACAATGGCGTCGAGTTTGTTGAGTAGATGATCTTGTAAGGTTTTTTTTGTACTTTTATTTTTAAGACTACCAAAGACTTGAGGTTTAATGAACATTTCTTTGTAGTGGTGATTATTCACACACACACACACACACACACACATATATATATATATATATATATATATATATATATATATATAAATTAAAGTCAAAGTATTTTTTTTTAAATATTTTTGTAGTTTCTTAACAGGGAGAAGCAATTTAACAATTGGTAATGTTCAACCCCATACATGCGTTAGTGCTTTCTTAAAATTGGAGTAAACAGACTCCTTGCTAACAACATAGTACATGTTAAAGGTGTGCTGTTAGCATAGAGTTGGCTATGGAATTTACTGTACATCAACTTTTCACAATGCATCATGAGGAAAAATGAAGTTTCTAATTTAAGCGTTTTCATGATGACACGAGAACCGAGTTATTAATTAAGATTCTATTTATCCTTGTTTTTGTAGTTAATTGACAACATGACCAGCCACTTATACTTCACTGTCATGTTCTTACCAGAAATAGATCTTTACTATGCTGCTCACGCTACCAAACCTCTGTCGGCTTCTCGTGAACCCTAATATCAAGAGATGCGTTTTTGCTCCTTGTTTGTATTCTCTGCTATGCTGTTACAGGCTCACACAATATCTGTATGCACAGTAGCACATGTTGGGCTGGGCGTGTATACGTGCACGCCCGTTGCTAGTGGATTGCGCTTCAGGTCCATTGGGGAGGATTAGATGAGAATGATCAAAGTGGAAAGGAAGATAAGCAAAGATGGAGAGGGGGCAGGGTGCGACTCCAAAGTGTTTTAATTTCTGCACTCTAAAGAGAAAGTGAATCAAACAATGATGCAGAGTTGCTGCAATAAAGAGGCTGATCATGCAGAATAAATGATAGCGCTGGCTCCCCCTGAACGGGAACAACACTGTGGACCCAGACTGATGGGAGGCAGGCAGGGAGAGTGCTTGAAATAAAAAATAAATAAAAGAGAGAGAGCCAAAGATTGGTATCATTCGAGAGGGAGGAGGGAGGGTATCGGCAAGGTGAAGGGAGGGAGCCGGACGACTAACAACAGTGAAAGCTCTGATAGAACGCCAGAGGCAAGGAGGAAGACATCGAGCGAGGGGAGTGGAAAGAGGGAGAGGATGACTCCAGTGCTGCGATGAATAGAGGAGGACAAGGAAGAGAAGAAACATGACGGAGAAGAGCGGGACCTCAGCATGGTGCAAATGATAACGCCGCATGGGTGTGAAGAGAAGAGCCGGTTAAGAAAAGTCTCTCTTTATGATGACGTGGCAGTTTGGAGGGAAAAGCACCTGTCATGTTTGTTCCGCTGATGTTTTGTCGGACTGTCTCTGCAGCATTTCGCCCGCTTGTGCTGTTTGACCTTCCTTAGTCAGCAGACAGAGTGTGACTGCGGGGAAAAGGAGGGAAGCATGAAAGGGAGTGTCTACGGTGCAACTAGTTAAGTAGAATAAGAGCTGAGGGAGTTATTGCATCGCGGAAGGACCACTCACTTTGTCTTGCCCCCCCATCTCCACCCCACCCTTCGGAAACCTTCTTCACTGCTTACCTCACCTGTAAGCACCAAGGAATTTGGGATTTTGTACAACTGATCTAGACTGAAGTTGGGTGGGACTCTCATTTTGGATTTTTGAAAACAAAGCAATGGATGTGCCTGGCAACCCCAAAGGGTGTCCTGCAAGTGGCCCTCGGGTGGGAGACCCTCGGATGGTTGAGGTTAGAATGGGAGAGAGAGAGCCACCACTGAGGATGTCACCCTTCCGTATGCTCCGGGTGCTTGACTCATGCCGTCCTCCGGGAAGCCGCATTGGTGAGTGTCATTGTTTCTATTATTGATTTGCTCTCCTCCAATGGAAGAATGATAATTGGATGACCACAGTTCTTGGAATTCCTCATTTGAAATGATATAAAAAACCCTAACAAGCGGTTGAGTCAATAATGCTGAGGAGCACAATTTTTGGTCTGACTCTTTTTAACAAATTATTAGGGGCGTAATTCAAAACGGATTTTTTTATTTCTCTATCCCATCATGTTTTGGGCGTATCCTGTTTTCTTAAAAAATATTAAATAAATGTGAATAACACAAAGAAGAATAGTTACAAGCTTTTCAAATTGAACAAATGCACAAAACAAAATAACTTATCACGATATTCCCATAGTTACAAGCTTTTCAAATTGAACAAATGCATAAAACGAAATAACATCACGATATTCCTATTGTGACAAGGTTTTGAGGAAAGCCAGCACTATGCTAGCTTTCTGTTTGTAGATATTGAAAGTACTGACCTATTGGGAGCCGCATACACCTCTGCACTGTCACAATTTTATATGAGTCCAATCGTAATTTTTATTATCAGGTAGACTGTGGACTTTGGGAAATCAGCAGATCAATTTTTGTTTCACTCAGCATAAAAATTCAATTCAGCAGATTTCTTTTGTTTTAATTATTCCCCAGTCTAATCATGCCTGGAATTTCATGAATTCAATTAAACAGGAATTGTGTAATTTATGGATCACTTTCTCTTGTGATCATTCTTTAACTTGAATTAATCCACTCCCAAATATTCTTCCTATGTAGCCAAAGTAGGCTCCTTCCTGAGAGTGTAGCTGGTTTTACCGTGAGTTATTCAAGCTCTTTTGAATATTTTAAACACTCATTTACTTGTCAGCACAATGACTGCAGCAGCTCTATTCTAAATTTAGAGACCATTCTGTCCCAAGGTTAAAATCACTTTTAGAGCCAGAGGAGCTTAAAAGGATGATTCGGTTCAAAGTATGGTGAGAACAGATGGTAATGGTTTGGATGTGGCCAGTAACTCGAAATTCTACCAGAATCCCCTCGAGCAACTTGGAGGCCAGGACCAGAAATCCACTATTATTACTTCAAATGCCTTTTAAAGCGGGACCATGCCAGTATCTGTATTCAAACAAAGCAAATGACATTTAGTCGTTTGACATGAAGTGGTTTAAGAAGAAGCCCGCACACAAATGTCCATAGTGGGATGTCAACAACCCACAGCAAGCCATTAAGTCCCCACACAGGCAACCCTGCAGGTTCTTGTGACGTTTACTATCTGCTATGGTTACAGAAGCTGTTTGCAGGAGCGACAAAGGCATGATCTCACCCACTGTTTTGGGACACAACTGGTGGAATTTTCCTTGCGCATAAGATAGCTTATCTCGTTGAACCACGTCGCTTGACTATTTACACAAATACAGTGCAACATTTCCAGATATACACCTGTACCCGAGGTGCTTTCCCTTTGAGCGTGTGCTTATGTGCATGTGTGTCATTAGGTAGATAATCCTGGTTAAAAGTCTTGTCTCTCACTCGGGTGTCAGTTAACTTGAGTTTAATGTTTCACCACTGAGGTGGCGAGAGCTAATGCCTGATATTAATACTGCCTACTCAGCTTTCTGAAGAAATTCAATTCTGTAAGCATATCCGCTCTCATGCTTTTAGTCCATTGGAAGAGAAATTGTAAACAGTAATAGCTAACCATGACAGAATTTAGAGAGCATCATTTTTTTGAGCAATAAAAACAATGAAACAGATTTTGCCGTATTTTCTGTAGTTCAGTGGATATTGTGCTGGGGGCAATATACATTACATGGTAACATAACTAAACTCAATAAGCTACAATAAAATCAATAGTTCTTCGCAGTGGATAAAGAATGTATTCCGCGAGAATTTCTAGATCATCTGTCGACATATGTTGCTCCAAAATATGTGTTAAAATATCCAATGTTTAAACAGTTATAACTTTGCAACACTAAAGATGTTAATTATCTCATCTATAGCACTTAAATTGTTAGCATTAAATAAAAGCGTTGTGGAGTAAAGATGCATACAACTTCTATTCCTGACAATGTGACCACAAGCCTCAAATGGCCAAAAAGAAACCTTCAGAAAATGGCGCACCACTCCACAGCTGACCCTAACAAATCACTTTAGCTGTCTCGCCCTCAATCTGTCTCATGGCTGATTTGTTGCAGACATGATTTTCTTTACCACATCCGTTTATGTCGCCACTGACATCATCCTCCCTCTCGCTGCTGCTTTATCACACTAGTCCAGGGCTGTCAACTTATTTTACTTCAGGGGCCACAATCAACCCAATTTGATCTCAAGTGGGCCGGACCAGTAATTTCATGGCCTAATAAGATTATTTAAAAAAAAAAAAAAGATGCTAATTCTTGCCATTTTTGGTTTCTAAAGAATGACAAGTATATTTGGAAAATAGTCAAATCTTGTTTCAAATCGTATGACCGATCTGAAAATTCTCTATATAGTTATACGTAGTATATAGTATATACACACGCCAATATATTATCTATCTATCTATCTATCTATCTATCTATCTATCTATCTATCTATCTATCTATCTATCTATCTATCTATCTATCTATCTATCTATCTATCTATCTATCTATCTATCTATCTATCTATCTATCTATCTATCTATCTATCTATCTATCTATCTATCTATCTATCTATCTATCTATCTATCTATCTATCTATCTATCTATCTATCTATCTATCTATCTATCTATATATTTTTTTTTTTTTTTTTTTTTTCTGATTCTGATATGAAAAATTGCAGTTCATGTGTTCCATCTCCATGGGCCTGAGGGGCCGATCCTGGCCCACAGGCCGTATTTTTGACACCACTGCTCCAGTCCCTGTTGTACATAGTTTAAAACATGTGGTGAGCACACTGTGCAGTGTTTATTGTGAGCTTAAATATTTGACTTCACAGCAGCCAAAGCCGCTTCTTGTAGCACGGTCTGACATCACAGATCTTCATGAGAGAGCCTCCCTCCCCTACACACACACATTTACTAATGCGTACATTACATTCTGGAGGAGGCAGCCCTGCCTGCTGCAGCGAGATTCATTAATCAGATGGATTCAGGGTGTGGATATGTGTGTGTGTGTGTGTGGGGGGGGGGGGGGGGGGGGGGGCGTAGCAGGCATAGATGAGAAAGCTCCCATTGCATTCAGGGTAATATCGATCTCTGATCTCCTCATCTTACCAACGGAAATTTATACCCACTTGGCTTGCACCCAAAGCACTGACCGCGATGCACTCCATTTTCTGACCACCCCACAGCTAAAAAGCTCATTATAAGGTTGGGTCGTCTTTCTGTGCAATCTTTTACATGTTGTCTGTTGCAGGTATCGTCCATGAGAATGTGAAGATGGGCTCAGATGGAGAGAGTGACCAGGCTTCTGGAACATCATCCGATGAAGTCCAGAGTCCCGTAAGAGTCCGTATGAGGAACAACAACCATCGACGCATCTCTAATGAGGTACAGGAAGTTAAGCAATGAGTGCACCTAGCGCATGTCTGGGTTCAGTAACACAAGGCCTTAAGGCAGAGTCGGTAGCTTTAAAAAACAAAAGAGGTCACAATTTTTCATCACTAGTATTGGGGGGGTTGGGGGCACAAAAAACATGCGCTGCCTGACCAGATGTTTGACAAAAATGCTATTCTAAATATTGTCAAAATTGTTACCGGGCCACGAATAGCAAAAAGCCACGTATGATTGAAACCCATGCATTGGAAAAATTGGAAAAAACAAATCTGTAAATCACAAAAATAAACAAAAAAACACTTAAACAACATCAATTTCTAAAATATTGGAAAAAAGAAATAAAATCTGCTGATAAGAGCTTATTAGATGATTGAATATACAGTAATCATTATGGACTCAGATGATTTTTATGTTAAAATAAGACTTTTCGCTACGGAAAACGTGGACAAACAAAAAAAGTCTGGCTTTACTTTCAATATCTCACCTGCTCCATCTGCTTCCATTGAGTCAGCGGTGGTTCTCCTCTTCACGCTGGATTACATCTTGGTTGAGGGATGGACTACCAAACAGATGTGCACCCCCACTGTGTTCGTACATAAAACGGACTATTTAATGACTGACTGTACCAAAACCCACATTGCCATCAAACCCCAAGTGGAATCTCAAAGTAGATAAGCTCCATCTGCCATCCTGCTGCCCTATGTGGTTACATTTATTGTGATTGTGCAACATACACGTGCAATGAAACAATGAGTGTTTAAAATATCATTTTAGGGTGTGGTGGGTGTATGTAAGCCTATTTAGCGGTTACAATACAAACTAGCAAACGTATAGAGGGTTGGATGGTTGAATATAAATGTTATGAGTATGGAAAAATCTAAAGCGAGAAATGAGCAATGTACACTCAAGCATCATTGCTAGAAATTATAACGCATGGTAGCTTCCGTATTGCACAAGCTTTTATAGGTCAAACAAGACAAACAAAAAAGCAAATTATCCCCAAAACCTAATGCGCTAGTAAAAAAAAAAAAAAAAATCTTTAAATTAGCATGAAATTACACTTAAAGACACCATCTTTGATTAAATTAAAAAAGTGTAATGGGGTATTTCCAACCTGCCGAAACAAGGTTTCCTGGACGGAATTGTATGAAATGCATTTATTAAAATGAGGAATCAAGTTTTGGGGTCAACGGCTCAACCAGCCCAACCTCTGGTTAAAGAGACGCCATAATAAATACACACTTTTGATCTATTGATGCCATGTTTTAGGTACACACACTCCAACAACATAACACAAACAGGATTTATTCTTGATCGTGCTGAATCATCTCTGGCATATGAGAGTATACCTGTCAGCTGTAGATACGATTAGGCGCTCACGTCGCGTGGTCAGACCGCGCGTCTCGGCGTGTCTGTTAAAAGAAAGAAGCCGGAGAGTGATGAGCACAGCAGTATTGTGGCAAATGCCTCCGACACACATGGAGCCACTGTCTTTGCCTGCTGTGAACAGTGGAAAAGACTCATTTAGACCATGTTTACCAGAGAGAGCCAAAGGAGGAGGAGGGGGCGCAGAGTGGCAGGGAGAAACGCTCAGGGGCAGCAAATAATTATAAGAACAGCAGTGATTTGTGAAATAATTTGGAGACAGACATATGAAGCAGCCGATGCAAGGGACAAGGATAGATGGAGGACAAGATGGCAACGAGAGACGGGGAAAAACAATGTCTCCTCTCAGTTTTCCCCTTCCCCCAATTTGCCTTCCTTCTCTCAGGAATCTGTCCATTCCTCTCTCCTCTCCTCCTCTCCTCCTCCCTCCCTCGCCTCCTCGTTTAGTCCTGCCCCCCTCTCCCTCTCCGGCTGAGCATGTGGATGGCACGGCGGTCTCGCTCGCTGTGTGCGTGCAGTCATGTGGCAGCAGCGAGATCTGCAAGGGGCAACGCGCCCGCATGTGTGAGTGCATTATAGAAGGACACGTTTAAGGAGGACAATGAGGGAGCTACTAGAGCTGTTCTGCATTGTGAGTATGGCTTGCACGCATAATCACGTGCCGATCTTTAGTCACTCAATAGCAGTGAGTAAAAAGGGGCATGAGCCTAGTTCTTTGTGAGCCTGTGTCCATTTTTACTCTTTTAGTACAACAAGCGGCCTTATTTAAAGCGCCGTGTGTCTCGGAAGGGTATTTCCAGGGATGCTTATGTCACAGTCATGCGTTTGTTGTGTTCACGCGCCGTGTTTTGCCGCTTTTAAACTGTGTGAATAACCCAGGTGAAAGCCGGTCAGCCGACGTGCTTCCGGCTCGTTTGTTCCTTCTCTGTTCCGATTTACTCCGCAGAACATTTCCTGATGTTGTCGCAGCATGGGAGTGTATTTGCTAAGGGTGTGTGATGGGTTATACTCTGTTTGTAATGAGGCTAGCCGTAAGCAAACACTACAAACCCTTTGCCCTTTCATCTTCTTGCACACGCGGATGGATGCTCTTGCTTCTCATTTTAACGCCGATATAATACCACTTATAGAGCACACGCACACACACACACACACAAACATCGTGAGGCTGCTGGGACTATATGCCAGCCAGCCATTCCCGCTGCCATGGAAACAACGTGTGATCAGCACCTTACCAATTCACACATCCTACATGTATACCACATAGAAGTTGCACATTGTGGCAAACCAGCTTCATGCACATTTGCCTTTGAGCAAAATATTTATTTTTCAGTTAATGGATTTAAATATTCACCCAAGATGTGCAGTTTAGGTCCGATACTGAATTTGTAAAGAAACCAAATGAAACATTTAATGTATAGCTGAGTCGTGTCATAGAAATGCTCATTCAAAACGGTTGACCCGAATCGATGACAGATTCCAATCAGATTTTAACGCACATGCTGCACTTAGCAGAAGGGAAAGGTGACGGTGAGAGGAATTCCACAAATAGGCCAGACAGATGTGTTCCAGATGAGGTCTGGAACTTTGTGGCTCCGCCAAAAGTGTAACTGGAAAATCGGTCTCAAATTCTTTTATTGCAACGCATGCACATTCATAAATGATGATGGTACCAGTGGAATTAACTGTAATGAGCTGCTGGAAGTTGACCTCCAAGGGAGGATTGCACACTAGAATGGCGTATCTATGTTTCAGATCAATTTGAGATGATAAAAACGATCAAAGGGAGCTGGAATTGTTGAAAGCCTCCAACAACCAGAATGCACTAGGCCTTCCAAGGCCGCTTTGAGGCCACTCTATGCTCAGCTGTCGCTTTCACTTCGCTGGCTTTGATGACAACATTAGCAAGCAGTAAGGCGCTCCGGCCAAATGCGTGCTTGCAAACAATGCCAACATACAATACGTGTTGGTGCCAATAACCAACAGCATCAGATCATTATCATTTGGAAGCAATATGAAGATGTTGGATGGTTAAAAAGGAGGAAAATTGCATTTTCTACTGTATAAATGCCATTTTTTGTCTCGTACTGTGATGGATTAAGATACAGGTAACTCAGATATTTTTCGACATATGAGCCATTGATCGGCCATTTGTTTTGCTTTGACTTGCCAGCGCTGATTCATGTTTATTTTAAACAACTATGTAGCGTTAACGTATTAAATTCTATTTTGCTCAATACTACTAAAAAAAAATGGGTCAAAAACTATTTGACTCTTGATATGATAATATTCCATCCTTCCGTGTCAGATAAGACTCAATAAGACTGTAAAGAAGCCAAATACGAAACCCAATGCCTTACATTTAAGTCTATAACGTATAACACTCATTCACTCCTTATGTATCTGTGATGAACTGATGAAAATGAGCTGTTGTTCGTTTCCCAACACTCTCCCTTTCACTCACCCACTTGAATAAAGATGATCTCATCTTTCATGTTAATTGTTTGTATGGCACACTCACAAAATGCTTTCTCTGTCTTTCAGGACATAAACAAACGTCTGTCTCTCCCAGCTGATATCAGGCTACCGGAGGGCTACTTGGAGAAGTTTGCGATGAACAGCCCGCCTTTTGACAAGCCCATGAGCCGCAGGCTACGACGCGCTTCATTGGTCAGTACTGAGCGGATTGCGTGTTTGCATCTACGTACGTATGCTAAGCAGCTGCATATTGCTTTGGTCTGCTGTGCATATCTGCTCAGGCACATCCATGACCAAATGTGGTGTTTTTTTGTTACGATTACACTCTGTGAAACACTAAAATATCAAAGACGCGTGATTACTCTCATTTTAAATGCCCACCGAGTTATGACTTACAGTTAACAATGGCTCAGTAGGGGATGAATGAGTGTTACGTATCCAGGCCAATAGCATTATGGGTAAGAACGGATGGGAAGGTGGTGGGGAGGAGGGGTCTGCTTTACAGTTACAGAGCGGTGGAGGATGGGGAGAAATTTGAAAATATTCATGAATATGCAGTCTCTCCCTTTGTGCTGCTTCTGAATTAATGCTGCTCCCTTTTGTCGGTGTTGGAGACACAGACTGTCCTTACATTCATTTACTTGCAAACAGAATCATCACCCTGATTTACATTTTATATAACACATACTAGCAATAGCCTTGATAGTCTCTGCCAAAGTAGAAAGGTTCGGTTTGGTGCTCCATCATCCATTATGCTGTTATTGTCGAGCGAGGCCAGTGGCCAGCCGCCGGCTCCCTACTTGAAGCGCTTTAATGACGCAGCTATTTTGCAGGAGCCTAACTGAGATGAAAGGAAAGGATCTTTCAAGCGAGTTTTGCAGGGAAGACGGGAGATTCACCGTGCATGAGAAGGTGGCACGCTGATGTGCCTATGAGATGTTTCACAGCCTCAATGACGTGCGTTCTTGAACGACTTTGACTTATTTCGGGCTGCTGTTTATACGTGATGTAACGGAAGGATCAATTATTCAGCAGATGTGCCGGGCCCGGCTTGGATTAAACACCAGGGCACCTTCAAGAAAGGCGAAGAACAAGGACGATAGATGCAAAGATGCAGGGAGGGATGAAAGCAGACTAATCAAAGCGAGTCTTAAAAGCGCCAGCAAGATTTGAATGTAGCTCCATCTCACTAATCCCCGCTATATTAGTAGCATGACTTATTCGGAATGTTATTACAACACTGCATGTTGTTGGTTTGGAGAATTATCTCGGGTTGTTCTGATTAGCTTTTTTTTCCCCTCTGCCTAAGGTAGATATTTGGTTATAGTTGCAGCAACGCTAAAGCCCAAGTTAACAGGTTAGCACAGTGCTTCTCGGTTATTTTCTGTTAAGCCCCCTTCCAAGAAAGGAGAAAACCTTTTGTACCTCCTCCAACTCTCCGCCGCAATTATAAATATTGTAATTTGTCCATCTCTACATAACCTTAAAGCAAACAATGAAAAATGAAAGCAATATAGACCAAATTACAGCAATTAACTATCAAAAAAAAAATTATGTCTGAAAAACCTAATTTGCTTTAAATAAAAAAATAAATAAATCGCTCCACTTCCACCTACTGTAGTGGCTTTTATTCTACAATGGCCCAAAAAAAGCATGTTCACCCTAGTCACGTGAACGTGCCCAGAGAAAATATGACAAAACATAAAAAAAACTACTAAACCTCATAAAATAAAATCCACAAAAACATAGATCATGACATTATATTAATTAGCATTAGTGTCTTGTTAGAAGCAGATTTTTTAAATTTCTTTATACATCTCTTACATGTCACATTAAAAATGGGTTAGTGTACTTGCCAGGTCACATTTGTGATCAGTAAATGTAAGTCCAGAAATGGCATGCGCACAAATGGTAATGGCCCATGGACTTTAGAGTGCGTTCGTCCTTTGTTACCAAAACCACCAGCAAGTATCAAGTGTGGCGTAACGTATGTGCCCGTAATCAGATCTTTCTTCACTGTAATTCAAGCAACGATGCTTGCTATCAGATTTCTCAGATGCATGTCACCTTTGAGAATCAATTATTCACAAGAGTCCAGTAAAGAATGTGGGTGACACTGCTCGAGTGACTTTCTCATTCATTCATTTTTATTTGTTTATTTCACATCGCTGATAACATTTCATAGCTTTGTAATAAAAATGGGCCACACTTCCTAGTACCATCTCGTTTTCTTGGCGAGCACTCGTCATCTAAACTCTCTTCCTCCATTAGAGTCTATCAGCTGCACACAGCCAAACCCTTTCTACAGAATCAATTAAAGGGATGCTCTGGGAAAGGTTTCTGTTCCCAGCACACACTACATTTCAATGTTTGACTTGGTTTTATGCTAATTCTATTTTGCAAAAAATGCGCAGAGCCGCCACAGGAGCATTGGAAGTGAAATGATCACGTTAGACGCATCTGCAGCTCCGCACACACACACAGATGTGCTCTGAAATACAGATGCATGCTCTTGAGTCCAGAGAACAAATTGAGTCAGCTTGAGTTAGGTGAGCCGTTGCAGACTGAAATGGGCATGCGGCAGGATGTTGTTTCCAACTATGTGCTGCTGCTTCTGTTGGCAATATGTGTTTGGCTTATACATACATCCACATTTGGAGTTGAGTCTTAGACACGCCTTTGAGGAGATTAGGTTTCATCGGTCTCCTCGGTCGCTGGAGACCCCGCCTCACCCTCGCTGGTTTGTGCCCTAATATTGCCATGGTTTTCAACACTGCGAAGGTGTGTCACTTTCAGAGGATCCGAATGATAAAAACATACCTGAAACGGCCTTGACAGAGATTGACAGACAGATGAGGGGAAGTGACGGTGAGTTGGATAAACACTGGCAGGCCTGTGGGTATCACAGCATGACATAGCTGCAGCCATCTATTATTTATGACCTCAAAACCAGAGGACATACATTATACGTCTCTATTTTCTTCATTTAGATGTGATGGTATATGCAATGGATTACCATTGATTCTTTACTCTATGACCACATTTTAATTTACAAATAGATCATTGCTTTTTACCTGGATTTTAAGTATATATTCTTAAAAGCCAACTGGCCACTGCATCTCCATTTTTGGAAGATGTCCTTTGAAGAATACAGTGGTACCCTGAGATACAAATTTAGTTCGTTCATTGATTATGCTTGTAACCCAAATCACTTGTATCACAAATTCACTTTCCCAATTGAAATGAATGGAAAGGGCATGAATTCATTCCAGCATCTTCCAAAGAACACCCAAAAAATGCAATATGGCTATTTTTAATTAGGAAATTATAGTAGAGGGTTAAAAATTCAACAGCATAATTAATGTGAAGATACGCAGCCCGGAAGATGGCTGGCTGGCTGGATGGATGAATGAATGAATGAATACCTAAATGTAAACATTCAAATGTATCATAACAGAAAAATCACATGTATTTATTTTCCCGAATGTCTTCTCTTCTAGTCTGAAATTGGCTTCGGGAAACTCGAGACCTACATCAAACTTGACAAACTGGGGGAGGTGAGATGAGAACAACCCCCAAATTGTAGCCGTCTAATTATGTATCCCTTCTGCCCGTTCAATGTACTTTTGCATATTTTGCCAGGGAACATATGCTACCGTTTTTAAGGGACGAAGCAAGTTAACCGACAACTTAGTGGCTCTGAAAGAGATCCGACTGGAGCACGAAGAGGGTGCACCTTGCACAGCCATCAGAGAAGGTTTGACACCTGCTTTCTCAGCTCACTTTGCTATTTGGCTTTGACTGTCACTCTCTTCGTCTCCTCCTTGCAGTGTCTCTCCTGAAAGACTTGAAGCACGCCAATATTGTCACTCTCCATGACATTATCCACACTGACAAGTGCCTGACACTCGTGTTTGAGTATCTGGTGAGTGTGTGTTTGTGGATGTGTGCACTGCACATGCAGGGTCATACTGATATGTGTTTTAAAACTCTGAACGTCAACACTGCATTGTCTCAATCAGGAAAAAGATCTGAAGCAGTACATGGACGACTGTGGGAGCATAATGAGTGTACATAATGTCAAGGTATGTCATTTGGTTGGTCAATACTGAAGCAAATTCTGCCGCTGAATGCGATTACAGTCCTCTTATCTCCTTTCCAGATCTTCTTATTCCAGCTGCTGCGAGGCCTGGCTTACTGCCATCGAAGGAAGGTTCTCCACAGGGATCTTAAACCCCAGAACCTGCTCATTAATGAGAAAGGAGAACTGAAACTCGCGGACTTTGGTACGGTGCTGCTTTACTAGATTGACAGTTTAACTCATTAACTACCATTGACGGCTTTTTTTAATCAGGCTGGCAGTGAATGAGTTCCTCCTACTATTCGCTGGGGTTAGAATTGCCTTCTTAATTTAAACTGTAAATACACCACAAGCCATCATCACCGGATATGCTCTGTAATTGTGAACCTCAAATACGTGTTACCGTACTCAAACATATGGAGCAAAGAGTCATTTTTCATTGAGTAACAACTAGCATTTTAAAGGTAATAGTTTTAATCATATCTGTTTTCCCGTTTGCTTTTTCCTAATGGCATCTGAAATATACCATAGCTCTGGAGTAGTGTAAAGAAACAGTTCACTCAGTTTTGCCTTCTGGTGGTGATCATTTGTTATGACATGTTAATCAAAGTCAATCCATTTTCTGTACCATTTAACCTACTTGGAAGGAAAGAAGAAAGCAAGAGGAAATATCACATCGTTCACAAGACTGATACATAGAGACAACAAAGACTGTTTACCTAACATGCATATTAATCAGTTGACAGTTTGTTAGACTATAAAAGAAATGAAAATTGTCTTGTGCAGAAACAACTAAGTCAACATTTCCATTATTCCGTGCTACTTTCTCCTCTTTAATTAAGGTTTGGCCCGGGCCAAGTCTGTCCCCACAAAGACCTACTCAAATGAGGTAGTGACATTGTGGTACCGACCTCCAGATGTGCTTCTAGGCTCCACTGAGTACTCTACGCCCATAGACATGTGGTGAGCAAACACACACAGACTGTTCATATATAACTCTAATATTAATGGCATTCAAAGGAAACTAACTAATCTGAGGGGATTATTTCAAGTGGTTGTGTCACTCTATCCTGCTTTTCTACTTTACTGCTGAAACCAAGAGTGGGGGAGGTTGTGACATTTTGGTACCTCAATAAATTGGCACTATCATCATTTCTAAAATGTTGCTGACTCACAAATTCACATCCTGCCAATAACAGTAAATGCGAGCTCTGACACACTGGCTTGACTTTCCTTCAGTTTGTGTAACGTTACATTGCATTGTAGTGTTAAAACTTCTTTGTATCAGTCACTCTGTTTTTGTGTGTTGCCATGCAGGGGTGTGGGCTGCATCTTTTATGAAATGATCACAGGCAGGCCTCTCTTCCCCGGATCCACTGTGGAGGATGAACTTCACCTCATATTCCGCATCCTCGGTGAGTCTAAACAACAGGAAATTCTTCCTTTTTTTTTTTCGACATACCAACCTGTTGGAAGAAATTGTGTGGCCTAGTTTTCTTTTTCTGGCCAAATACATTTCATGCTTCTGTTGACCTGTTAATAAACTACACCGTCATCTTGCCCAGGAACCCCCACAGAAGAGACCTGGCCTGGCATCAGCACCAGTGAAGAGTTTAAGACGTATAATTTTCCTAAATACAACGCGGAGCCGCTTGTTAACCACGCTCCCAGGTATGTGTACGCTCACAAGTAGAGGAGTCACAAAATCTGGTGCATTCGCACGTGAGCTCCCAAAATGAAGAAATCACTACAGTGTATGTTGTGCCAAAAGTTTCTGAATGACTCAAAGGCGGGAGGGTTTTAAATTGATGATGTCATCCAAACTCGCTGTGCCTACTGGGGAACCCACTTTTATGCAATATTTTTTTTTCCCCAGTTACGTCATTATTTCTCAATCAGTAATGTCACAATTCACGCCCGCGGTAGAGACGCGCCACAAAATAAGACTTTGACCTCAGTGACCTTTCCTCTCTCTTCTTTGCCGCCATTCAGGATAGACAACGATGGTCATGACTTGCTCTCAGTGCTTCTGCAGGTAATCAACATACAAACCTTGGTGTAGAAAATGACACCTACAAGTGATTACATTGAAACCTCTCATCTGTTTCTGTGTGATTCAAGTTTGAGGCCAAAAAGCGCGTGTCGGCCGAGGATGCTCTCAGACACGCCTATTTCCGAACATTCGGCGAGCAGGTTCAAACCCTGGCTGACAGTGAGTCAACGGCCGCTAACGAGTCCTGCTCTAACTTGCACGCGTTGCACCATCTCAGCTCCCGCCTTCTTTCTTTTCAGCTGCATCAATCTTCTCCATAAAAGGCATTCAGCTCCAGAAAGACCCAGGGAAGAGATCTTCAGTCTACCCGGAGTCAAGTAAGTCGCGAAACGAGAAGGGAAAGACAAACAGTGAGGATATATCTTAGTAGGAACAAGACAAGGACAGGCCTCCTTTCTCCTTTTCTCCCTCTTCCTCTTTGCTTTGTGTTGTCTTTCATGCTGCTGTGTGGTCAAACCTGACAATCACAATGTCCCACTCTTACAGCACACCCCGTTTATTTTTCTTAATCTATGATATGAACAGCATGAACATGACTGAGATGTTGCCCTTGAGGTTAAAGACGAAAAAAATACAAGTTATTGATTGTCTCTGAAACAAAAAGAAGCCAACAAGCTCTCTTAGTAGCTTTTTAAAAGCCTGCTGTATTTATAAATGGCCGCGTTTCAAGAATAATGGTCCCTTTTAATCTTAATTGTGTTGGGCTGTTAGAGTTGTTTGGAGATTTATTACAAACTCGTGTGTTTGTGAATGAATAGCACTTGCAGTGGAGGCTGATAAAAGCTCAACTGTAACCTCGAAAATGCACACAAACAAACCAACAAATTCACAATCTGTGTGTCTGTCTCTTTCGTTCATGCCCTTAAAAAAACTGCCCTCCCCTTTCTTCGTCTCTGCACCCAATCACTCTTCTATCGCAATGTTCATCTTTTCCTAAATATTCTCTGTCTCCCTTGTGCTCCCCAACTCCGCATACTTCTTTATGCCCGACTCCTCACCCTAAAAAGCGATGGCCCATAAGCTAGGCTCCGCGCCCTCGCAGTACTTCCAGAGAGAAGCAGCCAATGCCAGGCCTCAGAGTCACAATCTCTCCTCCACTTCCACTGGCTGAGGGGCCGCTACCATTCTGGTAAATACGGTCTCTTTCACACTGTCTCTATCATGTGTTCTTTTCTTTTCTTTAACCCATTTGACTGTCACTTTGCCCTTTTTCCCCCCCACCCGTGCTCTTTGTTGCCATGTCATATTGTGTATGTGCGTCTTAATTTGATAAAATAATGAATCTCTCTCATCCTTCCTTGCAGGCGAGTCGCGTGTACTGCTTAACCATTGTCTTTTCTTTTCCCTTGGGCTCGAGCTTTTCCTCACATTTCACATCCTGCACCCACATTTCAACTTTCACTGAGCCCATCATCCTCTTTTTCTTAAAGGGAAAACCTGCTCCTGACCTTTCTGTCAGGAATGAAAGGAACAAACAATCATTTATTGGTAAAAGAAAGGAGTCTGATGGGGAGTCATTTGATTCTTTTTATTTGTAGTCCTCTTTAGGTTTCTCCACTGAGAGATGTAGTCTTTTTGTTGAGCTTCTAGGTAAGGGCCTGAAGTGGTGTGACATTTTAATTAGTAGCATGGATAAAGAGTGTTTTTTTTTGTTTGTTTTTTTTGCAGTGTTTGATTAGATACTGGTGAGTATTTTATTTACACAGAGATTTCTGTATTATGGCTAATTCCATAATTGGTTCAGATCATTTTGTGATATCATAAATTTGTTAGCAATTGCTTTGCTCTTGATATTTTTTTATGTGAATTGTTAATTTTTTTTTTGGTCATTTTTATTCCCCAACATGAAAAACTATACAGTATTTTTCAAAGCTTTCACTGGATCCTTCCGACTGTGCTAGATTTCTGTTTGCATTGCATTAATATTGATAGATTGGGAGCCACACACACACACCTCATTTCAATGTCTCACTTGTAACTGCACAAACAAGTTTCCACGTAGCAACGGCTAATTTTATCTGGAGTGTAAGCTGTGGGAAAAAAGAAAAAAAAATGACTTCAGTTGTGGAATCAGTATGCCAACTTTAGTTCAATTAATCATCATAAAAATAGAACTCAAAATATTTTTTTCCCAGTTTGTTATCCAGTGTTATCAGCAATCAACCTTCAACACTATTTCATGACTCAATAAAGGAAAAGGAAAGCCAGGTTGAAGCTGTCTCCTGAACAAATTTGTCTGTGGGCTTCATATCCCCACATCATAGCCAATCCCGAAAATTAATCCCTGCAAACAAAAGGCTTCAGATGCTGCGGGAATAAAATGTGCTTGATCACATACTGATTTAATGTTTACATGTGCAGTGCCAGTATTTCCCGTTTTGGTGTGAAGTGTTTGCCCAACATGTCTGTCTGTGTGTCTCTCAGCTCAGGGGAAGGGCAGACGGCAGAGTGTGTTGTTCTAATGGTGTCGGATGGTCCCAGAAGTGAGGAGGTCCACGACCGGAGGAGCAGGCCATTCAGACACATACATTGGGCAACCACACCTCGCGCACTGAAGGAGCGACACTTTCACTCGAAGAAGAAAAAGATTCACATAGCAACAAGAACAGATCCGGGACTGAATAATGCGACAGACATCCAGATGCTCTCCCCTGAAGACAGAAAAATTACTTTTCAAAAAAATGTGTGCGATCACAAGAGAGGAAAGTTGGAGTGTTCATGATTCTCCTTGCTGCTATTACCACCGCTCTCCAGATGAGGGCAGTGTTGATGCGGGCCGGAACAGAACTTGAACTGTGGAAAAGGCGCAGGAGTGACAGTGGCCCGAATCAAAATTGAACTTCCTTAACTCTTTAGTCCCTTCCCACGCTTCTGGACTGTTGCTGTACATAAATGGACTGAGCTGTCCTCTCGTCTCATGAAATGCCTCAGCCTGGAAATATTGCACCTCACCTTGGCCCTTTATTCTATGATCTGAAACACAAACACACATACTAGCTTCATTCTCTAGCTCCATGCCTCTTGCTTTTACGCGCACACAAACACTAGCGCTTTTGTTTCACTTGAAAGTCAGACGTGTGCATCAATCGAGTTTACAGAGATGAATTTTAGCACCTTACTGTCCGCTAAAGGTCAGGGACACTGTCAGTACTGTACTTTACCTCATCTGTCAGAGTCGGGTTATAAGTACGCCGCAAATCGTAGAGTGATGATGGCTCTAAATGATAAACCAAAAAAAAAATGGAATCATTGAAAATATTAATTCACCACAATCTTGGACACTGTAAAGCTCCAGTCAACAATTGTAAGGAGAGATTTCAAGAAAGTGTGTACAAGTCCTCACCTGCTTATCCTTAGATGCCCCTTTGCCTTGACTCACAACTTATTGTGTTGTGTTTGATATAACAGTGGTTGTTGTTGAACTGTTCTTTGCACCTAATTTTACCTCTCTGGATCACCAGTAGATGATTCAACCGCCCCATTCCTCTCCAAGACCAGCTCCATGTGCAGTGTCTATTTTTACACTTGATTTTATTCCTATTTGTACATAAGATCTTACTTTGTACTTCTCAGAAGCAATGGTATTTCCGACAAATGGTATTTCTCAGTCTTTGCTGTGCTCTCCCGCTGTAATAGTTGGCGACTGGCTGGGAACGTGTTGCACATTCCTCGAGCTCAGGACTTAATTGCTTGTGTCGTTTTGTGGGTGCTACAAGGTGGCGGCTGAACCTCTGTGAATCCCCGTTAGAGCAGAATATGTTGCCCAGAACCCCCCCGCAAGGCTTTATTATGAAGTATCTTTCCGCAATGATGCGCCAGTCCTTTGTGTTCCCCGTTTCTGTTATATAGACTCTATGGACTACCTAGTGTATATTCGAAACCATCTCGACGCATGCTCGTGTACGCCACACGCCCGTGTTTTCAGTCGGTGTGTGAAATTGACGGAAAAGAAATGTCACCGTACGAGTCCAGTGTCTGCATGAAATGTGAGATCACATTGATCCCAACCAAATTAGGATTCAACAACAAAGTGATGCGGTGCTTCGGGGACCAAATAACAACTGGAGTGTGTCCGGTGCAGTCGTGTAGTTCGCGGGACTTGAAGCACTCTTGACACAATGTTGTTTTGTTTATCTTGCTGCCCAAAGCCTCCAAGCACACAACCGTTTCACACACTTAAGTGTCAACATGTACTGTATCGCTGAGATGGATTACGGCTATTGATTGGGGCGTCGCGGTCACTTCTGGCGCTTACCTCGGATCAATTCGGACGCCGACGCGATCCCAGGTCTGCACCTGTCAGGGCTAGTCGTCGAGCTAGCGTGTGTGGCAGTATGTAGCATGTACATAGTTGATAGCTCACTTTGTATATAGAAGAGAAGTGTCTAGGTTTGATACAGCTACTCACAGTCTGCCCTTTTTGTGTTTCTTGAATAAAAGTCATAGCAATATTTCTGTAATCGATAAAAAAGCCAAGGTAGGGTGTAATAGCGTGACAATGATGATTTGGTGGGTGACTGTGAATGATAAAACTGTGAGACTTGACAAAGAAAGCGACAAGGAGGTTTATGTTTTTGCTGTTTAACATAGAAATGTGTTTAAAAAAATAAATAAGATGGCATTTGGAAAAGGGTTGCTAAATACACCAAGATTATTTTGGGGTGTTTTTCCAGTGAAAGCCATAATGGTGGTAATAAGGTGATGAAGGCCTGGTTGTGCAGAGTGGTTGGTTCCTCAAGGAGAAAGAGATGTGTACACCAAGTTAAAAAAATAAAAGTTATGTTATTAACATGTGTTGTTGGGTATTTTTTGACGCAGAAAATATTTTCAGCACAAATATTGTGTATTAAATCTGTGGCTTTCGTTAAAGTGAACATTTGACAATGAGCACTGCACACAGAATACATAAAAAAGCAAATCTCTCACCGTCACTGAATTAAAATAAATGCGCAGCTTCAATTACAGGAAAGAGAAGAAATTGCAAGTAACAAGATGGGCAACAAAGTCAATTTTAATTTACCAGCATGTAAGATTCATGCACATGGGATGGGAACACATTCAATTAAGTTCGGTTACCTGCCTCTATTTTCAAATGGTGCATTTTTCCTGAACCAGTTAATCTATTTTCTTATTGGCCATTGCTTTGGTGCCATCTTGTGGCATATTAAGGTGTTACAGTAAGTGCACAAAGCAGGTGATTCATTTTTTTTGGGGGGGGGGGGGAGCAGTGAATAGTGAATTTGTGAACCATGAACTGGGAATGATGGTTAGTGTGAGACCATTTACATATAGCCATGCCAAGTTGAAATGTAGCAATTTGACCTTGTAATTCGGCTACCTTGGTCCTTTTCTTCTTCTTCTTCTTCTGTCGTATGATTTCAGACTTGCAGCTCTGTTCAAGCGAGCCAGGTCGACGTGTCGTTGTCCAGATCAAGGTCCTTTTCTGATGTGTGAAGATTGCTTCAAAAGTGAGTCACAAGTTACAATGAGAAGAACTGATTTGCCCTAACAATACAAACCTCAGACATCTTGAGTAAAATTTCATTTGAAACAGGACATTTGTCCAAATAAAGGAAACATATCTATTAAGATTTTATTTAAATCTGGACCAGATTAAGTCAGTTTGGATTTTGAAGAGGTGACAATTGACCATTTGATCTCATTTACTCGAGCCATCTTGTAAAAATTCCACTGCAGCAGCGTCTGAAAAGGGCCATGTACCTGGCAAGTTGATCTTTGACCACCGTTTCTTCTGTCAAAATGGTTACGGTACATATTGTCCAAGGTTAACTTACTGTTAAATTGCAACAAATCACCTGACTTATTTTGTCTTTGCACCTATTAAGATTTATAAGATTCTTCCTTTTAACTAGGACACCGTTTCAGGGTCCATTTTAGAGGTACAAATGAATTATCTTTTTGACTCTTCTAAGGATGAGTATGCATGCATACTAGACATGAAAGAAGTCTGCAGAAGCTTCCAGACGCAATATGAAGAGCTAGCCAACAGGTGGCAACATTTCCTAAGGCAAAGCGAGGAGACTTATTTTGAGTTTTTTTTTTTTTTATGATCGCTGTGATTATGCGCACAGTGACACCGCCTTGTCAGATGAAAATGAGTAAATAATCTTAAATAAAAGCAAAAAAAAGTAAAAAGGAAAAATACAGTTCAAATTTTCGTCGGTATGTTTTTCTTCCACCTGACAGCAGGTGGACTTGTACTCCTCGCGGGTGCGTTGTTGACGTCCTCGAAGGGTTCGTCTGATGCCACCATTGCGCGTCCATTGTGCTCAAGTCGAAGCTCCGGAAAGCGATGAAAATTGATTGAGAGGGATATTTGCTTCTAATAAGACACAAGACATTCGTCTCTTTGGGAGGATACGATTTCGAGATGCGTTTGATAATTTACCTTATTTGTCCTGCCTATCAATCCGGTTTTAAGAAAAAGCCAAATATGAGATGGAATTTTACCTTAAGGGCCACTTGCGGAGCGTCGTAGTAATGATGGTGAGTACCTGTCATCTTCTCCTTGACGTGTGACACCTTCGAATTGTTAATTCATTAGAAAAGTCTAGAAAACGTCGCTTATAGTCGCGTGGAGTAAATAACAATTAAAACGGACATTAATGTGGTGATTTAAACTGGAGCTTTTCAGGGATCTTTATTATTTTACGTAATTCACGAATCTGCCTTAATCGTGTGAAATCTGTATTCAACCTGTTGTGCTTTTGACAATATTTTCCGGTGATGAGCTGCTAAGTCAAACAAACAAATAAAAAAAAATAAAAAATCACTTCCAAAGCACGGTTTGTTTTTTAATGAATGCATACAACCGTGACTCATTCATTTTGTCTCCTCTTGAAATGGAAATATAAGTGAGGTGTAAATATAGAATTCATTGACGAGGACAAAATGGACGAAAAATAACACCGGGCTTCCTATATTAGCCTCCTGTCAGCCACCATTGCGCCAGGCCGAGATAAAACGTTGAGACATGACAATTTCAATGAACGATCTGGATATATTTTTAGTCATAGAAAATAAAAGGTCTATTTTCAGACAAGTGGCCGCTCCCTTTTTAGTGATGTATTGTGAGCAAATAGACACACATCTGGCATGGACACGCCCAGAATCCTTTCACTCGCAAAAAGCATCCTCAAATATACAACTATAATATGCGCCGCTCTTATTGTTCATGCGGTGCTTTTGTGTTGATTCTAGGACTTGTTTAGAATTGTTAATGGTTTGAAAAAACACTTGTACGTGTCGTTTTACTGCGTTGAACGACATGTGGTTTCCGGGCCTGGTTTGCACCTCTGTGTTTGCCACTAATTGTTGACTTCAAAGCCTCAGTTGGTTTTATGACTTGGTTGTAAGGAGAAGGTTACAAAAGGGCAGAGATGGTGGCAATAAAGTGCAAGCTTGGGATCACCATTAGCATCCACGAGTACCTGTGGCCAAGTAAACGGCATGCTGTTTTAAAAACAGCTCACATGAAGTTACATTCCTGGGAGTAATAGAAATAAAGTGTTGCATTATGATGTTGTTGTATATTTACACTATATTGTTTGTGTTTAGGATTGCACTGATTATATTCTATTTTATGTCCTTATGTTATTTATATAATTGTAATTTTTTTCTCCCCTTATATTATTGTCAGGTGCATCGACAAGTGGTCGGGATGGATGAGGGGCGCTGAGCTTTCTCTCTTCTTTTTTTTCCCCAATGACACTTCAAGAAAAAAAATCACTTGTGTGTACTTGTGTGTCTGCTGGTAGGACAGAGGAGGAGAAGGGTTGGTGGTGGAAACTTAAGGTGCAGAAAAGCATGGAATGAAAGTTTCTAAGAGAAGTGAGACATTGGGAGGACTGGGGAGAGAAAACAAGAATATGCGGAGATGCTGCTTAGGGATATTGTGAAGGTTACAAAAGGCATATGATGACATGTATGCTAGGTTGCCCCGTTAAATAGAAGAGAAAGATCTTTTCAGGTTATCTAAGCATGAGTCTGTATGGGTCAAAATTCCAGGGCCAATTTTATGTGCCAATCCAGCTCCCGGTGTAGGTATGATTGAGGGGTTTAAGGTAGAGGTGGAGTTGCCTCAGGGATCAGCTCTGATCCCCTTTCTTTTTGCAATGGTGATGGATAAGCTGATAGATGAGCTTAGACTGAAATCCCCGTGGATCATGATGTTCGCAGATGACTGTGATCTGCAGTGAAAGCAGCAATCAGGTGGAGGAACATTTAGATAGGTGGAGGCATGTGCTGGAAAGAGGGGGATTGAAGTGGATGAATTGTGTGTGTGTGTGTGGGGGGGGTGTCTATCCCACTGAGGGGTGCACATGTGTGTGTGACAATCATTGGGTCTTTACTTTTTTACATTTGCGGCCGATGGATTTGTTCAAGGTCAAGATTTTTTCCTGGGAAGAAACAGACATGACAAGACAAGGAGTAAAATCCACAATTATGAGGGTTGTTTTTTTGGAGGGGGCAAACAAACAACATACAATGGAGCATATGGAGCACATACTGTCAGAAAAATTATTATCACGCATGATATGATCTGGCATTTTCTTTTTGTGCTGCAGCTCCCTAATCCAACTGAGCCACTCTCGACTTAAATGATCAGGATGACAAAATGGCCCAGTTGCTGGTACCGCCTGGTCCTGACAGCTTCCGCCCCTTTGTCCCGGAGTCTCTGGCTGCCATTGAAAGGTACATCGCCGAAGAGGAGGCCCGGAGACCTCGGGCAGATCGCCGCAGCGACTGCGATGATGAAAATGGGCCAAAGCCCAACAGTGACTTGGAGGCAGGAAAATCGCTTCCTTTCATCTACGGTGACATCCCACCAGGTTTGGTGTCTACTCCTCTGGAGGATTTGGACAGCTATTACAGCAATCAGAAGGTCTGTTTGAATCGATCTTGGAATTTTCCAAGCAGACAGGTAGATGATGGACGTAGTATTGTTCTGTTAGCGCACCGTTGTTCACTACTTTTTAAGAGGAATTATGGGATACACTGAGGGTACAGCACTGACTTCGAGCATGAAAAGAAATCTGAACGTTATGTAGGTAATACAAGGGTGTGAAGAATACTATCCTAAAGGTGACACAAGTCCTCAAATAGAAGAATATTAGATTCATAAATGTGGTGTCCCGGTCTACCGAGTTTTGGGACAATAGTCAAATAACACCGAGATTACATTAAAAGGGTGTTTTGTACTGTATTGTGACAGATTACATGTTTTCTGGGTTTGGTCACACGTTGGTAATGTGAGCCAGAGAGCACTTTGACAATCAATTTCAGTCTATGGCACAGGGCAGTAGAATGTCAAAATGTTTGCTTCTGAGATGGATGAAAACGTGTGGGTGGATTGATCTGCTAAAAGGGAGGGTGAAGCGAGGATGGTTGATTTTTCACAAAAAAAGTTTGCATTTTTTATTTTATCCATTCATTTTGGAGAGCTAATGAAACTACAAATGGCTTTAAAAACGCCCACTTTTAATGACTAATAGGGCCATGCACCCCTCCCCTCCATGTCTGGTTGATGACATCATCAAAAAAGGCGTTACGTCAGCCCTCCGAAATTGAGTTGGTTACTAAATGAGCTTCTGTTTGTGTGGGAAGTCAGGTTTGCTCCAGGTTTTGAATGAACAAACCTTTATTAAATCAGTCCCCCGAGGCTGCTGTTTAGTCTTATTACAAGCACATTCACACTTACGGTTGGCTACATTATTAATAATGTCTTGTCTGCTTTTTGTCTCCTTTTCAGACTTTCATAGTATTGAATCGTGGGAAGGCAATCTTCCGTTTCAACGCCACTCCTGCCTTATACTTCTTAAGTCCCTTCAACCCGCTTCGGAGGATAGCTATTCGAGTTTTAGTACACTCATATCCTTTTAAAGTGTGTTATTGAAAGAGCCTCATATGGACTGAAGCGTTTATCAGACAAAATGAAATTCAGATGTTCTCAATGTCATTCTGTGAGTGGCTCGAGCAGAGTAGGATTTTACAACCACTGTGGATTTAAATGCAAGTGATGAGCAGATCTGTGATATGATTTACTTAATTCAGATTTATTACACTTTAAAGAGAGCTTGCACTGTGCTTATGGTGCATCAAGATTGGATGTGGGGCGTTTTTTGGCGGGGGGGGGATTGAGGAATGAGTTTTCCATTGTGTTCCCTAACTCTTGTGTTTCAACGATGTTCAGCGTGTTGATCATGTTCACCATTCTAACCAACTGTGCTTTCATGACTCTAAGTAACCCTCCGGAATGGGCCAAGAATGTAGAGTAAGTACCTTTACCCTCTTTTCAATCGAGTCATTGCCTCTCTAAAACTAAGATAATGGGGTCTATTTTTGTAGACAGGCGCACATGCACTTGGCACAAAAACTGGTGCAGGTCTCGTTCACCATGTTTGGAAATCAGGCAGACCGCGCTACGCCTCTCTGGGCATTCCAGCAGACATTTTCGATTACAACCCCCAGTGCACCAGCAACACTGACAATTTAGTGACAGAAATTAGACTAGACTTTCGACCACGTGAAACCAGGTCAAAGTTGTGGCGCAGGTGGTGTAACACGATGAATCTTTGCTCCGGTAGTTTGTCCTGTTGATGTTTTTGTATTTCATTAATAAATATGACATTGGGTGCATCAAGCCCTCGGAATAATTACAGAAATCAATTCATGGGATGCATATTTATATTTAATCTATTTTTAAAAGCACATCCCTGATCATGGCACAACTTCTTGCAGTTCCTTGCAAGCGCACCTTGTGCACACCCATCTTCTGCATTTTTATATGCTCACTTTTTTAAGCACTCTACTTGTGGCCCTCGCTTTACCTTATTGCTTTGGTCGTCATGGTAACAAAAACTTGATCACATACAACATAAACATGACATTTGGCTAGTGCAATCTATTTTTAATATACTATTTGCCGTTGTTCCTTATTTGCCAGGTACACATTCACAGGAATTTACACTTTTGAGTCCCTCATAAAGATCCTGGCCAGAGGCTTCTGCGTGGGGAAGTTCACTTTTCTGCGCGACCCTTGGAATTGGCTGGACTTTAGTGTGATACTTATGGCGTAAGTTTTTGGTACACTTACACTTTTTCTGCTAATCACTGTGGATGATGATCTCCATTGTATCGTTGTACTTAGAAGAAAAAATGCAGAAAGAGGTCATCTTGATTGTGTCCTAAATGACACAAGCACAGACTGTCTAGTTCTCTGCAAAGATGTTGAAACAGCATTGCCAATTCATTTGTTTTAATTTTACACTGAAGACATTTTGGTTTCAGATCAAAAGATGAATAGGAGACAAAAGAATCAGAAGTCCAATTTTTATTTCACTAGATTTCTATTATTTGGAGTTCATCCTTACCAAAAAATGTCTTCCCCAATGTTTTGTGTAGCTGTATGGATTAAGATACTGAAATTCAAATCCCGTATGAAAATTGGGGAAATAATAGATGTCAAATATCTGAATCAAATGATTGTCCAAAATGCCTTTACCAACTCATGAGGCTGAGATGCATTTGACACCATTCTTTGTGCAGCTGCACTGCCAGTTGTTTCAATCTCCATTACAATACCATTTAGGAACTGAATTAGCCCCTCATAATTCATGGAATCAAAGACAGGAACTGGCTCAGAACCATGAATGCCCAATGTGCACCCATAGACATTGGAACAAGTGCTGTGAAGCTCTCGCATGTCTCTGGTCTGATATTCTGCTCATGCCCTAAAGTCCCGGACCATTGAATAGTCACATTTAGTCATTCAATAGTCACGCTGCTTCTTCCAACATCTTGATGGATTTATTTACTCCGAGCTCCTTTTTGTACAGAATATTCATTCATCTTGAAACTGCTAAATAACGCCTCAAGTATTATATGTTTTTATTATTGTTGTTTTTGCCCCCCCCAAAGGGTTGCTTCTTTGAGAGCGGAGTTTTCTTTTCTGAAACGCCTGTATGTGTTTGTGCTCCTTCTTGAGGGATGCTATGTGATAACTGTGCATTTAATTCTGCAGGTATATAACAGAGTTTGTAAACCTAGGCAATGTTTCAGCTCTGCGCACATTCAGAGTATTGAGAGCTTTGAAAACTATCTCAGTGATACCAGGTAAGGCTGCCCTTGTTTATCCTCCTGTGTGTGACCATTTGCCGCTCCCTCTCCTTCTCCATGACCCCCCCCCCCACCCCCCTCCCTGTTTGTTTTTTTATGCTTTGGGCGTGGGTGTCTGTTTTGTGTGCGCGTGAACGTGTGCATCCCGAAAACACCTTGCAACTCCCCGAACCCCCTCCCCTGCCTCGCTACCTCCTCCCTTACAGATATGTCACAGAGTTTGTGGACCTGGGCAATGTATCAGCACTGCGAACCTTCAGGGTTCTGCGGGCCCTGAAAACTATATCAGTCATCCCAGGTGAGCGCACCATCAAGGCCAAAAGGGCTGATGAAATGCTCACTGCTAAGTGGCGTTTTTGGCAACATCTACTCACTTCTGAGCTCATCTTCATTGCAGCCAAGCCTGGCGGCATCGTTTTGCCATCCTTCATGTTTTAAAAAAAAAAAGCTGGAATCTGGCTCCAATCAACACACATTGAAAGGATTCCTAGCTTTTAGACACGTAGTAAGGCAGAACGCTTTCTATGAAATTTATTCTTGCCTTGGGAGCCACATGTGGATTTTGTGCATTTTCCTTTGTGCATGAGACATTGCAAAGGAAGATTTTCTGGTGGCAAACTCATGTGTGTGTGTGTGTGTTTATGTATGTTTGTCAAGTGCGTAATTGCTGTTTGAGGCATGTTATGTTCTTTTATGAGGAGTCGTTCAAAGCACTTTTCATTGCACAATGCAAAAATACAAGAATAGGTAATTACATATTTTGCCTCCACAGCAAAAAAATACTGCATTAAATTGTGGATTTTTATTTTTTACAGCATTGATAAGCTTTTGCAGTGTTACAATAATTTTGCTTTCAGAATTCATTTTGGAAGAACAGAATTTATCCCAAATTTTTGTTTTTGCAAACTAAAGTTTTCCATGGTGGGTGTTTGTGCCCAATTTGCATATTGATAAGCCAATTAATTACATATTTCAAATATGACTTAATTTATTATATTTTGAAAGACAGTGTAAATGTGAAACAGTACTTGTTGTGAAGAGGGACCAAATTACTTTCTTAACGCCCCCCCCCCCAAGAGTATTTGGGGATCCACTGTATATAATGTATTTAATATTAAATTCAAATATTGAGTCATATTTTTGGTGGGGGGTTAGAGGGGTGATATTCACAACACCCCACACCCTTACCACCACTATCGACAAAAGCGTCTGTTGGCAATCAATAATTGATGAAACTGGATGTTTAAGGTGCATATTGCTGAGGTGCAGGGGGCATCAAACTTTGAGAAAGCACTGCCCAACCCCTGTCGATTAAAAAAAAAAAAAAATCAGTTTGGTGCATGTTCGCCTTGGACGGTGGATGAATGTACGTATATGTCACGGGTATTAAACTCAAGGCCCGGGGTCCAGATCTGGCTCGCCACATCTTTTTTATGCGGTCCACTCAAGTGCATTATGAGCAAATATGTTTCTTGCTAAAATACCCCAAATTGTCTTTATTCTGAAAAATGTTGAGGTGATGCAAAAATGTTCCCTCTTTTAAATTAAATGTAATATTCTTTGAACAGCTCAGTCTGCCCCAGCCTCCTCCCCCATACCGTAATTTTCAAGTGCCTCAAAAACAGTTGTCCGTCCCGGGCATCAAGCTTCAAGTGTGCTTTACACTCATGCCACTGATTCACATCAGTGACTAAACCATCGCCTTTCATGGATTCTTGTTTTATCTGTGATAAACAGTGACCTGAATCAGAGTGACTGTCCAGGAGTTCATGCATACATATACCTCAATCTGGCTGCTTGTTATTTGAAAAGCTTTTGTTGGACATTTCTCTTTACAAGTTTGTGACAGGTCATAATAATTGCTCCTTCTGCCATGTCCCACAACCCCTTTCCCTGTTTCCCACCCAGGGTTGAAGACAATCGTCGGTGCATTGATCCAGTCAGTTAAAAAGCTGTCGGATGTTATGATCCTGACTGTGTTCTGCCTCAGCGTGTTTGCGCTCATTGGCCTGCAGCTCTTCATGGGCAATCTGAGGCAGAAATGTGTGCGCTTGCCCAATGGCAACGCCACTAACAGCAGCAGCACGGATGCCGCCGAAATCTTTCTTTTCAATAGCAGCCTAGTGGAAGTCAACGACACGTTCCTGAACAGCACAGTGTTCAACTGGACCGAGTACATCAGTGATAACAGTAAGCTAAGTAAAGAGGGACTGACTGATGTGATGCGTGCGGGTTAACAGGGTTCAAATAAGTTTCTGCTCAAGTCATTCAAACTCAGATTGTCCTTCCTTAGAGAAAAGCAACCTTCACAAATGCCAAACAGTATCAGACAAAACAGCGTTTTGAAATCTTTGAGCTAAGGCACATTTTACGTGAATAAAATATCACAGCCAACGAAAATGTAGAAATAACTAAAACAATGATGCAGAGCTCGTCCCAATTCATTCACACATTAACTAAGTGTGAAATGTTGGCCTGTTAAGATAAACTATTATTCTTTTGTCTGAATAAGTGAGACAATTATTATTATTATTAATTATTCTATAAACAGAAGTATACTGTCCATTACATCATCCTCAAGTAAGCTTTATTAAAGGGAAACTGCATAAGGATTTTGTCCGCCACTATTTAGCAAGTTGCAATTTTTATGCATATTAGTAAAGAAGGCTCAAAGTGTGCTACAGATGGTAGGTCGCTTTTTGTCTGATTGCGTCAAATTGATCTCTGTTTAAAAGTTTCGCGTTTCTCGCCACGGTATAAAACAACAACTGAACTGACGTGGACTCAACACTTGCTGCCTGCGCAATTGTTCACCCCCTGAAGAGCAGCAAAATGAGTGTTTCAAATTTCTGGTGTTTTCTCTTTTTTTAGGAAATTACTATTACCTCCCCGGTCGCAGGGATGCTCTGCTTTGTGGAAATGGCACCGGGGCTGGGTAAGGACCTTTGCCAAACAAGCTTTTAGACACTTAACATTTGGGAGCCAAACCTGTGATTTTTCACATTAAGATATTTAGCACTCTCAAACGTAATCATTCTGTGACAGGCTTTGTCCAGAAGGCTTTGTTTGTATCAAAGCAGGCCTTAATCCAGACTTTGGATACACAAGTTTTGACACCTTCAGTTGGGCTTTCCTGTCTCTGTTCCGACTCATGACCCAGGACTTCTGGGAAAATCTCTACCAGCAGGTTTTTATCATATGTGGCCCACACCATTGTGATGTATTGTCAAAAGTCTTTGTCATTTCTGATTTTTATCATTTTGGATCCACTAGACTTTGCGTGCGGCAGGGAAGCCCTACATGGTCTTCTTCGTTTTGGTGATCTTCCTGGGTTCCTTCTACCTTGTCAATCTGATTTTGGCTGTTGTGGCCATGGCTTATGATGAGCAGAACCAGGCCACCATAGAAGAGGCTCAACAAAAAGAGGAGGAGTTCCAGGCCATGCTGGAGCAGCTGAAGAGGCAGCAAGAGGAAGCACTGGCAAGAATAATTTTTGTTTGTTTGTAAAATTGTTGTTGGGAATATATTTGGATTATTGCACTTAATCAACAAGAGAGAAAAAAATTATAGCAGAGTTGAGTGATGGTGAATATGCATTTTGGGTGACTGGAACACTGTCTCAAAAAAAAAAAATGCTCATTTAATGCGGATTGGGAAAATCCCAAGCCATTCCAAACAAAACCCAAGATATGACAACATTTCAGTGTAGTTGGAAATTATAAGTGTTATATTCTGAATTCTATTTTCCAGCTATGCAAGTAACATTTGAAAACAACGCTGAAAGACACAAAGCGTCAACAAATCAGAGACAAAGAAGTCTGTCAGGGATATGATGCTACCCAAGTAAAATTAAGAATGTACATTTAACCCAATAAATAACGGCAAAATTTTTAGACCAAAGGCTGATTTGATAGTGCTGCCATGATTGCTTTCAACTGCCAGGCTTTCGCTCCTTACTCATTTGCGGAGCCTTTCAGACAGCCACCAGATTGCCATGACGACTGTGTTGTTTTCCCATTGGCCGACAGGTTGCCGCGGCAGCAGCCACGGAGAGTGGCGAATACAGCGGGAGGAGGGGGGCCACCTCTGAGTCCTCCTCTGTGACATCCAAACTCAGTTCAAAAAGTGCAAAAGAGCGACGCAACAGGCGGAAGAAAAGGAAACAGAAGGAGGAAGAGGAGGAAGAGAGGGGAGCATGCAACAAGTTCCGTAAATCTGTAACCGTGGACAGCATCAATAGATCCTTCCACTTTTCGATGGATGCAAACCGACTTTCCTATGAGAAGAGATGCTCCTCACCCAATCAGGTACATTTTTCTTAACAGGCTTTCACGTCAGTGAAAAGTGTTTTTCATTGTTTTTATTTTAGTAGAAAAAAATATTTGAAATTGTTATTATAAAATGCTCTCAGCATGCACTAGTTTTGCAGCATCATCTAGCAGCAAAAAAAAAAAAATCACAAAATTGAGAAACTAAAGTGCGTCAGAGGAGAACTCAGGTTATGCTTTCGTTCGTCCCTGCCAAGATGGCCACTACGTAGGCTGTCTATTAACTTGATTTAGTCTGTGACAACAGCAACACAATGAGTAAATGTGTCCCAGTCTCTGTTGATTGTGCCCCAGCACTAGTAAACAGCAGCAGTCAATTCTGGAATTAACAGACCTTGACAACTATGATATATTTTGAGTGCACTGGACTCCATTTTCTGTCCTGCAGAGAAGAGCCAAAGAAGTCCAATTGTATTAATTAAAAAAAAAAAAAAAGAAAGATACACACGCACATCTACACGCACGTATCACTCTCGTCCCTGTGCAACTACTTTGACGACCTCACAAGTACTTTCTTTCGTAGTCTCTGCTCAGCATACGTGGATCACTCCTCTCCCCACGGAGGAACAGCCAAGCCAGCCTGTTCAGCTTCCGCGGCCGAGTACGTGACATGGGCTCAGAAAACGACTTTGCAGACGATGAGCACAGCACCTTTGAGGAGAGCGACAGCCGCCGGGGCTCTCTGTTCTTGCCACATCGCCCCGAGCGTCGCTGCAGTGCCATCAGCCAGACGAGCCTCAGGGTTCCTCGTGTAATGCTTCCTGCAAATGGCAAGATGCATTGCGCTGTGGACTGCAATGGCGTTGTTTCGCTGGTTGGAGGAACATCTGTGACTAACTCTCTTTTGCCTGAGGTGAGTCAGTTAATGTTTTATCTCCCAATTTTGGAATTCATTTGCTGTGACTTGACTCAAGTTGGACGGAATTTGCCGATTTGAATTTGCTTGCTTGAAAGACGGACTTTCATTTGACCTGGTATTCATGAGACTGGACTTGCACCACATGACTCAACAAGTCTTGCTTGTTTACATTTCAACAACAAACTACAAAAACCTGCCAACCTATCAGTATGCCACAGAATTTCACATCATGAGGCTCGGTGGCTAAAGCCAAACTTTCTGGACTGGAATGTGACACCTCTGATTGCTTGGGAAAATTGACAACAATCTTGATGGACTTCCACGTTGTACCACGTCATTCTCTTCTGACACTGTGGTCAGTTATTCCATAAATACCTTGGACTGTGTGTGTTGTTCTCTAGGGTACCACTACAGACACTGAGATGAGAAAACGACGCTCAGTTGATTATCTCGATGAACCAGGAAGCAGGCAAAGAGCCATGAGTGTGGCCAGCATCCTCACCAACACCATGGAAGGTCAGGCCCGAGTCCAAACTTCACTCACTCGTCACATCCCTATTGAATATTAAATTACAAAGATCATATTAGCTGTTGTTTTTTTCTGCCAGCCAGTGATTTTTTTCCCCCACTCCATTTCAATGTCTCCCTTCCAGAGCTTGAAGAGTCGAGACAGAAATTCCCCCCATGCTGGTATCGATTTGCTAACACTTGTTTGATCTGGGATTGTTGCCCTGCCTGGCTTAAAATTAAGGAATTTGTCAATATGGTGGTCATGGACCCCTTTGTGGATCTGACCATCACAATTTGCATCGTCCTCAACACCCTTTTTATGGCCATGGAGCATTACCCAATGACAAAAGAATTCAACAATGTCCTTTCTATTGGAAACCAGGTACCTGCTAATGTTTGAACAACCATCCAAACCCTGTCGGTTGCCTTTTGATTAATACAATGATTTTTCTTCTCTTTTTTCTAAATAGGTATTCACTGGCATTTTCACAGCAGAGATGTGCCTAAAGGTCATCGCCCTAGATCCTTACTATTACTTCCAAGAGGGCTGGAACATTTTTGATGGCATTATCGTCAGTCTGAGTCTGATGGAGCTAGGTTTGGCCAATGTTGAGGGCCTGTCCGTGCTCAGGTCCTTTCGATTGGTAAGGTCACATTTTATTAAAAAAAAAAAAAAAAAATACAACCAGTCTACGCCATCTAAATGCAGAGTATAAATAATGCTGACTTTTTTTTCCCCCCATCAGCTGAGGGTATTCAAACTGGCTAAGTCCTGGCCAACTCTGAACATGCTGATCAAGATCATCGGTAACTCAGTGGGTGCTCTGGGCAACTTGACCCTGGTGCTCGCCATCATCGTCTTTATCTTCGCCGTGGTGGGCATGCAGCTTTTCGGCAAGAGCTACAAGGAGTTCTTCTGTAACATAAACGATGATTGTCAGCTACCACGCTGGCACATGCATGATTTCTTCCACTCCTTTCTTATCGTGTTCCGGGTGTTATGTGGAGAGTGGATAGAGACCATGTGGGACTGTATGGAAGTAGCAGGACCGACAATGTGTCTGATTGTCTTCATGATGGTTATGGTCATCGGAAATTTGGTGGTAAGCATCTTCTTTCTTTTTGTTTTTGTTTTTTACATCATAATATGTAGTCATGGTGACATAGCAGTGCAGGTGAAAAAAAATGAAATTCATGTGAAACTCTCTGTTTGTGGTTAGGCACTGCAGAGAGATGATTAAGCTATGGCACTCGGGCCTCTCATTAATGACAGATAGTTACAGTAGTTTATACATCCAGTAGTTTATAGTAGCTATATAGTAGTTGAAATCTGATCCAGCTCAATCATTCCTGTCTTCTTTTCGCATGTTCTAGGTTCTAAACCTGTTCTTGGCTCTGCTTCTGAGCTCATTCAGTGCTGAAAACTTGGCAGCAACTGACGACGACAGCGAGATGAATAACTTGCAAATCGCCGTGGGCCGTATCCAGCGCGGCATTGCCTTTTTAAAATCTATTGTCCGGCAGTTCCTCCAGAGCCTGTTCTTTGGTGGGGCCGGGAAGGGCTCCAGCCTGCATGAAGAGAGCAAACCCCTAGAAGAACTACAGAGCAACGGCAAAGGCAACTGCATCGCCAATCACACAACGGTGGAAATGTCCAAAGACCCTAGCGGGGTGTACATTTCAGCCGAGGGCAATGGGCGCCCAGGAGGCGGCCTGGTTGTCGGGGGTACGGTTGACGAGGATAGCACCGAAAAGTACCCCATAGACGATTGTCACTACATGTCGTTTATTCACAACCCAAGCCTGACGGTCACAGTACCTATTGCTGTGGGTGAGTCAGACTTTGAGAACGTTAATACAGAGGACTTAAGCAGCGATTCCTCAGACGTGGAGGGCAGCAAAGAGGTAAGCTTCGACTGCTGTATCTCCGTCTTGATGTTTTGATCTTGTATTCTAAAATTGAATGGCGAATGACTCGAACCAAATTTTACAAGTGTTGCTTCCGTTCACATTGTCATCAAAAGTTATGACATGCCTAAATGTTGTACCATTTATCAGCCCCCAGTGAGACAATATGGTAAGAGATCGTATGGTGTGATCATTGTGCTCCTTGTTACAGGTTGGTGAAAGTCAGATGATGTATTTCGCTACAACAATACTACACACAGCCTTCAGATGAAATGCTAGCTACATCCGGATAGGGCAGTGTGACATTTGGAGGGGTTCCGTGGTTTGCACAAGGGGGCACCAGCTGTAGTCAGGATGCAGAGCAACGTCTGTTCATTATTATAGCGGGACTTGAATTGTAACTTTACGGATTACCTCCCCGGCTGATGACTTGGATTCACTTTGAGGATGACTTGAAAAAATGATTGTGAAACATCGCAAATGCTGCTAATTTAAATGAGAAATCCTTGAAGAGTGATCTCAACTGACTCCCTATGCTGACGAGAAGCAATCTTACTGACAATCAAATACGCTATCATTATTTCCCAGCTCCCATTCCATCCTATTATAATTCATTCTTAAGTCTTAGAGCACTTGGTTGAGAATCATTGCGTCCAGCAGGTGGCAGAAAACCTGCCACATAAGACTTTTCCAGTGCAGCTCCATCTATTGGATCTGGGGGCTCTGTGCCCCTCTTAACCTTGGTTCATCTTCTTGCAACCTCAAAACCATCTTGCACTTGGTGTTAACAGGCCTTGAGGATGTCACCCACCACTTTTACCATTATTTTACAAGTGTTTGGACTCTGCAAAACATTGAGAAGATTTATAGTTACAAATGATGTGCGCTGTTTATCTACTTTATCTCTTATAGAAAAAAGTTCTAACACAATTCTGAGCACAGAGATGAGGTTGAATGCTGGCTTGTGGTGCGAGTGACTTAATATTAACTCCCCCCGTTTGTTATTGCAGCCATATCACAGATGCTCTCAAGGTTTTCAGTGAGAAGAACTGTAAGATCACTTTATTGTATCATAGCACTAACCATGAAGACTGCCAATGTCATTTACGAACAGGCATTTTTTCCCTCATACTTTTAATGGATTGCCCATTTTCGTCCTTTGCCTGGTCTTGCCCTCCTCCGCCCCCACCCACAAACCACTTTCCTTTATTCCCACCTCTACCCCATACAAGTACAAGTACACACTGTAGTTTGTTTAGTAGCCCTTTTATTTTTTTACTTGGTCTCCAGCTACCAACTGAAAATCAGGAAGAATTGGAAGCACATAAAAAAAAAAGAAAAAATCAATTTAATTCATTTTGCTGTTGTTTGACATGGCTCTGATATATGACCCTAATTTCCTGATGTTTTAATTCGTGGATCATATACTTTTTTTTCCACAGGCTGACTCATCTTTTGTCGCGCCTCTGACTAATATTTCTTTTTCAAATATTCAGTTGTCACTGGAATTGAAATAGAAAACCAAGATAGCTTTTCTGCAGTAAAGTCTAAAACTGGAGGATCTGGAGTGATGACCCTCATAGACGTTAGAAGAACCTTAACACTAAATGAGGTTTTGTTCTCACGAGACAAAATAATCACATTTGTTGTGAATTGCGGCACGATAGACACCCGGTTAGCACATCCGCCTCACAGTGTAGAGGTCGATTTGACAATCTGGCCTTTCTGTGTGGAGTTTATATGCTCCCTCATGCCTGTGTGCGTTTTCACCAGGAATACATTCACATTCCAGAAACATGCATGGTAGGTTAACTGAAAACTCTAAATTTTCTGTAGAACCGTCAATGCAAGAATGTGAGTATGAATGTTTTTCTACGGTGCCTCTGCGATTAGCTGGAGACCAGTCAGAGTCCACCATGCCTCTCACCCAAAGAATACTGGGATTGGCTCCAGCATGCCCACAACGCTAGTAAGGATAGCGGTTCAAAAAATGAATAAATGAATTAATAAAAAAAAAAATTTTTAAAAACATACGTAAGTACATAGATTACTTTGTTTCAGAGTCATAAATCAGGGTCATAAATCAAGGTGCACATTCTTGTTTAATTTACTTTTTGAAATACGATGTCATTCCTATGACCTGTGACCTATGATAATGGAATGAGGGAAAAAACATTCCATTATTAGTTCATATGTCTTTTTTCTTTTGCTTTGTAACATATGTTGTAGGGAATTGTTAAATCATATAAATAATCTGAATAAACACCCCTTTGGAATAGGGATCCTCCCGTGACAGAGGTACAAAATGTAGTATAACATGCCAAGCTAACCTGCTACAGATAAACGCCTTTTCAGACATGTGCACACAGAAACCATAAGCCATCAAGGCAAAATGAGTCCCAATGTAGCGTAAGGCAGCATCCTTTCAGAAATCAATGCACACGTGAGCAGCATGCTTCCATCATTGCCATGTCCTATTAGCTGGGTCCCACTACAATCAGGGCTGCTGCACTGTGTAGGATGACATGTTTCGAAACTTCACACAGCAAATGAAAGTCACTTGCTTGCAATACTCGGTTTCCCCCTGTCAAAAACTGCAAGACTGATATGTTTCACATTGCCCACGTGCTATAGCCGCTATACTCATGTCATGTTATGCCGTATAAGTGTGGAAAAAGTAAAACACTAGACCACATGCTGTCTTATAAACAGTGCACAGTGCTGGTTTTTGCTGGTAAGCTAATGTGGCCATCTATCGACTTCAACACAACAGAATTAAGCTTAAACACTGCTTTCAAGGAATGGAAATATTGTATTTTCATGTCACTGAGGAAGATTGGTAATCAGAACTTTTGGTGGGTGGGGTTTGCAGTCAAAGTACCTTTTTTTTGGGGGGGGGGGGGGGGGGGGGATATCCAAGCAGATAGACTGAATTCAAATTGAGCAGGGTTGTTAATTCCTCAGTAGACGTGAAAATACCGCACACGTTGCTTGGTACGATTTCAGGCTTGAACTGATGATGCACTGGAATACTGCATGCACTCTTCCTCGAAGTGAGGTCGCATCAAACGTACCCACAGTTGCATTAGAGTAACGTCCAACTCTCCATGTCATGTGTTGCTATATGATATGATTCGAGCTTTCACATGGATGTCTTGAGAAAGCCTGTAGGTACATTTGATCACATTTGCATGTAATGACAGAGAGGTGGATGTTTAAAAGTAGTCCTACTCTGTTCTGACAGTGCTTACTCTGAGAGGAAAAACACCAGTAACCACTGAAGGACATTTGGTCCTGGAACAACTCAACATTTGCACTGTGCACATTTTCTTGTCCGTACAGAAACTCGACACGGAGCCCCAACATCTTAGCTCTTCGGAAGGGAGCACTGTTGATATTTGCCCTCCAGGAGACGGGGTCGATTCGGTGGAGCTGGAGCCGGAGGAGTCAATGGACCCAGAGGCCTGCTTTACCGAGGGTGAGATGACTACAAGTATGATGGATAAGGAAAAGTGGGACGGGACTGCTCACGTGATCGGTTAAACTCACATCTGAGTGACAGGGAATAGAAATGCTCATCAGGTTAGAAAAAAAAAAAAAAAAAATGGAGTCTGTATTCATCTATCTTAATAATTTAACCTGGTATTTTGTCTCACTGGGCTGGAATTTGTAATGTGCAAAAATTCAAATTAGACTGTCTATTCTTCCCATACTTAAGCTATTTTAAAACTTTTTTTTTTTTTTAAATTGCTATTCGCGTCAGGGCTCAGGACCGAGTCCCTGAATACAAAAGTCACCTCCCGCATCGCCTCATGTTCCCCTACACCTCCAAACCACACACACTAACAATTCATTTCCGTGGTCTGTTTCATTTCTGTTCGTCTCCGCGATTGCAGGATGTGTAAGCAGATTTCAGTGCTGCCAGGTCAATGAGGAAGCAGACAGGTTTAAGAGTTGGTGGACACTCAGGAAGACCTGTTTCGTAATCGTAGAGCACAACTGGTTTGAATCCTTTATTATTTTTATGATCCTGCTCAGCAGTGGTGCACTGGTGAGTTAAAATACAACTTCATTCACTCAAAATCTAATCACCCCCCATTGGAATGTATCATTTTTGTACTTCTTTGCTCAGGCTTTTGAGGACGTTTATATTGAGCAGAGGAGGACCATCAAAACCATGCTGGAGTATGCTGACAAGGTCTTTACTTATGTCTTCATTCTGGAGATGCTGTTGAAGTGGGTGGCCTATGGTTTTGTCAAGTACTTCACCAATGCCTGGTGCTGGCTGGACTTCCTCATTGTTGACGTATGTACACTGCTCTTTGGTTGAAGTTTGGCTTATTCCTTCCACATTTTTTAGAGCCTAAGGTTGTCAACGTGCTGGACATTTGGATGCCTGACTCCGATAAAAGCTCCAATGATAGATGTCGCATTTCATGTTTGCCATGTCCTCTCAGGTTTCCCTCGTCAGCCTTGTGGCCAATGCTCTGGGTTACTCGGAGCTCACCGCCATCAAATCGTTAAGGACACTGCGAGCCCTCCGGCCACTGCGAGCCCTATCTCGGTTCGAGGGCATGAGGGTGAGACTTCCTTTGAATCCAACCTCTGTCGAGTCGCAAAGAAATGTTAACATGTTAAGTTCTCCATTAGATATCTTGGGCAACGCTGTTTTCTTTACCAGTCATTGTGTAGCAATACATAACTACGTATATATTTTTGATTATGTACAATGTGTAATTTTGAATTTAACTGCATGTTCTCCTTCCAGTTCAACTCTGTACTTCTTCTATCTGCATGTTTCTTTTTACATCGTGTTGATGGATTTGCAGACATCGCTTCTTGACGCTGCTCATTTGGTGCCTTGTAAATGTGACCTGTAATCTTTTTCTTTGTTGTGTGTCTTTTTTCATTTACAGTCAGACAAAATGTTGTGACCTCATCCTGCCTCTAAGGTTTTTTTCTGTTTTGCTTTTTTTCCTATGAAATTGTTAACTTTACTGAATCAACCTTCACCTTCTTAACGGTCTTGTTAGTGAAAGCTTTTTGTGTGCAGATGTCGATAAATGTAGTCTTTGTGTAATGTAAAAATAGTCAAGTGATTAGATGATTGTAATATCCACTTATCCAAAATCAAGGGGGGTAAGCACAGCCTCTCCATCCGAGCAACAAGAAGGTTCTGAGTTTGATTGTATTTTGAACCTGTCCAGGTTGTGGTGAACGCGCTACTGGGGGCCATCCCCTCCATCATGAATGTGCTGCTGGTCTGCCTCATCTTTTGGCTCATCTTCAGCATCATGGGGGTCAACCTGTTCGCAGGGAAGTACTACTACTGCGTCAACACCACCACTGATGATGTCTTCCCCATCGAGGTGGTCAACAACAAGTCCGACTGTCTGAATCTGGTCAACGAAAGCGCCCGGTGGAAGAACGTCAAAATCAATTTTGACAACGTCGGTGCTGGCTATTTGGCGTTGTTGCAAGTGGTGAGGTGTTCAAAAAGTCCCAGCATGCATTTTTTTATCTGTCATTCAACGTTACAGGTTGGTGGTAATAGAGACCAAACAGTACGTTACTGTTGGAAGTTAATACTTTCCTTCAAAGGGAAAATGATTCACATTGTTCTGCATATGCAAAGAATGGAGCGTGGTGAAAGGCAATGACTGACCTAGTGTCATCTGTTGTTAGGCAACATTTAAGGGCTGGATGGACATTATGTATGCAGCAGTGGATTCTCGCAATGTAAGTTTCATCCAAATTATAGAATTAAATTTTACAGAATAATTTCTCAGTGGATTTGTACAATTTACAAACACCAGTGACATTTGTTTTCTTTCTGTCGGCATTGCTCCAGCTGGAGGATCAGCCCCAATATGAAGTCAACTTGTACATGTACCTGTACTTTGTCATCTTCATCATCTTTGGTTCCTTTTTTACCCTCAACCTCTTCATTGGCGTTATCATCGACAACTTCAACCAACAGAAGAAAAAGATAAGTCATCTTCTTTGGGGAAATGTCTCTTGAGCTGCCCAGATATTTTATGTCTGTGGTGATGACAATCTTTTGTTGTGTTTTCCTATACTTTGGAGGGCAAGATATCTTCATGACGGAGGAACAGAAGAAATATTACAATGCTATGAAAAAGTTGGGCTCCAAGAAGCCGCAAAAACCAATTCCTCGACCCGCTGTAGGTTTTGGTCCCACCGTTGGACGTTCTCCTCCTGCGCTCTGATGATCATGTCGATTCTAATCCATTGTTTCTTGTCTGCTTTGTCTCTCAGAATGCTTTTCAAGGCTGTGTGTTTGACTGCATAACCAAGCAAGCGTTTGACATTGTTATAATGATCCTCATCTGCCTTAACATGGTGACCATGATGGTGGAGACTGACGACCAGACCCCATACATGGACAACATCCTTTACTGGATCAACCTGGTCTTCATTGTGCTCTTCACAGGGGAGTGCATACTAAAGATGATCTCCTTGCGTCACTATTATTTCACCATAGGTTGGAATATATTTGATTTTGTGGTGGTCATCCTGTCAATTGTAGGTAAGGACAGCACTCTTGGTACATTTTGACCCCGGATTGGGTTGTATTCAAATCCGCTAATTGGATGTTTTTTACTTTTGCAGGTATGTTTTTGTCAGAAGTGATCGAGAAATACTTTGTGTCCCCGACATTATTCCGAGTGATCCGTCTGGCCAGGATCGGCCGCATTCTCCGTCTCATCAAGGGTGCCAAGGGCATTCGGACGCTCCTCTTTGCCCTGATGATGTCACTTCCTGCCCTATTTAACATCGGTCTCCTCTTGTTCTTGGTCATGTTCATCTACGCAATCTTTGGCATGTCCAACTTTGCCTACGTCAAACGGGAGTCTGGAATCGACGACATGTTTAATTTCGAGACTTTCGGGAATAGTATGATCTGCTTGTTCCAGATCACTACCTCAGCTGGGTGGGATGGTCTGCTGGCACCCATCTTGAACAAGCGGGAACCCGACTGCGATAGTCAAATGGAGCACCCGGGCAACAACTACAAAGGCAACTGTGGCAACCCATCAGTGGGTATCTTCTTTTTCGTCAGCTACATCATTATTTGCTTCCTTATCGTGGTCAACATGTACATCGCCGTCATCCTGGAGAACTTCAGCGTGGCCACAGAAGAGAGCGCCGAGCCACTGAGCGAAGACGACTTTGAGATGTTCTACGAAGTGTGGGAGCGTTTTGACCCGGACGCCACGCAGTTCGTGGAGTACAGCAAACTCTCGGACTTTGCCGACGCTCTCGACCCTCCGTTGCGTATCCCCAAGCCCAACATGATTCAGCTCATCTCCATGGACTTGCCGATGGTTAGCGGCGAGCGCATCCACTGCCTGGACATCCTGTTTGCCTTCACTAAGCGAGTACTCGGGGAAGGCGGTGAGATGGATGTGTTGCGCGGACAGATGGAGGAACGCTTTATGGCATCGAATCCTTCAAAGGTGTCGTACGAACCAATCACCACCACTCTCCGCCGCAAGCAGGAAGAAACGTCCTCCATCATCATCCAGAGAGCTTTCCGCCGCTACATGATTTGCACGGCCATGAAGAAGGCCTCGGCCCTCTACAAAGAGCAGCTCAAAGAGGGCTTACGTGACCCTGACAAGGACGTGATGGTCATCAGCAAATTCAATGAGATCTCCACCTCGGACAAAACTGACATGACCCCATCCACAGCTTCCCCTCCCTCTTATAACAGTGTGACAAAATCTGACAAAGACAAATATGAGAAAGAAAACTGTGATAAGAAAAAAGACTTCTTGAACGAGGGAAAAAAATAGATAACACACCCCCTCCCCCATTGTGGCGTGCTTGTATGTTTGATTGCTACGGGTTGACGAATGCCCCGAGTAGAGGAGGGCAAGTATGTTGTGTGTACAGTGAATCCACAAGGACATCTGGAGGGATCAAATCATCCAGAAGACACTGCCAGACTGGAAAGATTTGTGCAAACACTTGTGATTTTATGTTTGGTTGTTTTGTTAACTGACACACCTCTGTGCACTAATAAGTTGTCTGTAGTAAGTGCTGCTGCTATAAATACATGATTCATTTAAACAAAATGTCTGTATTACTCAAAACTACTCTGCTTTTTTTCTTCTCTTGGTTGGGCAGGAGATAAAGTCCAAAGACAAGGTCTCATTTAGCGTTTGTGGTTCCCCTCCTTGCCACTTTGAACTGTGCCTGTCTGTCAAGTGTTGAAGATGTATGAGCTGATGAAGCCCACCAAACAGCACTTTGCCTGCCTGCCCAAGTTTGAAGGACATACAGCCAATACAGACAGCTAATTGAGTAGTTCCACAATAACCCAAGGAGGTCAGAAAATATATCAAAAGACCTTTGAGATGGATGATCCTTCGGTTGGACTAGTTTTATGGGTCATGAATTATGAGCCTACTGTAACAAACCAAGTAAGTAACTGGAGTGTATAACTAGCATCCCGGTTTCTCGAGGCGATACAATTAAGCAAAAGGGGAAAATTGTCCAAAAAAAAAAAAGTTGTGTTTCTATGCATTTATTTTGATGGAGATACTCCACGCTGGACAGTTTCAATAACACTGCGGCTCAGTCAGCAACACAGTAACGTAACTGCTGTTGTTGACAAGCTAGCAAACGTTTGTCACGTTCACTTGCATTACTCAAACTTTATTGAGCATCTATTTTACAGGCTGTGAGAGATTTTCACATGTTTTCACTGCACACCACCAAACAAAGATAAAGCAAAAGCTGGAGACACAGGTTTGTTATCTTGTGGAAGACCATTTCACTGCTCTGCTCTGCCTCTTACCGTAATGTACGTACCTTTCCCTTCCCGACTTTATTTCAAGAGTTACAATGCAATTCAAACCTCTCCCTGCCATGGCACATGACTTAGAGAAACTGAATGCAAGCAGAACAAATGAGCTCCATGATGTGGCTCTCATCTTTGTCATGAAAATTGCAAAGAAATTTGCAAAAAAATCCCACTTTTCATTTTTAAAGAATTGCTCTCAACAATACAAATGAACACATCTGTATTGTATTGCAAAGTTCATCTAATTCCGTCCATTTTCTACTGCTTAGCCTGATACAAATGAGCTGGAGCCTATCCCAGATGTCTTTGAGCAAGTTTAAGTTTTATTGTGTGGTACTGTCATTTGTGTGTGTGCGTGCGTGCCTGAGTGGAACTGGGATGGTGTGTGCCGGGGATAGAGAGGGTGAGATACTTCCATCCATTTTCTTTACCGTTCATCCTGTTCAGGGTCATGGAAAGTTGGAGTTATCCCATCTGAGCTGACATGGTGAAAGGCAGGGTAGAGGATTTCAATCAATTACAGGTCAAATAGAGACATTGATGTAAACATTTTAGTAATGACCAAGTTTACTTATTTTTGTCATGCATATGATAAAAGCACAGCAATTACTATCTATAGGTACAAACCATTCATTAGCCATCTCCGATCGCTCGTGTGGTGTTTTAGTGAACTGCTTGCAGGAACGACTACTGTCTGCACTCATGGTCTTATTACTGTTTCAATGCCAAAAAAATAAATAAAATTACATATTTTTTCCTAAATTTTGTCTTTTTAAAATTATTTTTGAGTTTTCTGTTGTTGGTGCTTCAATTTTATTTTTTAAAAACATTACAATTATTTTCCATTTCCAATTTTGCAGACCACCTGCAATACCGCCACGGACCACTAGAGATCCGCGGACCACCGGTTGACCCCTGATGCAAGGGACTCACGTGCTCTATATAGGGTCTGAGGGATTCTTGCTCGGTTGAAGCAAATCTTTTTGGGTAGATTTTAAGGAATGCAATACCCAAGCGCTGAAATTTGAATGCATAGCCAATTATAATAGCTTGTTTCAAAAATATCTGTTGTCTAAATCCGGTGCATTAGTCGTACTTGTAAATATAAGAAATTTAAGAATTAATTATGAAGACAAGAAGATGACAACTAGGAAGGAGAAGGCGAAATGACCATCACCCTTCACTTGCTCTCTCCCTTCTAGTTGCCTGGCAACCATCACAGACCCCACCCCATGCTTCAATGAAATCAGCCTCCCCCGATTTCTTGTTTGGCAAGAATGCTTTACAAAACCATTTAATGTGATAGTGCCCCCGAGGCAAGGACATTGCATATAAAGCTGCCAGAGGGTCATAAACAGACCTATCATCCAAAAGTCTAGAAATACAGATAGTGTGTGGCAGAAGGGAGAATGTTTATTCCATGACAGCAGACGCAACAACAACAGACAATAACACCCCACCCCTAAATATAGGCCTGCTGGGTGAGAGGCCTGGTACTCGGGTAAAAAGTACAAATACTGATTTAACTCCTCGGAGTAAATATTGTTTACTATTTTTTAAGTACTTACTGAAATCGTTTTAAAATATTTTTTATTCAGAAAATGCAAAAAGATGGTTTGAAAATAAAAACAAACTCCACGCCACTAGGCGGCGTTAACTCATATTATATCATGGTTGTCAACCGCCACTAAAGCCAGAAGAAAAACTACGATGCGCATGCGCACCAGTGTGTGTTCGGCGAAAATAAATGAGGAAATGCGAAGGCGTAGGATTCGTCTATCTACATTTTTTTAAGATGCTACACCTCTTTGTAGTTTTAAATTATTTTAACAACTCTTGCGATTTAGTCTTTAACTCGTTTTTAAGCTAGCCACTCAGCTGTCGCTTTCTCTTGTCATCAACTTCTTTTGTCTGGAGGCCCAAATGTTCACTGACTGTACCTCGGATAAAATGTCACTACGTTTTTGATATCTTTCTCCTTTAGTTCATTAATGGAATATGACATGGCTTATTTATTTCCACCTCCGACATTTTTAAACCAAAATAATTATTAACCTCGGACATGACTCATGGCGTCCTCCAAAGCCGATACCGGAGTAAGCAATGAGACCAATTGCTCGAAAGAAAATAATAGTAGCAGTTCCTTGGATGAAGCATCAGACAACCACTCTAGGTACTGCCTTGACGACCTGGTGAGCATCGCCACAGTAGGTAAGTTGCCATTACATCATAAAGGGACACATGAAAAAAAAAAAAAATGTCAGGACTAGAATTCACCCCCCCGCCCCACCCCAAATAATCTGTTTTTATTTAAAGTTTGTTTTATTTTGAGTGGAACACCCACTTTGGTTGCGTGGCTTTTTTCGTTTCCCCAAATTCAGCCTGTCCACGTCATTGACGGAAGGAGGCAAGCATGATGATGTTTCCTGGCCTGGTTTGTCACGTACTGTTGTTACCTAGTGTCTGAAACGGTGATTAATTAAAAATTTACATTCCTACGCTTGTCCACTTTAGCCTGTGAAAATATAAAATTGATCTGCACAATATTTGAGATTTATTGGCATTTAAATTAACCATGAACGTGCAATGACTCAGTTAACTCAAAGCCTATCTGAACTCAATTGTATTTGCGTCAAGGAAAACAATGATTTTGAATGTTCAAATAGTTTCTGGTCGCTGCCCTGAGTCCTACCAAGACATGTGTCATGGCCATTGTTAGAGATTTGCTCACTCCAACTTATTTTGCAAGAACCAAACAGAAGACAAGCAAGTTCTTTTAGACACCTGCAGATGGAGAGTCCATTCGTCGCTGTCTGAACAGCGATTATCGAATGAAGTCTGAAAGGTCTCCTTCCTGCAAGGGCATATTTATTAGGAGGAACAGAGTGGGGGTATGAGTGGGCTGAATAGAAAGCCCTTGTCCTCTAGTCTAAACATCTCAGGGGATGTTTTACGATCTTGTGATAAGGAGGACAAGGTAAGGTATTTATTACCTGTTGCATTCCAACATAATCCTATGATAAAGATAACCTGGAAAACCCTAACATCTATATTACTCTTTTCCAAATTGCAAAATATAAAATTAGGCCTTTGAGAGATGGTAATCCGCCAATGAGCTCTGTTTGATGCTTGCTTCCTTTCTCCCTTGTGTCCCTTTTGCTTAGGCACAGGAACTTTTGGGCGAGTATTCCTAGTTAGGGACAAGAAGAGCAGGACCTTCTATGCTCTGAAACAGATGAGGATCCCTGATGTGATCCGCCTGAAGCAAGAGCAGCACGTACACAACGAGAAGGCGGTTCTGAAAGAGGTCAACCATCCCTTCCTCGTTCGACTGTGAGTTTGTTCTTCACTTTCCTACAAGATTTCATCGGGGGAGTAACTTTCCAAAACATCAGAAGATATGCTCTTATATTTGTTACTTAAGATGTACTGCGATACCTCACCAAAAATGAAACTGTACTACTGTATTTACAACATTCCAGGTTGGGAAACCCCAATATCGTGAAGAATTTAACATTGTACAGTATGTTTATCCAGCTATTTCTGATAACATGGTCATTTGACATTTATAGCAGTCAAATGAGTTAAACACTTTAATATTCAACCAAACCATATAATTTAGTTCTGCAAATTTCTGCTCGCTTAAAGCTCAAATAATGCAAAACGCTATGGAAAGTTAGCATCAATGTTATGGTCAACCTTCAAACCATTGCTACCTTCTTACAAAGCGTTCATCATCCATTTAAAAATCCTTTGAGCTTGCCAGAATTTGAAAAAGCTGAACAATTTCCAGAGGATGCTTTAGCCAATAAACAGTAAACATTTACCTTCCCCAGCATACAATTAATATTTCCATCAAGCAGCAATGCCCTACTCTACTTAAAGATTCAAAAATGAGTACTATTCGCTTCTTCAGCTCTCCTTTTTGTAGCAATAAGTCTTTTCTAACTGTTTGCTTTCTTAACTTCAGTATCATGATGATAATTAGCTCTTTTATCCTTTGTATTAATAACAAATAAAACCTTGTGACATCATTTGTTATTCAATACAGGAGAACATTTATCAAACAAGTCATTGTTGACATAACTACATAAATGCTTGTGCACACACATAGAAAATTGACGCCGCTCCTCTGATAATGGAACAAAACAAATACAATGTTATGGCTTCAAATTAACCAAAGTAATTGTCAGGCGACTCAATAAAGATTAGGAAATGTCATATTGACTGTACACTAGACAACATTTTCTTTTCTTTGTCAGGTTTTGGACGCACCATGATGACTGCTTCCTTTATATGCTGATGGACTACGTGCCCGGCGGCGAGTTATTCAGCTATCTTCGTAGCCGAGGCCGATTCAGTAACGCCACCGGTCTGTTCTACGCCTCTGAGATTGTCTGTGCGATCGAGTACCTCCACTCCAAAGACATAGTTTACCGGGACCTGAAACCTGAGAACATCCTGCTGGACAGGGAAGGCCACATCCGCTTGACTGACTTTGGCTTTGCGAAGAAGCTTTCTGACAGGTAAAGTCACTATCCATGTTGTCCATTTGTTCAGATTTCTTAAGAGTTGCACTTCCAAGTTTATTTCCTCCACACGCCCAAAAAAATGTTTGGTTTCATTTCATTCTGTTAAATAAAGAGGGAGCAAGTTGTATGATACAGACATAGTGAAGAGTTTCACAAGTGACTCTGTAAGCCGCAAAGGGTAAATCTAAAACATGGTTAACAGAATGTTGTAGAAGCCTGGCATCATTTTTGTCTTTCTCTTTCGGAGTAGAACCTGGACTCTTTGTGGCACCCCTGAGTATCTTGCTCCAGAAGTTATCCAGAGCAAAGGTCATTGCCGTGCAGTGGACTGGTGGGCTCTTGGCATTCTCATCTTTGAAATGTTGGCTGGGTGCGTACTGTTATAGACACACTACCCATTTCGAAGTGACAGCCACTGATTGTCAGCAGAAGCCAGAAATGGCCAGAAGCTGAAGAAAACAAAGTATGTACCTAGCCTAACGTAGAAACAGAACCATTATGTTGGAATACCATGTCTCAAAAGAAATATGATTGTGTTTGCATGCTGCAAAATGTCTAGAACCATTACACACAGTTTAACATCAATTCACATTCTCAGCCATTGTGCTGGGTGAGGTCAGCATGTGTACTGCGCAATATCCTCCCCCCCTTTAAATTTTCCTGAAAGTTGACTTCTAATGTGTATTTCTTCATGTATGACTACTTTTAAACAAGAGTGGTGTGCCGTGAGCTGGTGTGCCACTGTGCTCAGCGAGTCGCCAAGTCTATGGTCACCAAGGCAATGATAAAATGATTCACATTATTAGAGTCACCTTCAAATCTTGTGTGCTCGCAACCAAATAATTGAAGTTCTTATTTCTTCTCTCCAGGCATCCACCCTTTTTCGATGACAATCCATTTGGAATCTACCAGAAGATCCTGGCGGGGAAACTGGATTTCCCACGGCATCTGGATTTCTACGTCAAGTAAGCTTTCATACATAGGAGAAAAGCAGATCTTTTGCAAAGAATTTCCCCTTGTACAAAATTCGAACATTTATTTTGTGGATTGTACTACTTGTATGTGTTCCTCACGTTGAAAATCACTATTGCATACAGTCAAATACATTTCTGGAGTACCTGATGACATGCTTGACTATACTTTTAGTGTGAAGTCAAAATAATATATATATAAGATTTCATTGCCATGTCAAAAATTCTAATACATAATTATTTCTGTGAACTTTATTGTATTTTATTCTGTGCGTGGTTTGCCACTAGGGGGTGCCTTGGTGCAGCAATCTGGGTGAAAATTTTACAGACTGATTATTTTCCACAGAGACCTCATCAAGAAATTTCTGGTAATTGACCGAGCCAGACGGCTGGGCAACATGAAGGTCAGTTTTTCTCTTCTTTTTTTGAACAACTATAAACTAATACCATGTATAAAACTTCATATTTGCTATATTGGAGTTTTTGGGTTACACTGTCATTGTAGAAACAGTTCCTTGTCAATACAAGTTTATTTTTCTGAAAGCTTTAGAACTATTATGTAAAATTATACAAATAAGATAAAGCTGGTTACTTTTATCAGCGTGACGGCTGTTATTGTGTTTTTGTTGTTCAATTTAACGAGTGATTAAAACTTGAATTTCTTATTTCTCTCAAAATCTATTTAAATGGATGTCTTATGACTATGTGCATATTTCCAAAATTCGTCACATCTTTTTTTTTTTTTTTTAAATGAGTTTGTTGGTAATTTCATATTAAATGCACGCCTCCTATCTTTTGCTTCAGAACGGAGCAGATGATGTGAAAAAGCACCGTTGGTTCAAGGCCATAGATTGGGAGACAGTTCCACTGAGAAAACTGAAAGTAAGTCATTTTGGAACGTTTAAATAGTTGTTCAAAGAACCATATTGAGTCGTTTGAATTTAAAGATGCAAGAGAAGTGGGAACATTGTCTTTTGATATAGACATACATATGTTTAAGGAGCACAGTGGCATGAAAGCTGAAATTTAGTAGAAAATGTAGGGGTGCACACTGTAAATTGACTTGTGAAAATGTTCACTTTTCCACTCATTTTAATGTAAAAGAATGATTTTACAGTCTAAGAAAAATCATCAGTTTAAACAATAATAAATAATTGATTAGTTGTCAAATTTAAAAAATTAGGTTAATTAATTTGAAAGAACTGCAGCTTGTAACTGGAACATTTATGGCTAACTCCACAGCCTCCAATAGTTCCCAAAGTTTCCCATGAGGGCGACACTACAAACTTTGAAGTTTACCCCAATGACGAATGGAAAAAAGACCCATCTGTTCCACCAAGAGACTTGGAGATCTTCAAAAACTTCTGACAAGTCAGATAGAATGTTTGTTTTATTCATGGAACAAGTACTTCACTAAGAACAAATGTTCAGGAAATACAGTGGACCCCCATATGTTCACGGGTTGGCATATGCAAATTGACAGATTCCGATTTTTCTGGTGCTTAATCTATGTTCGGTTGCATGGCAAAAATATTTTCATGGTAAAATACTTTCTACACTATGTATGCCATTTAGTGCATTGTAGTATCCGTTACTAGCTGTCCACTCAACCAAATGACCAAATCCGCTTATCCAATCACAAATCAAACTGTAACCATGTTAGAAATGTGATTCACAGTCCAAAAAGGAAGGGAGGATCAATTTGACGGTGACGTCTGTTGATGCTGCTTTGGGTCATGAGCATTTTGCCTGATTAAATCAAAACCAGTGTACTCTGTTAGAACAGCTCAGAGGAACATCACTAAGCCTGCTTGTGACCGATTTGCTGTGCAGTCAAATGTTCATTATTTTACACTGCACTGTACCACTACAGTAATTCTTTATCATAATCATCAGAATTTTTCATGTGCATGTACTCCAAAGACTGTACTTTACATAGCTTACCAGTTTTCTATTTTCAAGGGAACAGCAATGTTGGGCCATGGATGTCTCTGGGATCATAGTTATGCTTTAAACTCGGAATCTAGGTCATTAGAATCACTTCAAGAGCCGCATCAGTTTCTTGTGGGAATTGGTCATTTGCGGTTGGGCTTGGTCCCTATCCCCCCGCGAATATTTGGGGTCTGCTGTATTCATATTACTCAAAGTTGGCTCATTTCAGCTCTTTGTCTCCCTTTAAATCCTAACCATCATACCACAAACAGGGTTTTTATACTCTGGTCAACTGTCCGATTTTTGTTGTCAATTTTTATTATTATTATGAATCTTTCTGAGCCTAAACATGCAAGAAAAAACAAGACTGTTAATTTCTACTTTTTAAAACGTTTGTATTTCATTGCAACGGCCTATTACTGTCTGACCTCTGAACCCTGTGACTTTTTGGCCAGAAGCAAGTATTACAGGGAAAATACTACTTTTTTGTTTACAAAAGGCAGCAAAAAGGTGCCTTATGTTTTTGCTACTTAATAATTTCACTTGAAATGTGTCCTCAACTTCTTGTTGTGACGTGACTCAACATAAAATAATTAAAATACTAGTTGTTTTAAGGTGGTCATGGTTCTCCTTTCTCCAGTATTGCTTTTTTGTTACTGTGGCCATCATAAGTGATATTAGAACAAGGCAGCAGTGCTCCAAACAATGCATACTATATTCCCTTTTAAAATATCTGTTACTTGACCACAACCAAATGAAAAACAATAGGAACAAAATTTGTATATATATGTACATATGCTGAAAGAATTCGGTGTGATTCACTTTTTCTACATTTCACTGTTACAAAATATAAAAATGAATTAATTTTTTCCCTCAAAATTTTACACCTAACAAAAAAAATCTTTGAAGTGTAAGAAAAATTTCCAGCCATGTCTTTGAAAAAAACATAACCAAATGAAATAGGAAAAAAGGTTAGCGCTGAATACTTTGGAAAAAAAAAATATGATTCATAGCAATTGCAAACAGACTTCTGACAAAGACATAATGACTCAATTGTTTGACTCACAGAATTGTGAGTACTGAAAACTGGAATGCTGTTTTCAATTCTGCGTACTTTTTAAAATACAGAAATCAAAATGCATTGTCACGATGAGTCATTTTCACTTGATCTTGCAAATTCTTATTAGGAGGGGCTTAACAAATTTTTTGTTGCGATCTAAACAACTGTATCAATGATTCTGCTGTCTAATATCCAAATCTTAAAATGTATTCAACACGCAGGTTTAATATTGAAAACAAATGCAAATCTCTCCCTTCACTTTTAATTCCAAACACGTACAAACAAATTACATTTACACATGAAAATACAGTAGCACCCCGATGTATGAGTTTAATTAGTTCCATGACTGAGCTTGTGATGAAGCTTCCCCCCTCTCAAAATCCCCAAAACATCTGAACAACAACCAGCAAACTCAAACGTCGATGCACTCCAATATGATACCACTAACAACCAAATACAATTGTCTTCCATTCCTACCAGTAACCAATCACATAAAAAAAAAAAAAAAAAAAAAAACTGTACCAAGAACAGGGGCGGAGCTACGTGATGGGCCCAATTACACTGAGGCACTTGGATATTCTGCCACCATTTATTTAGACTGACCGTCTATCTAAAACCAAAAGTATTGTTACTATTGAACTGCATGCAAGATATCAAAGTATCATTCACAAGAGTGAAATATTTTAAACTTGTAACGAGCATTAATCAAGTTTACTACCTTTGCACTTAACACATCATCAATGACAGAAGAATTGGCTAGAAAATCAGTGCATGAAATCGAAGTACAATGTGAAAAGCAAGGAAACCGGTCAATTTAATTGCGCAAAACGTTGCTTTTTACTTCTTTTTTTTTCTTGATAGTATTATTAGTGTGTTGGGCAAGGTGGATAAACATGCATTTTATTTAATGAAACCCTAACTGGGCAATAATTTGCGATGTGTTCACATTGTACAACTGTGATTCATTATTCAAAGCACCTTTGAGTGGTTGTGGCACCACTGAAAAAGTTCTGGCTCCGCCCCTGCTTTTCAATACTTCTATTTATTTAAAAAAAAAAAAAAACTTCATACACAAAACATTTTTATGACACGACATTCGGACAATAACAAAAAAGTACCACACAGTCTTCTGAAATGACAACTTAAGCCTTAAACTGTCATTTCAGAAGACCAGAAATGTTACCATTGCATGATAAAGCTGCTAAAATGTATCCGCCAAGATAAAAAAGCCAAACATCAAGCAGCAGAAATATGAGAGACGATACTATTGTACAAAGAAACACCGACACTTTAGTTGTCGTTCCGTCAAGGAGGCTTGTTTTTGCGGAGAAGGGTGCTGTCTAGGACGTCCTGAGCAAGTTGCTGTAAACTGAAATCAAGAAAAAAAAAAGATGAGAGTGGAGTTTGAATGTGATTAGTAAATTCTGAAGGCAGCCCAGTGAAAAGAGCTTATCTCACTTGCTTGTTTTTACTTCACCTCCCTTAAAAATGTTTTGGTCCATTTACCTGGTTTTGAAAGTGTTCAATTTGCGTATTTGATCAGAGGTGTGCAGACTTTTTATATCCATTGTTCATACGAGTAGCGTACATTTGTGAGTCAAAACGAACAGGAAAATGGTTTGGCAGTAAATTCATCACAAAATAACCTACCTTGAGGGTTAGACTGCGTAGGATGTGATTTCCCACTTTCTGGGTCAGCGCCTGCTCACAAAATGTTTCATTTAGCACAGTCCTTGAAGATTGGAACCAGGTCAGACCGAGACGGCATGCAAGTAGTAATACGGGCTACGAACCTCCCTGTATCTTGAAACACAGTTTTTTCTTCTGGTAAGCAAAGTAACTGGATGCCGCTCCTAAAAGAGCCACCCCGATAGCGCTGACGATTCCTGCGATTGCTCCGGAACCGGCCTCTGCGGGACAAATGGAAATTCCATACAGTAAGCAACATCTGAGTTGTTTGAATTTACGTTGACTTGACAACTATCATAGAATACGATGACAGCACAGTCCTCGACCCAGTTAGACCTTGACTTTAAAAAAATACAAAATGATCATAATCTGCCAAAAAATATTGAGCTCAGGTACATCCTATTAAAAATCAGATAGCATATCACTTATCTAAAAATAATGCAAAATGTTTAAAAGACACCGTAATTGTTGCATAGTCTCTTGCTTTATGAGTTGATCACAGTCAGATGTTTGCATTTACTATAAAAAGTGAACTTTTGATCGATTGACTGTTTTTAAAGCACACCCATTAGAGAGTATTTTGGATGATCTTTTAGCACCCACAGAATGTTGTGTTCTGGACGCAACCTATCAAAAGAAACAGTAGACTCTTGAAAACTTTGTTTCTAGCTTTTTGATGCCCAAACCTGTCGGACTTCCCGCGTGTTGGCTTGTGGACATTACACGAGCCAAGATATCCCTCGTGGACTGCATGCCCAGCTAGTTGATACTAACAAAAGCACTCTGACAACTACGACTTGACAAGTGTAGAACCGATAGTTATTGTTGGCTATGATGAGAATGTGCTCGGGTGTGTCGTGACATGAGGTGGTGACAGAAAAAAAAAACGCAACTGTGATTATTGTCAGTTGGTAGATACTTTATTGATCCCAACGGAACTCCTGCTCGCTTTAACATCCCGTCACGTGTCGTGACTATTAACAATATTAACAAAGAGTAATCCACAATAATGTCCCTTAGAAAACAGCCATCTATTCATGTAACATAGCCGCATCGAGTAGGCGTGACTCATGCTACCTCGTAAACAAAAGACTCTACAGCTACAGACACACCCATTAACATGCAAGCCACGATATTCAGAACATCAGGCAGGAAAGAACACTCAGAATCAATCCTAAAAGCCTCCTGAGCTAAACAACGCACAACCAAGTCCATTTCCATTTGACTTCCTTTAGATTGTCATATCGGATTCAAGTAACTTACTAAAAGCTGTAAACGTCAAGTACAAAAAATAATCAGGGCATAGCCTGCACAAGCTCCATGGCCCTCTCTAAGAGCGGTACTAAGGTCTTTTTTATATTGGACATCCACATAATGATTTCCTCAGGTATGTTACAATTTAGCATCTTCAGGATTTGTTGCCACGGAAGGTCGGGATCTGCAACAACACAAAATTGCAGCATAGTTTTAGCCAGACAGACTAAACCAGGAGCCTTGATCCTTTCTAAAAGCTGCAAAAGCAAAAAACATGGCCTGGAAGTCAAGGAGGAGCCCTGTCCATCCATTCAAAGCCCAAACTTCAAGTGGCACTGTGCCACCAATAGCACAAATTGACTTTCCTGGCAAGCTTAAGCTGCCTTTCAAATGATTGCCACAAAGTAAAAACAGTGGTACCTTGACATACAAGTTGAAGGAACTCATGACCAAGCCTCAGTTTACTTCTACGCCCAATATCGTACATCTGTTGCAGCCCCCCGAAACCACCACAAACACGTCTTTAGAAACATACAAAGCACTGTAATTTGTGTAACTATTGTATCTTGGGACAAACTGCTCGTAAGCACAAACTGAGCTTTGTACATTTAAGGGGGTGTGGCCTGGTGACTAACGTCACAAAGATGCTCAGTTAATCTCTGTGAGAACATCAGTCAGGAGTTTTGCCCGATTGTAGCCGCTTACAAGTTTTGCCATTTGCTATTTGTATGTCTGTGCAGCTCAATCAATAATTGAAGGTATTTTGCTATTGTGTGTATGTCCTTTAGTAATAATTTGAAATAGTTTTGGACATGATATGATATGACATTTCCAAACCGTTTCATAATCAAATCCATTCTCCACTGGCAGGATAAAGCTTAGACCAAAAATAAAAACCCAAGATGCTCGCTTAGCAGTGCATTGTGACCACAGCGACCCAAACAGTCTTCAAACAGGAAAGAGGAAATGTGATTCATGGGCACAAGGGGTGATTTTATGATGCCAGCATAAGTCATAAATTGCTAAGACAAAAAGCGGAAAGGTAGAAGTAGGAAAAAACGTTACCTTGAGGCTGATCAGCACCACCTGAAAGGACGAGAAAAAAATTAGTCTTTAACTGTAGAGTGAATCATGTTGTTTGCAACTGACTGCCATCATGTTATTGAGAGACATCTAGTATAGCTAAGTAAAGTCAGAATTACTGTGTCTATAACGGCAGAATTTTTATACATCTCCAACAATATAGTCAACATCACATCAGTAAACTTGTGACGGGCAACACAGTAACTTTTTTTCAAGTTTGTTATTTTATCTCCATGGCAACACTCTTTATACTCCTCCTTCTGGACATTACAATCACAAAGATATGATCTTGAAACAACAATGTAATCAATTGATCACATGACTGCAAATATGGGAAGTGTGTATGATGAGTAAGTGCTTGGATGTGCATGTATGATGTATAATTTTCTGGAACAGTTCTGTCACACTTTTGACTGGTATGCTCTGCAAAAAGTCATTATGTTGCAAGATTTAACATACCTGCATGGTTATAGTTAGAATCTCCGGGACGGCCTATGTTTAAAACAAAGTATGTTAGGCATTCCAAAAAAATCTAGTATTAGGTATAATAAAAATGTAAAATGTTCACAGAAAATGTCGTACCGTCGTCATCAGGGTTGTAGTTTCCACCATCACTTATATCAAATAAGTCATTGTCACCAAAGTTACCACCCCCTATGTGGAAAATTCCAAAGGATAATATTGAAGACAAAATAGTACTTGCTATGCACAAAGCATGTCAATGAGGAAAAGTGCTGCTGAAAACTTGCATAGAAATCAAGGAGACAATTTTCCAACTTACCTCCACCACGGTTTGGTGGGTTGACCACAGGTTTGTCAGGTTTGGCATTTGGGTCTTAAACAAAGAGAAGAGGGAAAATTATCTGAGAAAACGCACACACAACACGCTTCATGGGAAAAAGCAGGCAGAGAGCATAACATTCCAAGGCCAATATACAAAGTATATTACATCCACTCGTCAGGGTCACAAATGTCTGTTAAGTCGGTGATTTTAACTCATTCACTGCCATTGACAGCTATAGACGTCAAAGATTCATTTTAACTGGACTGGCAGTGAATGAGTTCATGGTTTACTTGAACTATTCTTTTTAAAACATGTAATTGATGTGAGAGTTCCCACCAGTTTTGCAAAACAGATAATGTTTTCCTTCAACATTGGGACAATGATGTCTGAAGGTTATTGAACGAGCATTACCTGGTTTAAGAGCGTCGTCGAGATCAAATCCAAAGCCACCTGCATACAAAAATTCAAGTTTTAGAGATGCAAAAGTAAAGGCTGTTTGTTATTGTAATCATTTTTCAAAGAAAACAAAAGACGACCAAATCTACCAGAATCTCCAGTATTCGTTGGCTTCTTAGGTTTCTCAGGTTCTGGTTCATCTTTAAAAGAAAAATACAGACAATGTATAAGCTTTACTTTAACCAATACTTTTTACTGTGAGTTTTTTGTGCAATTATAAATAAAGGAAATTAGAATGAAAATGATTAAAGTTTCCAATGATGAATTAAAAAATGGCCATGCCCTAATGCTAAAATTAGCTCTCTGTAAAGAAAAGGCAGGAGCAGCACCGATGGCAACAGTATAGACAAATTAATGTCCTTTTAAGTACTCACTATAAAAATCTGCAATACGTTTTAGGATGCATTCAGCCATTACGTTATTTCGTATTTGTTTATTGAGTTAACATTACACCTAAAAACAAAATTCAGCATATACAATAAAAACTTAAAGGTCTAGCTGGAGTGATTTTAAACCAATAATATCCATACTGGGATGTAAATTTTACCTGGTCCTAAGGCATCAAAAAGGTCCAGACCCTCTGTGGGGAGACAAGAAGAATAGTTCAAATGTAGCAACAGAAAAACAAAAATAATAACCTATCCATTAGGGTTTCACATAAATTGAGGCGTAGTACACTGAGGACTTGTCATTGATGATTTGAGTTGGAAATGGGTGTGCAATATTTTTAGAAACGACAGCCCAGGAAAATCTTTGACACAACTTGAACACTCTCATAAAGTCTGCCCATCAAATACTGCTGTATCGGATATTGTAAAGGTAACAAAATAAAAAGCACTGTAGCGACTGACAATATCAAAACACGTCACAACCACTCACAACATCCGTACCATTAAGATACTTTCATGCGCTTGCTTTGGTGAATACACACAAGGAGATTAATTAGCCGGTTTGAGGTGTCAAATACGTAGCGCATAGGCAGCTCACTAAAGTTTAACTTGCTTGTCACACAGATTGGGTGGGCAGCTTTCCCAGAAAATGACCATATACTTAAAAATAATTGAAAAGTAAAATCTTTTGTCATATGTCCGTCCACTTTAAATACAAAGCCATCATAATAAATAATTAAGCTTGCTAATGTTAAAAAAAGTATACAAACCATCAAGATTAGTATTGTCTGGAGATTTTGGTTGCTCTTTAGGTTTTGGTGGTGTTGGGTCTAGAAAAAAATAGAGAAAAAGTGTTGGGAATCTGTTTTTCATTCCATATAGGCCCTTGCAACAGAAACAACATTTCTACTCAAATTGCTCACAGATCCTTTGAGCTCTAATCAACAAACTATGAAGAAACCATTCTTATCATAAACAACAAATTGCCTTAAATTGATAAAAATGTCCATATTATATAATTGACAAAAATACAATGTATGAAGCAGGCAAATATTCAGACAAGAAACTCCCCAGGACTACTCACCTACGTCATCGAGCGCATCAAACAGGTCAAATCCTGGATGAAAGACAATTTTGGATTACATTTATGGTGGTTTTACAGTTTTCTCCTCTAATTAATCAGAATTACTTTTTGAATCCAAGCACAACCATTACGACCACAAAGTCATCAAGATCAAAATAATAAACTTAGCTATATTGTGTTGCTGTCCAAACATATGCGCCAATATGAACTATGACCCCAACCCCAATGCCCTAATCTTAACCAAACAAAAAGGCACTTCACAGAGCGTGACAACAATATCTGGCTGTAGTTATTGCAGCAAGAAGGTACTGTCATTTTGCATTTTGATTCATTTATTTTAGTCTCTGACAGTTTGCAGTTTGGTGATTTTGTGCCATTTCCAACCTGACAACAGGAGCCCAAAGCAGTTGACAAAATCAGACCATCCCAGAAGACGATATGAGAAACTTTGGCTTCTATTTAACATTTCATAATGCAGAGTCACGTTCCACTGTGAGGAATTGTGGTGAGTCTTCATAAGTGCTTTCCTCTTCCGCCCAAGCTTTAAATGACGGAACAGTTTGTGGGTGAACTGCTTTTGTTAATGCAAAGTGAGCAGAGTTGCATTATTTATCATAAAAGCTTTATGCAGCGTTCATTACTTTTTTTGATCATTTTTAAATTTGAAATGTTTTTATTATTTTCAAGTAAACTGATTGAAATGTGCATGCAATGTTTGCCATTTGGGACATGGGAGGGGCACCTACGCAAGCATGGCATGCAAACTCCCCACAGTATGGGTAGATATCTCGACATCTCGACTATGGGACATCTGTGCTAACCACTACTGCTTCCTTTGGAAACATATGGAAGCTTTAAAAATGCCCTAACCTTTATACTTTATGCTTGTAAGCTTTATATAGTTTTCCAAGACAGGTCCCAGAGAAGAAACTCTCTGAAACTAAGGAAAGCAGACCTTATGGACACAACTGACAGAAGTCCAAGGCATCAAACCAAAGCTCCAGAAACATGAACTTCGACTGTAACATTTTGACTAACAAAAAGAGGTATTTTTTTTGTTTATAAATAAGACAGTTTATGCTTCACTGTATTTTGTCCTGATTTGGGGACTTTTGTGTAATGTCACATTCTGAACCCATCTGAAAATGGGGTCACTAATGTGGTGCCAGTGGGCACTAGGTAGGACCACATTAGTAAGTAACCTGCAGGCTTGTTCTTAAAATAGCTCCCCAAAATTGGAAAAATGATTTCTTCAGAATGTTATAGAAGTGACAACTTGAAAATGTGAACATCGGCGGAGATTTATAGAAAAAAGAAGTTGCATGGATACAGTATTTATGCTTCCTTATTATTGTGCGAACTCGGTCACGTGACCAATCCACTCACATAAATTAATAATAACATACGTATCAATAACATTAATTTCAGACGTGTACATGGAACTGGGAGCCCTTTGCATTGCTCAGTATTATACCCTAAGAAGTAGCTTGCTCTCAGCTTCAAAAAGGTCAGGTCTAGCCTAAGGTACATATTTACTTAAATTTACTTTGCCATTTAGTAAATAAAACAAGACGATAACATTGTAATCAAAAGTAATTTTGCAGTAAAAAAAATGAACTGGTTTGAACTGTCGGAAACACCCGCGCTCTAGACTGAGGTAATACGTACAGTATTTTCACTTATTTTTTCCATTGCATCAGTTTCCAAAGATTTTGTAATGGTGTCTGAATCATAATTGCAATAATAGTACTGCGCACTTTATAATAAGTCATAATTTAAATATTTCAAGGTAGGGTGTTAAGTTTAAGCGAAATCTAATAAACGCAACCTTCATGTTAGACGATGACTCAGAATCTCCGTGCAAAGAGAGGCAGTTTGGGGAACTCTATGATTAATAGTTGCTTGGCGACCACTGTGGCCGTATAGCATAAGAATACCGAAGGACTGATTATCTCGGCTTTCAAACAAGAATTATGCGATCACAACACAAAACGGGGGGGAAACTTGCCGTCCTGCGTCAATGCCCCAGTCACCAGGAGAAGTACAGCGGGTAGCAAGCAAAACTTCATCTTGACAAAAAAAAAAAGGATTCGCTCCTCAGTTTTTCGGTCTCCAGACAGGAAAGAAAGTTACATGAAAATGAGGTATGTGGTTCGAGGGCGTTCCAATGTGCGTGTTTAGCTCGGGGATATTTCAGGGAACAGCGCAGGAGAGAACACGACTGCTCTGTGGTATCCAGTTACAAAAGCGCTCATGAGACAACTTGGTACCAGATCAACTGGGTGTGGCAGGGCGTTTCTCTAAAAGAAAACATGTTCAGTTTGTGTGACTAGTTAAATGACTCACCCAACTAGGCAGGACAATATATTTTTTTATATATATAAAATATATGTCCTCTTTTTTATAAAAAAAGAGGATTTGAGAAAGTGTCAAGACTCAGTCGAGCATATAAAAAGAGGATTTGAGAAAGTGTCAAGACTCAGCCGAGCATTATGAAAAGTTACAATCTCGGCTGGTTAACTTTCACCTTAACCTCTACTCCCACCTAGTGCATGCAAAGTGAAGTACATTTTGAATGTGTTTTAAAACGTCAACAAGTGATTGAGCGCTTATGACACTCGTTTTTGATACCTGCGCTCTGAATTTTCGAACGGTAACTTTGAATAGCCCTCTAAATTTCTGCACGGTAGTGAACCAGTGTGCGCTTCACGCATATTTTTGAACACGCCCCAAGTCATTCATTTACTCAACAGTCTGGGCGCCATTTGCAGCATTTAAAGTCCATCCATTTCCCGTACCGCTTGTCTCCACGGGGGTCGCGAGCGTGCTGGAGCCTGTCCCAGCAGTCATCGGGCAGTAGGCAGGGGACAACTTGAACCGGTTGCCAGCCAATCGCAGGGCACACAGAGACGCACAACCATCCGCGCTCGCACTCACACTTATGGGCAATTTGGAGTGCTCAATCAGCCTGCCGTGCATGATTTGGGGATGTGGGAGAAAATCGGTGCCCGGAGAAAACCCACGCTGGCACGGGGAGAACATACAAATTCCACACTGGGATGGCTGGAGGTGGAATCAAACCTGCACCCTCCGAACTAGTTATATTGAAAACTCTTTATTAACGTGGATAAACCCCTTAAAATTAAACATCTCGTTTATGGAAAAAATAGAATAGAATTTTGTGTCTGATTAATTTGATGACTTCATACAGGGAAAACCCCATCAAAATTAAAAACAAGATAGCTGACCACCATGTTCATTGAACATGTCACCAGACCACCCTGTGTAAAGGGGATTTCTCATTTGTACCAAGCGAGCAATAAACTTTTCTATGGGCACTTCAGAAGCTGTTGACAGTATCTTTACCACCAAACATATCTAATATACCCAGAGGGAAGAAAAAAAAAAGGAAACTCCTGAGTGGTTGGTTACAAAGGAATTCTTTGTGATAAGTTTGTTCAGCATCGTAATCTTCCATTTGAAGCCTTCATTTTCTGCAGAAAAACTTTTACTGCTTACCCTGAGGATAACGCTGTGTCATCCTGAGTACAGTGCTTTTTCTAACCAGTGACCCCGAAAGTGAAGGCTACTGACCAAGTAGAGAATTACCTTCATCTAAGCAAGTGGACAGTGGAGCTACAAAGAGTACAATGTAATGTCACAACATTATCAGGAAGTACAAAAATAAGTTTTTTTTTTCTTTTACAGTGAATATTTTGTATACTTATTTTTATTCCTCAGTCCACTTGTGTCTCTGTCTGTCTGTCTATCTGTCTGTCTGTCTCTGTATGTATGAAATAGAGTTGCTATATAGCTATGAATTATTGAAGAGTTCGTTCATGTACATTGCCACTTTTAACTGACTTTTTTTTTTTTTTTTTTGTTAAATACAGTACAGAGTTCAACTCTGTTTTCTGACGCCCCTGACCGCAGATGACGTCTTCATTTTGGGGGCGGAACTAAAACGAGTCGGTTTTGTTTCCGTCCAGGCGACCAACGGCACTGCACACACAATCGAACACCGGCAGGAGAGGCAGGAAGAAGAATCATGAATCCACTGTCTATTTTGGTGCCTCTTCTTAAACTTTACTACTGTGGAATCAGAGTTCTCATTTACCAGATGTTCAACAGATCTTTCACACTTCCAGGTTGGTTATATTATTGTTTTCATATTTTAACTAGCTTCTTAAAAAACATTATTGATTGGATGTTTTATTTATATAATGTTACAAAATATTGGCAGGAAGAAAATAAAATAAACGAAAATTATTTATGTCATTTTATTTTTATTTCAATTGATTGATTGCACATGTTAACATAAATCAGAATCAGCTTTATTGGCCAGGTTTGTCCATGTCAAACAACCAAAATAAATCAAAATGTTTAAAAGAAAGAAAAACAAACAGAAATATGCTAAATTGGCTAATAGTTGGTAAACAGATGACTAAATTGGCTAAAATATGTCTTCCCCTTGTGTGCTTTTTTGTTTTGTCTTTTCAAACATAATGTTTCAATGCCACAAGTTCTTGGTTGTTAGTATGGCACTATAGGCAATGGATGGGAATATCTTGCTTCTCTAAATCTGTCACCATCATCATCTTCAATATTTAATTCTGTACACGCCTCCATGTCACTGCTTGCCTCTATTTTGACAAGTACTGATTTTATTATTGTAATCGAGGATAATCAGTAGACTAAATTAACAACATTAACATTAGGCCTACTCCCCTGGCCATCATCTGTTCTCCTTATTTAATGATCGACACATTTATAATTTAAATAATCTTGAATAATCCACTCTGCTAGCTGCCACCTGTGATTGTTTTCTTTACTGATACCACCAGCATGAGTACGCACCGATAACGAGTAACCAAGACCGCTAGTCACAAAATAAAGAAAAAAAAGCCCTTTTGTTTATTTCCACAAAATGCAGAACAGTCACTCTGCAATAGAGAATTTAAGTCCAAAATAAAACAACTACATTTTGATGTATGATTCATTTTAAATAAATTAATAATAATTTAGAATAAATGTAAAAACTCTCTGTCTTTGTTAATAATAAATAAATAACAAATTGAAGTGCAAAATAATAAAGGTTTGACTGTCAACAGCTAAGCATGACATAATGAAGTTGTAGAATGGGTGACAGGCCAGTGGCGGCCGTATCTTGCCTGTATTGCATTCAGCAGGAAAAAAAAGACCTTATTAATGCACTGAATAATAACAACATTCTATTTTTCTCAATGGTTGTGTAGTCAGAAAAGTCAAGAATTTTCGACTTCACATCTAGACACTCATTCATTCATTCACACACTGTAGAGTGTAAACACCTAATTTGAGTTAAATACTAGAAATGTGTTTATTTTTAACACAATCAGTCCAAAATAGTTTGTACTTTTACACAGTCTGCTTTATTGCTAAAGGTCTGACTGGCAAAGTAGCTGAGGCCAAACAAAACCATAAAATGATTTAAAAAAAATCTAAACCAAATTGTGTGGCGTAGCATGTGAGACTCACAAGAAGGGCATTATGCATTATGCAGCCTTCTTACTCCTAATCTGTCCAACAATGCGACTCCTTTAATTAGTTGCATGGGGTTTATCCCAAAGCATGACAAATGGATCAAGACCGACCAGCTACTGAACAGCTGTTAGTATGAAAGAGGACAGTACACCGTCCATCCTTCAATTTTCTGCACCGCTTAATCCGACGAGGGTCGCAAGTGTGTCTGTTTTTGTACAAAGGGACTTGTCTCTTTCTGGTGGTTTATTTCTCTCGATAAAATGCAGATTTTATTCCTGATAGATCGTGATTTTTTTTATTATTATCTTACACATTTGTTACTGCTATTCTGTCCATTACCATACTCAGTGAACAATGCTAAAAATCAGACACTGTCAATTGATCCATAAACAAACAAACGTCAAATTTACTGTAACTCTACTTTAATAATCAGGATACTAATGTGCAGGGTTCTGCAGCAAATTTTCCTGAGTGATCGGCCATAGTCTAGTTTTTCCTACTATTCCAAATTTGAATGTGTATATTTTAGAATTGCATGTGTACCTGTGGCTAAAAAGCGAAGTGTGGAGAGTCACTGTTGCCCGACGGTACAAGTGTATTAATGAATGTAACAATTATTTATTATCTTTCAATCCAAGGCAGTTTTTCATAGACACCTTAGACGTTTTTTAGATTTCGAAGAACCTTTTGACCTATGTTCTCTTGTGGTCCCGTCTCCTTTCTTACAGTCTTACAGAAGCAGAATGGAAGGGTTGGCATTGTTACTGGCGGTACAAGAGGAATGGGTTATGAGACTGCAAAACATCTGGCAAGACTTGGCATGCACGTCATTATTGGTAGGCTTTTGCATCACGCATGTTGGACTAGAACCTTCCTTTTGCATTTTAACGTTACCAATTTTAGAAATGAGAATTAAATTCTCTTCCAACAAGTCAAGTAAATGATTTTGTCAGGTAGATTAGTCTTATTCTGATGACATAGCCTCAACTTTAAACCATATCTAATAGTAATTACCAATTAAATATTTGATATTGTTGTTCAATATATTTTGAGATTAATGTATATTTTTATGAATTCTAAGTATTTGTAAAGATCTACTTGGTTACTAATGACCCTCTTCATCATTTCCAGCGGGGAATGAAAACGAGGAGGGCTTAGCTGCTGCACGAGCGATTCAGGGAGAATGCACCGAGGGCAAAGGTAATTATTTTTTATTCATCGTCACATCGCTCTATCATCAAAGATGACTATTGACTAATTTGTAATCTATTTCCAGCCGAGTTTCTCTTTATGGATCTGACTTCTCTGAATTCAGTGCGAAAATTTGTCGAAACGTTCAAAGGCCGAGGGCTTCCCCTGCATCTTCTGGTTAATAACGGTAGGCTGTTTTGTTTTTCTATTGCATCTCATCAACATACTTTTTTGTTACGTAACGCTACAATTGTAGACTACATAATATTGGATCGTATGTGTGAGTAGCAAGGTTGATTTACGGCTGACCCACAGAATGATCCATAATTTTTGGGACACTTTTCAGTACATATTGGGAACGTTTTTGCATAAAAATATTACTCATGTTGGTCCTTAGCAATAAAGCATGGTTATTTCCATGTTTTTTTTTTTTTAAGCGATTGGGAACATGTGATACGTTTTGAAGTTGCTTGATTGTCGCGTGTCCAACAAAATCAGTAGTGTGACTAATGTCGGTGCTTTTGAATTTTCATCTCTCAAATCCTTTGCTCATGCTGGTGGTTTTTACAGTTTTGGTGGGCTGCATTTTGAAATTCAATGCAGAAGAGATGAGCAAAGAAGACTCTTTCGCATTCCTTGGTGTAGAAATTGACCTGAGGCACTTGCTAATTTAGCCCAGAATAGGAGTGCTGTTTCCCCACCAAGTAATCCCAAGAAGTGACTGGGGATGATAAATCATGGGGTTCATCAATCTACAGTGTAAAATAAGCAACTGCTGTGACTGAGTCGAATTGGCTTCATCACAAGATACTTGACTGAATGACACTGGTGAAACTTAGAAAGCTACTGAGAAGAATTTGGGGTTTGGGATTCATGGAATTTGCATTCATTTGAATGGGTATGTGTCACTTTGTGTAGCCGGGACCATGCTGGTTCCTGAGAGGCAGACTGAAGATGGCTTTGAATTCCACTTTTCTCTCAACTACCTCGGCCACTTCCTACTGACCAACCTGCTGCTAGACTTATTGAAAAGGTCAGGGAGACCGGACTGCTGTTCCCGAATCGTCAACATGTCTTCTGCTACACACTATGCGGGGGTAATCCACATGGATGATCTCAACAGGAGGTAAAATATGTACTTGATAGGTTTTCCTTCAAAGGTTATTTCCTGGTTGTTTCAACCTTTAAGTTCATAGGAACTCATTCTACGGAGCGACCTAAGTCGCTGCGGCACAAACCTTCACACAAAATGTCACTGTTGTGGAAGCAAAAGTAACATATCGAAGTGTAATTATGGAGCTAGGTGATGTAAATTGTCGGTTGAAATCGGGGCGGGACTAGATAAGCAAAATTGCTTCATCCCGTTGTGTGTTTCGGCAAGTCATGTGTTGACAGTCCATGAAAGGAAATTGTGATGAATGGTGACAATATACAAGCGAAATAAACAAACTTTTTTTTTTTTTTCAAACTCATCTCCCCCAAAAACTATTAAAAAAAATTTTTGTTTTTCAGCGAATAGTAAAGGATGGGCACCACAAAAAAAAACAGGCAATTGGGTGATTTGTGAACGGCAAACCGTGAAAAGGATGTAATCGTATTGAAAAACAAAAGCTTTTTACATCCCTGATGGTATTCAAATGTTAAGTAAAGGATTGCAACACAGAATATCTAACCTCTTTTCCCCTTTGACCAGGTTAAGCTACAGCTCCCATGGTGCCTACGCCCAAAGTAAACTAGCCTTAGTCCTTTTCACTTACTACCTACAAGAGCAGATGACAGCCAAAGGGTTCTCAGTGATGGTCAACGCGGTGGATCCCGGGATGGTGGACACAGCACTCTACGACAACCTGTGGAGCTTGGCCCAGGCGCTCAAAAAGCCATTTGCAAAGACTTTGTTTAGGGTACGTCAAACATCCATGTGTCAGTCTTTAATTATCTCTGTTTTTTAGCCAACAGTTTGACTACCTTAAAAATTAGCTTTGTTGCTAGCACCTTTTTTTTTCCCCTCTCAGACTCCAACAGAGGGTGCCTCTATAATCATGTATGCTGCAGCTGCCTCCGAGATGGAAGGTGTGGGTGGCTGCTACCTCTACAATGGCGAAAAGAAGCAATCCGCCCCAGACTCCTATGACTCTGAGCTTCAAGCAAAGTTGTGGGAAAAGAGTTGTGAGCTTGCAGGCCTACACAAAGCCTGATGTGGCTGTACTTGCAAGACCAATAGATTCACATGACACACAAAGCAAGCAAAGGATCGGCGAGCAGACATCAAGGTTTTTCTATTGCAAATGATATCAGGGGTTTATACACTTTATAGTCGCAATCGCCATGTTGCAAAAATTAGAATGTTTCACATATATTATTTGATAAGTATTACAATAATGTGCCTTTGTTTTTTTCTATGCCAGCAATGTATAGTGACAGGAAGAGCAATTAAATGCTCTAAAATGTTCTTTGAATCCATTTCCTGTAAATTCATACAAGATCCTCAATATTTCAATATATTCAGTGTTTACTGAGTATATACACTTTGTCACTTTTTTTTTTCACATATATATATATATATATATATGAAAATGTGTTGGCTTTGCAATATCAACCCTCTTCTTAGCCTGATATTTTAATGCCCTACTGTTTTTGTTTGTTCTGTTTGGTTTTTTTCAGCCGTAATCATTGTGTTGTCATCATGATATTATCTGGGTAAAGAATATCTGGGTCCAGCTTTTTTCAAATTCTTGCACTTGTTTCCACAGGAGCCTCACAAATCAACTACTTTGCAATCACTGCTTGCAATTTTAAATAAAGATTTGTTTGACAGTGATAGTTGTCTAAAACTTGTGGGTGGAAGGGGGATACATCACACCCAGCTGTTATCTTGTGCCCTAAATCATATCCATGGTATTGTTTGCTTTTTAATTCCCTGAATATGAATGTCCTACTTGCTACTTTTGTGCTTAGGCTAAAGCAATTATGGTGTATTGCTTTGGTATAAAGTGGCATCTTGGTGCCGCGGAAAAAATTGGAACTGAGTTGAAAGCTTCAATGAGACAAAATAGGGTCTTTGAGTGGGGTGTTATCAAGTGCTATTTGTGTTACTGTACATGAAGCCATTATTCGTTAAAAGCAAAGTTTATTGTCATTAGTTGTGACACAACAAAGACGCAGCTTGTCTTTGTTGATGTTACAGGTCCAAGTCTTTTGATAGTAAATATGGAAGGGAACACAGACCAATGCGTAAATAAACAGCGTACTGGTGTCAATTGGAACCTTCTTCTAAATGTTTTAGTCTCTTCCTCAGATGCTCAGAGATGTCGTTGAGAGGATTCCTTTTGCCGCTGAGGATTTTCACCGCCTCGCCAAACCTACTGATTTCTGACTCCCTGTGGTAAGAACACCAAAAAATGAGCACATTTCATTTGATGTTCTGACTATAAATGATACAAAAAAGAGCTTACAAGAATTTGCGTTTCTGTAGGGGCCTCATCTGACTGAAATTAGTTACTGCGCACTTCTTGACTGGCCTGGGGAGGAGAGAGGGACTGGTGAGTTTGTTTGACCGCCAACAAGCACATATTGTATACTGAGCATTTTCAAACAAATTGTTGAACTGCATGCGTGTTGTAGACACCTGGTTTACCAAAATTATCCCACATGAATTTTATAGATCGACTTACACTGTGCTTTTCCGGCGAGCTGTAGCGGCTATGCGGGCTGTACCAGCTGGAGCGATGAGCTCGGACAGCTCAGGCAGGGCGTCTGCTAGCACGCTCATGTCTCCCACGACTGGAGTGGCCCGCCGCCGGGCCTGTGCCGCTTGACGCTCCTTTGTCAGCTTGATAACGCTGATTTCTGTGGAGGAAAGGAGGCAGGTAAATAGAAATGGTACCTGACAAGAGAGCTTGTTCCTCAGAATTAAATAACATTGGAAGACATGATATAATGAATGGAAAAATAATTAACTTACTGTTTAGCCATCGCTCCCTCCTTTCTTTCATCTTTTCTTTCTTTGATTTCACTTTCTTTGCTTCAGAAGGATCTTTAAAATCACACACACAGAAAAGTGATGGGGCACGCGAGTGTTGTATGACATTTCACAACGATGTTGGCAAAGCTTACCGATCTTGGCAGGTATGGGGGCTACTGGAGGGTCTTTGAATGTTAATGTTTGCCTCAGGGCATCTGGAGCTATTTCTGTGCCTGCAAATATCCCACCTGGGGAAGACAGTTGGATGGGGGCCTGCATAATTAAGCATTAGAATTAGAGGTGAGGCAATATTTATTTGGCAATCGATTATTCAGTGGCTAAGACAATCGACTATGTTCAAGATTGTTTTCATCTAAAAAAAAAATAACAGCATAGTTGATTATTTTGCTGTCATCAGTAGCCTAATGCGATCGGACCAAAAGCAGCATGTTATTGTACTCAAATTGTCTTTAATTTTGTAGAAAAGGAGATGGTAAGCAAAGTAAAGGAGACGTTTTTCAGTCGGTACTTACTTGTATATTCCCGGTAACTTTAGGAGAGCCATTTTCCACATGTGAATGACTTGGTTGGAAGGAGAAAGGTTCGTCCGAGGATTTGGACAAAGCACAGTCCATCCACGTTAGCTTTACAGCTTTCTGGTGCAATTTCTGCCGTACGTTCTTAATTTTTCCAACCATTTTTACAACAACAAAAGCTCGTTTTGCAAAATTCTTAGATTATTTTTCTTGGCAAACACGATGTCGAGGTTCGGTTTCGTTGACATTAGTGACTGTCTTCTTCGTCCACCACAGTCTGAGTCTAGCTTGAAGGAGCATTTAGCGCCACCTTGTGTTCTGGGGAGTAACACCCCCAAACAAAAACAAAAACACCCATTCACTGTACGTATTCTGAAATCTGACGACTTCCTGGGGAGATTTAAAATACGCAAAAAATAAATTGACAACTTAATTTAGATAGCTTTCACCTTCATCTGATCGTGATGAAGCAACTATAATGGAATTTGTGTTGGCAAAATGAAAATTTGGGTCACAAAACGAGCATAAGGTAACTTTATTAAAGATTAGACATTTTCCATAATTTGTTGAGTGGTCATCCTCAGATTAGACTAATAATTAATCAAATAAGTTTCATGTTAAATTGTCAGTGCAAAATGCTAGTTTGCTGCATAGTTTTCCTACCTTTGATCTAGATTATTGGATGACTTGACCTCATTTAACTTTTTTGACAACATTAGCGTAGGCAAACTCAATTTCCCTCTCGGCAGGGCAGGTGCTGTTGAATTCCTCTCTCTGATAGGCACAGTTCAAATACCGCCAAACGCCTGTCATCTCTGCAGGGATCTCAAATCCACGATATTTCTTGGCTACAACCTGGTAAAAGAAAAGAAAAAAAATTGCAGTAGAAAACTTTTGCGCCATCCAGTAAATGCAATGTAGAGCAGTGAACCTTCAGGATGTGTAATTTAGGAAGCAGGTTACAGTCGGCCAGGGTCAGCTCTGGTCCGTCCAGGAAGCTCCTGGTGGACTCCGGGACATCTCCCGAGGCATCACCATCAATCTCAGCTGGCAGGGGCGTCCGTAGGAAGTCGTCAAGATGGCGAAGAGACTTCAGCAGTGCTTTCTCTAAGGCTGGACACAAAGACAGGTGAGGGCTACATTTTGTACGAGTATAGTCACAAGAAAAACGGTTCTTTGTCGCCTACCATCATTGGTTTCTTTCCTTGGATTCTTGATATAAGCGGAGAACTTGGCAAAGACATCAATGCCAGCTGTGTTGGCCTCTGGGTGTTTTGGTGACAGTTTTGGGTAGCTGGCAATACCAAAACAACTTGTAACAGAATAAAGCCTGAGAACATGACTTTTGAATGGACACATCTTCCTGTTCAATGTTTCAGTACTCTAAAGGAAGCATATGTGCTTCCATTTAAGCGCAGAATGTGAGGACTTTTTGTTTACTACAGTGTAGCGCGCTCGTGTTTGTGTACCGCGGTGGCGCCAATTTCTCCTCCAGAAACTCCTCTATCTTGTTGACATCAACCTTGACCTCTCCGTTAAAGGTCATAAATGGAGGGTTGGTGCCTGGAGCAAGGTCTTTTAAATCAGCAGGTTTTCTGAGAGCACAAAAGATAATATGCCAGGCCGGGCCAGGTCAGAAGTTGTTACGTCGGATAAAACAAAAACATACATTTACAGAAATACACAAGGGCTTCTCGATTTACCGGTACATTCTTATGGTGGCGATGTGGTAAATTAAAATTCGTATAACGCGCATATATATATAAAATGGTCAAATATAGTCATTTAAAATGTAACAGTAAGAATTACCGCTTGAGGTCAACGGTGGTGACATTGAAGATGACTCCTTTGAGCCAGAGGATCATAAAAAGTCGCTGAGAGAATGGGCAGTTACCGATGCTCTCCCCATCCCTGCCCGCCTACTCACACACACATACATGCACGCACGCATGCACACACACACACACAAAGGAAGGAATCTAGTAGCAGAACGTATAGACCAGCAACAACAATATCTTTTTTGTGAATATCTGACAAAGAGGTTATTGGCGTTGATAATTGTTTTGATTGTTTTTTTTTTGTTTGTTTCTATTGGTAGAGTGCACCCTCACAACTTTTTACTCCCATTATGTGAAAAGAGATGTTGGACTTTTCTTATTTTGTCAAAATAAACTTTTTTTCTTCAACATTCTCATATGACAACACAGCATTAAACAATACATGTCAATAGAGAAGTAATTAGAAGGGAAGGCGGAACAAACCGAGACAGCAGCAACATGGGGAAACAAGACAGGGATGATTAATTGCAGCGATTTCTAAAATCATGAAATATAAAGGTGATGGATATGTACAGTAAGTGTTCTGCTTCCAGGGCTACTGTGCCGACAATGCTGAACACCAAACAGCAGGCTAATCAGCTTACAGAGTGAGAATGCAGAGATTAGCCTTCTAACTCCAGCCGTATAACATTCCTACCCTACAGTTAATTGCTCTCAACTTAGTTCCAGGAATATTTGCAATAATTATTGATATTTGATCACTTTTATTCACCACTTCAAATATCATCTTGGATGCTAACCAATTGTAGGGGAGTTTGAACTTGATTTGGTCAGCCAACAAATTCCCCAACAAAGGCCATTTTTGTGACAAGCAATTCTCACATACAGTATTAGCACATTTTTTCAAGGTATTAAACCATTCCTGCTGGCAATGGTGGGACAAACAGGTTGCTACCAATTGATAATTTAAGTTTAGATACGGGTATGTATTGTACTTTGTATAGGTAGTTTAACGTGAGGTTTTACTTTTACAACCTACATTTGAACACATCTGTGTATATATATATGTATATATATATATATATATATATATATATATATATATATATATATATATATATATATATATATATATATATATATATATATAAATGTATATTTAGACTATTGGCAGCACATACAACATATTGTAAAGAACATTTTGATTAGATCAACTATGTACTTTTTTCATTACCTTGACATAAAGTGAGATCTCATTGTCCTGGTCGTGTGGTGTTGCTGTTGTGTTGTCCTGCCCAGGTGGAAAAAGGCTGTCCTCCATTTTTGAGGAAATCATCTCCTGTTGTCTCTCTGTCTGCCACTCCTGGTTAGGAATGAATTGTTGTCCATCCTCTAACAGAACCACCCTCTTTTTCTTTACCTGGTCATCTTTCTTTTTTGAAAGAACTTCATCTTTAATGACCGACTTGAGTTCCTTCATCCACGCATCCCTTGCGAAATTGTCAGTTAAAGACTCGCTGATGTCTGTTCTTACTGGATTCTCTTTTTGGTGTTTTCCTTGTGGAGACACATGTGGTTCTTCTGGCTTCATTTTACACCACGCATCATCTTTTTTCCTCGTGGACAACAGTATCACTTCCTGTATCTCAGGGCAAAGTATCCCGTTCTCTATGGCTTGTTGTGATTCTTTGACCTTTCCATTTATAGCCAGTTGTAACTCTTCTTGAAATGTTATTTTGTCTTCATGTGCTTCTGACCTGCTATCTAAGGCATCTTTCGTTTCAATGTTCCCCGGCTCTTCGAGATTTCTGTTTTGACATTCGTCTGTCTTTTCACTCTCATCATCTAAAGTGGTCACAGGTTCTGCAATCTCTTCTTGATGGAGCGCATCCTTCACTTCATCTCTTGGCTGCAGAGTTTGATCGTCACTTATGACTTCCTCTGACAAGAGCTTCTCCCCTGGCAGTGTCATCTCTGACGCTGATCCTGCATCATCTTGTTGGGCGATTAAATGGATATTCTCAACCTGGTGGTCAAGTTCAATGTTGTTATCCAGCTCTTTCTCCTCTTGGGTTTGGTCATCTCCACCCATTTCCCCAAAGGAAGTATTTTCTTTTTGCTCCTTTATTTCAGATGTCCCAAATCCTTCAACACGTGTTTCCTCCTCTGGCTGATCTAAGGAAGTGATCGGTTCAATATCTGGTGGTTCTTCAGTTTCCAGACTTGGTTGGATTTCTTTGTCTGAAGCAGACATTGTGGCGTTCCCCAACTCCCGCATCTCCATATTCAGGATCTCCTCCTTTAGGAAGTCATTGGCCGACTCATGTTCTGTGGAGCTGTTCTTTGTGTCACTTGGGGTAGTTTCATCATTTTTCACGATGTCCATCAACTGGCTGGTGTGACTGGCCGCAGGTTCAGCAGATGAACACAAAGGTATGATATCAACACTTGGATGTGAAGCCTGGCAGGGATCGTCGTTACTTTCCACCGGCAACTCAATGCTGACATTTTTCACGTGCTTCTCAAAATGGCTAGATGTTGTGGCAGCTTCCATCTGCCAATCTTCACTGGGCGTCTTTGAATTATTAAGAGAGTCTTGAAGCTCGTGGGAAATATCTACATTATTGTCATCTTGGCCTGTGGTCAATGCACCTTGATGGCTCTCTTGGGAAATTGCAGGAGCAGGATCATCTGTCGTCACCACAACTTCCTCCGAGTTTGTAGATGAGGCTTGATCACTGTGAGTTGCCTCATTCATTGTCTGTGCAATTTCATGGCAATTGGTAACTGAGGTTTGAATACTTTCAGTAGCTTCTTCAAGGGTCAGGTGTTCGTCTTCTTTTATCAGATCCACACTTATTTGTGCGCTCTCTGGAGTGTTTTGTTCTTCACTTGTGGCGTTTTCATCTTTGTCATCCTTTAATGTAGTGTTCTGACTGTCTAGATCTCCAGTCGCCATGTTTATGTCACATGATGCTTTCTCTCTCTGGAAACTGCCCTCAATCCCAAGAAGTTCTTCTTGCTCTCCATGCTCTTCTTTTTTGTAGCTGGCACTTCCATCTTCGACTGTTGTTGAAAGATGAACCAAAATGCTCGACTCCATATTTTTTTCATCTGACCTTTCCTCGTCCTGGATGTTCTCCTTGGATAAGCTTGGATGATCTCCTGGATGACTTTCTGGATGATCTTCTTGGATGATTGGTTCTTCCTGGATGATTGGTTCCTCCTGTTTTCTGTTTTCGTTATTTTCTCCTTCATGTTGCCCAAGCTCGTCATCTTCCTTGGTTGGAATTTGACACACATTTTCAATTTTGTTTGAATGCTCCTCATGCTGTATTTCATTCTCCTGCTGACTCTTTTCGTCACTCACATTAGCCTCTTCATCTTCACTTTCATAATGTTGGCTTTTGTCAACTTGTAAAACAGTTAAGAAGTCATTCTGGCTTTCAGAAGTCACCATTTCTGTGTTATGTGGGGGTTCTTCTTGGATAATCTCCCTGGTTGCTGATTCCTCTCCATCTACATGTTCCTTTTCACTTCCTAAAACCAGAACATTGCCACAGGTTTCGATATCATTCTCAATGACAGTCTGGGCTTCTTCTACATCTTCCTCTGTTTGCTCTGTACTCACAGCATTTTTGTCATTACCGTCCTCTTTATTGTTGTCTTCTTCAAGTTGCTCTGCTGCTGAGAAATGGCACAAATTTCCATCTACTGTTGCTGTTGCCTCCTCTTTGACTCTGTTCTCTTTATTAGTCTGTGTGTCACTTAAATCTTGCGCTCCTCCTACTCCGCACTCCTCCCGTCTTTCCAGACCTTCCTCTTCCTCCCTTGTCATTTCGTTTGATACCTGGGCCATCGAGAGGATTCCCATTTCTTCCTGTTCACCTTGATCTGCACTTTCTTTTTCAGCTTGTCCATCTGTTGCCTCAGCCATTAACAAAATGTCCTCCCCCACCTCTTCACCAAGTTCAACGTCTTCATCTTCCTCTTCTTCGTTCTCATCATTTTTGCCTCTTTGGTTGTTTGCGTCCGACGAAAAAGTGACAGGGCTGTGGACCACAGTGGAGTTTGATAGGTCTGAGTTTGGCCAGACGTCTGACTGAGCCATTGGAAAATGACAAAGGATTGAACGGTCCACTTCTTGGATTGTAAATCTATCTAAGGTACTCCGAATTCCAGATAAACAATGGATTTTCAAGAAACCAATTCTTCACTTCACAAGTTAGTACAAAGTACTGATTGTCTCCGACAAGACTGTCAGATGAATACAATATTCCAGATTTAAAATGGCAAAGTACAAAACTGAAACTAGATGTAAATCAAACTTGAAAAATAAATGAAATTAAAATTATCGTTCCAGAAGGTGATTAAAAGTTTTGATGAATGTACCTTCCAGCCAGGTCTGGTAAGAGTCTGGTCAGTTTCAAGGTGCAATACGAAATACCTTTTGGGTGACAAGTCAGCGTTGGAAACTCCAAATTTTGAGACCTCCACTAATTTTTAAGCATTGAAATTCAGGAGCTGCAGTCAGTCTTTCCCTCTCTCGCTCTCTTTCTCCTCTATCTCTCATGCACACACATGCCCATTCTCTCTCTGGAGGATTAAACCAAGCCTGATCCCCACATGACTCGGAGTTTAAACCCCAGCATAATTTGAGTTGAAGCACTACACCAGACAGCATAGCTGAAAAGACACCGAAATTGTTGGTAATTCAGCACAGTGACATTTGACAATATGTCACAGGCACTGTAGTTATTCACTCACCTGACAATGTGGTTAAAGTTCCCAGGCGGTGGTGGTGTGAATGATTGTTTTGTTGCAGTCTGGACGTGGCTGGATGAACAACTTCTGGCAGCTTCTTCCAGTCACTTAAAATAAAATAAAATAAAATAAAATAAAATAAAATAAAAATATTACAGAAAAAAAAGGCTAGTCACAAAAGCCTACCACATCAACCAAAACTGACTGATTTAGCCAGTTTGACGTGATCATTAGGTGTGCTGTAATTCTGCATACACCTCTTTTTATTAAGACTTTGAGGATCAGCTGTCAGCATCTGATTAAAATGGCTTGGAATATGTTCAAGTGTTGTTGTTTTTTTTTTCATTTTCCTGTAGTTCTGGAAAATGGTTGATTTCAACTAGTCATTCATTATATTAAGATCGTGACGTCATGGTGAAACGCCAGACGCGTGGTGGAGACTGGAAATCAGCGGCTCCGTGGAATGACGCCACTTCCTCTATCCTCCACAGTCATTCAACAAACAAAAAAGAATACAGGATCGCACAGCCTGGATAATTGGCGGATTCTGTTAAATGGTGCAGTGTTTACGTTCGGTGTGGAAAAGAAGAGGAATTGACGGAATGGCACGGACTCTGCTCGTTTAGCGTCGTAGTCTCTATTTCCTGGTCAGTTTATCCTGCGAGCTGTGTTCGGCTTGTAGCGGTTTTTGAGAGCGAACAGTAGTTGGCGTAGCTTTATATTCGCATGCGACCAGGTTGGTTGGAAGTATTGAAATATATAGATAAATGTGATTGTAAAAATTGAATTAAAAGAAAAAGCTAAAAATGAGGTGCTCACACCGAAAGTACAATGGCTAGTGGGCGTGTTTGACGTCACAGCTGTCATCTGTCTGTTTGTGTCTCCAGAAAGCAAAAACTAAAAAAACTAGTGGCAATGCAGCAATCGGAGAATGGTTGCGAAGAGGACGCCGCGGCGGCGGCGGTGGCTGTCCAGTTCAACGCGTTACCAGATGCCCTTGTTGCGTACAAAGTGCCGGAAGATTTGTTTAACGACGGCCGTCTGAAGGTAAGAATTATATGTTGAACAAAATAAGGCCATTTTTATTTCTTGCTGTCATCGATTTATTTGTGTGATGTGATTCTCAAATCATTGAAATGCTCAAGTTCCAAGCGTAAACAAATGAGCAGTGACTTTTGACGCCCAGTAGGTGGCGGCAGTAGTCAAATTTGTTATAGGGTTTGTCCGTGTAGCGTTTTGCCCATAGACATCAAATTTACGTAGATTTCGACTTGAGTGGATGCATTGGTTGGTTGCCGGAAGCGCGTCTCCCATATTGTATGTGTCAGATACGTCGTAAATCAGACTTCATCATGCAGCAACCAAGAAAAGGCACATTAATGCATGCATGCATGCATACATACATACATACACTTGGATTCTCTACCCCCTCAAATGGTTGTCTATTATTATATCATTACTTCAGACAATCAGTAAGCAGTGTGACGCTTGTATAACAGTGTAGATTTACTTTTCCTGTCAAAACTCAGCATGAAGCCACATTAATAGTCCGGAGGGCTGGTACCACTCCCCGGTGTCGAGGGACTTGCTTATGTTATAAAGTCTCTGGTGTAAATGGGGAGCAGGTGCGTTAAACGTCATCCTGCTCATATTTTTCGTGTTCTCCTTTCTCGTTTCTCTAAACTCGGACCTGGTGAAAACAAATGTCAGCTGTTGGAATGGAAAGTCTTAAAGTGGCATTTATATTGCAAGGTTTTCCATGACGAAAGGTCTGTCTTGCATTACGGGGAAATACCAATATCGTGCAACTTGGGTACAGAGAAGCACATAAATATTCAGCTGAATGTGTTGAAATGAGGAAGAAAACATATTTATGTTCTGCAATAAATGGCTGGTCAGATTGAAACCAGGAGGAACAAAAATGTAGAATACCAATAAATACAGAATTTAAGATTGATTAAAAGTATATGAGGTAAGAAATTTCCAGGGCTAATGTCACCAAAGATGTCCAATTTTTCAAATCTAAACTACGGACTACAAGTTTTCTCCTTCAAAGTAATCCCTGGAATCTCACACACGTTCACAGCATTTGATGGCACACCATCATGCAATCCTGGAAGTATTCTTCCGGGATTATCCACAGCTCCGATGTCATGGCAATCTTGATGGCATCCGCATCTACTTTGATAAAGCCCTTTGAATTTAGGAAGAAGGGGTGACAAAAATAACATGGCACCAGGCCAGGTGGATAAGCAGGTTGCTTCAGCCGGGCACTATGCTTCTCGGTCAGGAACCGTTGCATGCTCAGGGCATTGTGAGCTGGCACATGAAGCAAATGCCAAACAATCTCTTTGTAGATGTGCTGCTTGATTGTCTGGCACACATTGAAGGGTAAAACTTGTTGTTTGGGTTTGAAATGTTTTGCGATGCAGTCCTGGAACTTTTCTGACACACCTCTTTTTTTTTTTTTATGTCTGGGTGTGTGCACTCAAATACAACCTTAGGTTGATTCAGTAAGTAACAGTAAAAAAAAATCTATCAGCATCAATTTTTGTTATTCATATAGTATGTTTGCAAATGCAGACTTTTATTTTTTTGAACAGCCCAATAGTGCCTTCCTGTACATAAATACCAAATGTGATCAATTGTTTCTTATGTTCTGATACTGAATAAAATGTGTATGGAACTAAAACTATTAGAAGCATCCTGAACATTATACTTCATAGGCTGAAGATGCATTCCGCTCAACCTCTAATTGCAACTCTACACCAGGATTTGTTTTCTTTTTCCTGTAGCTCAGTGGTACAAAGTACAGCTTACATAACCCACTTTATTAAATTTGAATGACTTTTCCGACAGCATTTAGTGTTTGCTTTATCTCTGTCTTAAATTTTGTTCGTAAATCTCAAAAAGGTCTTGAAAAGTAAATGCTGCATAAATGCTGTTTCTTAAACCAAAATGAATTTTAATAAGTGTCTTTTCCATTTGCACTGTCAGTGTTAAATAAAGTGAAGTGGAAACAATTACTAGTTTCTCTATAGAGTAAATTGAGGATTCCAGCTTTTTCAAAATTGTCAGTACTTTCTCATGTAAAGATTTGAAATGCTGATGTTTACAATGTTAATCAGACTGGAAAGTCTGAGTCAATGGAAAAAGGCTCAGGATGCTTGCTAAGCTCGCTATCAATTGGGACATCTTGGATACAGTAAATACAACCCATTGTCTTCTCATATCATCACGCGATTCAAATGGAAAGATGAATGACTGGGGAATTTTCAATGTTTCCTAAACCGTCTGGTCTTAAGTAGCACGTGGATGAGCGTGTGGATGAAATTGTTAGGAGTAAGCAAGAAGCTGAATGTTGGTCATGTGATGAAATGCAAACAGTAAAACTGAAGTATATGACACCATCATTTTGTTACAAGATCCATACTTGCATCAATTTTGTTGGCGAAAACCAGTAGATTGCTGTACGGGGGGGGGTAGTGTGATTGTGTTTCTTCCCTCCTCTTCGTGATCTTTTTTTTTTGTTTTTTTTTAACACACTGCCTGAAATGTTTCATGAATCAGCTGACTTTTCAGGTTACAAGAGTTTCCACTGTGCACATTGTTTTAGTTGTGGTATAGAATGAGGGTTGCTCAGCAGCATGACTCTCAGTGGAAAACTTTTTGTACATGTAGAAGAACAAGAAGACTAATAATGCTCTCAAGTAGTGCCAGGAGGGGACCATTCTTTGGAAGTTTATTAATGAGCTATTCTCATAGGAGACTCATCAATTTTAAAATTTCAGAAGTGGTGGATGGAACATAGCGGTTGAAGCCCCTTTACATATTGACTATTCTATACGGGGGATGCAAAAGTAGGTGTTCAGTTGTATGAAGAGTTCTTTATTCAAAATGGAAAAAAAAAAACCACTGATTTATTCATTCTTTCAGTCGAGTCAAAATGTACCTAAGGTAAACATAGGACAGAGCAAAGAGAAAAGCACACCGGCAATTGTTGCCACGACGCATTTACTTGTATGTTTTATTAGTAGTAGTTGAAAGTCAAGCATAAATTTTATATGTTTGTAAGTATTAACCTCTATTTTGGTAAATGTACTCACAACATATTTTATTGTAGCACCACGATCATATTTTAAGACGGATTTATAGAGGTTTTTTTCATCATTTTCCCTCTAGCAATCTAAATTTGCCATGGGGTCCCTAGCGGCTAAGACGAGTAATTCAGGCATGAATAAATTAGCCTGTTTTCATGAAAGACTAGAGAAATTAGTGAATTATAATTACTTATAAGAGCCTGAAATTATAAGATTTGGAAAATCATTAGTTAAAAATATCTCAAACGATTACTCGATTAATAAAGTATGAGGTGATTAATTTGATAATCGATTTGCTGTCAATTGATTTTGACACCTGTCACTGGGATTCATTTTAGCCTCACCAAAAATCTTTTTAAAAATTAAAATCTTGGAACGTCCTGTAATTCTTTTTCCTTTGTGTAGCCAGATCAAAGCGTCTTTATTAAGACACTTTGGAATTGTTTTACATTTTGAACATATGCCTTAATGTTCAGTATGTGCAACAGCAGCAATACTAGGTAAATATGAATGAATGCACGTCACGTGCTAAACATAACTGGTTAGCCTTATACGATCACTCAATTTTCTCTTCACGCTCTTTGCTATTAATACCTCATAAAAGCGTGTCATCATGCCGCATACTTTCCATGAGCAATACCTCGCTCCTCCAGTTTGCATTCTTCCTACCCGTCATGTCTCTGTTACTCTTTCCACTCCTTTTTTTTTCTACTGCTATTCAGCTGCCATCTGTTCTCAGCTGTTCTCTTTCTCGCACCCTTGGTTTCTGGGTCTTTCTTCTTGTGGCTCATCCCCATTTGTCTCGCACATGCCCTCTCGGGTTTTTTTTTTTTTTTTTCCGAAAACCCAATCTGAGTTGCCAAGGGCTTTGGTTTATGGTGATTATATTATCATATTGAATGTACTGATTGACGTGTCAGACGTCAGGTGATGATGTCGTGACTCTTCGTACACGCTGTCCTAGTGTTCTTCTTTCCGTGGGATCAGTCGGCATTGAATTTAATTGGCAAGAGAAAATAAACAAACTCCTCCTCCTTTCCTTGTCTGTTGGAACTCGGCAAATCGCTGACTAGTGGGCAGGAGCTGTGGGCTGTGCGTCAACATGTTGCTGAAGGGGCGTGATAAAGAAAGGAAAAAAAGAGAGCGTGAGGAAGCAAGTCTGAGAGAGACACTAAATGAGTCATTTCTCCACACCCAAAAGCTGGATAGATTTCTTTAATCTTTAGGTTGCGAAAGAGCTGCTGGATCATTAAATAAAGGCGACCGATGCTTGATCTGTGGTGGTGTGGCGCTGCGTAAGGGCGGAAGAAATCCATCGGCCAAAAACCTAACCTCCCCGTTTCCCTTCTTCGGGGCATCCGATTACGCCTCGCTCATCTATCTGTCAGCGCTGGAGAAGTCAAGGGTTCCTCGACGCTCTCATTTCTCTCCTTCCTCTTCATCGTCCTCCCACCTGCCTCTCAAGAGCCTCTCGGCAACCTTGAAATCAAGAATTAAGTGGCGATTTCTGCGTGCCGCGTTGCCTGCCATGCACATTAAAACCACCAAGTGTAACCACTTATGTCTGGTTGTCTCAATGACCAGTCGGGAAGTGTTCAATCATCCCGAAGCTCAGGTAAGCAAAGTGTCTGCTCTTTTGCTTCCTTGTCATAACTTGATGGCGCCCAGCAGCCGCAACAAAAATGGTCACTTCTACACCTTTTTTTTTGCCGGCCGGCTTTGGTGTAATATTGATGTATCCTATTTGAAAGATCTCGTTGCTACTAATCTTTTTATTTTATTTTTTTATTGTAGAAATCCTATTGCGTAAGACAATTCCCTTGTGATGTGTTGTACCGCTGCAGTGTCCAACTTGGTCCTGCACTCAGGGCAGGTGTAGGACGACACACTGCCTGGATAAATGGAGGAGGATGAATACATTGTTTTATTTGACTGATGGTGATTGACAGTGATTGTATCACATCCTTTTTTCTATACCGTTTAGCCTAACAAGGGTACATCTTGGACTTGTCTCAGAGTGCTAATTGGCAACGTTATAAAAGGAGCTTCCCTAAATTGCTCAGTCATTCACAAACAAAGATGGGGCGAGGTTTCGTGAGCAATTGCGTGATAAATAGTTGAACAGTTTAAGGACAATGGCCCTCATTTACTAAGTCATGCAATGAGTGATTCATCAATATCTTTGTGCCTGAAGTTGTGCATACTTTGTTCACAATTTTAGAACATTCCCAGACCATGCACAACTAAGGATCAGATGCAGACAAAACATAAAAAAAAACTATTTTATCCAAGATGCAATATGTATTGAAACTAAAGTTACATAAATTACATATGAGTTGAGTAATATCCTAAATAAACACTAAGAGGAGTTTATCATTGGTGTTGTGTCAGACTAGTACAATGGATGCGGAAATCCATCAAGCTGCTCACTTCAATCCAAAGCGTCAACGTTTTTGCATGAACGCAGTAGCCATGTGTTACAAATCTAGGACAACATTGCCACAAATTTGCAGTTGACAAACCACAACTTTCCAAAAGCTCCTACAGGCAAGGACTATTTAACTCGTGACCTGTGGGACACATGCGGCCCAGAACCAACCCCCGAGTGGACCAGTCTGTGGTCCAGCCTGCCTGAATTGAATTGCATCCAAGAGAGGCTGAGGGTTGACTAATGTGTATGGCCAGGCTACATTTCTTGAGCTTAAGCTGTATGTCAAGCAATGAATTCCACGTACAAAGCTTAAAAAATTAGGATCGTCAGCAGTTTCCAAACGATTATTGAACGTTGTTAAAAGAAAACGTGATGCAACGCAGGGGTAAACAAACATGACCCCATCCCAGCTTTGTTGGAATGTTTTGCACTTAAAGACTATTTGCTGAAGACAGACTATCAGTTTCAGCGTTAAATATTTTTATCGCTGTTATCATTTTGTCCCTGTTAGCTGATGGTCTGTTCCTTCTCTCACACTCTCTTGCACTCTTCCCCCTCCCCCCTTGTCGTTGCAGGCCAGCTTCGAGGCTTTATTCCATACTTTTGACCCAGATGCGCAGTTCCAGTACTTCAAGTCCTTCCGTCGGGTCAGGATTAATTTTAGCAATGCACTCGCTGCGGCAGAGGCAAGACTGCGACTGCACAAAACTGATTTTCATGGCAAAGAGATGCGCCTCTACTTTGCTCAGGTAATGTCGACGAAAGACACTTTTATTGATGTTTTTTGTCCATAAGATTTAAAATTACCGTGACTAATGGTTCTTGTCTGTTTCCTGCAGTCTGTCCACATTGGGAGTCCGAGACTTGAGCCTCCAAAGCCAGAGAAGCAGTTCCTTATCTCACCACCCGCCTCACCTCCAGTGGGCTGGGAGCAGTCTCAGGATGCTATGCCTGTCGTCAACTATGACCTGTTGTGCGCCATCTCAAAACTAGGACCAGGTGAATCTGTTATTCTCTCCATCGTCATATTATTATAGATTTGACCGATATGTGGGAATGGGCTGAGAATATAATCGACTCTCCCCACTACTCCCGCCACAGCCCCCAAACACATACAGCGTACAGGTGAAGCACAAATATGAAAGCAGAAAATGGATTGAAACAGAATGACTAATTCTGACCTCCTTAATGGGTTTTTAATTCAATCAATAACAAATATTAACACGCACACACACTATTTTCTGCACCATAAAGTGCTTTGGGTTAGAAGGCACAGACTCAGTTACGGGGGCTATTCTGTACTTAATAAGACAGTAAGTTTGGTTATACTTGATTCTACTATTTTACCATGTACTGTACTGTACTCACATTATTGTTAATCGATATTCATACACAAATCCATCAAAGTCCTCATCTTCTGTATCTGAATGAGACTGTTGGGCAAGTTAGCCATTAATCAAGTTCCCAAGTTCCCTCTCGTCATTGTCGGGAACTCGTTGTTGTCACGTTGCTCTTCAGCAATGATCATGTGGTCACCGTTGCTGCGACTGCTCTATTACCATGTGCCACCGAGTAACTAATGTAGCTTGAATTATGCCTTGTAAGCATGACTCTTTGCCGGGGTCATTTTCTGGGGCCCTGATACTGTTTGTTTTGCAGAAATCAATAGTATTTATCAATCGCGGCCGAGGTACAAACTCTACATATTATGTACAGTTCTCTGATTGGTTTACGCATTTTACGTAAAATGTAGTGTCCTCTGATTGCTTCATCTACGTGTTTTGTGTATCACATAGTGTTCTCTGATCACTGTCAGCTCACGTCCCTGTGGCGGCAGCCACACAACATTTACAGGTTTTGGAATTCGGTCCACATAAAAGGCGCACATTCGGTTTTCGAGAAAATTAAAAGCTGTTAAGTGTGCCTTATAGTGCGGAAAATATGGTACACACTTGTAAAATGCTGGAGGGGTGTAGTACCGTGCCTGACAGTGGGACACCATTTTTTTTTTTCTTCCATTTTCTCAATGATGCTTACTGTACAACTCGTGCAAAATATTTTCCCTTTGCCAGAATTCAGTATTTTTCAATTTGCGCATGTTTACTTTGATGAACAATGTGCAGGTGACTGACATTTCAATGTAAATGCATTTAACAGACTTGAAATGGCGGATGCGTAAAAACAATTATTTGGCCTAATTTGTTGTAGCACAGGTTTGCCCATGCTTAGTGGATGTAATGGAATCATAGTTGAACTTCTCTATGAGATTGTATTTTTTTTGCTAACAAACCCAAAGAGTTTTCATGGTGCAATAATGCTTTATCCTGTAATGTTTTTTTATTCAGTCCTCATAAACATAAATCCTAATTTCCAGGCGACAAATACGAGCTCCACACAGCCACGCCCACCACCCCCAGCGTTGTCGTCCATGTTTGCAAAGAAGATCTTGGTGACAGTTTGGCTCAGGATGACAGCGAACCGGACAACATGGCGCGGCCTGCACGGCCCAAGATCGTCCAGACACGCCGGCCTGATTACACACACGGTGTTGAGCAGCTATCGGCACTGGAGTGAAAGCTGTCAAAATAACCTTGTGATGTCATTCATACGGCGCAGAAGATGTGCTCTCTGAGATTTGCTCTCTGAATTTGGGAAGGTGCCTAGGAGGTGCTGCATTGTCCCGTTGGCAAGGAGACAAACTTAGAATCAGATGCTGTATTTGTGTCTACTGGGAAAGATCAGAAATTCTTTTTGAGACGTTCAGCTGTGTGATAACTGCTCTCCAATTTGAGGGTTTGGGATGATGGAATACCAGGTTTTGAAGTGTGTAAGACCTTATGTTCATGCTTCATCTTATGTTTGGATACTTGGTTTATGGATTTGTTAGATGTGCTATTACTAACATGTGCATGAGATAAGCTTGTAATTGACAAGATTCCCACGCAACATAAATGCAGCATCATTCTTTACAAGCAAGCTTCACTCAAATTTGGGGTGGAAAATAAATTGCTTATCAATAAAATACAAAAGCTACATATTATACACCACCACAGTTCAGATTTCCATAGTGATCATTTAAGATGGTGGGTGTGTGATGTCACATCTTTAATATTATAAGTGTTTTGTGTGCCGTGAATGTGTGGTCAACGTGTACTGCTTTACATTCTGATAATGCTCTGAAATGAGAATGTAATATTCACAGTCTTGTCCTTGTTGTCATTTCTCGGTGAAAAGAGGTATGGAAAGTGTCTGGTCTTTTCTTGTAAACTAGCAAGGAATTGTTAGTATGTTTCATTCATTCACAGAACTGTCCATGTATGACAAACGCAGCAAGGCCTTTATCTGTGGTATGTGGCAACATGGTTGGCCTTTTCCAGCCATGGGGCGGGGAAAAAAGTCTGAAACTGGACCATCTTTTTGATCAGAGTTTGGCTTTATGTAAGATGTGCTAAGAATTGTATTCTGACATAAAAATCACTGTTGCTGAGCCTAAAAGCCAATAAAAGCAATGAATTGAGTATTAGACCGCAGTGTTTCCCTGCATTTTTTTAGTCAAAGCACCCAATTTAAATGAGTACCTTACTACTCAAAACATGTGATTACTGAAATAACAATCTTATCTCAATTTGCTTACATATCGGCTTACTTCTGTTTAAAACCTTGGCCCGTGTAATTATTTCATTACATACACACACGCAGACAAAGAGGCGCAGATGGTTTTTGTAACTGGGGGGGGGGGACAATTTGTGTGTAACAGTAAAAATCCATTGTCGATGTCTTAATTGAAGTATATGGCTGAATGATAAATCATATATGATAAACCAGTTATTTGTTTGCAGTGCCAATCATCCGCCAAAGCCGATTTTTAAATTTGTTTATGAGCTCAAGAGTACAACCAAAAATTACATAAATAAAAAAAAGTTTAATGTAGCTGCTACAAGAAATTATTTTTAAATGACAGATAAAATGTTCTTGTGATTTTCCTATAGTGAATCTACAAAAAAATAATAATCTTATTTTACATTCAGCTTGATTCAGGTAAGAGCAAATGCTGTTTATATCTGTGTAGATTCATCTGTGTAGATTTCCCTAAAACCGTGACTATGACGGCGTTTTAGTCACCAAGACAGAACAATTAAGTGCCACATAACAGGTAACAGGCGGGATAGTCAATTATTTTGTTTTGGAGAGAACATTGGTTTGGATTTTTGTTACATATGGATGACAATCGGAACATAATCACAGTCCGGAACGTGGATTCTGTGACCGTTCCTAGCCGGATCTCTAGCTGCACACTTTAAAAATGGCAGCCAACATAGAGCAAATTTTTCAAGATTTTATTTTGAATAAAATAAGAGAAATTGAAGACCAGAATGTCGACAAAACGTATGTCAATAATTCGTTTTACATGCATCATAGCTATATTAATTTTCCAAATATAACGAAGTTTGAACGTGCTCGGTTCGAGCAAACCGGTAAAAGTGTCCGCTCAACGATTTTTACGGTGTTTATCCTCTCGAAACCTAGCTGTACTATAGTACCGTATATATCATAATAGAATGTTTGTTTTGATTAATGTCTTCAAAACACAAAACGTATAATGTATCGGCTTATTTTTAGGACTAAGCGTGACATTTTGTTCAATAAAATTTTGCGCAGCTTTAATTGTAATTGATTGCTGAAACGAGACAATCAAAATATCTCGATTCCATCGCATTGTTGTAATTTACAGTGTTTTGGGACTGCACTTCATTCGACTGCGTTTGTCTGTTCTGTTTTTTTAGTGTGGTCCTCTCGTAAAGCAATCAAATGTTTACATGTCACTACGGTATGATGCTTTATATGTCTTGTTTAACTGCTATTGCAAAGTCGATAAAAATCAAGTGTGATTATCTTAATTTCGGCATAGTATTTGATTCAAACCATTTATTTCATCGTTTTAAGTGTGCCTAAAATCTTTCTTATTTTACAGTTGTCTTGAAGGTACTCCTCAAACTGTGGTTGCGTCCAGTGTAATGACTTCAGAGGATAATAGAGATAAAAATAGTGATGTTAAGAGTTCACATAAGAAACATAAGAAGCACAAAACACATAAAAGTAAGAAGAAGAAGAAGCGGAAACGAGAGGAGGAGGCAAAAGAGAGCACTTCTGAATGCGGGGAAGAATTGGACACTCATTGCAGGTAATAAATCCTCGGACAAAGTACATCTGACCCTTATTGCTGCAATAACACTAGAATTCAAAATATGTTGTTGTTGTATTTTCATTTTAAACTAAATCTTACCTTTTTTTGTAGAAAAGGATCCCCAATAGAAAATGAACAGCCATGTAAGTGTTGTCTATCTTCTCTATATAAACCAGAAGTTTCAGTTTCTTAACAGTTGGTATTGACATATTTCAGGTGATCATGCCAGTAGCTCAAGAAGTCATAAGCACAAATCAGGAAAGAAAAAGAAGAAGAAGAAGAAGAAGAAGAGGCAAAAGGATGAGAAACAAATAAATTCATCTACTTCTGACACAAAAGAAAAAAAGAGAAAATGTGCTCAAAGCTATTTGCCAAGGCCATGTGATGAGTTGCCTGATATCATCCCAAAACAGGTAAAAAAAAAAAAAAAGAGGCTTGACTGGGATCTAACAAGATTGATGCTCAAAGTCAAATCAAATCAAAGTAACTTGCAACAACTCAAAGCTGAAGATAACTGACTAGTCTTTGCTCAATCCAGGACAGCTCCACTGGAGAAAAAGCAGACGAGGGAAAAAGGAGGCGCTCCCATTCACATTCCCACGGTTCACATTCCAACTCGGAGGGGTGGAGTTCTCGACCTGGCAAACGAAAAGCCAGATCTCGCTCACGGTCTAGTTCACGGGGTCACCGCGCTTCATCCAGGTACTGCCTACAAGGGACTTTTGAAAATGCTAAAACGATTGACAATGTAGTTCTTATAAATCCTAACCCTGGCTTTTCTTGATATTCTTGTATTTTCTGTATGCATCTGTGCATAGATCCTTAGACAACAGGGATGGTTTGGATGCATCTACAGAGTCCAAACAAGATGCTGCAAAAGGCATCCGACTGCCGTCTCCAATTCCTAAAAGAAGAGACACAGAAGAACTGCAACCAGACAAGCCGGCCGAGATCGCAACAGAAACCATCAGAGACAATTCAGGTACAAATTCATGGTCTTGTCTAATTTGAATTGATAAATAGAGGTCTACTATCTAATTGACCTGTCTATCTAGATCAGGGTTATAATACTTGAGCACTTTTAGTTTTTAGTTGCAGGGCTGCCACTCCCTACACTCAGAGTGGAGGGGGTGGTGGGATGCCATCTGACTTTACAGCTTCGGGCACCCAAAGGGCTAGCAGCGGCACTGTTTAGCGTCATTCATTCATTCATTCATTCATTCATTCATTCATTCATTCATTCATTCATTCATTCATTCATTCATTCATTCATTCATTCGTCTGTTTGTTTGTCAGTCTGTTTACTTATTTGCTTATTTATTTACTTATTTTATTTCTTTTTATTTTTTTGTTTAAACTACAATAACCCATGTAAGTGTTTGTTTTTGACTGTGGTGATAGTTTTACCCTCTGCTGCTCCTAAGATCCTAAAATTCTGCTTTGATTGTTTATTGTTCCAGTTTCAGGTTGTGCTGCACCTCCATCCGTGCCAAATCAGTCTAGTCGGACTCATCAGACAGGTGAGCCTGTCCAGCCACAGCTAAAGGCATCAGAACACATCTCGGCCAGTGCAAGGAAATCCCCTGCAAAAAAAAGACGTAAGCCATCTAAGTCCCCCTCAAGGGGCAAAGAAGAGAAGTCAGCTAAGAGGCAGAAGGGGTCTCGGTCACCTTGTAGGACTCACAGGACGAGGACGAGGTCTCGATCCAGGAGTTCTTCAAAGAGAAGGCGATCGCGGTCGAGGTAAGTTTCCAGTCTACTAGAGAGGATTTTTTGTAGGAGCAGTAACAAAATACTTCATGTGGTCAATGCAGGTCCAGAAACCGGAGGTCACGGAGGTCACGCTCTGCATCACGAGAAGAGAGGAGGCGAACGATTTACAGCCAGCGAGACCGCTGGAAACGAGAGCCAAGCACCTCGCCTGAGCTCATCCTGCGCAGAAAAAGATCCCCTACATGGAAACATGGAGCACAACTTGACAGCTCTCAACGGATCAGTGAAATAGGTCAGATATGGCAATTTGGCTTTCGGCTTTGTGTCCTTCATGTCTGCACAGTTGTCACCCAGAGCTAAGGTAAATTGGTTTGTCTTTTTTTGTTTTGTTTGTTGGTTTTGTTTTTGGTATGTTGTTCCCCATGTGTGGGGAAGTGGTTGATTTTGGATTCATTTGTTTCCCTTTCTCAATGAATGCACAAGAGTTGAATTGGGTTGCTTTTATGTTCCCCTCAGGCAAAGAGCAACTGCTAGAAATCGCCAAGGCCAATGCAGCCGCTATGTGCGCCAAAGTGGGTATGTCCATCCCCGCCAGCCTGAAAAGCTCCATGCTGCCGTTGGCGTTTCCAAGCATGGCCATGAATGCTGCTATGACAGCAGGTATAAATGTCAGTTGGAGAAATCATGTTAATGCTTCAAAAATAGTACATCATTCCCCGTGTCTGCTTCACAGCCACCATGACAGCTGCCTTGTCCAACATCAACACCTTGTCCGCATTGTTGCCACTGCCCACCATAACCAACAAACCTCCTGGTGCAAGCCTCAACAGCTCCATAACTGCTGCATTGGAGGAAGTTAAAAAGAAAGTAGCCAAGCAGGCAAACAGCATCAGCATTAAGGAGTTCACAGATGTAAGTGCCCCGTACACTCCAGAATTCACAAAAACAAAATTGTTTCACAGAAAAAACTTAACCTAATACAGTTAAATTCAGTAGTAGTTATCTATTGACCTTAGGAGACTTACATCGGTTCCCCTTACAAGAGGGCTGCCAACAGAGCGAAACAAGTTTACAAAAGTGTGGCTAACTTGGCCATTTGGTTGCTACATTTAACAATTTTTCTCAACCAAAGTAACTTTCACATAAGACAAGGAGCAAACCAATGAATTTAATATAATTCCACCAAAATTTCACTAGGTGATGCTAAACGACTGCTTTTATTACTTCGGCTTGAGAACAAAAACAGCTGTCAGCAGAGATAGGCTCCAGCACGAGCGTGAACCTGGTGAGGATAAGGGTTAAGATAATGGATGGATGCTTAAAAAAAATAAGTATGAAAATGGAAATGCCCAATCACTTATATGGAGGGGCTCAATATATGCAAAAAACGCTGCAAATTATTTTGCAAGTTTATTTGAGCCAGCAGATACATTACATACCTCTGATTTCAGCAATATGTGTTTTGTATTTTCAGAAGTGCAAGATGATTGTGGAAAGCAAAGGTGAATTGCCAGTGGCGGTGCCTCTTGTGCCAATGGAGGAGGACGACGGCAAACCATTTGGGGGATTGGTTTTGCGTGAACATAAGGCCATCAGCTTCAACATCAGTGTAAAATACACACACGTTTCACAAATGAAATCATGCAAGAAAAAATGTAATGATTACATCCTCGACCCATGCCCCGCCCGTCAAGTAAATAATTTTGCTTTTAACCTAGAAAAAAAAAAGCATCCTTGGTGGATGGAATGAAAAAGTCCATGTAGCAGCGTGAAGTATTGATTTTGTATCGTATATTCTTTCAAAGTAAATCAGTTCTCACTTACTCCTAACGTGTGATAATGTGACTAATTATTAGGAAAAGGTGATTGGTAGTAACGCCAACATGTTCACCTTACAGAACACGACAGTACGACCCACTGCCCGAAGTGATGCAGGCATGGCAAAAGAGTTTCCAGTGTCTTCAGGAACTCAACACCGTAAAAAGGTCCCAATAAACAATTTACACTTGCCTATGAGGGCTTTTTTCTTTTGTTTTACATCAAGTGATGCAGTGTTTTCTATCCAGGAAAGTAAGACATTGGACGCCTATGGAGATTGGGTTCCAGTAGAAAAAGCGTCAGATGAGGCAAAGACCAACATTCCCAAGACACCAGTCAGCTCTTCATCAGTTACCAGTGAGACTTCGACAGCCGCAGAGTTGACGGGGACGGATGAGGCATCGGCGGCGGATGACGATAGCGTGTTTCCTGGTCCCCCACCGCAGGTTGAGTGTCATTAAGAACATGCTTCCCAGTTACTCCCAGACACAATTGTTGAACGTCTTTTGTTTTTGCAGCCTGTCGACATCTCTCAGGCTGTGAGTGAGAGGATCAAGGCTCAGAGGCGATTGGCCGAGAACCCATATGACGTTAACGCCATTTGCATGCTTAGCCGTGCCCAGGAGCAGGTAGTAGCTATTTTATTATTGTTCTTTAATTGTTTTTTTTTTAAACAAATTTATTATAATCTCTCAAGGAAAAATTCTATTTATATCGCTATTAGGGTTGCATATTAGGGTATCTGTACAGATAAAATATACTGTACCATTGTAAATTCAACAATTACGCTAAACCATTAATTGATTGAAAATAGTTGTTGAAAAATTTTGGGATCGTATAGTTGTCGATTAATTTCCACACTTCTATACCAATGGAAGCTGCTAGATATTTTCCTTAGGTTCCAATCCTCATATAAATAAGACACTGAGCACACAAGTCACTGGGCTCCCATGGTTGTATGTGGGAGGTGAAATTACCCAAGCATCGCCAGCTATGCTATTTGAGCTCATGTGTTTTCTTTTAACAGGTGGATGCGTGGGCCCAGTCCAACACCGTTCCTGGTCTGTTCACGGGCTCTACAGGAGCCCAGGTTCTCTCCTCAGAGGAGCTGTCCAACAGCGGCCCACAGGCTTGGCTGAAGAAGGTAAAAGATGCAACACAATGAGAATTTAAACCAATGTGCACTCGCGCACTGGTGGAACATGCCTGTTGGTTAACAGCCTGTCTAATCCAGCTTGGATGTAACACAAAAATATTCAATGACCACTTTAAAAATGAAGGATGTTTAATACTGAAATTATCTGTATTGCACCACATATACGTTCTACCGTGGGTGGCAAGGCAGGACTGGAGCAGAAAAGAATGAAAAATCATAATTAAAGAAAAACCCTCGACTTTGGAATTGCGGACACGAGCCTACACGTTTCTCTTGTTCTTGTTCAGAATTAGGAGGGATTGCACCCCTATTCAGTACAGGGGTGGATCTATTCGAGTGGTAAATAGGGTTGCTGGCCACCCCAGAAGTTTTACCTCAATAGGTTTCTTCCCTAGGCAATGGATAATAATACCATAACAATGAATTGGTTGATCACATGCTTCACAGAGACTGCAAGTTTGATGTTCTCGTTTGCTATCTCAAGCTTGGGCCTGTTCTGATCTTAGGACCAGTTCCTCAGGGCAGCACCAGTATCGGGCGGCGTTGGAGAATTTTTGATGAGGAAGATGGGCTGGAGGGCAGGAGAGGGCCTCGGGAGGAACCGTGAAGGCACTGTGGAACCGATTGTCATTGACTTCAAGGTGGACCGCAAAGGTCTGGAGGTCCCACAGTACTTCATGCTTGAGATAAATGGTGATAGAAAAAAAAAAAATTTTTTTTTTTCATTTGATTCAGGATTGGTTGCTGAAGGAGAGAAGTTACAGAAACCAACAGGGGGACTGGTGGTAACCAAGGACCTGATGGGTAAATGGCATATAGTATGTGTCTTAAGATCACAAACTGGTTGCAATAGTACTGAAAAGGTATCATCAGAACATGCACCTTTTGACAAAATGGTTGGTACTCTTGTCGTACAAACAAATTCTACGATGGTAGCTAGAATAAAAAAAATTCAAAAGTACTAAAAATTAACAAATGAACATCCAGCATTGTTTGTTTTGAATGGTCCAAAATTAACTACTGGACATGATTTCATTTGACTCTTTCCAAACAGGCGAGCACCCGCTAGTGGACTTGATTTCATTTAACTCTTTCCAAACAGGCAAGCACCCAGTATCTGCACTTATTGAATTGTGCACTAAGAAACGGATGACGCAGCCTGACTTTGTTATGGTTCACCACAGCGGGCCGGATCATCGGAAAAATTTCCTCTTCAAGGTACAATTGCTTTTTTTCTATTTGCACTTTTCCTGAACTACTGTGGGCTGGCTAAGGTTACTCATCAACGCGTTGTGTACTCACCAGGTCACGGTGAATGGTGCCGACTATCAGCCGCAAACAGCCAGTCCCAACAAGAAACATGCCAAGGCCATGGCAGCAACAGTGGCACTGCAGGCTCTTGGAGAGGTAATGTAAAGTCAAAGGTCTCAATGAACAAGACAGTAGAATATCACACAGAATGGCCTGCTAAATGTTCTACGGTTGTTCACCAGGTTCCTGTTGATGGACCTGGACTCTATAGTGGTCCTGTCTTCACGGCCTCTTCCACTGGGCCTCTGTTCTCCACATAGACGTCGGGCAGTCACCCGGTTATGTGACCGTTGTTGTTGTCTCATCATTTTCAATCTGCTTCTGTCATTATACAGCACTGTGCAAACATCTTAGGCCACTATGAGATTTGTTGTTCCAGCAATGCTAAAAAGATCATGTATAACTCAACGGTCTGTACTTCCTGAGTCATGGGGGAATAATGAACAGACAGGTGTCATCGTGATTTTGGAGTGGTGGATGGTTCCATTGCAAGAATGAGTCAAAATGATTAGGGTTACCACCCTCATCCATATTCTTGGCAAAATGAAATTGTTTCTTGTTTCTCAGGCCACAAATAAATCATTTTGGATTTTATTTCAATTCTGTTAACCCTATGTAAAAGTAGTGGTGGCCTTTTGCACGGTGCTGCATATTGACAACATGAATTTGAATTTAGCAAAGATTTTAAAATGAAACACCAACAAGAATTGTGAAATAGTCTCAGTCAATAATTATATTGTGCAGTTGTAGTACAGACAACAGATTGTTACGCAAACTCATGCGCCATGTATTGAAAATAAAAGTTATTTATGTCACGTAGTGGAGGAACTCTGTGTTTGGCGGTAATCCTGTAAGCGGTCTGTGCTACTAGGGCCATGCAGACCAAGATGGAAACACCTACACCCAAAGCAGGCTAAGCAGGTAGGAATCCTGAATATTATAATATTATTAATGCAATGTGTGTTGTGAGGGGTTTTTTTTTTCTCCATCAGCTTCCAATTTTGATGTTGAAGTAAACCAGGAGGGGGCAGCACTTTATTACCTTGTAATTTTACAGCTCACTCAAAATGACACTCAAGCACAAGAGTGCACACACACGCACAGGAACTATTCTAGTGGGTTGTGTAAGAAGGTAATGGCTTGAGCCAAAATCAGCCCACTTCAATGCAGGACACACGTGGTTGTGTGTGTGTGCCTGTGTGTAGATGTCGGAAGGACATCACGCGCTCGAGTCATGATTCAAGCTGTATTCCAATTCTTTTTAGCTTTGTTTTTGTTTTATTTTTACTCGCTGCACTGATTCTCAACCACAGTACGTCATTGGGTGTTCTGCTGGAAATTATTCTAATTGGGCTGAGAATTATATATCAAGAGCCAACATTTAAAGTGCTCATTCACTAATTGGCAGAAGGTAAAATTAGCCTGTGTGTGTGTCACTGAAGTATATATTGGTACTTTGACAAATTTAATGAGCTCTGTGGCAAAGTATATCAATCAAATTTGTTTTGCATCTCAAATTAATTTCCCAGTTGTGACTGAATTGAAATGTCATTAATCCTTTCAAGCCATAACTTAATATGGAAAGTAGCATTGTATACGTCTATGTCAGTGATGTATAGTGACATGCGGAACAATTAAACTGGCTTCCGCTACATGGCAGAAGGTACAGTTAACCATTATATGTTTATACAGTAATAATAGCTTTGTGTTCAATGAGACAGTTCCAAAATTCATTGTACTAAGTAATTTGAGGTGAGATTGTTAATACACTATATACAATACAGTGCTTTGTGACATTTTTACTTGGTGGTGTGCTGTGAGTTTTTCTAATATACATAAATGTACATGCATATGTGCCTTGACTCAATCGAAATTGAGAAACTGTGTAGTCGTTCACTTTTTTGTTACTAATTGAATAGTTGTTCACTTCTTTTTTGGGGTATGTTGCTTAGAGTGTAACTGTCGATTGCCTGCTCAGCAGATGGATGCAGTTTGATAGATGAATATTTTTGTAAGCTTAACCCGCCGATAAACTCAATATCATGTCATGATTTACTTCAAATTGAATTTAATTGAGTCTTAAATGTTTTGAAGCTCATCTCGAATGCGATTTCTGTTTCTTTTCATGGATGCCTCCTATGTAATTGGATTAATTAACATATTACTAATACGTTAATTAACTTTACAACTACTGTCACTTCAAAGCTTGTATGATATTAGCTTTGAAGTGACAGCGGCTGGAAAGTCAGGGCAGACCCAGCCGAGAAGCAACTGCTTTGGTCCTTGCCGCCACTGGGAGGCCCCTAAACTTAGTCATCGTGCCATTTTATGTGACAATCGTGGCAGCCTCCGGCCTGCTGTGTATATTTGCTTTTCCCAGCAAGAGAGGTGGCAGGGATTTGGAATATCAATTAATATCATAGATGATTAACTGACTGATGTTCTACTAGGCAGCATGCTGGCCCAGTTCCGAGTTTCGGCGTTTAACTTTTGACTCTGAACCTGGCAGAGCCAATTGATTCGTGAGTCACTTCACCGACTCAATCTGAGAATGCTCCACTGCGACAACTTGTACAAGCCTACCTACCAAATTTTATTTTGACCACCCCTCACTAATATTTGAAAACTCTCTCAAAGAAGGACTTTTGCTTGTCAGAGCGACCAGTTCAAACTTTTGAAAGTGACGTCAGGATTCCCCACTTGTCCAATCAGAGGACAGTAAGCCAAATTCATGTGCAGTACATAGTTTAACCTGAAGATATTTCACCAAACATGCACTAAAATGTCAATTTAATGACCAGGTAATGTAGACAGCATTACCGGACACCCGTTTATACAGTTTCTCAGCAAAAACAAACTTGATTTTGGGGTGGGTTACACCTACACTGAAGTAAAAAAGTACAGACAGCAATAGAGAAGTATTTGCCTGACACTGCAGAAGATACGATATCTGATAAGCTAAAGCTTCCCAATACTGTTTCCAATTTATATACATATAAAACGCAAGACACCGAATTCAAATGATCGGGATTTTTATCAGACTTCTTCAGAGCTTGCTGACGAACTGATCCTTTCAATCTAGTGTGTTGGAGGAGGGAGACATCTACTGTAAAACATGCAGGACTGCGGCCTTTGAGGATTGGAGCCTGATATCCCTGGTTTAGTATATTAAGTCACGCCATAAACTTGCTTTGCTCATCATTATTTCAGAAAGAGGATTTAGGAACTTGCAGCAAGGCCTTTATCATGGTTTTGGGGGCGGGAGCAGTTCTGAAGACTTTTCATTTGAAAGCCTGTCCCACGTGTTATTTGAGGGGCAAGCAGATACTGTCTTTTCCCCCTGCTGAAGAAGCTCTTCAGACATTTTTTTAATCATTTTTGCTAATGGAAAAGGTTTGACATTTACCGAGGCAAAGGCAGATAATCACTCAGGATAATCTTTCAAAATCATCCGACAATCAGATCTTTGCTGACTCTGTTATTAAGAGGGGCAAAATGCTCAAATTATTGGCAAGTCCAATTGCTAAAGTTTCAATTTCAAAACAGCACATCCATCCCATTAATCCAGGATAAGAAAAGTCAGTCAATTAGCCCCAGTGGTTATGTTAACTACCAGGATTTCCACCACATTGATTTTTGAATGAACTTGTTGAAATGTTAATTACGGCAGGAGTACCTTCCGCTTAGGCGCAGTTTACCCCATTAATGGTTTTGTGCCAAGCCATTGCACTGACAAATTTCAACAGCTGTGTATTATTTAAACTTTTAGTCGTGCACAGTTTTTACTTGACATTCATGTACAGTGCATTTTAACAGAATTATTATTTTGGAAGTTTCGTTTTCCCATTTTGAAACGCAGCATTAATGTTCAAATTGCGCACAATGTTGCAGTGATTTAGAATACTATTACGTATGGTTTTGGATAATCAGATCAGTCTCACTTTTAACAACCACAAGGTACTTAATTTGTTATAGCCTTTTTGTTGTAAAAAGTTTGAGAACCACTTTTTTATATCACAAATCCAAAAGGTGAAGGTGGCACGTGACGTCACACGCCCTTCTCTCTCCTCGCGCGCGGCGCTCCGCTCCTGCGCGTCCGCTCAGTGAGGAACCCGTCCACACATCCTGTGCGTCAAATTTAAAAAATATATTTTATTTACTTCGTTAATGTTTACCAGCACTCGGTTATTCCATCGATTGCTGTCGTAGATGTCACGCACACTAAGATGAATCATGACAGGTACGCGCGCTCAATCGGGTCAGCTGTCTGTGAAGACTAAGACCGACGCGCACAATTAAGGTGCTGTCGAAAACAAACAGGCTGGCTCATTCATTTGGCTCCGAGAAAGAAGCTTAGTGAGAAGCAAGGAGGAAGAACTGTGGAACTATCAGCCGGAGATGCGACATGAGTAACATCAGTGATGGAGTTGGAGGGCTTCTGCCCCTCTGGAACTTCAATGGTGAGTCTGAAACATTTCAAATTCTCCCCTTTAACTCTTCAGTGTGGTCCAATGATGACAAGTGGTCCAAATGTTGTCATTGTTGTTGCACGCGTGCCATTTTCTTTTATAGTCATGCACGTATCGGAGCCACGGACCACTTGCGAAATATAATCATATGATACGAAAGATGCGTCAAATAATCACCTTGTCCAAGATAATTCTATTCATGTTATTCATTGAGGTAACTAAAACATTGACAAGTGTCTTTGCGATGTAGGAAAATTGCACAGTACCGTTGCAAACTACAAGCCCAACATATTTAACGTTGTTAAAACAAAGGCATACTTCACTGGCAAGTTCAGCACAAAAAAAAACAAAAAAAAAAACAGGACAGACAGAGTCGTATATTGTGATTATTGTATAACTGATTTTTCACTCATTCTCAGTGAAGTTCTGGTCTTTGCCTAAACGGAAGGGTAGTTGGAGTCGTCTCTAATGATTCTTAACCATTGTGTCATAAGAGATCCTTGGGTGTGTCAATTCCATTATCCTGATCTACTTCATCATTCTGAATTTATTTTATTTTGTTTACTTAAGCATAATCTGTATTTCTTTATCTAAACCAGTGATTTATAGGGACAGGCAGAACAATCCAATGGTTTTTTTTCACTAGGTGGCTGAAATTATTTAAATATACTGTATGGCATTTTCCCCGCTGCCCGAGTAGGGATAAATCTCTGCCACAAAAAGCGAAACACTGACCTAAAAAGGTTAGTAATTGCCTGTCGATGCCACAAAATGGCGCCAAAGCAACATTTTTATGTTAGAAATAACCATATTATGTACACATACAGTATCGAAACCGAAAAGCACACTACTCAAAGACAAGTAGCAGAACAGCAACATGCCCTTTCAACTCCAAAGTTTGGGCCTCTAATCAAATCCCGTCATATGAGTTTACTGCGTGCTACATAACAAAATCTAATATTAGCATGGTTTCCAACTGTGGATTATGAATTACTTTTTCCGGACTGAGAAAAACTGTGGCTACTGCTAACACTTGTTCTGTTCTACTATGTGAAGTGAGAAGAAACACGGGTGAGTTCAACTAATAACATTAAAATTACAAAACCTCCAAGCACATTTATGTCAGCAAGTATGAATATCGCAGAGTCGACAAGAAATCTGTTAGTGATGCCCGTTCAAATGCATTGGAGGAAATGCTAAAATAGTCAATTTGCAATTTCCATGCAAATCTTGAGGGAGGGTCGCATGGGGCTTTCCTTTTGAAAGTCCCCCCAAAACAGGAAAAAATTAAAAATCAGTGAATACGTGCGTACCAAACCGCAAGTATTGAGATACAAGTCAAACATTAATTTGGAGATCTTCTGATTTCCCCTTTTTTTTTGTGCCCTCTTGGAAACATTGAACGCTCTATATTTGTAGACAGCTCAACTGCACTCAAACGTAGCAATATAAGCCTTGGCGATTGGAGATTTGGTTCATCTCTTTACGCCATGCTTGGAAAACATATGACTTGGCTTCATAGAGGTTGGGAAACACAACTTGAGGCAACACATGAAAGGGATGATGAAAAATGTTCTCCACATTCTTTCTCCTCCCCCAGCACAACTAATGCACTCCTCCCTATCCTCGTCCTCCCTCAGCTCCTACTTCACTTGTTCCTAATTTTATTCCATTTTCATCTTTGTTCCTGATAAGAACACATCCCAGTTGTGGGATTAATAAGGAGGTCTGGCTCTGGTTGATCTTCTAACATTTTGGTAGACGTGTCGTTTGCATTGTCCAAAGGCATAGCGATATGCAGCACAGTGGACAAGTGGTTAGCACACATGCCTCACAGTTCTGAGATCTAGGATTCAAATATGGGCTTTGGCCTTCCTGTATGGAATTTGAATGTCCCCCGACCTACATTCCGGAAGCTTCATTGAAGACTCTAAAATTGCCCATTGGCGTGAATGTGAGTATAAATGGTTGCTTGTGTGTATATTCCCCGTGAGTGGCTGACAACTGGTCCAGGGTGGACCTCACCTCTTGCTCAAGGACAGTTGGGATCAGCTTCAGCGACTCTGAACAGGATAAGCGGTCTTCAAAATGGATGGATGGATGGATGGATGGATGGATGGATGGATGGATGGATGGATGGATGGATGGATGGATGGATGGATGGATGGATGGATGGATGGATGGATGGATGGATGGATGGATGGATGGATGGATGGATGGATGGATGGATGGATGGATGGATGGATGGATGGATGGATGGATGGTAATGATTTTGTTCATACTTTACTTCCATCTTGGTTATCTAGCAAAACATTTGAATCGAGTTGCTCTGACATTTGTTACATCGGGGTTATGTTGTGTAGCAACTGTGGGGGATGTGGGTGTTGCAACACCCACAATTTTCCTGTCGTTATTCAGTTTTAGTCATCCCCCCTCACCAACCAAACAACCGAACACGCACACTCAGGTGCGTGGCACACACTTTTTTACTGTTTCCTTGGCCTCTTGAAGCCTTGTGGCAAAATGAATTTCATATTTGATAGCAAACTAAAGAGGGCGCAATTAATCCAGGTGCTGGAAGAGAATTTACAACACACATAAAAAATACAGTGCAACTTTGATTTATGAGTTTAATACAAGCTCATGACTCAATTTACTCTTATATCCTATCAACTCTCCCCATGGAAATTATTTGAAATGACAATAATCAGTTCCCCTCGCATAAAACCGCCCAAATAGCACTGGCAAATAATTTTTAAAACATAATAAAATGCCATAAAAGAACAACATGAGAAGAATGAGAGATGTTGTATAAAATGTAAATTACCACGCGTGCACGCACACACATGCACACGCACGCACGCACACACACACACAGTAGTGCAGAGGACCCCCGCTCTTTGCTGAGATTAGGGACACAGCCTGACTGCCATCGGAATTTAAAAAAATGCAATAAGCAAATGTTTACATGAACAAGTGGGGGATTGTAGGTCCCCCCAACAAAACAAAAAAATCTGTTGATGGAGCAAATTAATGCCATTTCCATTCATTTTAATATGGAAAGATAATTTGTAATATGAGTGTTTTACAAGCATGGTCACACCACAATTTAAACCACTATCCAGTATCTCAAGGTAAGCAATACAAAGGTTGGCAGCCAAGGTGGAAAGCACAGGGTTGCAAATTTGAGGATTATCGATTAGCTGCAAGGAAGAAAAGCAAATTTCAAGCCTAGGATATTTTCTATAATCATCTCGGGAATATCCACAGGTCTGACAGCTGATCGAATAAAGGTGATTGTGAAGAGAGCATGGGTGACTGAGATTTGACACTTACAAGGAATGGAGAGTAAAGCTTGTCACTTATGATAACGTTTGATGGAAATTGGACTAATATCTAGGATATAGTATGTGCTATGGGATCAACCTCTGCAGTTGATGCTCTTGAATATGGGCATAGTGACTGTTTGTAGAGGCAAACAAAATTGTGGGAGATGTGCTGGGGAACACAAATATGGAAAATGCTGTAACTGTGGAGGGGAATATACTCTGTTTACTGGGGTTGTTTAGCCAATAAGGACGCCAAGTCGTTGCAAGCCGATTAAAATGTCAGAGGGTGTAACATTTGCTTAAGCCGTCAAAGAAGTAAATAGGTAAATGGAGCAAATAAATAACCAATGTAGAGTATAACAAGGCATGTGAGGGATGCTGCAAATTAATAATCATTAATGAATAATTCAAAAAGAGCATATATTGCTTATAGGAGCGGGTAATAAATTGTTCAGCACAGAGAGGAAAACAGAGAAAAAAAAAGATTACAGTTAAAGCAGCATTTTTAATCTTTTCATGCAAGTAAACACACGTGGCGCCTTAGCGATATGAGTTTAATTCCTTCTGTGACCGCACTCACATCTCAAAACGTCATCATCTTTCCCCAATAAAATACATGAAAATATTGTTACTGTCTCCCATGAGCACATTACAATACAGCCAAGGGTTATGAATATCTTAGATTTTTCATTGTACAGTGGTTAGTTTTCATGGCACTTTGACTTTTGTTTTTTAGTTTGAGTTTTTTGATTACTATTATTTCTTTAAAAATGCATCATTTAACTTTTGTTTTTTAGTTTCACTTTTTATAATTAATATATTTTTTTTATTACAAATGCATTATTTTAATTTCGTTTTAATTTTATTTTAATATATGGAGCAGTGCAAGACAAAAAAAGTTATGGTTAAAAAAAGGTTAGATTATTATGTAACAAAGTAAACTTCATTTCCCAATTAACTGTTCATCCTTCTTTCTTCTGAAAGGCTGCAGTAATCCCAAAACAAATTAAATAAACCCTGAAAGCTTGTGCAAGCATGTTATAAATTTACAAAGATGAAAATAAACCAAGAAATAGAGTTAGTTTCATTCGATTTGAAAATGCAAAATGTAGTTCAAATTAGTCATTGTTTTTCAAAGGTAAATGTAATGACAACCAAGATAAAAATGGCACCAGAGGCATCATTGTTCTGCTCCAGCCAAATAAGCTCTCTCAAACGACCACGATTGAAAATGAGGACAAGGATTAGGTCATTTCCTTCGCCAACACACATGCATGCCTCATGTGAAAGCAAGAGCGTTGCCACCACCTCTGCCCACCTGTAGTTATGAGGTGATCTTCCATCCTGTTTCATGCTGGAATGACCTCATTTCCGAGAATGCCGCTGTTCACGTCACATGTAATTTGCTAATCTTCATCGATTTCCCTGTGTGGGAATGCTTTAGCTGCAGATGTTGTTCAAGAACTAGATGGCTGCGCTGGAATGTTAAGTTTGAGGATAAAATTATGCTTACACGGCTGATATTTTATTCATTGCCATACCCATCATTAATTTAATTAAAACCTACAGACTCATTTTGCCGCATGCAGAAAATGGTCATCAGCTGTAAATTTTGATTGCATCTGCACTGCACAATATTTGTTTGTGGTACTTGACGTCCAAAGTGGCAAAAAAAAACTCAAACCCTCTGCAAAAAATACTTATAATATATATATATATATATATATATTTTTACTTAACTTCTATTTTAGTAAAATTTAGTATCACGTAAAGATACATTAAAAATCTACTGAAGTACAATAACAAAGTATGTGTATTCAATAATTCGGTTGGTTTGATATAACTGATATTTTAGTTCACATATATAAATGACCAATAATACAAGAAATTAGAGTGACACAGATGATTCGATAAACTTTTTATTTATGTTATAGTTATTTGACATATAGTTTATTTAGAGTAGCAACGTGGTTTCAGTAGTTTCCATTTGTTAGAGCTAGGGTTAGTGTTAACAATGTTCTAAAGCCAGGTTGAAGTAGCCGACTGGTTAGTAACATGGGCTTCTGACCTGTAAGAACCTGGTTCGCATCCAGGGGTTGACATGTATCTGAATGTCCTTTTACAACTGAAGCCGAGCTTCGTACACACAAGTGTACACGTGCAAACAAGGTTGGGGACCACTGATCTATAATATTTGTACGAGCTGCTTCATAAAACCATATATGTACCGTGCCTTCCACGTAATATGTACAACGGTTCCTTAGTGTAGTGGTTAGTCCTCTGGACTCTCAACCCAGCGACCTGAGTTCAATTCCCAGTACGACCTTGTTTTTCTTTTCTTTACTTCGTGTAGTATAGTACCTCGTAGTGTCCATGAGGTGTACCTAATCACAGGCCACTTCATTAGGGAAAAAGCTTAAGTGAAAAGTGCCACACGCCCTCACCCCCACCTCCTGATTCGCTGTTTGATCTGACGCTCCATTAGGTACACCGCCATTTTCAAGTGTACCTAATAACAGGCCACTTTATTAGGGAAATATCATGGTCAAAGGTCACAGGTGTCAAGCTCTAGTCCTCGGGGCCGCGTTCCAACATGTTTTCCAAGTGACCCTCGTTAAGCGCAGGTGCGTGAAAACTTTTAGCTTCTTTCACGTTCAAAAGGAGCTAAAAGTTTTCACGCACCTGCACTTAACGAGGGAATCACACGGACACTCCATTAGGTACACCGCCATTTTCAAGTGTACCTAATAACAGGCCACTTTATTAGGAAAATATCATAGTCAAAAGTCACAGGTGTCAAGCTCTAGTCCTTGGGGCCGCATTCAAACATGTTTTCCAAGTGACCCTCGTTAAGCGCAGGTGCGTGAAAACTTTTAGCTTCTTTCACGGTCAAAAGGAGCTAAAAGTTTTCACGCACCTGCACTTAACGAGGGAATCAAACGGACACTCCATTAGGTACACCGCCATTTTCAAGTGTACCTAATAGCAGACCACTTTATTAGGGAAATATCATGAGCAAAGGTCACAGGTGCCAAGCTCTCGTCCTCGGGGCCGCGTTCCAACATGTTTTCCAAGTGACCCTCGTTAAGCGCAGGTGCGTGAAAACTTTTAGCTTCTTTCACGGTCAAAAGGAGCTAAAAGTTTTCACGCACCTGCACTTAACGAGGGAATCACTTGGACACTCCATTAGGTACACCGCCATTTTCAAGTGTACCTAATAACAGGCCACTTTATTAGGGAAATATCATGGTCAAAGGTGTAGAGCTCTAGTCCTCGGGGGCCGCATTCTATTATGTTCTCCAACATTTCCAAGGCACGGTACATATGTATATGGAGCAGCTCACACGAATAGTATAGCTCAGTGGTCCCCAAACTTGTTTGCACATGTGTACACTTATATGTGTGTACAAAGCAAGCCTTCAGTTGTAAAAAGACATTCTGACACATGGTTACGCCTGGGTTCAAACCGGGTTCTTACAGGTCGGAAGCCCATGTCACTAACCAGTTAGCTATTTCGACCTGGCTTTGGCCCATTGTTAACGTTAATCCTAACCCTAGCTCTAACCCTAGCCCTAATAGTTGTAATGGATTTCACCCCGCCCCCTCGGTAGTGGCTGTGATCCATTGGTTTGCTCCGCCAACTTGGGGGCGGGGCCACCTTATATATTTACACATAAATACTTTCGTATTTGCTTGCATATGCATACAAAGCACTCTAAAATTCCAATTCTAAAAGCACATTTAGGTCTATGCTCACACCTGGGATTGAACCAAGGTCTAACCGATCAAGAGCCCATGTCACTAACCAGTCGGCTATTCTGACGTGGCAGGCCCTAGCCGTCTGCACTCTTTTGTATTAGTGATGTGCATTTCAATTCTTTGAATCTTTAGAATTGGTTCACTCAAAAGATTTGTTCAAAAGAATCGTTCACCGAATTGTTCACTACACTTTCTTATTTATTTATTTATTTATTGTTTTTTTATATTATTTTACCTCGTGGAGTGTACCTATTGAAGTGTCCATGAGGTGTACCTAATCAAGGCCACGTCATTAGGGAAAAATCTTAAGTGAAAGTGAAAAGTGCCACACCCGCCCTCACCCCCACCTCCTGATTGTACTCCGGAGCGACTTTTAGTCCGAAAATTGCGGTATATAAACTGTAAAAAAGTAAAAGTGATCTTTTGCACATGTAGACACGGAACAGATAAAACGTGTTGCATTTTTAATATGTATCTATTTTCCGCAAATCATTGTGGATATGTTTGTCAAATTGTGCCTTGTGAGTGACTGGCAACCAGTCCTTAGAGTTCTCACCATGGAATAGGTTCCAATGAGGACACACGGTATTGAAAATGGAGGATGGAGGGCATGTTCCTACGGAGTAAAACGTTTCCAGTTCCTTTGAGCTTGAGAGTATAGTGTGCAGACAAGCAAGTGTATTTCTACAAAGATCACAAAGTCATCAGAGCATTCCCCTTTTTTTTGTAATTGTACTCGAAATAGTACTTTTGGGTGGGAGGCCCGACACTTGGGAGATCCAACTGTTGGTACACCAGCACTTTAAGTCAATTTTCCATAAATGTTCCATAATTAGTGTCACAACACCTAGGACACTTTGTACAGTGTAATATTGAATGTGACTTTAAAGGGGAATATTGCGGAAAATTAGTAGTGGTGATCATTTGACCATGGAGCAGATCAATTTGATTTTCATTATTTTCTATGGGAGGTTTGGCACTGGTTAACACATCTGCTTCACAGTTCAGAGGTGCAGGGTTCGATTGCGGCTCTAGCTTTCCTGTCTGGAGTTTGCATGTTCTCCCCTTGCCTGTGGGGGTTTCCTCCCACATTCCAAAGAGGTAGGCCGATTGACAGCTCCAGTTTGTCTGTAAGTGAGAGTGTGAACGCTTGTTTGTCTAAGCAATTGGCTGGGCAAACCATAAAGTAACATTAATGGAGTTGATAATAGTATAGAAGAGAAACCTCATTGTGAACATATCAAGGAGAACATCTAATTTGAAAGCATGCACACGATCCACATAGGGCAGCGTTGGCGTCACACTGTGGAATATGGATTGGTAATGCTATGATGTGCTCTGCTGGACTGAAGCAGATGCTGGGGGACCCGCAGTATTTGCGTCTTCAAGAAAGAGGGAGAGCTCAGGGTAAAATATGACCTTGTATATGAAAAATCCATACTCTTCAAATTCTGATTTGTTCTTCAAAGTATTGCACTTACTTACAAAAAAATAAAAATGTGTGAAATGTGAAACTGAGCTTGCCTAAAGATAAAGTGAACTGAAGAGATTATAATGATTAATGTATGACAGTTTGAAAGCCCATCCCCCACATATTTTCTTTCATCGTCATGATCTCATCTTTGATCTTGAAGAGGAAAAAAAATCCCGTATTTCAGAATGCATAAGAGTTTTGGGACTGAGAAAAATAAAGTCTTCAAAATAGCTATAGGAACTGCCAGTTGTTTGTCTGACCTTGAATTCGTTTTGGTACATTTTTTATTTGACTTTTATGTTACATTTTTATTGAATCATTATACTAGACAAGCAAAAAGTATACAGCAAAATGTATGAATTATACATACATTATTGCCATAGTATAAATATTTTTATGATTATTAAGTCATTTGTTGACATGCAGTTTTAAAACATTAAAACTGCATAATATAAACTTTAGTAATAAACCCACTTAGGCTTATGGTGACGGTACTTGGGCAACTAAGTATTTTTTTAGTTAGTGCTTGGTATAAAAAGTTTGAAAAGCACTGTTCAGTGAACAAAATATTTGACGGACGAAGCAAGAACTCTCGCGATTCATATTTAAAAGTGTCCAATCCAAACTGTTTAATCTTTCTTTTGCCTTTTCAACTGAGCGCCGTCTCTTTCGGGATTATTAATCAAAGAAAGTTAATTTTGAATAATTATAATCTTCCTTGAGCATGCATTTAAAAAAAAAAACTGCTAATCTTGAAGCGAGCATTGGTCCCATCTTTGTGACAGCTTTCTACTTTGATACAAAATGCTTGAAGGGATTTGTTTTTCTGCTCTTTGTCATTTTTGGCATTCTTTTTTGAAAGCCCAACACTACTGAACCAAACATTGTCCATGTGATTCGTAAGGCTGTCCTTTATGGTTCTTTAGCCAATGAGCAAAACAAAAAGTGCTTTCAGAGCTTTTTGCTGTATAATTCTTTCAGTTTGGGTTTGCATCATGGCCAATGCAGAGGATTGCAAGCGGTCCCTTAAGGCCTTTAGCTCTAATGTGGCTCCAGAAACTCAATTCCAGCACCATATTCAGTTGATCTTAATTATAATCTGAACTATAAATACCCTTAATTGCAATCATTGCGCAGATCCGCATCTACTACGCATTTGCGCAAATAGACACAAAATGGAAGACCAAGGGAGGGACAACCCTGATGTGGTTGGTCAAATGAAAGCTGTAAGTCAAGTTACCACTGGATCAATTTTCTAATGACAAGCCTTGGCTCGAAGAGAGGGAAACCCCGCTGTTATGTATGAAACCGTGGCAATCAATTCTATTACAGTTTTCTGGTGTTGTCAACCACTGTATGGCCATTGTAATGGATCTTGGTTCCAGTGACTCCCCCTTTTCCCACAGGGCAAAACTCATTTTCGTGGCCCATTTTCCATTTTGCATGTATAGAAATGACTTCCCCACAAACATTGCTCAGAAGACATCTCCGTGTTCCTAACGCTGTGCTGCTCTCATTCAAGACACGGCAGACTACCGTGTTGAAATCAGCAGTAAGGCTTTTGCTTTTGTATAATTCATAGAAAGTGTAAGCTTGCTCTTCTTCAAGTGTGGAGCCAAGGTTGGGAACATGTTTCTAGTAATGCGCTGAACAAAAGTACAAATGCGTCACTTTTGGTCTATGTTCTCATTTTTCATGAGCTGAACTCAAAGATCTGAGACTTTTCCTATCAGCACAGAAGTTGTGTCTCTCTCAAGTCTTTGCAAATCTGTCTAAATGTGTGTTAGTGAGCATTTCTCCTCTGCCGAGATAATCCATCCACCTCACAAGATGCTAATTAGACAGCATGATTATTGCACAGGTGTCTCTACGGTAAAAGGCTTCTATAAAATGAAAACTTTACTGTGTCAAGGCGGGCCAGGGATGATTAAATTCCCATTAATAAATCCCTATTCCTAAAGGTGAGCCATAACAACTATGACATCCAACCTCATCGGTATAAAACTGACCCAAGACAGATAAGCAGTTCAGTTGATCAATAGCTGCTCAAACATCTTCATGTTAATTTTGCATTTCATTGAGAGATATTAAAGTGAAAGACATTACAGAGACTGGTTTTGGATCTCTTGAAAATGCGATTGTGAATATTAGTAGCTATAGCTAACTAATGCAAGTAAGGCTTGTGTGGAAAGCGACTAAGATATGGTGTGACCGAGCCAGATTGTATGACATTGCATAACCCAAATAACGACTGGACTTCATTTCCTTCAAATTTAGTGAGACCCTGACTTGACTTGCTTGAGCTTTGCTGCAGCAAATTGGGACTTGCTTGAAATATAAAGTTGAACACTCTTATGACTTGCACATATGTGATACATATTCCTAATTTCTAATAAAGTCAAGTTGTGTAGCTGCATTTTTTTTATTTAGAAATGAATCTCATGACCCAACCACAACATGGCGACAACGGATATAGAGCTTTCCTGTATCCCATGCCAACAGACAAATAATTCCCAGCTCATTTTTGTATGCTCCAGTCTCAGTTGTTCAGTCAACCTAATCTCCAGCAGCAGCGACAGCAACAGCAGCAGGCAGCTCTTTCACTGGCCCATTGATGCATTTCAAAGTGACAAGCAAGAGATAATCTTTCTTGGGAGGTGCTGAAGGCCCAACTCCATGGAGGGTAAATGGATCAACATTCATCATTAGGCAGAGACACTCTCTCTTTTGGGATGTGAAATTAAAATGTTGTTATGGTTCTAGTAACTTACAACATAAATATGTGTATTTATGCTCCCCCAAAAAATAGCCATTTGCCCAAAAAACGGTACGCCGGCTTAATAAAATAAAAAAATAAACATATATATATATATATATATATATATATATATATATATATTTAAATAGCTAGCTACCATTTAAATATATATATATATATATTTTTTTTTTACTCAAGCAGCACAGTTATCACCACTCTTCCTACTGCGGCTCACACTGAAGGTGCTTTGTGGTTACGTCTATTGCAACATCATCTCATTTACATAAATCTCAGCTGTTGTGCAAACAACAATGGGCTAATATTTTGCTCCAGGAATAACTGTTCTGAAAGAAAAGGTGCTGTTAATTTTAGGGAAGAATAAAGGGTTGCCGTGGATCGGTGATAGAGGTTCTGGGTTCGATCCCCAGCCATTGTGAAGCATCCTTGAGCAAAATACTGAACCCTTAGTTGCGTAGGTAAATGGAATGGGAATGAAGTGTAAAGCACTTTCAGGGCCTTAGCAGGTATAAAAATGCCATACAAGTGTAAGACTATTGACCGAAAGCAGCCTGCGTCAAAAAATGTGAATTTCAGGAGGTGTTTGTCTTAGAATGAATAAAAATGTCTTAATGGAGCGATATGCTATTGTGTGAATGCACCATGTGGCAACAAAAAGCTTTGAACATCTCACAGATGATCTTTTCTCATTTTTAATTCCTGAGGCTATTGTACAATGCAACAATAAAATGATGTTTATGGCGAGTGGCAATTATGGTGTTATGTTTGTCAAATGTACCAGCACATGCTTGCATAGCTGTGGACTGAAATATAAAAAAATGAACACCCAAGGGAAGGTCTCTGAAGTATGTATAGAGTTCAAGCACTACAGAGGCAGTCTCCGGCATACATGTTTCATTACGACCCCATGTCCCTGCATCTTTCATCAAAAAACATATTCAATTAGAAAAGTCATTCATCTTATTGAAATCACAGCTACCATTTAAAATTTGTAGTTGTTGATTTAAACAGTGCGTAATTTTTCAATTTTCATTCATTTTAAATTAATTTCACGAATGACTTCACATAGTTAGCAATCTTTGTGTACAACCCAAAAATAGCACGGGAAAATATTCAGAGGACACACCCTTAACATTTGAAAGCAGAGAAAACGTTTTTTTAAATTAAATTTGATATTTGTAGTGATTTTTCACTCATTCACATTTGGCAGGGTATGTACAGTCTCTTTATTATTCGCATTCATTGATCATTTATGCCTGAACATGTTCCTCTGTATTAAAATTCTCCCCCTAATACTGCTGGGAATATTAATGAAAGGAAGTGATTGACAACAATAGCACTCGAGAACAAAAAAAACCTGTCCCAAACGACTTGCACAGTCTGTTCTTTGTCTTTTCGTTAGGCAAAGAACAAACAAACGGGGAGAGGAGGACACTTCAGAGCGACTTCTTCTGCAATATGTTGAACTATGCTGAGCAGTAATTGTCGCATTCAGTAAATTGCTGACTGCATCATTTGCATACAGAACTTGGAATGTCAGTTTGACTTTTAGAGAGTGCAAACAGAGGTTTTTTGTTTCCAGCGACTGTGCAGTAAAGATAATGCATGCATGAGTTTCCTTCTTGGCGGAATTGCTGAGAAAAGCATTCACACTAATGCTTTGGAATTTGACTTATTTCTGAAACGCTTTTCCACCTAATCTATCGCCAGTGATCGAGGCATTGTTAAATCATACATCCTCACAAACATTAACAACAACAACCACAGAAAACCAGAACATGATGCACTACTGAATAATTCTCCTGAATATGTATTAAGAAATATAATGAAAAAAATGGAGTCCGTGTTTATAAAAGTAGTCCCCGACCACTCTCCCCCAACCCGCATTACCCTCTGCTTGCCATCTCCTGCTGACTTTGTTCGGCACTTTTCAAGCATTGGCTGAATGTTATCATGGGAAACCAGTCTCATTGTTAAATTGCTTGGAATAACTTGAGTCAGCATGTTCCAGGGAGAAGAAAAAAAAAATGGTACGCTGTGTATTGCTACTTGCTTTTACTTCAAAGCGCCAAGTGAATATATTTATTTTTTTCATTTAGTGTTTTTTTCCTGCACTGGTGCACTGGTTTATATGAGCTTTCCTTGTATGTGTTGCCTTTAGTTGTATGAATAATAACATTAACCATCACGCAATAAAAAATTAAGCGATGCTGCAACACCGTTTGAGCCTGCTGAGGTTGTGCATCTTTAAACAGCTGCTGACCCGTTACACATATCATCATCATCCCTTGCGTGGCATTCTGCATGTCAGTTATGCGAATCCAATTGAAAGAGGTTGCAACAAAGGCTGGAAAAGCATTTCAAATGAAGAAAGCAACACAATCAAAGAGCTCCTGGTTCAAGTCTGAATCTGTCACTTCAAGATACTTCAATGACACCAATTACTACTTTCCTATTAGCCAGGGATCTGGCACCACCTTCTGGCATTTTAGTGCATTATTAAAAGAGCGCAAAGAATTTGACAGCATGTGGCTAAGTATAGGTTTCGCCATTGTTCATTGTGGTGTCTGCTATCTATGTTTTCTCGAAAAGCCTCATGTTATGGTCTTTATGTTCAATGGACGATCTTGCTTTCTCTCTTGCTCCAGGATCCTCATTCAACAAGTCCAGCGACCTGCTGGCCAACGCATCGTGCAATGTGTCCGCAAATGATTCGATATTCTGCTCGACGGCAGACGACAACACGGGAGCTACGAGTCCATACAAGGCGGTGGAAATGTTTTTTATCGCCCTGGTTACTGGCTCGCTGAGCCTCGTTACCGTCACAGGGAACATTTTAGTCATGCTGTCCATCAAAGTCAACCGCCACTTACAAACTGTCAACAACTATTTCTTGTTCTCGTTGGCATGCGCCGACCTGATCATTGGTGCGTTCAGCATGAATTTATACACCGTTTACATCATTGTGGGATACTGGCCCCTCGGGCCCGTGGTCTGCGACCTGTGGCTTGCTTTAGATTACGTAGTGTCCAACGCGTCAGTGATGAACCTGTTGATTATCAGTTTTGATCGCTACTTCTGCGTGACCAAGCCCCTCTCGTACCCCACGAGAAGGACCACTAAGATGGCGGGGTTGATGATCGCGGCTGCCTGGATCTTATCCTTCATCCTTTGGGCCCCTGCCATCTTGTTCTGGCAATTCATCGTTGGGCAGAGGACAGTGCCACCTGGAGAGTGTTACATTCAGGTACAGTCAAACAAAGTTTCTCTCTTTTGGAGGCTATGAAATTGCCTCTAATTAAATCTGTACATCACAACTCCAAACAAGCGTGAATGCAAAGTGCAGATGGTGAAGTCCTCAGGAGGCTGTGAACTGTATGAAATCTTCTGGAGCGCTTCTCAGCAAATGACTGCACACACAGATCAAATCCTAACACCTGCACAAATTAATCTTACAGTCCTAATTAGTCCTAGAAAATGTCTAAATAATACTAGAAAAGAATGAAAACAGATTTTCTAATTCTATATGAAATTATTATTAATTTATGTATTAGTAATTGAAAGTCAGTCTCGAGAGAATGAATTTGGAAAACGGTAGGAATACAGTATTACAAAATGACATTTGTAACCTTTAGAGAATTACAAGTCATAATACATCATACAGTTTCATACACCCTCAACAGTTCTTATCTCAGTTGCTTGTAATATTGATTTTTTTATTCTTTATGGTTTCAAACTAGGGTTTCAAACTCGGGCTAGGGTTTCATACTAGGGTTTAAAACTGGGGTTAGGGTTTTAAACTAGGTTTAGGGTTTGAAACTAGGGTTTGAAACTAGGGTTAGAGTTTCAAACTAGGATTAGGGTTTCAAACTAGGGTTTAAAACTAGGGTTAAGATGTCAGACTAGGGTTTCAAACTAGGGCTACGGTTTTATACTAGGGTTTAAAACGGGGTTAGGGTTTCAAACTAGGGATAGGGTTTCAGATTAGGGTTTCAAACTAGGGTTAGTGTTTCATACTAGGGTTTAAAACGGGGTTAGGGTTTCAAACTAGGGTTTAAACCTAGGGTTAAGATGTCAGACTAGGGTTTCAAACTAGGGTTACGGTTTTATACTAGGGTTTAAAACGGGGTTAGGGTTTCAAACTAGGGATAGGGTTTCAGATTAGGGTTTCAAACTAGGGTTAGTGTTTCATACTAGGGTTTAAAACGGGGTTAGGGTTTCAAACTAGGGTTAGGATTTCAGACGAGGGTTTCAAACTAGGGTTAATGTTTCATACTAGGGTTTAGCACTGGGGTTGGGGTTTCAAACTAGGGTTTAAAGCTAGGGTTAGGGTTTCAAACTAGGGTCAGGGTTTTAATTCAGCAGACAGTGTGAATGAGCATTTCCGGCAAAGCAATGTCCGACTTGGATGACTTCTGCCACAAATACAATCAAATAAATCCAGGTGCTACTGTTACATCTCCTAAGCACCGATTTACCAGCAGTGGCTTGGAACTCTTGAGATCCGGTAAAGGTTTTGACATTGAAACATATTATGGACTTTTTTTTCATTAAATTTCTTAGTAATAATTGTATGGTTATTTCCCCAAAGCAAAGAGATTATGTTTTTTGTCAATGTCTCTCATAGGGTATTTTATGCGTCTCTTTGACTATAACCCCTTACAAGAAAAGGTTTATTGCATTTCCACAGGGTGAAAACTATGCCTTTGTGTCTCTGCACAGTTCCTGTCGAACCCTGCGGTGACATTTGGCACAGCTATAGCGGCTTTCTATCTTCCAGTCATAATTATGACCGTGCTGTACATTCACATCTCTCTGGCATCCAGGAGCAGGGTTTCCAAACATAAACCCGACAAGAAGGAGAAAAAAGTCTCAAAGTAAAATTCAAATTTGATGAAATGTCTTCGAATATTTGTCTGTATTTATTCATCATACTGCATATTTTCCAGAGCGCCAAGCGTGGCTAAGAGCCACATCCTCAAGCAGAACAACAACAATGAAACCAGTCCTCAGAACAGTCCCCGCATGACCCCCAAGCTTAGTTTGGACTCAACAACCACTGTTGATGAGGCTGTGAAGAACGGCAGGGTGGGTGCAGCCAAACCAGATGGGCAACAGCCACCCGCCCAACCCAGTCCTGCGCTCACGACACAGGTTTGTCTGTCTGTCTATCTATCTCTTACCTCACAAAAGTGAGTGCTGCAGGAAATATGTTCCTTCTGAGCAAATAATGTGTGTTAAAAAACGCTGACATTTTTTGACCACTAAAAGAAGAAAATACTTGATACATTTTATTTGTAGAACGCTTTTAAAAGTGTCTAAAGACACTTTACATGTTAGTGAAAAGAAATTTTGCAAAACGGCTAACAGAAAAAAAAAAAGTCATACACACCCATCGGAATAAATGATATGAAATTAGGGAGAGAAATAAGTCAGTAGAGGAGGGTGAAAATGGCTATGTGATGAAAGCAGAGCGGAACAGGAGCGTTTAATGTCTGTTGTTGGCCGGCTGCTCATTGATGGGCAAATACGCCACACTGTTTGGCTCATAAATGTGTAAATTTCATCATTTACTTGTCATAGTAAATGGCCTCACCAGCCATGAACCTCGCTGCATGGCACTCGAGAAGCAGGGGTTAGAATTGTCCTTACACGCCTTCATATTGGTCGACCAGATGAGATCAGCAGTCTAACTTTTGTCTTGGTATGATCAGAGAGTTTGTGAAAGTAGGTTTTTATTGTTGTGCTTTGTGGTTATTCTGCCTGTTTTTGTCCAGCTATCCATTTTCTATTCCGCTTGTCCTCATTAGACATTATTATGCCTTGCTATAATAATAATTGGCTGCTGCACCCGGGGCCGCATCTGTGGTGGCGTTATAATGAATCCCACTAATCCTAACAATAACAAACTTGATTGTTTTTATTTTGTACAAATGTGATACATATTTGTAACGGTCATCTCATTTCATCTGGGTAGCCTGCCTTCCTGCAAAGGTGTAGCCATGCGGATCTTGCCTACAACGGATTCATACTAACACGCTCATTTGTTTCTGTCCCAACTGATTGGTGTGCACTAGACTGGTCACCAGAATTTTTCAGAATTTGGGGGTGGCTTTTGGCCATGGATCCCTCAAGAATACATTCGCCCCTGCAAAAAGCAGAAGCTGCAGCATATGTTTCATAAATTAAACTCCATCAAGGAGCAGAAATGGAGCACTATTTGCTGAAAATATAATTTTTATATTCATCAGCGTTATGAATAGAACTTTCATCCTGACTTTAGCTGTAAGTAGTTTGTAAATTAACGTCCCCAAATTTTCTATCAAAATACCACCGCACCCTTTGTTCCCCTTTATTGCGTTCATCTGGGTTAACTTTCACATCAATATAATGAGTCACAAAATTCCTCACATCAAGCAACTCTTCCGGTATCATCAACCCCCACCCCCCAAAACTAACATACAAAAATACACCAAAAAGTAGGCTATGAGGTGCACGTGTTATCTGTTCTTGTGATACATAATTATTTCAAAAGTCTCTGCTTGAGGACAAGCTTATGTTGTTGAAATATTGTATTTTCTCTGTCAGCGCTGCTCTAATGTGCACAGGTGACAAACCCTTTTTCGAAATCACCCAGCAGCAGACTATCTGGACACAAATATTCACATTTAGTCATTTCTCTTGATCGGCGGAGCCTTTTAACAGGGTTGGCCGTGTTGTTTGTTGCTGTCGGCTTTGGTGTTTGTCATGTTTGGGTGTTACTTGACATTTTGTTTGGTGGAAATTAGTGATAGGTTGAGTTGTGCTGTCTCTTGCAGGAGAGGGATTAAGTGCCATCTAGCAAGGAGTCAAAATGTATTCTCGGGAAAGTTCTCTGCATTCCGGTTCGGGAGCCTTCCTCTACTACTACTTCCTTTTATTGAACGTGTTTGACAGATGTCAACAAGTATTAGCGCCAACTACAACCTGTTACTTCAAACAGCAAACTGTGTGAGTGGTCATGCCATGGCTCTTAGTAAAGTGTCAAAGTGCTTCAATTGTTAGCTTTGACTGTCAGTCACGTGCACAGACAACTTGTGCAGTAGAAATCTGTCTGGCCAACTCGCCTTCGATATATCTTTGTGTCTATCTCATCTAGGAGGAAAAGGAGAGCTCCAATGATTCGTCCACAGCTTTTATTCCCCCGACAGAACCAAAGGCCAACAATGATGCGATACCTGAGGTAAGCATTTACATTTTTGCTTCTTGCTATTTTCTTTCTTGTTTTTTTTGGTGTCCTACAAATCAGGCAAAGCTGCTTTAGCCATTTCAAAACCAGCTTAGATTTTCATTGTCCAAATGTTAGTCTCAAACTGTAGAAATCTGGTAGAGATGTAGTCCCTAAAGACAAAGTTGCAAAGAAACATTTCTTGTACTTGTTTTCCACCAGGCTCCAACTAATTCTAACCCAGTTCCAGCAAGTCCAACAAATCCTTCCATATCCAAAATCAATGCCACTTCAAGGTGGTCCAAGATAAAGATCGTTACCAAGCAAGCAGGGGATGAATGCATCACAGCAATCGAGATCGTTCCGCCCGTGGAGGGAGTCGAGAGACGTTCGATCCCGATCAGCCGCCCCAGGACAGTCGCTAGGAAGTTTGCGAGCATCGCTCGGAGTCAAGTCAAGCGAAAACGACAAATGGCCGCCAGGGAAAAGAAAGTATGTGTGTGTGTGGGTGTGTGTGTGTGGGTGGTGGGGGTGGGGGTTGGCAAGGGGGGGGGGGGTTTGAAGTGAAGTTGAAATTGCATTGGCCACTAATGAGGTCAAATATTTTACAGCTGATAACAGAACAGAGTCAAATACTAAATGATTGCCTGCTTTAGTATTCAGGGTGCTGGCACAAAAGTAATAATGTTAATATTGCTATCACACCATCAGCCACAGGCCAGGGTCAAAAGAAAAAGTTGAACCTTTTTGTACAAAAGCAATCAAGAGAAGCACTTAGAGGAATAATGAAAGATATAATTTCAAAAAAATGTGCACACGATGTGACAGTTCAATTTCGATTTTATGGCTTGTGTAAGATGTGTCTGAATAATTCTCTGTAGGAGAGATCATGTATGCATACACGAACAGACAATTATCTTCTGCCTCATACGACTGCCCAAGAAATGCTGCTTTGTGAAAAAAGTGAAAAAACGTATACCCATGCTACAAGTAAAAAAAACATTTTTTTCTGTCAGTAATATAATTTGGCGCAAAAATGCCTGCCTAAAAGATCCTCCAATTTTGTATATGAGATGAACAATTCTCTTGATGTGTTTTATGTCTGTATATGAGCAGTGGACTGGCAAAATATTCTGGAAGTTTGAAAGTTGCTTTAAACTTGACATCTAATGAAATACATTTGTATTTCTTTAAGTTTTATCTGGTAGCTCTGCAAACAAGCAGCCTTTGATAGTGTTCACTGAAACGAACTGCAAAACTTTCTTCTTACTTCCCTCTAGCCCATTAAGTGAGACCAACACTTCTCGCCTGGGGAGTAGAAATGATTGAAAGCCTTCTTTACTCACATTTTATTTCATGATCTCTGCTCTCCTCTTAGGTGACCAAAACTATCTTTGCCATCTTGCTGGCTTTCATCATTACTTGGACCCCGTACAACGTGATGGTGCTGATCTCCACCTTCTGCCAGTCGTGCGTTCCCGACACCGTGTGGGCCATCGGCTATTGGCTGTGCTACGTCAACTCCACCATCAACCCGGCTTGTTACGCTCTGTGCAACGCCACCTTCAAAAAGACTTTCAAGAACCTACTGCTGTGCCAATATAAAAACATTGGCACAAGATGAGTTGGAAGGCTACAGGGAAAGACGAGAGGGTCGGTCGGAATGGATGGATGGATGGAGGTATTTGAAAGACGTGGAGATTTTTATGTTGCAAATAAAAGAAAATTAAGCCCACAAGCCCCCAAAATGATTCATCAAATCTGCTGTGGGGGGAGCAAGAAGGACATACGTATTGGTAAAATGATGGAGGGTTATATTTGAATGATGAGTGTAAAATACAGAGAGGAACGACATGGATTGTGGATGAAAGAATGAATGAATGAACGATGGACATTGTCGGAATGAATGCAGTGGACGGGATAGACGGATGAATAGATGATGACGAGATGATCGCTTTAGCTGACCAAAGATGTTCCCACTATTCTTTTCTATCAAGATTCCACTCTTCTTTCTAGGAGATTCTATTTACAATCATTTTCTAATATCTTTATTCCGCTCAAGCCAACACACTAGGTGTGAAAAGTGATTGTGGACTTCGAGGATTAACTTCAATCAGTTAGGGCAAAAGTCCAAGAAACTGTGACCTGTGCGGTCAAGAAACACCACTCTAGAATTTCATATAAGATACTATGCTCAGTGATCAGGATGCATGAAGCCTCTCTCCGTAAATCAGGTTAGATCGCCTCCAGCGTGACTCTAAACTGGTATAGAAAAGGGATGATGGATGCACTATCTTCTATTTTGCTGCTTACTTTGCTCGTACGCTATGATTCATCAGTTTCAGTTGCAAAAAGTGTTGTTGTTTTTTCCATCCAAATAACCTGTAAAGTGAACTCAGACATTTGTTATACATGTTTGAAGATCATTTCAGGAAACAGAAAAAAAATAGAGAATCATTATTCCCAATCTGGCAAATCTCAATACTTAAATCCTCACAATGCATATGAAACAGTCCTGCAATGTCAATACAATAGCCGCTCAGTCTTGCAATGACTGTAGTTGTTCACCTTATTTTCACCGTTTTGTTTAGGAGATTCACTAGTTGGGGTAGAGTAGGAGTCAGGTCCCTCTAGGTGAAGAAGACCCAGCTGGTGAAGTGAAAAGCCATTTTACCTCTTTTTTTTTTTTTTTTCAGTGGAGCATGCTTTTGTCTGAAACTGGTGTGGTCGTTGTTTTCCCGTGTACAGCGCATGCACTTTTTTATGATCCAACAATGCATTGTGAATTGCGGTTTTCCTTCTTGTCAGTAAACATTCAACCATATCAATTATCTCTCAGCAAACATAAAATAGGATCTACTGAGCATATACGCCTTTATACATGATGTTCTTAATTGCTCGGTATCTGCTCAACTGTTATTAGCTGCTATAATTGCAAGATTTTATTGACAACAGCATTTATTTTTTTCAGTTCAAAACAGTGTTGTAAATTCCTGTATATAAATTCTTTGATTAGGCTCCTCCGGGAAACTATCATGAAACATGCAGAATAACTTAGAACACTGTATTTATGATAAATGGAAGGGAGGGAAAAAAAATCAATGCATCACTCGTTTCCTTCACTTTGGAAATATCTACATACTATATACATACATTCTATTTAAATATCTGCTTTCCCAAAAGCAAAGTTAGAGAACTGTACTTGACCAATTTATGTTGAATCAATCATAAAGTAAGCACTAAATATTTTCTATTTTCTCCAGCACTCCACTTCTATGGGTGATGAGTGTTTTTGACTCAAATCATTACCTCACCATTGAGACAAGTGTGCGTTATGTAACCCAATCCGTTTCATAACTGGGATACTAAAATCCAAATATTTTGGTTTTGTAATATTTAGAGAAATAATACGGATGTGTGGATGGATCACTGACGTTTACATCGCATTGCACAATGAATCGATACCTGGGTCCAAACTAGATGAAACACCATTTGTTCAAGCTGTTCAGTTTGACCCACAGGATTACAATATCGAAAACATAATTGAAGAAAAAGTAAATTGCTAGAGTCTGTCTGGCACTATGCCAGCTTAGAGGGAAAACGCTGGCTTAAAGACCTTTCTGTCAGCGGGCCAAGATACGCATCGATGTTCATGACATAAATTTTCTATAGCGCTTCAACTCATTGGGCTAGCAGTGATAGAAGTACACTCTGGGCTGGTCGCAAGCCAACCCGAGGAGGGGCTGGATAGTGGGTTTCATTTGGATGTAATGGTTGAGGTCCAATTATGCTATACAACTTGATGTTCTCTAACAAGAGGCCAAACAGCAAAATTCTCAAAAGTTTGTTCTATCAATCAAGCAATCCATTCGCAAGGACATCCACCTTTCTGCCTTTCGGCGTCTCTCCCCGTGTTTCCGTATCTGCGTTGCAACCTCCCGCTGGAAGCCACATAATGGCGAGGTCCTCCTGATCAGATGATGGGTGGCTTAATCTTTTGATCTCAAAACATTAATGAATAGGACTTTTTCATACGAATTCAACTTCACCCAGGATTTTGCTTTTTGTTAGCGAACAGCAAGTTTTGCACACAAAAAAATACCGGACCATTGTACAGTAGGAGCTGCATTAAATTTAGAGAGTGTCAAATGAAGTAATCTATAAAGATGAGGTTGTATTCGAAGTTCATCCTAAAATTTCACTAAAAAGCCCAATTTTTTTTGGAGTGGTTCTTATCAAAATCCTGTGTATGACATTGTGGCAGCGTGTACTTGTAGATGCTGCAGCTTACATTGCTGCTCCGTGCTTTCCATTAAGAAGTACATACGTTTGTGGTGTTTGTAAGATCACCGTCAGCCCTTGGAGGCTCCCAAAACAGCTTACACAAAACCAAGACATTTGTGTCAGCTTTCACGAGCTTTACACCGGAGGAAATAGGAATGGATAAACTCCACCGTGTTTACGTTTGCCAGCTCACTCTCGATCAAGACAGGCTGCATGACTGAGTGACTGCTTCCCTGTTTGTTCTTGTTTTTACCTGCAAGTATTTCCCCCACTGTCTCTCCTCTACTTGGGGAGTGAGAAGACTTTGGTTCTCCCTTGTTGTCGTTGGCTGATAAATTGCAAACACAAGCTGCACTATGTCGCACGACTGCGACATTTTCTACCCTGGCTGAGCCTGCGATGGGCAAGCACCTCGCCGAGGAAACTCATTCCCATCGCTTGTATTCTTAACAATCTTGTGTATCCTTTGTTCTTTTTATGTTTGATTAAATGACAAAAAAAAAATACCAGTCAATTGTGTTTTGGATTCTCCATGGCAAATCAAAAATGGAAAGAACAAATGACACTTGGATTTTATACCATTGTCCCTTTGGCCACTCACTAAACTAACTTGTAAATTAAAAGAAGCTTTGCCTTTTTTCTTATTAGGATGCCTCGTCAATCCATCTGTTGGTTAAATGTTGGGTCTTCATATAGTTTTAAATATTAAACAAAAAAGTTGAACTGTAAGGGCACACTTTACAGTAAAATGGTCAAATGTAAAAAGTGTAAATTCATTCAACAACATTGATACAGTCGGTAAATAACTGCTACTTTTTGTGATTGATGCGTAATGTACTGCTATAAAAAAAAATTGTCAGTGAAGATTTTGGGAAAACTTTTTTTTACGTTCGTCTTTGTAATGCTTTTTGTTGCCTCTTTTTTTAAGCTTTTGCAGCATGATAACTAGCATCACCTCGCACAATACATACTTTGTAAATACGATATATGTGGTCCAGATATAAGTATGTATAAGAAACAACATAATGATGGTAATAAACACCCTCTGTTGCACAATTGTATAGCGTGTGTGTTGCCTGGTGACGTCTTCCCTCTGGTGCTTTAATGTCACCTCATGCTGTAACCATGGTGATGCTAATAGAAACTACACTCCACACATTCTGGGGTAGATCCAATGAGGAAAAAAATCTGAACATCACAGCCGACCTAGATTGGGAGTCAGAATGAAGCATATGGACGACTTTGCTGATGATTCACATGTGTATCTATTATTCTATTATTCATAATAGGATTAAAGAAAGGTCTCCATTGATACACTTAGGGTTTTTCGAAACCCTTCACTATACATGAGCAACTCACATAATCTTAGCACAGGATTGTGAAAAGGTAACGGTTGTGCTTGCAGCAGAAAACAGACGCTCTAACTTGCTAATGACTTTAATTATTGTTTTTTGAAGCAGGGAGGATTAGTTTGGCACTAGGCAGAAGAATCAAAGTCACAGTATGGGGGTTCTGTCTCTATGGCCCGGTGTGCGAGTGAGTGAGGAATTTCCAGCTGGGAAAGTAAAGCGAGAGAGGAAGGCAGGCTCACTCGGATTTGGCCTCATAGCTAGTCGATACAGAGAAATGTTCTTACTCAGCGCGCAAGTTGACCTTAGACATGAAATGATGGTGGGATTTGTGGCAGGTACGCACCAGCCGATTTTCTTCTCACCACTGTGCTTATGTTCGTAAATCACAATTCCTTCTGATTGACAAGGTCATGCTCACGATCTGCAGTCGGCTCTATTTCAAAATGAGATAGGTGAGGAGGTTTGCAGTTGCGAGAGACTGCTTCAAAATTTTTAAATTTCACAAAATCCAGGGCGGCATGTTAGAGGCAAGTACGATAACCCTTTTTCAAAACATTTCTACTCAAGTGTCAATGACAAACAATGCCAATGCTGTGTCACCTGAGCTCCACTCCGTGCAGGAAAAAGTGGTTTGACATCGAAGTGGGTTATCGGAAGGATATCGGAACAGACAATAAAAGAAGGAAACGGCAGAAAGCACATGAACCACCTCATCTTACGCTGCAGGATGAACATTTGGCTGATGTAAAAACAAGCTCAGCCATCTCGAACATATGTGTTTGTGATATTCAACTGTCACTCACAGCTAATTGTTTGTTCCGCTGTCTAATTCATAAAGAGCTCCTTTACTTTATTTAGACATTTCAGCAGTCAAAAAAATTACATTTTGTCTGTAGTCAATTTGATATATTTATTATTTTTCATGTTTAATTAATTCCTTCATTTTGTCACTTGCTGTCGACTGAAAATGACATCACATGAGGTAACGACTAATTAAGGCTCAGTTTGACAACATAAACCGTGCGTGATTGGTTGTGACGAACATAAGCTGTGGGTGATTGGTTGTGACGTGAGGAGACAAAATGTTAATTTTTTTTACTGCTGGGGAAAAAAAGTACAATATCCTTTTCATATCCTGCAACGAATGATTGAAAATGCAATTTTTTTTTGTCCATCCAAAGTAGCACAACATTGTATGAGAATATCTCTTCATGTATTTCTGATCCCTATGCAAATGTTTCTTCTTGTAATGGGTGGAGGTTTGGCGACTACTTTTTAAATGCTGCTATCCTAATGCAATGTATTTGCCTCACAGAAACATTCCTTAAGCGTTATTGCGACAAAACCATTTGCTTGCTCTTATTTATCAGTGTGATAATTGTCTTTATATGTCCAGTCTTTTAATTCCTAATTAGTGTATTACCTTATGCTTTTCATCAACAGAAAGCAGCTACTTATTCCCCCACTACTCATCAAAACTGATTTGCTTAAAGATGCAGATTTGCCTCCTTTAGAAATTTTCATTTAATTAGCCTCCCTGGGATGGTAGTGTTTAAACGTGTTAGAGATTTAGTGTACCATATATGACCGATCTGAACAGAGAAAAAATAGAAAAATCCTTAAAAAGGTTTCTTGACATCCATCTTTTGCATCCTGATTTGGAACGTAGTGTAAAGGCTGTACTGTAAATCTAAATTGCATCTCAAAAGGTAAAACAAATGCTATGGTTTACATTATTTTTTGTAATGTACTGTTCTTAAGATAAAACACAGTGATTTCTTTTTTTTTTTTCTCTGCTCTGACAGCTGAGCGTCTTAAAACATCATATGATCCACACGTAAGGGTTTTCAAAGCATAAAATATTGGTTCTCTGTCTTTAAATACACATGAAGACAAAAAAAAAAAAATCAGGCACTTTTGATCACATTGTATGTAGAGTGCTCCGATATTCACAACACAAAATGCCACACACGCACAAAAAAAAGATTCAGTTTCACTACCGATCTCGAAAGAAATCGTTACGTTAGGTGCAGAAATCGGGCATGCTCATGTGGCCTAACATAAAAGAAGACTGGTAAATTTGGAATTGACGTAAGAGCACTAATATTCTGACTTTTGGTGAAGTTACTTGAGCCACTCTGGAATTGTTGCTGGATCCACGCAGCAGTGATTTAAACAAAAACATGCTCTCTTAATTTTTGTATTCTGATTGCATGGGGAAAAAAAAAACTTTGGGGAAATAGGATTAGGCAGACATATAGTGCACACTCACACATGCATGCACGCACGCGCGCGCACACACACAAACTATTTCTAATATTTTGATCCTCTTGTGAAGCTAAAGATGGTAATTTAATGAAAGTTTTTAAATGTTATTGCCAAGGTCCCATTGTTTAGTAGTGAGATGACATGTGTTGTGGGTTCTGTAAACTCTGCCAAGCATCCTGTGTGATAGATAGTAGTCCATCCCTGCCTCACTTTCCTTCTTCTGTTGTTGTTCCCAGTTTGTCATCAAGTTAAAGCTTGGAAAAAAAATCCATTTTTTTCACAGTTTACTTTTGGGGAATCCTGCCTGTCATGCACACCAGTTTTTATTTTCTCTTCCTGCAACACAAAGCATTCTCAACTTTTTCATGAAACTACATTTAGAATAGCCCCCAGGTATGCAGGTATTAAAGCTTTGTTTGAGGTCTTTATCTTGCTGGCTTTAGTTAGTGTGTTGATTACAGTACAAAGATATGCGGTTGGTTGGTTGGTTGGTTGGTTGGTTGGTTGGTTGGTTGGTTGGTTGGTTGGTTGGTTGGTTGGTTGGTTGGTTGGTTGGTTGGTTGGTTGGTTGGTTGGTTGGTTGGTTGGTTGGTAACTACACAGGTTAACTTTAAGGCGACTTTGTGTCTTTAAGTGACCGAAAGGTAGACATAAACTGACGAACAACAAAGACTGGCAGACATTGTGGGTGAGGCGAAACCGATCTTTACTAATAATATCATCAATGATTTTCAAAAATAACAACATTATTTGAAAATATGTTCACGCTGTAGCTTCATGGAATCTGCTGTTGCGATGCACATATTCACTAATGCTAATGACAAATGGCTAGAATTTAGTAATAGCATGGTGGCCCACATCGACAGCATGAGATTCTCAGGCGATAAGAAGTATTTTCTATGTTCAACTTCAGAATTAGTCAGCTTTTGAGAAAGTCTACAAACAAAACTAGCTTAGTGCTATAAATGTCAGTACCACTGTTCAAATGTCAGAGGTGAGTTGCCAGACCATTTATTTGTGAAGATTCTTGTCTTGCCTGTCCCCAGAAATTCCTCTCTTGCATCTATTGGCCGTTGACTTTTTTCTTCTTTCCTGAAAACCCAAAGGGTACAGGAAGTGAAGGGAATCACTTAGACAACGCAAAAGCTTATATCGACGGTTGATAACTCGAAATATTCACAAGTCAAGGTAATGCTGTATAACAATCTGAGGGCTGCTGCCCAAATTCACAATTATTAAGGATTCTTGAGTTGTGATAAAACTTGTTTTCTTTTTTTTTTGGGGGGGGAGCAGTGTGTGTGTGACACAATTGAGAAATGATCCATTATTCGACGAGCCGAGTACGACCCAAATTTAGTTTACATATGACAGTATATTGCCGTCATGTATTGTGTGTATGGGAACATTTTCTATAACTTTTTACACTCACCTTTGCTTTTTGTCTTGGTTTTGCCAAGGCAGGGTTTGGTGACAGAAATGGTCTGCTGGCACTCTGCGTTGTACAGTGCCTTCTTCAAGGTCCCACTTCGTGTCTGGATGCCAGCATCTGCGTCACAATCACCCCAACTTGCAAACCTATACTTGCAGTCAGCTGGACATTGCAAACACAAAGGATTTAATTAACAAAATTGGGGACATTTTCTTCATGTTTTTTTAACTTCTCAAAGAGTGTTACCTCCAAAGTTCTTTTTCCAGTTGCAGGGTACTTTGCATTTCATTTTCTTGGTTTGCAGATTACATATTCCCTCCCTAAACCCGGGACCGCAGTCTCCGTTGCTAGGGACACAGTTTCCATAGCGCCAGTCGGTGCAGTCCGACCCGGACTGGGAAGGTTTGATTTTCTCTGAGTTGAGGAAAAATAGTTTAACACCAAATATGTTCTTGCAAGTCAATGAATAAAACAGAAAAATACAATAAACTATAAAGGGGAGTTTAAAAAAAAAAAAGAATAAATAAATAAATGATCAACTTTGTTTTTTGTTAAAAGTGTTAGAATGACTTGAAAATCATTCATTAGTAAAATATTTTGCGGGCAAAATATAATAATAATAATAATTCAGCCCAAATCAGAAAAGTCTGTGCCTCTAATTTTATGTTTAGCAAACCACCACGCCTGAGGAAAAACAGCAATTCAAAGACAAAAAGTGACTAAGGTGTCAATCATTTGCCGTGCACTTGTGAGTGCACTCATTGCGAGCCATTATTCCACCTTTGGAAAATAAAAAACTCGTCTTCGTCTTTTGCCACCCAAACTGACGTGTAACGTCATGAACCGTAAAAAGGTCAGTCCAAAGCCGATCTGCAAAATTTTGCTATTTGCCTATCTCTGAAATAACATTGTGCACTTTGACTCCACTGTTACATCACAGTAGTTGTGTATGAACTGCTTCCTCCACAAGTGAAAATTCTTTTATCGTTTTTCATTCTGCAATATGGACTCATCATGCCTTGTTCAATCTCCTTGCCCCAAGACTTGTTGTCATGGTAACAAAGTCCTTACACTCGGCTCGGCAGCATACGGTCACCAGCTCATGTCGCCCTCACAAATGACAAGAAATAGTGTGTAGATCATCTTTGATAGAGATTTTTGTTGGAGCTACATTCTTTTAGACATGATCAAAAGTAAGAGCGCTGGAGGAAAACTCATACCTTTGTTGTTTTTCCCTCCAGCTACAGCTTTGATTGTGAGGACAGCAACAAAGAGCAGCAGCAGCGTAGCCTTCATCCTGTTCAAATATACAGCAGTCAAAAAGTCCACATTAGCAAGTTCACCATTTGCCTTCTTGTAAAATGCTCATTCTTTCCCGATGAAATTTCAGGACTTTTCTGAAAGTGACAATCCTCACAGAAGAATCTTGATGCAGTCAAGTGCAAGTCATGTGTATGTACGTCTTTACAGGAACAGTGGGGAAGGTGTTCACACGGCAGTTTGAACCAGTCCCAAGAAGTGACTTTGTTAACACCGCATTTTCACAAAAACAGTTGATGTGTGAGGCCCCATCGGGAGATCTCAAAACAGTGAAATAGCACAAGAAAGATCACACATACTAACTATGACATTGCAATGTTTGAAAGTTGTTGTTTGATCCAAAAATAAGTGATATAAAACATGAAAAGCAGAGATGGGGTGCTGCTTGTATCCCTGGTATTCTTGGAGGGGTTAAATATTCAACAAAAACAGGTTGGAAAGAGGTCCAGGCACCCAGGTGGATACTACATAAAAGAATATCCTTTCCCTTTTTTCTGAGACTTTAAGGATTCGTCATCCATTTATTTATGTTAGCCAAGCTATTCATGTATTTTGAAAAGTTAAGTACTTCATAGTTTGAAAAATACAATTGTTATGCTGGTAGTTGTAGCCTGGTTCAAAATTGACCCAGAACATACGTGTAAAAGGAAAATAGTCAGTGTGTTACATTTCTTTTTTTGGTCAGGTCTTTCGATGGAAGGAGGTCAAAGCATTTCAGGAGCCTCCCACGAGGAAACAAGCTTGTCTTTCTCCACGTGCAGCAAACAAATGAAAATGCATCCATTTTCTATCTGTGTCAGAAGCCCATCCCCAGTGATGTTGACCAAACAAGCACCGATCGCCGGAAATCATATAGACAAACGTGAATTCATCCACAAGCATCAGTGACATTATTGTTTTGGGAATGCGTCTGGAAGCTGAAATACCTGGAGATGTGTTAGGGGTTGAAGGTCAATGGGTCTGCGTTAAGTCAGTGCTGACTAATGATCAAGGGCTCTTTTAGGGTTAAAGGTCAAAGTGGGCATGTGGTCAGAGGCTGAAAAACAAACCACACTCGTGTCATCATTAGTTTCCCAACCACAAACAGCTTTTATTTACATCATTCTAACATTAGCTGCAAATGGAGCATCTGTTGTGGGAATTGGAACGACTCGGGTTTGCAGCACTGTCAGCAGGGAGTCCAAGTGTACTTTATTTGAAGCTTCAAATTGACTTCTTATATGCCAGGACCAGTGTTGTGGGTAAACACAGTTACAATAATGGAAAATGTTTGCTCTAGTATGATCCAATATTTCCCTGCTACTGAGTCTCGGCACATTCGTGTGTCATGAGAGTGTGTTGCAGGGAATTGCAGTTGTATATAAGTAATATTGTATGTTCAGAATCAGAATCTGCTGCATTGGCCAAGTTTGTGCATGCCATACCGCTCCTGCCGACTAAACACACACCCAGTTTCTCAGAACAGCTGTCCTTGCAACTTGAGTTGACATGCGAGTGTTCTGATTTTGGTGCAGCAATAAAATTCTAAATGTTTCCACATACTCTCTGCAATGTGCACAATTACTACTAGTTATTGCTGTTGGACGCAGTGAATGAGCGTTTTTTTTTGTGTAATTTCGAGATGTCCTACTATGTGAATTGTCATTACAGTATAGTACAGCAGAGACGGGATTTTAGTATAACAACCATCTTACCTACGGGTTAGAAAAATGAGCCACCAAAATAACTAATTTTTCTCAAGAATTAGCTCGCCATTGTGCCAAATGTGATATATAATCATATAAATGACGTGGAAAGCTTGATGCAGCTCCTTTAAGTTCACCTGTGACCTAAATACAAAACCTGGATGTAGCATGTAGCAACACAATAAGTACAAGTTGGAAAAGAGCAGCAACTGCCCAGATATAGACGACCACACTAAATTGCCTCAGGCGTGCGAGGAGTCTTGCGAATAACTGAAACAGATGAAAAAGGTGGTTGTGTAGAAAAACAAAAAACAAGCCTTGTCATGATCACCAAATGTATCACTTCAACAATACTTACTTGACACCAATTACTAATGAATGATTAGCCAGGGTTTTCCTAGCAACTCATTTTTGTTGCGGTCCACATTGTAGTTATGACTGCCCACTTTAGGTCATTATGGCTGAGAAACCAAACAAATGTTTTATTATCTCCTCTTTGGAGTCAGAAGTCAAGGATAATAGTTTCTCAAATCATTGTTCAAGTTACTGTAAAAAGGGTAGCAAAAATGTGCAAAATCTCAACATTCTTTTTACACAAGATTACTTAAAATGTTGGTACAGGTTTTAGTAAGGATCATGGAAGTTGACACATGATTTGATTTTGCGGGCCACATAAATGATAGTGTCCCTCAAGGTTCAATTTCAGCTGCCCCCCTTTCTTTGGATAGATACATTTCCATGAATTGTACAAAAGTGAAATATGTTGTGGTTTTCATCTTGTTTTGAGTCTCTACTATTAGAAATATTGACTCTTTTTTTATGCAAAGCAAATGTTCAAAGCAGCTCACTTTTGTCAGGCAAAAAGAAACAAGACCCAAACTATGATAATTTCTTCACAAGTTGGCCCTGAAAGTCTTAGCGGGTTAACAACACAGCTTCTACTCTCATTACAAACCCCTGTTACCATTTTATTCATTTTCATAAGTGTTGGAGCTACCTGAAAACAATACAAAGCCCACTCTGAAAGGCTACCGAATATAATGGATAAAAATTTAGAAACACAGACGCCCCAGAGAGTTGTTACAGTGCTTCTTGTGCTCGTCTCTTTGATTTAGTTTGATTATTATGGGATGCTGGGAGGCATATCTGGTTTAACTCTAATCCACTATTATGTACCTAAAGCTTTTTTTTATTACTTTTTTTGGTATGCACTGCATGTGACTATCTCTCAGTGGGTCTGTACTTACTTTACTATGGCATTCATTTCAGTAACAAATTGTTCTCGTTTCTTAAAAGTACAATCATTTAAAACCCTAAAAATGTCACTGTACAAAGAGTAACTACTGATTTAAAGGTAGGAAGGTTGAAAGTAGTCCCTGGTAACCAAGGCCTGGTTACTATCTCGCTCGGGCCACACACTGAAAACTTTGATTATTCAAATAATCGGAGGATGAACTAGCCAAGGTTTTCAATGTTTACTTCAGTTCTAAAGTAAAATACTCTAGTCAATTTTTTTTCTGGGCCGTCTGCCATAAAATACAGAGTCCACATTACTCCAAAACACATTTGTTGGCTCTTTTGTCAATTTGCTAAATGTAGCCTAAAGACAAATTTCTCTGTATGTTTCCCATACATCTTCATTTATTTAGGTTTGACTGAAAAAGAACAGTTCTTAGGCAGCCTTCTTTTGTGTTGATACTGAATGCATCTTCAGAACATTGTATAATAGTTTCCATGGTTATACTGCCATGGAAAGTGTAGAGCCATTCTGTTATTGCAGTTATCATTTAACCCTTGCTTCAATATGATTCATGAACCAGTTGATGTTTTCACTAAGACACTCCCTGTTCAGCCTAGGGCTGAAATTACCCGGATTTGCCATTTCTTAAAACCCTTTCTTGAAACCAACAGTGGCATCTAGAGAAGTAAAACTGGTTCATAATTTGACGCTTTATTTTCCCATCACTACAATCGTCCTAATGTATTATGCGGAGAATGCTTTGGATGTTTTTAGACATCCTGGGTACCTGGAAAAGCACAGGTGTCAAACTCAGGGCCCAGGGACCAGATCTAGTAGCCTGGCAAACCAAACTCACGCTCATTCTACAGACAAAAATTAAGTATTTTTATTGTTTTACAAAATTAACGGCCCTCCGAGGGAAACTGCAAAATGAGGCTTATGACAAAATTAGTTTGACAAGCCTTAGCACTGTCAATGAACAATTACAGGCAAGGGCCAGACAGCATTATTATTATTTTGTTTTATGTCAAAACTACTTGACACATGCAGTATTTTTAAAATGTTGCCGGTATTATGGTATACAACAAGTTGAGATATACAAATTTAAACAAAGGGGAGCGATGTGGGGGTTGTAAAATGTGTGTATGCGAGGAGGGTGGGGGGCAGAGGATAACAGCTCAGACAAACACATGCCCATTTTGGGAGCCATAGTATTTCTATTTGAATTTCATTTATTGAACTTAATTGATTATTCACACACCCGCAGGCCTCGTCCGTGCAATGTGTTGACGATCCTCAAGACCCAAATTGTCAACAACAAAAAAACTACAAAATTCGGTTCAACTTTGTCTCTGCCAGCCTTGCTATTTCAAAAGAAATTCAAACCAAGAACAATGAAGAAATAAATAAAGTAAAACTTTCCACACAAACTTTTGCAATCCGCAAGAAATCACAATTTTGACATTACATGTCGTGTCTCACACTTTCACACGCACTTAAAAAAAGACAATCGACAGATCTTAAGAAGACAAGGAAGTACTTACTTGTGGGGCAGCTCGGACTCGAGTGGAGGTCGTGGGCATCAACTTTCTCGTCAAGTTCTTTCTCTCTGCGAGCATCAGATCACCCCCAATGCACCCCACCTCAAACGATTGGCCTCCCCTACCCCTGAGGCAACCCCCTTGCCTTTGTCTAGCAAACCAGTTCATTCTGGTTGCATTAGCTCCATTCAGACCCCCTGTCACCCCACCCTGCACACAAGCACACTCAACCTGTGTTACTCTGCAGATCACCACAAGCAACAAGAGGCCATAAAGTGTAACCGCTTTGTGCATAAGTAGGAGTGAGTGCAGATGAGTGTGTGTGCACGTCTTCCCGGCGGCAAAGCTCTAATGAGAACAACTCTCCTGAAACGCCCGCTTTATCTTCACGGTGATGAAGAAATGCATTTAAGAACATTGCATGGTCTCCAGTTAGTAGCAGATGTGTACTGTATGAAAACTGATTTACTTCCCTTTGGCATAATGGGGACGTGGTCAAATTTTCCCAATTTTCCGTTTCTTAAATGAATAGGTTGAAAATATTGTGGCCGCTTCATCGGCGTACAATCAGGTCAATAGCATCTCTGTTGTTACCATGGCAACCCCGGATCACTCACTTTGGTGTTTTATTGTATTAGTGATGACATGGGTGGGGGTGCGTCACAGATGTGTGAGTAAGTCACACAGCAGTATGGAGCATTTAATGCCATCACAGATTTGCTACCAACATCATCAGTTAATTCCGCCGTCCACAAGTAACACTGGTCAGGAAGTATTACTAATTTTTTTTTCAAGTAGAGAAAAGTGCACCATTCAAGACTATTTATTGTGAGCAGCAGTGCTGTGTGATTAGACAGTAGCATTAAATTTATGGAGCAGGGTATTATTAAACTCCCCCCTCCCTCGTCCTGGATTCCATATGCCCCCCTTTAGTCTGAGGTCTGGGGGAGATGTCGTAAACAGTTGTTGTTGTTTTTTTGTATCTTTTGTGGAGCAACCTTTTTTTACCCAATACTATCAAAAACATAATCCTTTAATCCAAATGAAATAATCCTTGGAGTGTCCTCTATGAATGATACTTGCTTCATATGGTGGTTTATGGTGGCCACGTCATAGCAAACTGGTGGGGTGTCAACTTTTCAAATAAAGATAGGCAGTTACATAATCTCTGAAGGCTTCTTTGCGTTTAGGTGATCTGCCGTGAAAGGCAAAATACCTCAGCAGGTAATGACATGAGATTCAATCCCTTCTTCTTCCCCACGTCTGGGGTCACTACAGTAAGTCATGGTCTCCCATCTCTTTTTGCCCTATGCATATTCCCTCACATCCACAATTCTTTGCGGCTCTGCTCTGTCTCTCTTCTGCACAACAAAACAATCTTCATCTGACCTATTGACCTTCAAAATTCCTGCCCATCCTCATCACTCACAAGGCGAATCTCAGCATCTTCAACTTGACCACATCCAGCTCTGTTTACTTTTGCGCATTGTTACCATCCTTTAAACTATTCCTTTCACTTTAGCTTTTCTGCCCTGGATCACCCCTGACATGCCGCAAATCCCCAATGCTCCATGCCATCTGTACTCCCCCCTTGTACAATTTTGTGTCACCGATCCACTGTCCTCCCTTTGAGATCACTGCTGTCTGACCTCATCTGTCTATATGTCCATCAGTAGAGGAAACAGGAAGGGGTTCAGATCCAATCCTAGATGCAGTCTCACCGCCGCCATGGCAACCTATGAACGTCTGATGAACCCTTAAGTCACAACGTCACGCACAATTTGGACATTTCTACTTAGGGGTCACGTATAAAAACATACAGTTTTCACAAAGATGTGACTTTTGTAGTATCTCTTGGCTCTGCAGCCTTACAGATTTACATAGAGTATGTATAATGACGGTGTGTTTGCCTTGCACTTCATATTATAATTGCCATTCAAACTGCTTCGAAATGCCAGCTCAATACCAAGTATTCTTTGCAGACTTTTATCTGACAAACTTGTCTTGAAGTAACAATGCATGGTATTGCAAGTGGCAAAAAGGTTTCGAGTGAATCAACTGTCAAAACACTTTTAAGACAAGAAAAGTACTCAGCACAAAATGAAAGGATATTAACTCCTGCTTGTTGAGCAATCTAAATTTAGTCGATACTTTTGCGGTGATTGGGAAAAATCATAAACAACTCCATCGTTGTCTAAAATGATGCATGAACTCAGCTCGGCCAGCCACCTTTGTTGTGATATCGTTCAAATGGTTCTGGGGTTCTGACAATGTAATCATGTCGTACAGAAAGACAAATAAGTATTTAATTGATTCAGCCTATTTCGCAACAGTCGTACCAGGGTTTTTTGAAAGTATGAAAACAGCGGAGCAGGAACCGAAACCACTGGAAAACGTTTTATTACCTCAAGACATGCACAAACGACGTTAGATGTGGCAAAACACAACAACAAAGTATTTCACAACCAGTGTATCAACTTACTTGTAGGATATAGTAATTGGCAAGTATAAATAATCGTAAAAGATCTTGCAAGTCAAAGATGCTAACATCAAATGCTTAAGTTTCCAAGAAATAAATGTGATTCTTATTTTTTGTTTTTGGTATGTGAATATTTGGCTAGCCGCTGTGCAAGCAACTTATAAAATAATTTACTATGCACACATTTACTATGTAAAAAGGCAAGAGAATAGCAACACACTTGCTAAAGGCTTCTAGTTTTGTTTATGCTTTGTCAGTCATGTGGAGGGAAACTTGGGTCCGAACAGAAAAACACATTTTGACATGAATGACCCCTTCATGGGAATGTCAATTTTGGTAACTCAGAATGTAAAAGTATAAGTACGGAGTCTTCGATATTTCAAATGTTTCTGTAACCCTCGACTCATCACACGCCGTTTATGATCTACTGAGACTACAGGAAATGTCCTGAGTTGTTTCTTGATCAATAGGTTTATTACTTGTCCTCATCATGCTAACGTTTGGCACATCTCACTTGGCTGCTCCTTGCACTCTGGTTCTGAAGACGCCTGCCTATACGGCCGTTTCTTGGTCTTCCCTCTGGATCATTTGGTAGTGCTGCCGGTTCTCCAGGTAAGCTGCCAGCTCGGCATCTTGAGCTTTCTCAGCCCGGTTCTTTGGGGTGTCACCCTTAGGAGAGCGAGAGATGGTTCTAGTTGTTAATACAGTAAATGTGTTTATTTCCATCCAACTCTTCAATACTGTTTAACTTTAATACACATATAGTATGTTCCTGAAGAAGAAGTCTCTTTAGATTGGACTTTTTTAATGTTTTCTTTCTTTCAAGGCTAAATAAAAATCCAATGGGCTGCAAATGGTGTTCAGAACATCGCTGCTCCATTTCTTTAACCAAACCGGGAAACTCAAATAGATCATGCCAGTCCTAAAATCTTTACATTCCTGAGAGTAAAAAAAGATTTGGTCAACAAAGCTCTGAACAGTCCTGGACCTGAAGATATTCAAAGCCGTTCAATTTCCAATGAAACTTGAGGACCCCTCAGGACATTGGGTGATGTTGTTGTATGCTTCTCAAGTGCGTAACGTACTTCCTGAACAACTGACAACAAATTCTCACTACATTTAAATTTGGCTGGAAAAATGTATAGCTCACTACTTCTTTTTCATCCATTTTTTTGGGGGGGCAGTGGGGGGACACTACCTTTGGTTTGTGATTTGAAATTGATTGTCTGTGTGTTGTCATCTTTATGTCTTATTTGATTACTTACTGTGTTTTCACCTTTTTGGTTAATTCGATTTTTAATAACTATTTTTTGCCTTTGTAAAGCACTATGGGGATCTGTCTGGATGAATGGCGCTAGACAAATTGCCTTGCTTTTACTCTCCAGCTGTGACTGCATGTCACTAAATGAACTACAAAGAAACAAAGCCCCATTGTTGTGCAGGTAAGCGAGCGATGTCATAAGCTGGAATGCTCGTGAGAGTTTGGGGGATTCACTGTCTTGCTTTAAGGATCCTTGACAATTCCACAAGCAGACTGGCAGCCAGTCAACATCTTCCATATTCAAACCTTTTAAAAAGTCCAGCTATACTCATACGCCTTGCATCTTTAAACCTTCGTCATGTTCCAACCGAAAACATATCGTATTTTAGAGGCACAGGATGTCCTCAACTAAACCCCAGTGATTTTCCCACTGAGCACAAGATGTCTAACGTTTTATGATCTTTTGGGATGTGCACTTGTTTGAAGATTTGTCATGAACTTAACATTGACCCATCTGGTGTGTTTCACATTAAGTTAGCATTAACCTGGCAGCCTTACTTTGTAAGGTTTGACTGAAAAAATGCCTCTATTTCTATTTTGAATAACTCATCATGTTATTTTATTTCACCAACCTGCATGTCAGTTTTCATCAGTGAGGCTCCCGCTTCTACTAGGTAATGACAGATGGTCCTGTGACACAGTGATGCGGCCCGATGAAGAACTGTTTCGCCGCTGTTGAAGACCAGAAGCAGCGTGAGACCCACACAAATATTGCTTTTGTCTGTTGATGCCTGTCAAACTGGCTGTACGGTGATGACTTGACTTATCGTCTTTTCTCTAGCTACGCTGTCCCCTGGTCGATTTTATGCTTCTACATGGATATTTTACAATACACCACTATTTTTCCTTATTAAAAACAAAAAGTAATGGGGGAAAGTGATTTGCAATGCACTTTGGTCACGAAGTAAATTAAATCCTTAAAGTACCACCCTTCCTTGTTAGCTTGCAGTGCACACATATTTGTAATGTGTGTATATTGACAGGTCATATATTTAAAACATTTCATACAATTAAAAGCAAACATGAACTCACTGTATGTGTTCCGTCAAATCAATAAGGTCATTTGGAGCTGCAAAATCAAACAGGTGGCAAATGAGTGGACTTTGAGCAGTCATGTGACTCCACAAAGGCTATACAATACAATACAAGGACCACAGTTACCATTGTCAAGGATGAAGCGGACCATCTCTTTGCTTCCCACACTGACAGCATGGTGCAGCAGGCTGCAGCCTGATTGGTCGACACATGTGAGGTCACATCCTTTCTCATGAAGCTCCTGCAGCTATTCCCCCCCACAGAAATATACATTTAATCGAGCTTTACGATAGAAAATAATCTGGGTCAAAATGAGACTTCAATCAAAGAGCATCAAGGGGATCGAATAACACACACACACACTCACCTTCTTCATATTGTTGCTCTTTACACACTGAATCAACAGCTCTGAAAAGACACCAAAGAATTATATTTTTAAAAAAAGGTCCTGATCGACAAGAGCTTGAGTAAAACAATGTTGAATGTGTGAGTTATAAATTATTTTACATGTATAAAATAAAATACAATTTAATGAAATGTTTTGCTTAAGCAAGTTATCATTAAGTTATTATTGGGATGTTTTTCCTGGGGCTTTCTTTGCGTGTACCCTTTTCCAACAGCTCACAAAAAAAAAGAAAGTGATCCAAAATGCGGCCAGTTTACTGTACAGATTACCAATTTTGCATAAAACGCACAATAATTGTCGATCCAATACAGTTGAGATCTGCATAAAGTCTAGGCATGATGACCTTGTTTAAGCAGTGCTGACGCTAGTGCAAACACAATAAGGGGGTGGAGTGGGGTTTCTACTAATATTAGAAATCCCAAAAGCACCATTGTCTTCTTAAAAGAGGTCATAATTGTTGCCATATTGGTACAGGTAACACTTGGTAAAAAGAGAACTAGTGGAGTAAGAACACAAAAATAGCCTTCTGGAAACACAATACATTCTCCATCTAATTGAGTTCAACGTGGGAAATAAAAACATCACAGTTTTGTTAAAGGTCTGTGTATAGCAGAAGCAAAGCACTGAGATGAATGTTCATTAGGTTGACCTCAATCCTTGCTCTCACCGCCCCTCACTCTAAAAAGCACAGACCTAATCCAGTTATGTGAGGCAGAGAAAGCGAGACACACATTGGGGGGGGAGGTTGTGCGAGAGAGACAGAAAGTGAACTTGAAAAAAAAAAAAAAAAAAAAAGAAACATTTAAGAGCTTTCATGGCTGGAAGGCACATCAAGATAACACACGTGGACATTTGCGAACAAAATCTCGATTCAGCCCGGTCAAAAAATTTGATCTGATTTTCATAAGTTAAAACTAATACCACACTAAATTTCCATGTTTTATTGGATACGAGTTAACATTCACAGTGCAGGGGGGAAAGGGCATGTTGAGTCTTTGTATTTAGCGGTTAAGCCTCGTTTGGCAGCAATGACCTCAACCAAATGTTTTGTGTGATTGCAGGTCAGACTTGCACAACAGTCCGGTTTGGACCATTACTTGTTACAGAAGTTAATGCAGCATCACAGAGCAAGGAGCAAGCGCCTCAGCTTTGTGAGCGTGGACTCATTAAACTGAAGTTCACAATCCCTTTGTTATTGATGTGAGGGAAGTGTGAATTGATTTGAGTGAGATAAGACTGATAGAGCCTGAGGCTAATATAAAATAAATAGAGTGCACTACAAGCTTAGCGGTGATGCATGGTGAGGTTCATGAGGCATGGTGAGGCACTCGTACGAGAGTCAGATTTACAAATTTATGAGCCAAACAGAATGGTTTATTTGCCATTAAATTAGAGAGCAGTTAAAAAAAAATGATTAAAACATCATCTATCTGCATTCTTTTAATTCATATAATTGGTCATTAAAAACATTTCAAGCGATTTAGAAAGAGCGTGACGCCCATTGTGATTTCTAACTTATTTAAAAACCGTATTTAAATGATGGGCAGGAAAATAATTTTAATTTAGGCCTATACCAGAAAGAGTTTCACCTTGGCTACATTCACCAAAATCTTAAATGAAGTCCTAACTCCAACTTGATGTAGCCGAGTGCAAGAAACGTTGTCATCTGTCTGGTATAGTCACCTAGGAGCTTTAGTTTTCTACTTTCAGGAACATTATTTCCTAAACTACCTTTATGTTTTTGATTACGTCATATGTAAGTAAAGCAACAAAGGTAAGTGGAGCACACTGACCATGCTTACTTGCCTAGCGGGGACTAAGTGCGCTAAGATTTTCTGAAGCGCTTACAGGTATACTGTACAACATACACACTATCCAGTTAAGTGCATCAAAGGCTGGGTAAGTTCAGAGAAGAGAATAAAAGAGCATTGCTTGTACAAACAACATTTCACGTGAGCTTCCCCATAGCAGCCTTGTTGACTGTCTCGAGGTTCCTTGCCTAAGCATGCACACGCAGGCACGTACGCACTAACACTCACACGTCACATGCTCCACTGAACTATTCCGTTTGATGCAACCTACCTGACCTTATGGGATCTGTCAGTGTGTGTCAAAAACTTGCAAACATGAGACCGTTCCAAAAGACTATGTGCGTTGAATAGCAACAGTGAATGGGCTTTTTCATAAACACAATTAGGTTTACAGTACCTGAAGTTTCAATTTACCCAAAATGAATAAGTGAATAATGAATAAGGAATTTAGAAGCTTACAAAAGCTTAAAGAAACCCCCTGAAACCATAAAAAGAGGTTCCCTACTGTTATCTGATTGGACGCTCAGCATGTGCCCAGGTCTGCTTGCAATATCTTGACATGATTTTTGCATCATTATGTTTCTGCCCATAATTGGTTTCGTAGAAAATGTACCATATTAAAAAAATAAAAAACTTGAGTCGACCTAATAAGTGTCTCTTTTTTGTCACTTAAAATGAACCCTGAAATAAAACACGAGGAAGATCTTAATTGGCAGAATACCAAATTGAGGGATTAGCTTGCAAGAATTTCATGTACAGAACATTCGGTGATTGCAGAAATGAGCCAGTCTAGGATGTGTAATCATGCAGGCTCTTTTCCAGGTAAAAAGCTACCAGCAACATAGTGAGAGAGAAAAAAACAGGAGGGAAGAGAGGAGAAACTCTTCACAAAAGCTGTCTTGCTTCTGTTTTGTTTTTTTTATCCGCTCAGAGACATACAAGCTGTCAAGACTGCCAAGTTGCGTGTCTTGTGCAACATAAATGAAGGCCATTTGTGTGTTTGTGTATGCATGTACATGCATGAGTACGCGTGCAGTACCTTTTTCGTCTTCTCCTCCACCTGCATCACTTGACCTTTGATCCATTTCATGTCTGGAGAGAGACCATCACAAATAAACACACCGCATGATTCATCACGATTTCTCTACATATACAATATCGGAATCAATAAGTATCCTCACAAAGAAAAACCCCAAGAGGTTGGATGAAACAAATTGAAAGCTGAGTATCAAACAATAACATGGAACATGCTCATATTCACGGCATGATTTTCAGACAGTTGAACATTCTCGTGTTCATATCGCATTTATTAAACACGTGCTAATCATGATGGGGCCAGCTACTATGGGTTCAGCTGAATTTAAACTGTGGCCACTACCTCCATCTCTTATATTGTTGGCGCATGTTAAATTGTTGTACTACATCACTCAATGTGTGAATCTGAGTTCATTGAGGAAATTAATGAAAATAATTATGCACTTGTAAAGGAAATGCATATAATTTGTCAAAGCTGGTGAATAATGAATAATTGTGGATCGTTTCTAATAAATTCTGTATTTTTTTTTCTATTCATTAAAAAAGGGTGGGTTTACATTCTGGAATTTGAATGATGTGGATTAAGCATGTGCCTGAACATACAAAAACCTTTTAGCAGTGAGAAGGGTGCTGAATGTTAAGCAGGTGGAATTAAGTATGCGTTCATGTTCCCCCCGCCAACTGAAACGCTGTTTCGTCAGGTATTGTAGCTTTGTAGTGAATCCCATTAATTAAAATCACTTTCTCGAAAAGTCAAGCAGTGAGAGTACTGACCTCATTACTGGCTTAAGCTCATCATTAGTGGTGACAGAGCGCTGGATGCAACCTTTTCTGTAAACCACAAAGCAGTAAGAGCATGAAATAAAAGGGTATAAAAAAAAAACAACAACGTCGCTGTGGAGCCAGCATTTACGTAATGTTATGCAACTGGTGACTAACCTTCGAAGTTTTCGAACCTCAGGTGTTGAACTCAGTGCTGAGGCAGAGCTGTCACTGTTCATCCTAAAAGACAGTGCACGGTGTGCTTGAATGTACCAGCTCCACATTCACGTTAAAGTATTGTGACACGCTGCCATTACAGAGAAATGGTAGAAAGAGTTCATAGAACTTCTGATTTGGCTTTCAAAGAAGAACCAGGACTTGCCCTTTTCTAAGTTCATATCGTTTTTTTTTTTTTTTTAAATATTCATCCATGGCTTATCCTGCTTTTCAACTGTGACGCAGACGTACTACCAACATGCCCCCTCCAGCCCGCTCTTGAAAGCACATCAAATTATAGCTGCTAGTCATCATCATTACTTCCATCCTGACTGTGTGATGACGGATGTTGCTATAATGATGATGTTGGTGGTGGATCAGTGCATGTTTAGCTGTGTGCATCCGCATGTCAGCAACTGGCTTTGGCTCAAAATGTTCTCTTGTGCGCACAATCAACTGGATCTGATCACCACACATGACACAGGGAGAATTTGTTTTCCCCTAATTGTGACCACAACACAGACATAGTAGTTGTCCCTCGTAAATCGTGTGGCGGGGGCTACATTCCAGAATTCCACTCCGAAAATGCCCAATCAAGCTCATCTAGCTCCGCTCATTTCCGACTGAGGACCATGGTCTCACATTTGGACGTGCTGATTTTCCTCCCAACCACTTCACACTGAGTCCAACCCCTGGAATAAGGCCGACTTACTGCCGAGGACCAAACTCTGATATTAACCAAATAAAACATGTGCAGTAACAGCACAAAACGTGGCTTAACAGACCGAATGCTGGACAAAACTACTTGGAGACCACCTAAGTCCCCTGCCTGAAATATGAATCTCCAGTAATGTCCGGTGGATATCTCCTTGCTCCTTTTCAAAGGTTCACACCTTACCCCAAGGTAATTTATGAGTCAGCTTAACGCAACGCAAATTTTAGTCTAATGAAAGTATAAATCATTTCAAAACTTTTTGCATCATTTAAGCGAACTATAAACTGAACAACTCAACAGAAGAAAAAAATAATTTGGAAAGGCTTTACACAACACCATTTTTTTTATTTTTTGTGAAACAGGTAGACCATGAATTCACTAAATGTCCTCAATGCCTAACGACTGTTGAAATGCATTATGGGCAAGGCAAAGAACATGTCAGAAGAGAAGTTTTAAAGTTGTACACCAGAGAGGCAAAAAAAAAGTTAAGCTTTAACTCTAAATTTAAAAAAGGATTAAGCCCAAGTACTGTGTCACGTTGATAGAACTAGGTTGCAGAGGCTATAAAATAGTACGGTTCAGTAGAGCAGGACCAAGATTCATAAAATCTATGTCAGGGTTCTCTACAAACTGTATGAACTTGCTGGACAGTAACAACTCTCAAGAGATGATGTTGAGCTTCTGACATTTTTATACCGCCACATTTGATTTCAAAGGAAACCCATTTTACAATAACAAGTGTCAACTAGCAACTGACCATTAAACAAGAATAATTCCCCGATTAATTGGGAAGCGTTGAAATATACAGATTACGTTTTACACTTAAATTCTACTTAACACTCTGATACAAGTAGAAAAAATCGTGCAGACAAGCCGACTATGACAACTGAATATAATTTCTTTAACTGGTGGGAATTATGAGCAGGTCTGTCATTTAATATAAGTTGAAATGTAATTGGTTGAATTTGAACACAAGGCACATACCAGTTGAATTCTACTCCCTCAAACAAAAACTTTTTTTGCAAATTAGTATAGATTGCTTGCAACGAATCATTTCGCAATGATTTATGTCTTTGTCTCATTTATTTCTATCACTAAATCCTGACATTAGAATACAGATGTGACTTTTTAATACTAACCGCACACTTAGTATCGCAGTTGCTCATATTTTACTTTGCCTTTATAAATACTTTTTTCTTCTATTGAGTTGTTCAGTTTATAGGTCACATAAATGATGCAAAACGTTTTGAAATGATTTATATTGGTCTCATTTATTTATCTGACAAAAGGCTGCCATTTGAACAGTGGTGTATGCATAGATTGGTGCATGTTTGTTCAACCATTAACATTCCAACCTCAAAAAGCGGAACACCGATTGGTAAAAAATAACACCCACACGTGGCATGACAAATAGCATGGATCTTTCTTTTTTTTTTTCCTAAACAAATTGTGACTCATGAGGTTTTGGCCTGACGAGCGTTTTATGAATTCAAGTGAGCTTTTTAAACACACACAAAAAAAAATGAAATCACAGAATACATTAGCTTGAAAAATACTGCACAATATTTCATGAATGTAATTGGAATAGTTGATGTGGAAGAATTTATAACTCCTCTTAAAGACATTAAACCTTAGCCATCTCATTAACAACACCACAGGCCATAAGCAGCATAAACGTTGAACGCCTCCGCAGACACAGTATTGTGGATCCATAATTATTCACTTACCGGTATGTTCTCTTTTTTCATCTCACAATTACATTATATTTCATTTCCTACTTCTAATTAAGCGGGAAAAGAACAATTACATACGTTAATCACTTAAATTGGATAAGTAAAGGTATATTTCTTCAGGCACTTAGTATATTCCAACATTCGAGTACACTGTCTTGAGGTAAGAGCCATTTTTGGTTGCTGAAAATTTAAATGAAAGCAGAAAGTTACTTTTGAAGGCTCTTAAGCAGGCACTATAGAGGGATGCTCAATTATCAATGTGTCCAACAGTGAGAGGAACCTTCCCTAATGCCATTTGTAAAAATAATGATACAACCTCAAAATGCATCAGTTATCTCACACTATGCCCAGTACGTGTCAAAATGTCAAAACAAATATCCTGGGACTTCTTCCCCAGGAACATCACCTGTCCATATTTACTGACCTGTGTTTTTGTTTTTTTTAACCTTTCTACACCAGTGGCAAATTTGAAAGAAAAAAAAACCAAAAACGAAAAAACAAAAACAATGTTTTTGCGTGTAGGTGTTTGTCAGAGGGGGAGAGAGACCGGGTGATGGAGAGAAGCTAAGAGAAGGATGTAATTATCGTGGGAGGGATATTGTTCACCTCTGGCCGTGCGTGGGCAAATAGCTCTACGCTGCTTGTCTGTGTGTGTGTGTGTGTGTGTGTGTGTGTGTGTGTGCGTGTGTGTGTGTGTGTGTGTGCGTGTGTGTGTGTGTGTGTGCGCGCGTGCGTGCGCGCAAACATCGAAATACAGTAAAATTATGTGCTCAAGAGCTCTGACATGCATTTCATTTCCCTCCCCATCAACTTTTTTGCACATTACCATTTGAATCTCTCTCTCCCGCTCTCTCCCTCTCGCTCTCTCGCTCTCTCTCGCTCTCTCCAAAGTGCACAAATGCCTCTCGGACAACTCATCCCTGCACCTCATCCGCCCACTTGATCCACTCAGGATTGCAAATCAGACTGCCAACACAAACATGCGTACACACTCACTGACAATTTAGCCAAGATATTCATCCCGCTGTTAGGATCACAATATTGTGTTGCCATGTATGTCAACTTCTCACATTGCGGAGCTTAGTGAGCATTCTAACAGGTTGTTACCAGGGGATTGTGAAAATATGCTGAACCAGAGTGCGTTTGCACTGCATGTAATAAAATTCTTATGAATGTGTGACAATGTACAAAATGAAATAAACTAAGAAACACCACCAAACAAAAATATTATATGGAGTAGGTGATGACCATTTGGATTTTTAGAGGCTGAGTTGGCAGGAAAAAAAATATTGATTACTGATTAATCAGACAATTAATTAAAGGACTAATCTTACTGCTTCGTGGGTGCTGGTTAAAGCGGCTACGAGTTGCATACACACTTTTGGAATTACAAATTGGCTTAAAAAGTGAAAATGTTTTTATTACACTATATGTTGCTATTAATATGTGGTGGAACTGTTCATGTTAACAATATCTCAATATAATTGGGGAACTGAAAAATATTAACATGCAACACTTTAGTCCCACAAATCTATGTCGGTATGTACATTTTCAAATGACCACTTTGACAACATTACTATTGTTGGAGTTGGAAGTGAAAAAGCTGATCAGTTCTAAAATGTTGAAAGTATTTTCATTTTCAAAGAGATATTTGATGTACAGTAAAGAAAACAATGTGGCTGCCTTGGTGCATGCATGCAGTTAAATACAGTTGCATTTTATGTGGAGCGCAGGGCAATTTGAAAACCATCAATGTATATGCACGCTCACGCACACACGAGTTTCATTTAGCTGTGTCTTCCATAGCAAAGAAGAAAATGTAAATCATCACTATTATTCATGAGTACAGTAAACTCCTACACGGAAATAGCGTATGCATATACCCGAGCACAGAGACAAAAAGGGCTGAGAATTATTCCTGCCTACTTCACGCAGGCTTTGCCATCTAACAGGCTCGACAATCCCAACAGCCCCTATTTACAGTGAGCCAGCCAATCCCATCCCACAGCACCTACTACACTGTGTTCTCTGTATGGGTATCATCATGTAACTAAGCCTCCAATGTGCCTCCTACTAGAGTGTTCACTGTGACTTTATTTATGCACGCGTTTTCAAGCTTGCAAAACGGCACGTATTTTACACTGTCTGGACAGAAACATGTGGGACACTTGGCGACTGAATGCAAAATGTAGTAACAGTTGTGAAAAACATTCTAGAAATACAGTCCTAAAAAAAGCGTATACTGTATGAATTTGAAAAGTTGAGTTTGCGATGAAAAGAACGTCCTTACTTGTAAGAAGAGGGTGAGGTTGGAGAATGACACGAATCCACAGGGAAGACAAACACATCGTCTGGGTTCTCATTCAAAGTGTTTTCCCTAAAGATGACAAAAGAAAAAATGGTTAGACCCTGGCTGGCTCCCATAGCAAAAAAAGACTAGGAACAAGTCTCAGTATTATGCGGTGCAGAGAACACCTCTAAAATTATTATGGGGTGGATCAAGTCAGCAGGTTAAAGGCTGACACAAGTGGAGGCATTCTGACCTACCCGTTGTCAGCCAAGCTGGAAGAAGGATGAACCAGGTCAGGCATGGCAGTTGGAGACGTGCCGACTGTCATTGTGACAATCAGTTCCGGGTCTAGGATAAAGAGTTCCTCGTGGGAAATTTCGGACACATAGTTGAGATGTTCCTGATGAAACAATTGGCCTTTAATGCAAGGGGGGCTCAAGGCTCCACAATAAGCAAGCTTTGAAAAGAGAAAAACCCACCTGTGCTCTGTCTATCCTGTAAAAACGGTCAGCTGTTGTAGCTGTGGAGGTAAAGGGAGAGTTTTAAAGTAGAACTTGTTGCAAGGACCCATAATGTAAAACACTCTTTATAGTGAATAGTCCTTTCACTGATGTCAGAGGCTGTTCTCTCCCGCAACTGTGCTGCAATTAAATATAACCTTCGCCTGGGAGAAAGTGCCAACAGCAAACCCCACATCTCTCTCATTCTCTTTTAATGAGATAAATAATCTTTCCTTGGTTGACAGTATTTTCCCCGCTCGAGTTTCACGGAAATCAGGTGTTGGAACCTAAAATTAATTTATTTCCCCCCGTTCGATAACAATGTCACTGAATCTCATTTCTTCTGTTTCGCTCACGTCTTTTGCTATGTTTCAATCTCGACCGCATCTTTTTTTTGGTTCGAATTCCACAAGGATTTCTTGTGCTTTTTTTGCATCCCGAATATAATTGATGCCGAAATCTTTTGGTCCTTTTGCAAAGCCTCTCACAAATGAAATGGTCATGGTTGAGTATATTACTTTTTATCTAATAGTTTTTAATCACCAACCCATTTTTTATATAGCACTTGTCCTGATTCGAGTCATGTGTACACTCACATTTAGAGTTTTCAATTTTTCCACCGTAAGGACACGGTCGAAACTCCACAGAGAATACCACCAAGATGCCAGGTTTCACACCATCCATCTTTGACAGCCAGCTTATCCTCATTAAGGTTGCGGGTGAGCTGGAGCCTATTCCAGCTGGCTGTGAGCGCGAGACGGGATACACCACAGAATGGTCGCCAGCCATTCACAGTCACATTCATGCCGAAGGGCAATTTAGATTTTGTCATGAGGACAACATTCATGTTTTTTCAATGTGGGAGGGAGCCGGTGTACCGGGGGAAAACTCAAATAAGAATATGCAAATAACTTCATGCCGCAAGTTTTAAACAAGTAACCCGTAAGTCAAATAATGTCCACTTTGATAGAAGTCCAAAATGGTTGACAGTGCTCTGCATGGCAGCAGTGTTTATCAGTATCAGAAGGCACAAGTTTCCCAGAAGCACAAGTTGGCAGATAAAGCAAAAGCTGTTAACAAGTGAAAATAATGAACTGTGTGGGCTGTCTCTTGGGCAGCCATCTGAGGCATTGAAAGCATGAAACTTATATTAATTTAAGCAAAGTTCAGCTGCAAACTTCTCTCAGGCTCCAGGCGAGTTTCAAAAACAACACAACAAAAATGCCATTGAAAAGCTGTACAATCAAATTCTTTTATCATCATTTTGTCTTTAGGGTCGGATTGGACTCTACCGACAGCCGTTTCGCACGAGTCAGTGTGGGGACGTGTTGATCTTCAGAGAGCCTTTAAATTCTTAAAGCTATAATTGCTAGTAACAATGGAAATGATTGACGAGTGATGCTACTTACAATCAAGGAAACACCACTTTGGTGACAACCGCTGTGAGGAAAGATTCTTCGTCTTGACAGCTTCCTCCTGAAGACAAATACATTTGTGTAAAAAAAATGATCTGAGGCTGACAAATGAGAATGAAAAACACATGCACTATGAAACTGTATCCTTAAACATTTAACAAGAGATATAACAGAGCATCACAGATTTTGCCTTGGCCATCCCACCCAGTGGTATTTAATTCCTTATACACTGTTCGTTCTAAAATACAAAGACAGAAAGCGTATCTGAAATCCAATTAACCTTCTGTTTCTAGCTGTCTCCAAAAGTCAGAAGACACCGAACGCTCTCTCCCATTTTCTCTCATACCAATTTGGTGTTAGACCACTTGTTACAAACCTTAAGTGATACATTCAGAGACAACTACAGTAAGAGTCTCCTGCCTCCATACTACAACTATTCCTCTGATCCTGAGCCAACATCTTGCAGAAAGGCTACAACACGTTGAAGGCTTCCATTGATTCATTCTGTTTACCCAAGACTAACCAGACAGACATCAGGATTTCAGATCATCCCTAAAATGTAAGAGCAGATGTTTGCAAATGTCTTATTCTGATTAAACAAAAAGGATAAATCAGTCTGCTTTCATGAAGGACTCGAGAAATCAGTGGATTATTATTTTTATAATAATCGTTTTGTTATCACCTCCAAAATCTACATGGCCATTCTTTAACATTGCTGTTTGCATGTCACGGTGAGTTGTGCTTCTAACAAAGTGACATGCCATCGGTAAACAGAACCAACGAGCATTTTCAGTCACCAGAGAGCAGGAGATCAAACAGTTCTGAATCCCTCTGGTTGCTATGCAACAAAGCAACACAAAGACTCCATCTATCCATTTTCGGAACCCTGGAGCTTTATTCATATAGCATCAAAGTTGAACCAGTGATAAAACTTCGGCACAGGATCATACTGAAAATTAAATGTCCATAATTAGAGTCAAAAAGAGTTGACGTTCAAAACACCACATGAATTTATTTAAAGATAACTTTTTTTGTGTGGTTGGGCGGTAGGGAAAGAGCAATAGACGGCAGCACTGTTTGATTCCTGTACACAATTAAAGTGGCGCTGGGCCAGCATGCCATCAAAAGCACGGTGATCGCGTTTGTGACTTCACAAGAGTCACGGTGACAGAGCATGACAGCGTCGCAAGAATCCCAAAGGCAAGATCCCCCCCCCTGGCCGCCAAGATGAAAGACAGACAAAAAATAAAAAGGCATAATGGCAGGCATCAGCGAGAGGGACACAAATGGAGAAAGATTGAAGAGCTTTGTGTATACTGTAGCTATTGTCTCCAAGTGCTCGTTTCTTCTATAGTAGGTTCTCAGACAGGCTTCTTTGTATATTATATATACATATGTATATGTGTATCTTTTGTATTACAACAGTGAGGGCAATTTGTTTGGCTTTGAAAAGAAAAGAGGATTATGGGACAAAAGATCAATAGTGCTGCTTTCTCCCATGTGTTTGTATCTGATGCACAATTTAGAAGACAACATGAATATATTTGTCACAAAAGCAATTTTGCCGGTTAGCAAACGTCATGGAATGTTACAAAGATCTTTCCTTGTATGACGTTTGTAGGTATATTGACAAAAATCAAACTTGTGCTTGAATAATTGATGAGAATTGATTTTAAAAAATTGGTTTCATCACAGCTCTGAACACTCCCATTTTTTTTTTTTTTTACTTCAGTCTCCTCTTTGGCAGGTGAAATGCATGCTATTTGCTATTTACTTCTTTTCCATGATAAGCCCTTTTTATGTTTTGAGTATTTTGCTACATGATGAAGTATCATCCGTTTAGCTGCATTTTTTTATTTACAGAGACAGACAAAGTTTCATTTTGCTGTAGCCATCACATGTTGCATCATTATCCTAGTTCTAGCTGTGAGATAACCACCGTTGAGCTTTCCAGTCACACCTCCTCAGGCCGCGAACCCACACGGCCACCGCTGACCCATGAGCTATAAGCCCAGCAGGCCGCTAACTCGGTGTTGTGCAGTCTCTCGAGGAGTGAGGTTTTACCAATGTACGTACACTCACGCATCACAAGGCGGCATCTGTGACGGAGATGCGACCCACCTCGGCTTTGCGCTCCCAGGTAATAAAGCGATCTGACTCACTCCAATGGAAGTCAAATAGAGACGAACGGAGATGCCGTTCCAAAACACATTTTAATTAACATTCCTTGCTTACATCCTTGTCTTGAATTGGAAAACAAGAATTAATAATACATAAAAAAATTAGTCAAAACCATTACCAAAGAAATATGGCTCCTACAGGGACCACGGGCAGAAATCTTCATGTCTAAGGTTAAGATCATCAATATAAAACAAATTCTTTTGCCAGATTTTTTTAGGGAAATCCCAATTTTCCCAATACATTTTCCATCTTCTTTCAGCTTCACAATTGTTTTGTTTTACCCACAGAATGTGGTTATAATGTCAGTTACAATCCTTGTAATATCTGAAATTCAGCGCAAAAAAGTCACCGATAACAGGTCGCTTGTCAGTTTTTTTTAAATACATTTTCTAGAGGTGTCTGGATACCTGTTAAATATAACATCGCTAAATTGGCCACACGTCTTCGCTCACCCAATAAATGTGCCGCGCTCACACACCACACTATTTTAAAAACAGTAAGAATGTCAATTCGCATTTGAAATAACTGCACGTTTGATATATGCATTGTTACCTACTGTAATTAAATATCGCACATGTAAGTGCTTACTGATTAAAGTGTGTAATTTCACCTTTTCTTTTGACTTGGCCAGCTAGAATGATACCAGACATTTGAATGAGACAAATGAAATGACGAATAAGAGTGGTCAATCACAGCAACCCTGATGCGATGCAAATGCGCCCTCACGGACCTGTGTGCAGTTACTGGGATGACATCTGAGCAATCTAATTGGCCAATTTAAATCGTCGCCACACATTCTCATACGCAGGGAGGGTCATTATACGCATCCTAACAAGCGACAAGTTTTTGCATTGATTGAGTTCCAATCCCTTGAGCTATGCCACTTCTACTACTAAGTGCCATTAAAGTATTACAGGTGCAGTAAGAAGAATGCAAGAGACATACTGCAGGTGAAGTGAAGAGACTTTTTGAGAAGAAAATGAGCAGAAAAATAATTGCTAATGTGATAGACTTCCTAGAAGTTGATTTGTGGCAGATGCCAGGGTTTCTCTTTCGTACCAGAACGTGATTTGTTGTATACCGCGTATATTGACATCAAGGCTTCTGATAGTCCTAACAGGCAATTCACCATAACTTGGAGTCATGTCGTGTAAAGTAGCGCGGCTAACGTCGGTGGAAACAAGGCTTAAATATTAGGGCCGTATTTTTGTGGATACGTGTTGTGCAATGCAGCCCCTTGAGAGCAGAACCTTTTCAGATTTTATGTGTGGGCGTTTGTTGTGTGCACTGGCATTTGATGTGTGCTTTTAAAGAATATCAAGCAGGATGTTAGAAAGGAAACAAATGTTGATCTCTTGGTGGAAACCTTTAGCAGTCAATCACTTACCCGCTGGCCATCACAACTGTGAGCGTATGTAACCTTTTCACAAGACTTTTACCCCTGAGTTGAGAGGTTCTTCTTCTTATTAATGCAAATGTTCATCATCAGAAGTAGAAACCGAACAAGCTTGCACTATTGGCGGAAGAGTCTTCTAACTGCACGTTTTTCTTAATTGGCGCGATACTGGTTAGTTGACCTCAGAGAGCCACATCCCAAAGCTGAACGTGAAAATCAATGAAATTACAGTACAGAGAACATGTGGCAAGTCAAGCTTAATTAGCAGGTTTGATCCATAGCTGCTGTTTCGTTTATGGATTGGAATTCTTTTTCTCCAAATGAGCAGACATATTGTTCCTTTGGCTGAGATGGAAGCCCAGAAGCAAAAATTAATTAACTGACCTTGAGACCAAGCAGATAGTCACTCTAGGGCTTGTGAGTAGCATAGGAGATGATCAAAACCTGGTAGTTTGAACTGCAATTGCGCATGAAGTCACAAGCAAATCTTCTAACAAGCTAGCATATCTCTTGAGAAGTTTGCTCACTAAGAATAGCAAGAATTAATTCCACAAACATTGTTTTGTTTTGCTTTTCTGTGGGTCTGTTGTGAATAATGGGGAAGAAAATAATAAATCATCATCTGAAAAGATTGACTTCCCTGACGCAGGCAGGAATCCTTTCATCACAGCATTTGTACCCAACAGATGAGTAATTTAATTTACTTTTGGGGTTTTTTTTTTCATAAAGGGCACATTACTGTGGAAAATTGACTTTTGTTTGGTTTGCCCACCCATGAAGCGTGAAATTAAACAACCAAGTAACACTTGTGGTCATCCGCCTATTTCGAAAACTGTCTGTGAGTGAGATTTGTATGCTTTCACCCTTCTGTTACAAAATAGTGGGGCTAATTTAGAATATAACTTAGCCCTATGCCGTGTTTCTCAGCCAACGACTTGGCAACCAAGCTTGTGCTTGGCTGCGCAGTCGAGCGAGACGGCCAAACATCATCTCACCGGTCTTCCAGGCTTCCGCAAAAGCACCACTGAGCCGATTTTGAACCTTCACATATTCTACTAAAAGAACTGTCGGGACCATTACTTCTGCTTTTTAGAAGTCGTTAAGATATTTGACTGGGTCAGTATGCTCTTCAGGACCAGGAGGAAGAAAACGAAGAAAGAAGAAAAGGGAAAGCTGGTGATCCAGAGGCAGCACATGTTAAATGTATAATGACAGGATGGTTGCACGACTCAGAAGCAGTGTGACACTGTAACTTCCATAACATCATCCTTGAAGGACCATATGGGCAAATGTCTAGTTTGCTGATATCAACTTGGTGGGTCAGACTGGCTAACCATCTCGACAAAACATCCACAATGTACGCAACAGAAATCAAAAAACACAAAATGAAAATGCCAGTACAACAGACATCGCAAGCACGACACACACTAGCGTCCCACAACCAACCTGAAGTCCCACACATCTTAAAGAGGAGTGGACAAAGGAGAAGTCCTGGAGAATTAGAAGAGTAAAAAGAAAAGAATAGCCCAGATTGAATAAAACCTTTTCTTCAACTCGCTGCCGATTCAATCCCTCCGCGGGAATGAGATCTCTAAAACTTAGATCAACTCCCCCACTTGTTCTTACCTCTTGTAAACGCTGGATATGTTCTCGGCATGTCTCCAAATCGCTGTCTCCGGGAACCACTATTAGTCCCAGTGGAATAGCTGGGGACATACGGACACAAAACAATTACTTACCAGCGCTTGTTGAAACTTGGTATAATGAATTAGGAAAAATAATCAAATTGACACACTCCTGTTTGAATGCCAGGATTTCGTGATATGCTGTCAATAAATCAGGCCAAAATCAATCACTACAAACTGTTTTCAATTGAGGAAATGAATTAAATCGCATTCAAATTCATGTTCTGCACACATCTGCCGCCATTTAAAGTGCCTCTGATTACCCACAAATAAAGTTCAGATGTTCTCAGGCTTTTCCGGACATTTTCCTAACGCAAATCATTCGACGGATTTGTCACAGTATCAATCTGGGACCATGAATTGTTCGGGAAAGGCGGGACATACAGTGTAATACTTGGATTGGGGGGGTGTGGCAACTTGTGCAGCCTAAACTTTTAGTTTGACCAATCACGGCAACGAAAATCCTAGTCAAGAAGTTAAAGAAGCACAAATCTGTTTTCCAGCTAAAAATGCACGAAGCATCTTGTTTTTTGTCACAGCCACATATCCCGCCCCCAAACATATTGTTGCTTTGCGAATGGTCCGGTCATTCAGTTCCAGCTCGAAGGACAAGATGGATTCTGGCATTTTTGTGAATACACAAATACCGTGAGAATTCAGCTTGCAGTCAAAGCCGTGGTCCGCAGAGCTTTCCTTGCATCATAGCGATATCACTGCTCAAAAGGTCTCAATCAAGAGAAGGGTACAAAACAATTTCCAAGGCATAATAGAGACAGAGGCCCTTATCATCATCACCTTCATTCATCATCACCCTCACGCTCCTCTTCCTCCAATAGATAAAAAAAATGTCACAATTCTGACAATGCCAAGAACTGTATGTCCCTCCAAAATTGATAAAACAGAGGCTGCCAAGAGGTTGAAAAGCAACACTGAAGGAGCACTGGGAATTTCTGGCATATATCGGTGGTTTAGTACAAGTTGAAGCGACAACAATCTCCCATCTTCTTTAAAATGTGTGTCTGCTATGGAGAACTGGCCTTATCTTAAACAACACGTGAAATGTCACAAACACACATGGGAAAATATGCCATGGTCCAATGAAATCAAGGTTAAATCACCACCAAAAGCTCACCAAACCAACAGTGAAGTTTGGTGTCATGCTTTGTGGCTGATTTTCTTTTGTTGGAATTGTGGCCTCTGTCAAGCTGGAGGGAATTATGAGCAGTTCCAAATACTAGTTCAAATTTCAAATCCCAATCAGTGTTTGCACAAATCCTCCACGCTTCGGCCAATCAAAAAAACAGATTTGATTGTATTTTGTTTTGTTTTTTACGGTCTTTGTCATTAATTGTATTGTTTTAACTATGCTTTGTTGTCATATGATTTATTTTGCTCCATGCACAGCACTTTGTATGCAGTGGTGTTTTTTTTTTTTTTTTTTTTTAAAAACGCTCAGTTGAGTTGAGATAAAGCTACGTTTAGGTCTAATCAATTCGAAAGCCTTTTTCTCCAAAGGTTTTGGCATATTGAAAATTGTTCATAGCATAGCGACAACTTTTTTCTGGTAACTCGACCATGCTGCCTATTTTTCTTCAAGTAGCTCCTTATTGTGCATCTTGAAAAAGCCACCTCAATCTATCTTCTAAGTGTAGATGTGATACAAAGATGATACAAAGCCACAATACAAAATGTTCCGTGTATAAAGAGCAACGCTTGATTTGCATGATGAAAAAAGGCAAACTAAGTTCAGGCATTCAGAACAAATTAATAAAAAATGTATAATGAATAATGCACAGGAACCGAGAACAAAAAACATAGAATTTCAATATCGTCCCTCTTGTGGTTCTTTACAGCAGTATCACATTTATATGGGTCTTCAATTTATATGCATATTCTTCTCCATAGATTAGTCTCAGGGCAGTGTGCTACACATACAAATTGTATGCAAATCAGTCACAATGTTGCCAACATCAAAATGTTTGTAGTGTCACGATAGCACCACTTTGTGTCAGCACTTAGAACTGCATGTGGAGTAAAATGGAAAGATTACCAAATAAATAGACTGGACTTGCAGCTTTGTATGTATTTGAAGCAACACCAACACAAGCAAAGGCCACGATTTATCTTTGGCCTGGGCACACTTAACGAAGGCAAGAGTGGCTTGCAAATGAAAATGGTCTTGTTGACTTTCAGGTCCTAGCTCTGCTCTCAGTAATCAGCTTTAACCTGAAGATGAAAATCTACTACAATCACTAGCTGGTCAGCCTGAGAGGATCAACATAGCAACAAGGTGCTATTCTTGTTTAAACAGTCAGAAACAGTGCAGTGCTTGAGAAATCAGGCCTTGCTACTGCTTCACTGCATTATGAGCCTGGATTAAAATCAAGGCAGCAACTCGAGAGACAAAAGAATTTGTATACAAGCAAAATAGTAAATAAAAGCTAATTTTCAATAATACCCCAATCCCAATCAATGTAATTTATTTATAATTTTTTACATATATAAATCACTACTTGATTTGAACAAGTGTAGTTGTGTAGCTGCATTTTGCTTGCGTGAATGCCGTTTCAGCTGTTTAGTAAACGGAAACAGTGATATTAGATACACTCACTTAGAGCAGAAAGTAAATATAATGATGGATTTTATTAAAATTATTTGATAACCTGTGATCAGAGTTGGGCATTCTGTCCCAGTGACAAAAAGTCACCGACAGACGCGCGAACAAAGGACAGAAAAATGTTCTACTTGGTCTCGTTTTTCTAAACCACAAAACCCTGACATTTGAACCAGATTTTTTATATCCATCCATGCAATGTCCATGATTAGATGGTGTGTAAATAGTGTGTGTTTCCTTACACGCTTGTCGCAATTTGTCCTTGTCATAGTGCAGAGCGTCGTAGTCACTCATGCTGATTCTGCTGACTCGAAGCCTCAACCTTTCTGGGACTGGCTGTTGGCTGAAATACAATAAAAGCAATTATTTTTGTGAATAGTTCAGGAATAAAATTTAAAATACAGATTGCGTGACTCACTCATTGAGGTGTTGCAACGAAGTGCGCCGTTTGGTTTTCTGGAACATGTTGGCCTGGTTTCTGAGGCTGATGTTGATGATGGAGGGAGCGAGTCTACATGGTTCCCCATCCACCTGAATATGAATAATCCAGATGAGACTATAAAAGATACTCAAAAACTATATGTGACTGACCAATAGTAAATATTTTCCCCAATGAAAAAGCTATGAAATTAATGAGAAATACAGTCGAGACATTGTTAATGAGAAATACAGTCATGACATTGTTAATGTGCTTTTTTTTCCTGGCGAGAGCAACAATTTGAGAAATGAAGCTTCAAGCTGTTTGTCACTCCTGGTTGAGATTTGGGGTCTAAATAAAACAATTACACGATGGGTATTTAACACAACAAGATAGCTCTTTGCCTTACAGAGTTAGGACAATCCATTTAACAAAATGCTGACCAATTATTAAACGCCATAGATGGGATAACTCATTACAATATTTAAAGCTGTTGTGTTGTAATAACAAAAAACAGCATTAGTATTGATTTCAGTGTGGAAAGACTTGAGATAAAAGTGTTTTGAATTCCAAGTGTGAACTATCCTCTTATTTCAAGCCTGCAATGGTGTTGTATACATGCGCACTCAAAATTATCACTGACTAAATTATATCTTGCCTGCATTATTGGGTGAATTTATTGGTTAAACATAGAAAAAGCTGTAACGTGTAGGCAAGATTTACCAATGTTCTAAATAGTGTCCGTCTGTCCGTCCATGTGTGAGCGAGTTCGTGTTTATCTACATATTTGGAGGGTACCTGGACAGGGAGGGCCTTTGTGGTGGTGAGGGTTACTTCACGACACTGATTCAACCGCTCGCCATGACCACCAACCTGAAGAGTAGCCTGCACATAAAAGGGCACTGTTAAAACGTTCCTGTTGATTTTGATAGCAATGACCAAATAAGAGACCCAAATAAGTGCGTCTAGATTGAATAATTTCACAACCCATTATTTCCATACCAATGATGTCAAGGTGAATCCAATGACCTCAATGTAGCCATCGTCATGGCGCTGAGGTTCAAAGTCGTGATGATCACTTGGGGTTCCCCAAGGTGTGGTACCAGCACAGTACCTAAAAATAAAGGGCACACATATACGTGCACATTACACGCAGGCATAATAACCATGATCATCTGACTTGGATATACTTGAGGGAGACATGTAATGAAAAACACAATTGCCTGGTATTGAAGTGCATGACCACCCTTCAAGAGTAAAATTACACTCATTTTGTGCCAGAAATTACGTATGGCTGTCAGCAAGCTGTTCAGCTTTTGGTTGGAATGTATTGCCACAGCGGCGCACTGGTTAACACGTCCGCCTCACAGTTCAGAAGGTGCGGGTTCGATTCAACCTCCCTATGTGGAGTTTGCATGTTCTTCCCGTGCCTGTGTGGGTTTTCTCCGGGCACCTCGGTTTCCTCCCGCATCCCAAAAACATGCACGGTAGGCTGATTGAGCACTCCAAATTGCGAATGGTTGTTCGTCTCTGTGTGCCCTGCGATTGGCTGGCAACTGGTTCAGGGTGTTCCCCGCCTATGACTGCTGGGATAGGCTCCAGCATGCCCACGAGACCCAGTAGTCATTATATTCTGTCAAAACTCAGCGTGGTAGCTATTGCGACAAACCTGGGAATGTTGAGAAAGACCAGACATTGGAGCTTCAAATCTTGAACCTTTGATGTTAAATCGGTCCCATCACACTGCAGACAAATGCACAGAAACATACACACACACACAAATGAGTGCTAGAGCGTTCACACAAGAAGCACCAACTTGCCTGGCAGCTACTCACCACAACTCGGATGTGTTTCGAAAAGTCTTTGGAGCTTCCCATAAGGAAATCCGAGAATGCTGTCTGTATGGGAGTCACAAACATACAATACATCTATAAATGTTCATTCTGCAATGCTTTAGGCGCCACACTCAGATGGTACAAAAATAATTCATCAGCATTTACAAGCGAAGTATCAGACAAAGCATCAACACACTGACACAAGATGTGCTCATTAGCCTTTTTGGAATTTATTTTAAGGTAGTTTTCAATACTGGCAAGCTGTTTTTACTCTAGCTAATCCTTAAACTAAACACACAAAAAATCTACTATATATTGTTGCCTTATAGGTCACATAGCATCCCCCCCCCCCCCAAGATGTGTCGCAACAATCACTACACTCTTATCTGTGGCTCACTCGTGACAAATTCACCTATTTGCATTTTTTTGTGCTCTTTCTGTAAAGCACTGTGATGCCACAAGATGGCACTAAAGCTGTGAAAGTAAATTCAAGAGTAAAGAACAGAAAAATATCAAGACAATGGACACACATGCCTTAAAGTGACTTGCTTGGGAAAATACTTGCCATCTGGGCAAGCAACTTGAATACAAAACAAAAAACATAATAGGTTTCTTGTTTTATTAACGCAACTTGCTTGTTCGTCAGCAAAGTCGCTTCAGTTTGACTATATTTTGTTCACATCACAGTTCACAGAGTAAATGATGCGAGACTTGGTGGTTTTCCCCACACTCGGCGAGATTTTTGGTTGAAAATATTGAGCATTTAAAATTTAACATTGTCGGCCCAACCCATTTATTGGGACAAAAACACTTCTAACACATCTTATCATTTTATAATCTTATAGGCCAACCACAGTAAGGTGTTTTGCATCCTGTAGAGAAGGGGCAAAATCAGGACAAACAATTGGGTCTGAATGTTTTTATAGATGAACTCGGTCTTATAGTCCACTGATATGAGACCACTGAAGCAGATGGTCGGGGGTCACCAAGGGAACAGAGATGCTCCACTCTTCATTAAGCCTGTGTAGCATTCAAAAGATTTGACCCTGTTTTTCTTTTCTTTTCTTAGCTAAAATCAATATGTGGTTGCCATAGCAATGACAGATATCCAGTATATCAAGCAAGTTGATTTGAAGACACTATTAGCAAACAAGATCCTCTTATTATTTACTGTGTGAGCTTTTGATGTTTATCGCTATCATGTGATTTTTTTTTTAACAGCACCTCAGGAGCGTATACAACAATTTTGATGAATCTGATACAATGACAAGAAAAGCATTATTTTTCTTAAGACTATGAGATACATATTGTTACAATCAAATGTACTTGAATGAAGTTAGAAAAAATAGCAAAGATTATTCTGTGAGAAAATGCACAAAACAACCACATTTAGAGTAGTGACAGGTTAGAAGATTCTTCATTTAAAATGACGATTATAAAAAAAAAAAAAGTTTTAGACAAATTGACTTATTGCATACACTCACCCCAGCATAGAACATCTTATTCCTGAAACGGCTGTTAAACTTCTCTGGGTTGGCTTCTAAAACAATGACATACAATCATATTAGAAATAATCATAGAAAAACAAACAAGATTACCGAAAGACATTTTTAAAAAATAAATTAAACATATTTCTTAGAGGACTTTAAGCCCGATGCAAATAGAAGCATAAATGAATAGAGGGCCTCAAATGGGACAACTGCAGCAGCTAGGGGGCGTGCTTTAGGTGCTGCAGGCTCATAAAATCCATCACACCATCAGCAGTACTGTTAGCGTTTCTCTAAATTTCCATTGTACATGAATCAAAATATCAAACATTTACAGACAAGTCTGTCCTCAATGACAGCACGTTTGTGAAATACCAAAGGGGAGCTGGTAACTGAAAAAAAAAAAAAAAAAAAAAATCATGGGCAGATCATGCAAACTTCATCAAAAGGAAAGAAGTCTAAATTCTGAAGTTCAGAACTGAGACTAACATGCTAATCACTGGGTTATCGTGCTGCCTCATTAAAAGCCAGTATGTCAAGTTATTTACTGACCCACGTATCACCATTCCTTTCACACACTCTGCAGTGGAAACACAGTTTTGCATCAGACAAGGACATAGCTAGTGTCTAATGTTCACATGATAATGGTGATGCACACAACTCTCAATCAGGTTCAGAGTTCTTTTAGGTCAAGAAAAAAAAAATTGTTTTCCATTTGGCAACATACCTCTTGACTCATGGAACTCTAAGGTCACATGTGCGTCAAAGCCAAGGCTAAAGTAATTGTTGAACACGTCCAGGGGAAGCTGAGGGAACGGAAACAGAACAGAACATATTACCACTACTTTATTATAATTTTGTTTGGTGATAAAATATGTACCTTAGCCCAACACTTTTTTTTTCCATCTAATATTTATTTTGTAAATAAAAGTTATTAAATAGGTTTTATACATATAATGCACACAGACTGACATGTGTATGAATTTCAAGCGCGCTGTAATCTCTGCAGTTCAAGATCTCTATGCACCAGAAAGATTCAATGTTCTGGTCTTGTTGTCAGTTTCGGAACTCCAAGCGAGGATTTGGTGCCAGTCTCTTTCAGTTACTGGTGGTCGTAGTGAACGTTTACAGAAAACAAACAAGCAACGGAATATTTCAAAAAGAGCACCAAAGACACACATTGTTGTGCCGGCTTAATGAGATAAATAATTGAGCATGCATATGAACCAAACGGATAGCGTCAAACTGAAGCGTTGAAACAGAAGCCGTTAGATGACGAGTCTGTATGTGTGCATGAGAATGTCAATTTGCACAGTGACTAACAGGAGGGAATGAATCAGCGCCACTGACATTTACATACGCGTTTGTATATATACTGTACGTCATCAGCGGAAATAAAATATTGGGTTTCGTTCTATAATGCTGCTAAAAGTTAAGGTTCACAATATTTTACAGCAAACCTTATCACTTTGCTGTTCATCCACTTCAGCCCCCGCACTGTGGTTGGCTTCAACGTGTAGATTCCACCTATCAAGTTGGACCACACTTCCATCCTCAACATGAGACAGGATCTTGGACAGGGGTTCGTCTGTATAGCCCTGGATGCACAAAATATTTTAAAAAATCAAACCCATATAAACAACAGAGGTGGGCACTTTACCAAATTTTCCTGGTCCTGTGTCGGACACCTTTCCTCCTCACCACTCTGTCCTTACTCGTATTTAGTTTTCACAAAATCAGGCGTCTGTCAAAGGCTGTAAATAGCTTCTTCTTTTTTTTTTTCCACAAAGAGTTACTAAAATTGGGTTTTTGTTTTTTGGCATATCATAAAAAACCTTCTAAAATGTATTAAGAAGCTTCAAGACGGAGCGGTTGCTCTAGCTGTGTGCCTCACAGGCACAGCTGAAGAAGCAAGAATGAGCACAAAAAATGAAAACTTCTCTAGCAACCACACTTTTCTTCCCTGCACCAACTCTGTACGTCTCTATAAATACAGAGTTTTAATACTATTGCCACGTTTGCTATTTGGACTCACCCCTCCCCAATTGAGAGTCCGAGCAAGGTCATTTCCTGTCCCAAGTGGTAACACAGCAACAGGAGGTTGAGGATTCAACCCAAGTTCATCAAGGCAAGACAGGATCCACCCCACCTTTTGCGCACACGCACGCAAACACACAAACACACACACGTACATGCAAAAGAATCAAACATATTAGAACACACTCTCAGTAAAATGGATTACAGTGCTACACAACTACACATAGAATGAAGACACAGTACAATTTATTTTATTTGTGCATTTCCTTTAGGTACTCACAGTTCCATCGCCTCCACAGGCGAGAATCCTCAGGTTGTGAACTTTGCGATATAACTCCAATCTAGATGTTAGTGGTTAATTAATGATAAATCATAAGAGAGTATTTGAATGCTTCTGTGAATAGTTACCCCTCTTTGGGTCCTCCCTGGCTCAGGTCAAAAACCTGCCTTGGGTTCAGATACCACATGAAGGACTGAAGGATTTTTGTGCCCTGTCAGATGTGTAAAAAAATAAAATAAACACCCCGCCCAAAAAAAAAAAATAAATATCCCGCCCAAAAAAATAAATAAATATCAGAGTCAAAGACCAAGACAGGATCTATTTTAACAATACCTGATTTCCTCCACTTTTAGGGTTAACAAACACCACCAGCGGTTTCATCAACGGGGAAGGAATAGGCCGGATGATGAAGGGCTTCCACTGCCGTACATCCATTGAGTACTGAGTACACAAAACAACGTTGCTAAAAATAACAATTCCCTCCAAAACTGGATGCAAATGATGGGGTGGAATAATCGCTCAGTCTAATGCAATGATACAAAAAAATTGAAGTATAATAATGTGAATTAACAAAACAGGGCCAGAGAAAACTCCAAATACTCATGAAAATATAAATCAGATAAACATAGGGAATATAGGACAACGTGCCTCCAGGAAGTGTGACATGGTAACTCTGGGAATTACTCCCAGAACTTTGCTATGCATGACTGGATTCAGTCCCTATCCGTGGGAATGACTTATTGACGAATAATTTATTATAATAATTTATCTCTTCCTTTTCAGACCAGCAGCAGTACACACTGATTCAAAATTAGATACTTCATATCTTAGAGATTTCATTTACTGTACTTTTGTAGTAAAAAAAAAAAAAGCTCAATTTATTCACTCAGCCAATTGCCAGGTAATCATTTTTGTCATTTTGTAACCAAAAAGGATCAAAATGTTCAACCACATGATTAAATACTTTTTTGTCACAACAAATTATGGCTCATGTAATACCAGCTCAGACATGACACAAATGAAGTTCCTGGGGCTTATAAGTAGAACAACACGTTGTCCCACGTGGATTCATAGAGCAAAGTCTTGTGAAGGGAACCATCAATGTAAATCAGCAAGTCTTTAAATATGGAATCATCAAGGATCATAAATGGTGCTAATATACCTCAGCTCCTTTTTTACTGCTTTTTCTCTTGAATGATGTCCTTTTTTTCTTTTTACTGGACTTCATTGATGCCTGTTTGAAAACAGAACATAAGTTAAGGATGCTGTGTAAAATTTTTAACAGGTGAATATCTACTATACACACTGCCCACCACCTAATGTAAACTGGGATAAATTCCAACTCACCCAGAGACTCTAATGACATGTGGCGTGGAAAATGAATAATTGTAATAGGATGAAGCCCTACAGTAACTAATGGTAAATAACAAAACCAAACAGTATATTTTTGAGAGAAAAAAAGTTATTTTTGTGTCTAATATGACTGATATTTTCAGTGGAGTAATTAGATCATTATTAGTATTTTTTTAGGAATGTTAGACAAAAATCTTCACAAGAAAATGTCATTATTAAGTTGAGATAAAAATATAAATTAAAAAAACCCATCTATGGGTGAGGTTGGTGTTATCAATGTTATTAAGGTCATACATTGTTACTCACTCCTGACTGATGATCATGTTTTAAGTGTTCTCCTGCTTGAGTGTGGCAACACTGCTGACACTGAAATGAATTCCTTTATTTTTAAATTGAGATCAAAAACTATAAACAAACCTTCGGCAATTATTACCTGGCAACGTCGGACTCGAACAATCCACGAGGGCGGAACTATGAGGGCAGCGTGAGCTCCTATTGGACAAACCTCCTCAATTTGGTGTAACATGAAACAGGACACCTTGTTGTGAAACTAAAGCGGGGGAAGTACATTTCCTCATTATGAAACCATTTCTTTGAACTGTGAGATTGTTATTTAAGACCATTAAAGACATGCTCACCGCCTGTTTGCACCAAGAGCAGCTAATGGCAACAATTTCTTTACTGTGGAAAGCAAACTTCTGCTGGAAGCCCTGAAGATCAAAATAGTTATTAGGTCTTAACAATGAAGTATTTAAGAAAAACAAAATCACCACCACCACCCACCTTGCCACATTGTTTACATTTTCCCTCTTGTCTTCTTCGATGCACCCAGTGATGACGTACAATGTTGGGCTGGAACGCAAAATGATCGGGGTTCATTTTCAAAAAATAAACATTTTCAACAAAATGAATCTTTAACTTATGCTTACTGGCAAAAAGACTGTTAGCAAGCAGTTTGTCTTTTAACCCTGATCACCACTAAGCACATTCCCACAACTCACCTCTCGAATGTTTTTGAGACTAGAGTCCCTGAAAGATGGCTTGCATCTGAAATTAATCTAGAAGAGAGTACAGGAAGAGTACAGGTATGAACAGTCATGTAATGTATCATAGGGAATCATTTAGATAAACAGTCACAGCACGGAAGTGTGAGTGCGAGTGCCGATGGTTGTTCGTCTCTGTGTGCCCTGCGATTGGCTGGCAACCGGTTCAGGGTGTCCCCTGCCTACTGCCGGATGACTGCTCCAGCCCCCCATGGGGACAAACGGTAGAAAAAATGGATAGATGCAGTTCCCAGTGAGACATGCGGGGATAGTGTAAGAACTTGGCACACCTTCCCAAACTACTGATCTAAAATCTTGTAATATAATCAATAATTATACATGATGACATTTGTATTTTGTAGATTAGTTCCGGTTGCCCTTAAATGTGATGCGCTGCCTGCGTAAAACATAATGCTACTCAGAGCTCCTCATCTTTCTAGGATGCTATAAATTGCCACAAACGGACATCTAAAAAGGAATTCATATCAAGGAAGTACACATTTTTTAAAGTGATACAACTCGACCACAGTCCCTATCACTCTACCAAGAAGTTTGCCCATGAGCTGAGCATGCAAGTACGCTCGCATATAATTCGTATTCATATCAAGGAAGTACACATTTTTTTAAATGACACAACTCGACCACAGTCCCTATCACAGTATCAACAATTTTGCCCATGTGCGTACGTGTGAGCATGCAAGTACGCTCACACATACACAGGCAGGATACGCAGGCAAGATTAAAAATTTCAAAATGCCTAAAACCTAAGACCATAAATAAGCAAACTTACCTTCTCCAGTTGTTCAATACAGATCGTGTGAGCAACTATCTTGCAGGCAGCACACTTTCTCCGGGTGACTGACTTTTGCTGTGAAGAATAAGAATATAAAAAAAAAAAAGTTGTACTTTTTCTTTTTATTCACGCCCTCTTTCCGCTATTGTTTGTTTATGGGGGTTGCTAGCTTCAATTGCCTCTTTAGTGGGTAAAACAAGGCTTAAGTCTGGGTCTTTACTTGGCCAGTCTAATACCTTCAACTTCTTAGTCTTGCAAATATGATCATAATCTTGCTACCTGATGAAGTCAGTTTGGAAAAAATTTTTTTGTAGATATTAGAGTTCTTTTTGCTGCCACCGATGTCTTACATTAGGGTGACTGTGTTTAAATGCGGTCAGTAACACTTTTCGAACCAGAATATAGGCCTTATAAACACTCAAAAAACAAATACCATATAATAAAATTCTAACATGCAATACTAACCAGTGTTCTGGCAATACAGTGTTGTTCTCCAACATAACAGTAGTCCCCAGACACATTCGTCTCAAACCAGATATGATCCCCACACTGAGCAGACTCCTAGTCAGAAAAAAAAACATTCATTAATACAGAAAAAGAGGGGGGCAATATTTACCGACCGCTTAGTCACTACCTTTTTAAAAAAAAAAACGAGCATTTTCTGAAGGTCGATAAATTAGAAGCCTATAACTACGTCTTGAATGGACATGTTCAAGATTTAGAATACAACTTCAGCCTACAGGAATTCAGATCACTGATGCTGGTCCTTACTGTATACTTGTACTTACAGTCCAGTCAACAGTGCTGCTGATGATTGCTTCTGATTCTGTTTGCCTGAAAGATGAAGTACTTGGCTGACAGGGTAGGCTGGATTTTGCTATTGCTTTTCTGGGAAGAAAAATAAAAACAGAGGAGGGAAGTCAAACCTGATGCCATACTATTCTACTTGGCAATACAAAATCCTGCATAAAATTGGACACTGCATATTTTTTTAGTGGAAGGAAGTAGTGTGAAGCACAAGTACCAGAGTTTACGTTTACCTTGGTGTTTTAATGACCTTCCTACAGTAGTCATTTTGACTTGGTAAAGCAATAAACAGTAGATCAACCCTAGTTAACAGAATTGCACAAAAATACAAAAGCAACTTCAATGCAACTTTATAGAGGGGTGGCGTGACGACCAAGAAACAAGTCATTACATTTTGCTGAGATTTATTTTCACCATTTGTGTCTATATGACCTAAATGGAACATCCACCCACTAGAATGATTCACCTTAATCATTACCCATGATGGAGTCAACAAAACCACTTGACAAATGATTCAACTTCAGTGGTCTGAACTCTCGTCACATACGGCCGTACATCACCATATTCCGATTTTTTCCTCCTAATGGTTCTTGCAATCTTCACTTTTGATAATAAGACAGCCTTCACGATGCTCCTGAAGTGATTATGATTTTGCTTTTGAACACCAGGATGGCTGCAACGTCATAATGCCCAAAATCTTTAGATTACGTTCCCAAAACGTGTAGGATGCTTAAAGTTTGAGAAAGGAAACCCAAGGCATTGAATCAGTTGCAACTTTACTGTTCTGCTCGGATGAGAACCTTCTAAGACAACCAGAATAGTCCAATTGTGATTCACTGCCGAGAATTAAATGACCTGGATGAATGAGAATATTCACAGGCAAATTAATTGAAATTAATTATGTATGTCTCTCGGTCTATTCTGTGAGCTTGCGGGGGAGGGCGTATTAAGAAAAGCGTGCGCACAAAACAATCACCTCAATGTTCTCAAATGAGAACTAAGCCCCCGCAATCTTACATGCGCCACGTCCGGCCTATACAAATTCTAGGCAAGAAGCGAATGTATCACTGAATGAGTGTTTGTGAAAGAGTTTATTACATACGATAGGAAGTTCTCCCATGTTTCCAGATATGGATCATAGTATGTCAACCCCTCTGATCTATTGATAGGTGAAGAGTAGCTTTCAGGGAGTTCACTAGGCAGTGCCTCAGGATCCGACTTCAGATCGGTTGAATCCATTTGCTTCAGAGTGAGGCTGCTGGTGGAAGTCTGAAAGATTGTATTTTGAGGGTGAGGACCTTGACTCGATCTTCGTAGATAATAGCGACCATAAAGTCCGTAAACCAATTCGCTGTTGTGATAGACAGACTCAGCTGGGAGGAGATGGGAGGAGTTCCGTCTTAGACAGCGAGGAGGTCGGAGGAAAGGTCGAGGTTTAATGCGTTTCTTCATAGCGGCTTGGGTTGCGTGCACTCGAGATCTGCTAACTGTTTGGTCCCCCACTTGCTGGCTGACTGCTTGCTCCCCATCGGACCCAGCACAGGAACAAAGTGAGACGGAGGATTTTTCTTTCACACTGCTGCCCATCTGGACAACACTCGCAAGCAACATGGAGGAACCAAGCAAATGAGGTTCAATGGATTTTTCTTTAGAGGGGGGACAGTATCGCACCGCCATTCTTCGGCGCCCGCCAGAGAAGGCAGAGGAAGAACGGCGAGCAGTACGTTTGCATTGAGATGGTCTCCATTCTCTCGTAATTGGCGTATTAGGCCTCTCGAGTCCGGTTTCTTCATCTGATTGGCTTGAACTGGTACAAGTCGCATCTTTAATGGACTGTCGCCTCTGTCCGCTGGCCACCAAAACGCCAACACTGGGACGCCTCTGATAAGGAAGCAGTGGCAAACCGCTAGAGGAACGCCTGCTTTCTAGTAGCGCTACGGAGGGGAGGCCAATACTTGAACGCCTCCGTGCTTTGCTGACCAGGACAGCGGGTCCGGGTTGACAGACAGTCGACGGAAACTTCTGTCTCTTGTGCCATCGATGAAAATGACGCTGGAAGAAGAAATCCATGCTGTTTGGAACACAAGAGGCACTCAATCATGGTAGTGTCTTGTCTCTAGTCATCTTTGAGAGAGCTTTAAGTTCAAAGGTCAAATATCAGCGCAGATGGCACGACAGGATCCAAAGAAGGAAGACGATCATCCACTGGTCCACCTCCCGGGAAAACAGGCTGCTCTGCAAATTAAACAGCTCGGTAAATTTACGTAGACAATGACTTCAAACGGGCTCTTTGTCTACAAATATTAGTCATAAGCTGCAGCTTATGCATTGAATTAACCACTGAATACTAAATATATATTACAATTTTCCTTTTGAATTCAATCTCTTAAATGTACAAATTGCGCAAGCAGCCATTTAAAAAAATAATGCAATCAGCGGGTCTATGATGCAGTGCTGTGTTGTTCAAAGTATGTTCCTTCCTTATGCAGCTTTTAAGAACATGAGCAGTGTCATGACAACATAAGAGCGTGTGTCTTTTGTGCAACTGGAAACAGTAATCAAGTACTACTTTACATTCAGCAACAGCCTGCGTTTAAAAAAATCATGTACCGGTGAACATTAATTACCTCCATAAAAGAGCTTATGTTTTTATCATCGTTTGTTTGCTAGCTAAACTAAAAGCTAATAACTTCAGTAACATTTACAGTTTGAATTTGTAATTCATAGTTTGATAGTGACTGTAGTCAAAATATTACCGTATTTTTCGGAGTATAAGTCGCGTTTTTTTTTTCATAGTTTGGGTGGCGGGGCAACTTATACTCAGGAGCGACTTATATGTGAAATTATTCACAAATTTTCAAAATTCAAAAATCCGCGATGTACGGAAATTGTGATAAACGAACCGCAATGTAGCGAGGGATTACTCGCTAATTTGAACTGCAACTGACGACGTCAGCGGTGCAGCGCACACGTGGCGTTGTTTACATAAAGGACGAAGAATTCGATCGATGGATTTAATGATTTGGAATGACACAGATGGTTTGATATGGGTGTTATTTATGTTATAGTTATTTGGATAAATGTTAATGTTACGTCATGCCGGTTCTCAGCTCCTTGTTTGTGTTTATGTCACGTTAGCATACCGTATCGTTTAACCTGTTGTTGCTGGTTCATGTCTGTTCTTGGTGTTGGATTTTGTCAAATAAATTTACCCCAAAATATACGTTTTTTTCCCTCTTGTGCATTTTATGGCTGAATGCGACTTGTTCTCCGGAGCGACTTTTAGTCCGAAAAATACGGTACTTTCATAATCTAAAATGGTCAACACTTAAGTTAATGGTGTGGTCATGAGTACAAACAAGTACACTCCTCAAAAGATGTTTGGGCTTGTAGCAACTAAAAAAAACTATGCTTTAATCTTTAAAGGTGAACTTTAAATTTGAGCTTCTCACAACTTTTGAATGAACCTGTCAAACTGTTCAGTGTGTCTACTTTTTACATAACAAGGAAATGATTGACAACATTTCACAACAGGTGTTTAATCCATGAAGGGACTGATAAATTTCCTGGTTCAAATAGAATTGGTATTTAAACAGTCCTCTTTATCATGTTGACATTTTGACAACATGACAACGAGATGATGCCCGACAACTACAGTCAAAAGTACCTTGCCTTGGAACGGCTTCAAACTAGATATTCTCCAAGTCAAGTGGCCACTGAGTTTAGAGTGTTGCAGTGAAAGTCCCAAAAAGTAATTTAAGTAGACATCCTTGGAAATGTATTGGTCAATCTAAGGATTGAACAGCAGTTGTAAATTTTAGGGGGTAGAGTAGATACATTTAATATTTTACTTACAAGATGATAAGTAAACAATCTCAGTCTCAGTTCATAAAATGGTATTGTTTACCGGGGAAGACTCGTGTTTTGTTCCAGATAATTAAAATCTAAATGCCAGTTTAAACAGTACAAATGAGATCCATTTTTCTTTTAGTAGAAAATGTTTGGAGTTATATACACCAGGCACGTTTATTACTTATTTTGAGTTCATAATTTGTATTTATTTATGTATTTGTTTGTTTGTTTGTTTGTTTGTTTGTTTGTTTGTATGTGTTTATTTTCACGACAATATTATTTTTGGTTTAATTATAGTTAAAAAGAAGATAATGCCTGAGAATTAAACATTTAAATTAAGGGGAAGAAATCAAATGGTAGGAGACCCCGTGGACGACCCACAACCCGCTGGAGAGATCATGTCTCTCAGCTGGCCTGGGAATGCCTTGGGATCCCCCGGGATGAGCTGGATAAAGTGGCTGGGGAGAGGGAAGTCTGGGAGTCCATCCTAAAGCTGCTGCCCCCGCAACCCGACCCCGGATAAGCGGAAGAAGATGGATGGATGGAAATCAAATGGTTTTCATCCGATAATCAGCTGTGTTACTTTCGGAGAATTAGCAAACCATAATGATAATAAGTACCCCCTTAAGGTATGATGAGAGGATCCTGCTGGGGGTACTCAAGACAAAAAAAGTTTTAGAAAACTTTTGGGGAAAAAAAAGTTTGTGAACCACTATGAAATGCAAGTTGTACATGTGTTGTGGACATGGTCCTGCTCCATCAGCAAGGAATTTTAGCCTTTGTAGTACAGGCAGTCCTTGTATGTCCGGCATCTGCACCATAGCAAGCCTAACTGGAATACATTGATCTCTCCCCAGCATTTTTGTCCGGCTCAAAAGTCACAAAAGCAGATGTAAACAATCATGGCGGAGCTTGCAGGGGTGTCAGAAAAGCACACCTCTGGAGCGAGGTGGAAAGAGACTCCTTGTGTGTTTTATTGGCGGTAGAAAGTAACAAGCAGAAATGACGTCAATATGCGTCATGACGCCCGTGTGTGTCACCATTTCATTTGGGGTATATAATTGGGGGTAGTAACTGTCCGTTAGGACAAGTAAACGGGTTATTCCGAAAGTTTCAGAAACCGGAAATTTGACCTTAACCCGAATATTGACTACATGTAAACCTAGTCAATGGTTTATGTGTTAGTAATGTCAATAGAATACCAAACAAGGAGCTGTGGGTGCAACACATCATTTATAAACACTGGAAGGCCACCAACAATTTTTTTGTGTCAATCTCAAATATTGATATTGGCAAACGATCAGCCTTGTTCATCTTCTGATCCCTGTACATTCTCATTTGAGTCTGGTGTGTGCATCTTGTGTGTGTGGATCATGTGTGTGTGAGGGTGCGTGTGTTTTGCTATTATGCAACATCTGCTTCCGGAGAGTTATAATCCCCTACCATGGTGGGAGACGAAAGAGGGAGAAGCCAGATGCGACTACTCGCATTGTCCACCTGAGTTTGTATTATCAACACGTTGGAGTTGAATCAACACTATGATATTGCATATGTCAATGTTATTTTAAGATTGGTCCTGGAGGTTTTTTTTTTTTGTTTATTTTGTTAATGACTGATAGTCAGTGAGCACGTTTCTTAAGCTTCCACTAAAGAGAAGCAGCCGCATAATACTTGAGTTGGTGGTCAAGTTGGTTCTATTATACTGGCCATCCTGGAATTTGATGGCCAGTGAGTAGAGCAGACTGCAGTAGGCTCATAGTATTTAGCTGGCGGAATGTAAGTAGAATCCATGTACCCGAACATAATGTTCATCTCACTAATGGAAGCAAGGAAAGACGCTTTCATCCACTAGAAGTGGAAATTTCCTCAACATCGCCTTATATGAGCAAAAATAGTGAGATGAATATTTTTAACACATTATTATTGCATTCACATTCAAAGTAAGAGAAAAGGAATGCGCATTTAAGAACGCTTATATGAGCGTTGTAGTGAGTTGGCGTCATGTGAACTTTGGTTTTGCAAAATGTCAACCGAGTTGTTAAATGGTTATGGGAAAAAAAAGGCCTGGTTAAATTCCACCTACATGAGCTACTTGAAAGTTCAAAACGTTTGTTTCCGTTTACTCAAAAAGGTAATATTTTTCCCGTCTGGATCAACGTTGACCTTTTTCATCAAATTCTTCAATGATACAAAGCTGGCGTACGAACAGTGGAGTCTGAAGTATTGCTCCTGCCTTCAATTTTTTTCCCCCCTTCATTTTTCACGTTGGCCAGATGGGTGTTTTCCCCCTAATTAGTATAAGGTAAGCAAGTCAAGTTGAAATTTTCTTTATGCGCACCCACTAGTCCAAACATGTTATTCTGATTAGTACTATTGCTGTATGTTTTTCCTGCCACTTGCTGTCGACAGAAAATGACGTCACAGTGCCTAAGGGCTTCGGTAACAATGGTCACGGCTCATTCGTTTTCTGTGTTTGCTCATTTGCAACATGTCTGTCCAATGATCAACAACTAACAGCGGCAGGACTGCTGTACATCACGGAAAGAGTTGAAGCGGGACAAGAACTTAAACTACTTTCCAGAGCTGCTGTCGGGTTAAATATTTACATGAAAAATAGTGACGCATGATGCAAATACACTGAACAGTGTTCCATAACAACCAACCGACATTCTCACAGATCCACTAGTGAGAGGGGAGGAGAAATTTTTAACAATGGTTTGATAGGTCAAAAACGTGTGTTCAAGGCTAACCTTAGTGCCTAAAGTGCAATTGTTGCTCTGCGCATTACAAGTGTCTTCATGCACAAAAAATGGAACGGTCCTTGCCCTGCCTAGACATGCAACCTGAATTGGAGCATATCTTCTCAGAGATAATTAACACTTGAAGTATGTTTATATATTTGTTTTCTTTTAGGGTGATGATCAACACTAAAGCGCACAGTACAGTAGTATGGACTAAAAAAGTGCGTTTGCCAAATTTCAGCTAACACTCCACTATGATTTCCCAATATGAGTTTTGAAATATTGATGCTGCAAACTAGTGTTGAAATATGGCTGCTTGCATTTATCTTTTGCCAAATGTTATATTCTTATCCCATAATCCACCACACCTCTTGGGTTCCCTCGATCTACATTTTCTGAGGTCTTGAACCACAGCTTGTTGTAACCCCATTTTAACCTCTGATTTAGTCTGAAAATTTAGTCTGTGTCAAGTGCAATACCCTTAAATTAATTGTTTGCACTCACTCATCATACTAGTGCGATGCACAACTGATGACTTTAGAAATTGACTCAACACGATGTGACTTATAAAAATTTAAAATGAGTAACAGGAAGACCACACAGCACTGCATCTGCCCAATATCACCGAACCGCACCAAGCTAATGTTGCAACAATTATATCATGTTGTCCTGCTTAGTTTTCTTTTCAAACTAAAGTAGATAGAATAAATAAGATACGAACCTGCAAAGTCTGAAGTAAACTATCCAACCATGCTTCCTCTCCTATTTGCTCTCACTAAGGCTTCCTGTATAGTGACAGGGAACCAGAAGCTCAGCAAACGAGAGAGAAAGAGAGTGAGCGAGAGAGAGAGAGAGAGAAGGTGTGGCCAAGAGACAAAGAGCACGAGAGCCTTGACAAAAATAAACCAGCATTTAATTCCTCGATGCGCTGAGGGCAACAACACTTTCCTAATACACTCGAAATGCACGAGTAAATGTCCTAAAAAGGAACGGTAGTGCAACGTGCCACAATAAAGTGTCAAAAAACAGTTAACCATGTGAAGGAAATTACATTCAACTGGAAATTCCCGTAATGAGAAAGATGAATTGCAATTGTTATACGCAGTAATTATCAGAGTGACTCTGTGGCAGCAGCCAATGGAATGCAACTTTTATTCAAATATGGAGGAGTGTCCCGTCCATGTCCGTAGCCTGGAAGTGATTTGGGATTTCACAAGACATGGTTCAAAAAAATATTATAAGATGTGATTAAAAACGGTTGCCATAATGAAGAGCAATTCTCTGACACTTCAGTCCCACCACAAACCATAGCACAACTGCTGCTAAAGAAAGGTTGAGCAGCACACCCATGAAACCCTTTGCCAAGTTGAACAAACACGCATTGTACTTATTTGGCTCATCTTAAGGATAAACTCAATGAACTAAACTGTATGAAAGATTCACAAAAATCAATGAAAAGATCCAAAAAAGCCCGGACACAATTTTAAATTGTATGAAATGAGATGTATGAAAAAAATTTAAATATAACTAAGCCCTGACCATCCATAATTTATGGTAACTTACACAAAGTACAGTCCATATAGTACATACATATCAAGTATTCAAATTATTATGATGATGACCAATTACTGTAGGGTAGTGATGGGGAAAATGAAGCATCAAATTTGCTTCATGAATCAGTGGTATATTTTTCACTCCTCGAGATGGCAGTATTGAGCTGAAAGCACACTGACATGCCAATTTTTAAAACTCTTTATTTAAACTAACTGTGCCATCTTGAGTAGGCAAAAAATACAACTGGTTTAGAAGCAAATTTGAAGCTTCATTCTCCCATCACTACAATAATTGTTCTCTCAAGCAAGTCGATTTGCAGTTTTTTTGTTGAGAGATTTTTTTTCCTCATATCGCCCAACACTATTAGAACCCCAAAACTCACAACTGAGATGTGGAAGTGCCGACAACTCAACAGCAGTGCCACCTTGATTAGGAAAACTCAAAGTATTGATCCTCATCACAAAGCTCATATTGGCATGACAACAATGAGAAAGGGAATCATGTCCCTTTATGACTGGGTGTGAAATTAAATGCTAATGAAATGCTTGTCCATTTGATGGTGGGGTCGTATACAATGAACCGGTTGCCAGTCATATAAAGCAGATGAAGTCATGGCTAGTTCAATTAGTCATTTTTTCCCAGTATTTTTTGCCTGATGGCACGCCTACAGATTTTTCTTATGGACAGTAGGTGCCTTGTTTGTCCAAAGTTTAAACATTTACAGGACTGGTGATTACTTTTTTCCATTACCCTATTTAACATAGTTCTCCTTACTTGTACAGTTCAGGAGTCAACTTTAGTTTTAGTTTTAATATGCACAGATGAGTAAAATAATTTCTTTTACCTCCAAAAATGCATTACATGTTTATGCACAATCCCAATGCCTGTAAATTCATTAATTTACTCTCTTTACAATTACCGTGATCAACTAAAATGCACATCTTAAGACGATAGGGAAAGCAAAGTACACTTTTGGTTGCTCTCAAAGTTTTGCAAAAAATACACTTGTACTGTTTTGCATTCAAACAGAGAGGCAAACGTTATTGTTATTGTTATTTCTATTATGCTTTGGTTTTCTAGGCCAGATATACCCGACATCAAATGAGTTTTGTCACCACTTCCAGCAAATAAATGTTTAGAACTCTGTTGAATAGAACAGTGAATCAATGTCGCCACCTTCCGTCATCACATGATATTACACTTGCAGCCTGCCTGGCTCTTACCTTCTTTTGAAGAGTTTTAGTCCAGTGAATGATTTGGAGCAGCCAAAAAGCATCTCCTTCTCTTCCTCCATACAGTTTGGAGGGAGGCTGGGGGAGGAATGGGGAATAGGGGAGCAGGTACGTTGTGAAGAAATAGATGAGCTGGAACTAAGTCCTCCATCTCGATCGTCTTTTAATGAATCATCTTCATCGCCTGCTTTTTCCTTGCAAAAACAATCGTGGAGGTTCATCTGTGCACCTAACACCTGGTCGGTGTTGTTGCTATCCATGACAGATAATTTCCGATAGTCCTGGGCTCAAAGGTCTCGGCCTACCTCATTTTGACAGGTGACGCTATCAAAGCTTGTAAAATGTTCTTGTTCAAGCATCCTGACCCCAAATCATTGAAGAACACTCTGGGGGCTCTAAATGTCTCCAGTGTCACACGATATACGTATAAAATGTTTGATAGCGATGATTATTTCAAGGTATAATATACAACTTGCAAACAAATCTGCAGCGTAAACACCAGCACCAACCATTAACAAACGCGACGGTACATATATTACAATGTTTAAGGGACTCTTTAAAGACTTCAAATATGGCTACCCTACAAAGGCTACAAAGTCAATAATCCATAAGCCAAAGGTCTTTTAAACAAGGCACACAAGGTGGGTTGAGTGTATGTAAAGAGATTAGTGTTGACTTAATCCTTGCTTGCATTCCTCTCCAACTCAGTAGTTTTTGCAGCGACTCACTCTCGTGTCACGTCACATCTCACTTCTCAGTCCTTGAGTTTTTCTCAGAGGCTTCTTCCTCCTCCATTTCTCTTCTCGAACTTCACACTTAGCTCCTTCCGTTTTCCTCCTCATTTTGGCTGTTGATTTAATCAGTACAGTCCATTAGCGTAAACGCTGACACGCACGAGTGCGCATAATACGATTGCCAAGCTCACGCAAGACAAGCGACCGGCACGCACGCGAGCACACACACGGCAAACGCGTACACAAGCAGGCAGTGATTCTCTCATCCCCACCCGGCTCAAAACACGGAAGTGGCTAATGACAACAGTCCCCCAGCTCAGGGCCTCACTGTTAGCTGCCCTGTGACATGCCTGAACAATAAACTTCCACACGCCTCTTAAAAAAAAGTATTGCCCGTACATAAAAAGAATTTAAAAAAAAAAAGAAACGAAACTATGGAGCCCTTAGACTTGAAATGGATAAAGATATAATATACTATGGAGTTGTTTATGTTACAGGTGAAATACCCCAAATGAAAATTTTACCTGCACTAAAATAAATAAAGTGAAAGTGAAAAAGTAAAATATTACCAAAAGGTGTATTGTATTGTATTGTATTGTATTGTATTGTATTGTATTGTATTGTATTGTATTGTATTGTATTGTATATTACTGTAGTGTAGTGTGGTGTAGTGTAGTGTAGTGTTGTGCCGTGCATTGCATTGCATTGCATTGCATTGCATTCTATTCTATTCTATTCTATTCTATTCTATTCTATTCTATTCTATTCTATTCTATTCTATTCTACTCTATTGCATTCTATTGTAGTCTACCCTCTTCTATTGTAACATGCACCAGTGGTGACACATAACAAAGTACAAATAAAACATTTATTATTTATACTTAGGTAGACTATTTAGATATCTGAACTTTGACAGTTTATTTTTATTTTCTGATGATGACAAGTGCCAAATGTAAAAATGGATAAATAAGAGACAAATCATTTCAACTCTAACCAGTCAACTTGAATCATTATGTAAGGACGTGGTTTCAATTTCAAGACACCACGTCCAGGTAGCACCCTATTTTAACAACATAAGAGTGTGTTATGTTACATCCTTTTATCAGTGGTGGATTTGCAGTGTACACATTGGTGCATGTACACGCACGTACACACCTGCTCACTTTCTCTTTCAACCATCACCCACTTTGCATTTCCATGACAAATAAAATGCCACTCAGAAGCCTGACACAATTTTCCAAGAGATCCTTTCACCACCCACCGCTGACCCATTTTCTCGGTTTCTCTCCAGCAAAGGACTCTAACTGTAAACTCGTCACCATTAACCCTGAACGTGATCCGCTAGCATTTTGTTTGTCTTATTGTCGCAATATTTATAGCGCTACTCTAAAACAGTAAACACAGTCATATTATTTCTTTTGGATTTTAATCACATTGGTTTATTCCTTACACTGTCTAAAACTGTTTCGTTAGAAAAAAGAAATACAAATAAAACAAACGTGTTGATCACGGAGCTCACCCAACTGGTTGTTATTTCAAATGCCAACACAGCAGCAAGCTGCCAAGCTGTGCAAAACATTTAGAAATGCTACTGGGGCGGAAGATCGTTGAGAAAAAGGAACACAACACGTATGATTGGATATACATGGAGACTGACCCACATTCTATCGTTGGCCACAATGAAATGTGAGATTCTACTAAAAAAAAAAAAAAACAATCAATCTGCAGTTAGAAACAGCAGCAATGAGTCTGCTTTGTTTTCGGACATTTATTTTCCAATACGTATGCGTCCGTTTCAATTCATTCTGTATTAATCCAGGAAGTTTGAAGATGAATTTAAAAAAATAATCAATGAGTTTGTCTCGAGGCAGACGAGGAGGCCATGAGTTGCCACGATTTTTTTTTCTCGGTTTTGTTGTTCTCCATCCTTCTGGTACATGCTGTGGTGCTACGTTATACAACTTTCTGGCTCGAGGCGAGGAGTGCATTGTTCCTCCCCTCCCACTCCCTCAGCTGCTTGACATATCAACGCTTGTCAATATTAATCATGAGTTTGATCACGCCTGAGGGAGCAACAGAAGCCTCTGAGCTTGAATGCGGCTCATCAAAGTTTTAACATTTAAAAAGCTTCAATAAGTAATCAACTCGTACAAATTATAAATGAGGTGAGCTGCCAACAGTACTTTTGTTTTAGGCGTGGTAATGCAATTAATAACTGTGTTAAAAATGTCAATACTTTGTGGCCATTGTGCAAAATCATTTTTACAAATCACATTTGTGCAATTAATATCATGCATATATACAAATGTCTATACACACTGTTGTATAACTATTATTTATATTTTTTAGTTACTTTTATTTTTATTTGTTATTGTTATTTATTTTACAGGTGTATTCATCTTTAATACACTTGCATTGATTTTAGTCGATTGTGATATTGATCACAATCTTTTGGCTTGTCATGTGATGTCTTGTTTCTATGAAGCCGTACAGTTCATTTTAGTTTGGTGCAAAATAAAAAAGTAAATTTACAAGTGGACTTATGACTTTGGCATAATTACTATGACGTCAGACGCAGTCCTATTTTTTTTTTTTTGTCTTGATTGGCAATGAAGAAGTCGGAATGATAAGAGAGGAACCACGGAGAAGGTAATTAAACTGATTGGCTGAGTGTATACTGTTTGTTGTAATCATTTTGAAGTCAGGGAGAAGCTTCCATTTGGTTATTCAAGAGTTATAGATAGCAAAATGTGTTATTTATGCATCCACCCAATTTCTGCACCACTTGTGCACATTATCCCAGCTGAGTTTGAGACCGGGTACCAGTGGCGGCTGTCGGTCATTGATGGAAGGCAAGCTCAAGTTTTTCCGCCCTACATAATGAATGAGTTCATTTATTTACAGCTCATACGTAAATTCTACCCTTCATTCTTTTTCAAGAAAATGATCCGGTCGACAACATTATCTGTCATGATGTGCGGCTGAGTTTACTTTAGTTGAGCTTATTTGGGATTCCGGACAATGCGTTTACATACAATATTTAGTACACGGTAATAAGAGCCCAAAAGGAGTGGGCTGAAGCCGACGCTTATAAATAAATGCCTTCCCTAGACTGGCTGTGAGTGTGAGTGACGGTGACGTGGGGAGAAGCTGCGCAGGTGTCGTGGCTTGTTGGCAAAAGAAACTGCGGCGTGACAGAAGAGTCACCAAACACTGATCAAACACTCGTCAAAGAGAAAGTCGCTGAGGATCGGATCAGTTCAGAGCAACGCAATGAAAAACTAGCTACTAACCCGCATGCTTCTGGGATGTAGGTGGAACCTCGGTAGCCAGAGTGAACCCACGCAATCACGGGGAGCACACGCAAGCTCCCCACGGAATGGTGGGATCTGAACCTAACACCTCCGTGAACTGGGAGGCAGAAGTGCTAAATCTGCAGTGCTGCTTGACGTTCATCTTGTCTGTTTCATTTGATGCAGTGCATCCTTCAAAGCGCAGATCTAATTATAGAGAATAAATGCATTAAATCCAGGAAGGCAGAACTTCATGTCTGCTTCTTGTTGGTCTTTATTATCTCTAATAAAACAACACATGGCAGACACTTCCTTTCCTGACACACGGCTTGACGCACAAAGAAGAAAATACTGGAGGCAATATAATACGAAAGGTGCTAGCTAGTAAAAAATAATGAGCTGAGGTAAATATCACAGGAGGACAAGAAAGAGCGAAACAACATCCCAGATTATTCTCTCAAAGTCCCTGCTGACGTTTCTATTTCGAGATGTCTAATTTTGCAACGGATATATTACGAATAAAACCTCGGCGGCGAGAGATTAAACAGATGCTGAAAAACACCGACGCTTACATAACTCGGTCGTGTCAGTCTTAACAGCAGCCGGCTGGCCAGCCATGACCCCGCCCCCTCCCCGCACCACCTCGCTTTCACACATAGCCTGTGTTACTGATTATTCTAACATGGGGATGAGTGTAAGCACCACGCTCCACCACCAGAGAGGGGGCGAATGGGGGCTGCAATTTACTTTTGAAGACCTCATGGAGGACATGGCCTGCATATTGCATAATATAGATCTATCCATGTCACTGCACTTGACACATATGACCTAGTTCATCACTGGTGTAATACAGTGAACTCCCACTGATTGGTGGTTAGCTAGCCGCAAATTCAAGTGTTTTTTTTTTTTATCAGTTCCATGGGATTTTTTTCATTTTTCATCAAATTATGTTTTGCTATCTGCACAAACTGTTTTGATAACGGATTTACTGATTTGAAACCTTTGAAGATGAATCGCTAAGTTTATCAACGCGAGTGGAAAAATAAACGTGATATTGGCCCTGGAGTGTTTTGCGACCTTTTTATTGGGGGCAAATTCCCTCTTCCATTTCCTGCAATCATCCTTTGCTTTTCATTACTGTGACTGTTATATAAACACCTTGAGATATATTTAGAATATTGAACGAATGAATATTATCAGCGGAGGTTTATCGTGAGGTAATCCCAGCCCACACAAAAACACAAGCAGGACACAGAGAGGAATCATGTCATCACTTTCAGGTTTGACAGGTTAGTAGATAAGCACATTCCACTTTCTCTTTTGCTTTAAACCACTTCCTTACCTGTAAGACACCTGCTTCTTGAAATTCAACTGCATAAATTCGCTTTCCATCTGAGAGGCTGATCTCCAGGATCCCTTCTCCTCCTCTTCCTCCAGTCCTGGCATCTAAAACAATAAATGTTTTGAAATTCCTGAATTCCACAAAGAAGGTCCAAACGCTCTGTTGGCCGCTACACACTGAGCGATGCATTCGACTGAACTCTCGTGCAGTGGGTGGCGTTCAGCTATTGGTTTTAATGAAAGGTCGATGGTCTGTTACGAGTTTTGTGGAGATTCAAATTTTGTATTGCTGGCGCACGGAGTCGCAACAACACAGATGTAACAGCCAATCAAAAATGCACATGACCTTTCATAAAGACACAAAAAGGGTTACATCGGGTCACCGCCTAGCTGTACAAATACAATAAGTACAGTATACTGTATCGTGCTTTGCAACAAGTATATCAATAAATTCATCTGCACCTGTGGAGGAGATAGTGAAGCATGGCATGCAGTGTCGGTTGCCAAAATGTACACAAGCAAATCAGACTCAGTACCGTCAGTGAAATGGGCGAGGCAGCTTCTAAAAATAGACACACACTCATTTATTCCTCGCTTTGAGGTAACCCACTTCTTCCTCGGAATTATGTTGTGTCATGTTCTTTTAATAAAATTAATACTAATAAAGTACAATATACAATCTGTGACACCTTTAAACCCAGTTCCCATTGCAGGAAGGCCAGTAGATTTGTAGGGCTCACTTGTCACAACTTCCTTTTTTTTTTTTTCCTCTGATGGACCGTTCCAGTCTGGTGAATCGTGATAGTGCGCTGTGTCATATCTTGGAAATGGTGTCACGGTCATTTTCTCTCCAGCTGCCTTCCAGTAAGAAGATTCCAGTTGGGATGTGGGTTTCAGATCCATCCACTCATTCATTTTCTGTATCACTTATCCTAGATGCCATAACCTACCGGAGCTGACTTCAGGTAAAAGGTGGGCATAACCGGTACATATATTAAGGTACAGATACTCGTACCAGTAATTTGTGCAACACGCACACATTCAATATTAGGGGTCTAATGATATATTTTTTGACACGTATTGATAAAGTGCCTAAGCACTTTGACACAATATCGTTTTTTTAATGATACACTTCAATACGATAAAGGTGATTTTGACATGGTACTTTGATATACTAATAACAATGGCTTTTCTGGAAATAAACCTATACTGATAAAAAATAACTCAAAATAAACTATATATCTTTTTACATTGGATTCAATTTAAAACCAGTTCAGCTTTACTGATTTCAGAATGTACAAAAGCAACAACATTAAAATCAGAACAAGCTAGTTCTCAATATTCTAGCATAAACGAAGTGCAACAGAACAATCTAGTTCTCTTTTTATACGCTAACTTAACATTTTTAGCAGTAATAGGTTATTCTCAAGTGATAATTCTAAATAGGTATTTTACTTCCTCACTCCTCCAACTTATTGCTACATTTGTCTGCAGAAATGGTCTGAGTTGAAAAAATATGACAACAAAATCAAGCAATAAAATCTGCAGCATAAAATCTTTGTTTTGTGAAACTGCATTACAATTGTACTGTAATTTAATTTTTTTTACAAGTGTACGTACTGCAATTGCGTGGACACCCTGCCTTCTGCTTGCGTGTGGACAACGTTCGTGCCATAATTCCTCAATTTAGAAGGTTTATTTTGAATTTGTGATTTATTTATTTATTTATTTTTAAATCCGCGATAATCAAACCTCGATGTAGCGAGGGATTACTGTATATGTTTTATATTTAAGGGGGCAAGCAAGACATTAAGAAGTGGAGCTGAGGAGAGAGGCCTGATTTAATAAAAATATATGAAATATAATATATTTTGGGAGATTTAGTTTGAGGGGGCACCACATTTATTTGAGGGGGTCAGGCCCCCTCTTGCCCCTGCCTAGACCTGGGTCTGTTGTACACTAAAAGCGCTGCAACATGTTTATACTGTATTAATGCCATATTATTGGCAGAAAGAGAGCTCCGAAATCTAATTTTCGGGCGAGACTCTCGTAAGAAGCGATCCGGAAACTAGATAGATGGATGAAAACAATGACAACATACTCAAAAAGTGCTTGGACAAAAACAAATCGGGAGAGGGGGGGAAACAAAACATAAACAGGACAAAAAAAAAAGGGGGTGACCACATACGCCCATAAAAGACAGAAAAAACACCTCACACACGCGCGCACGCACACACAGACTCACACAGCGGCGGCAGCTGCCGAATTCCTCGTCGTCGAACACGTCGTCCTCATCTGCAGACTTGTCTTCCAGCTCGGGCCGCTCCGCCACGGGAGGCACAGCGGACGCGGAGTCCCTCAGTGAGCCCCTCAACATTTCCAAGCCAAGGGTGCCTGCCGCTTGTTCGCTCCTCTGCGGTGACGCAAGACAGTCGCACTTGCCTCTCAATAGCTTCTTGTTCTTTTTTTTAGCGTTTTTCTTTTAGTTTGTTTTTACAAGTTGTTGGTTTTGTCTTAAAATTGTTTCCTCACATCGTGCACGAGCGACAGTGCCATGGTCAAAGTGTCAAGCCAAGGACACGCGTTCAGTGAAGCGCACGACAATACACTGATGTTTTGCGTCTACTTCTACTCTGTATCGACTGTGACGTCACGCGTAATGTTGCAGGAAATAGTCTCACTTATCTCTCCCTCCATTTGCCTCTCTCTCTTTCTCTCCAGGTTACCTACGACATTTCGATTTCAACCCCCCACAATTTCCACTTATGACAAATAAATTGCTTTTTACAAATTAACTACGAGTAAACAACTGTGCTGTACTAGCAAGGCCGAACTCGTAGGCAGTTGTCATGATGCAGTAGTAGCTATATTCAAGGATGTGAAGCTTTTAGGTTCATTTTGTTTTAAATTAGAGCACTATAGACAACTACTTTTTTACTTTTTTTCACATTGTGCTGCCCCGGTAACATCAATAGCCTCAACTAGTCCTGTTGTACACTTGATGCAGCTTTCTATAAAGCAATTTGAGCATTTCTTGGATATTTGATATCCAGCCAGGTTCGTCATAATAATGGGGAATGAGACCATTTTGGCATATTATGACAACTACAGTACAGATTACACGCAAAAAAAAAATGGATGGATAATATATATCTACTGTCATTTCATTATACAATGCACAGCCAAGAGCCAGCAAACAATTTGAGTCATGATTTTTAGTGCAGTTTTCAAAAACCTCGGAATAATTGTGAATTCTGAGATGAGTTGACACCGATTAAAATCGCGCTCGTTGTAAATTGATATTTTTCCAGCAGATGGCGACCGCTCATCCAAAACAAAAACCCGGACCTTGCCCATTCACATTATTCATGTCTTCGCCAAAATAGAAAGCAACACCTCATAAATGAAAGTCATTTACCTAAAAAGAGTAAAAAAAAAAAAAAAAAAAAGTATTTGTGTGTTATAATTAGTGCAGAGTGTTCGCATAACTGCCTTGATCGTAATTGGCCCAAAAATATATCATTCGTTTAATGAATGACCCATTTAATGTTCCAAATTAGAAAAACAGAAAATGGTAAGGAAAAAGCAATAATAATCACGACAAGCTGCTTGGACTAGTTTATACTAGCAACCAATCAATAGCTAAGATTTTCTTAATTTCTGTCAAAATTTGCAATTAATTAAGTAAATGGTTAACCCAAGGAAGTGGGGCGGCAAGGAGTGCCACAAGATGGGTTAATTTTTTTCTTAAAAGTAAGCAAACAAGTCACAATATAAAGCAGTGAGAATCAGGAAACAAGATTCAAACAACAAACATTGAGACAAGACTGACTACTGACAGGAGCAAAGAGCACAATAAACAATGAACAGACAACAACAAAGAAGCCAGAGAAAACCAAATGAACAAAAAACACAGCACATGACAATTTCCCCTCTTTAATGTTTAAGATCATCAAACAAACAGACCATCGATGATCCAAGAAAATAAATTTGTTTTCCTTTTTCATGGACATTTTCATTTCTTAAGAAAAAAACTAAATTCACTCCTCAACATCTCCCTTGCTGTGATTGCTTACAATTAGTCCAAAATCCATGCTGCTCCAGTCATCAAGGAAATAATATTCCATCACTGGCTACCTACTAGGTTAGCACGTCTGCCTCACAGTTCAGAGGCGCAGAGTTCGATTCCAGCATTCAGTCACTCAGCTCCCCTGCTGTAGAACTTGAATAACACCTGATCTGTGCAACACAGCCAGTATTTTCCTTTTTAAAGCCAAATTTCAAATATCTTCATTCATACTCCCTCTAGTCTTGTTTTCACATCGATTTTATACTTTACTTTTACTGTTTCATTGTACAGTGTTTCTTCGGAGCCTTTGTAAGAACCTTCAAACAAAAATGCAATATTATTATAAAGGTGCTCTCTCTGATCCTTCCCGGTGCCATGTGGCTCCGCATCAAACTCATAATGACTGAATAAGAGCATGTTCACGCGGCCAGAAGGCCAAAACAGCTCGTTTGAACACACAGACAGTCTTTGTCTGCGCCATTGATTAAAAAGCCAGAGTGCTGACTCTGGTGATCTGGAGCCAGTCTAATCGACGTCTGTGTCCGGTCGGCAGCAGCTCGCCGACCCCGAACTTCGGACAACCTCTAGCAGCCTAGCCTACAACAGATGCGGCTGAGCGGCTCGGTTGCTCTTGGCCCATGACTATATGGAGCAACTAAGCCCCAGTGTTAGGAGGCCAAAGCCCCTGCAGGATTAGCCTAATGCCACTAGTGGTGAAGCAGGCATGGGAAATAACATGCCCACCCCTCTCCTTTTTTTTTTGTCAAAACTGAATGTTAAGATTTGTGGTCTTTTTTAGTTAAGTTTGGTAAGATGCTTTAGTATGGACTCATTTAATAGCACAGAGATGTTGACATTTAACCATTTTGAATAGGAATGTGGCATTTGCTAACTGAATTGCTCTTCTCATACTCAGAATTTGAGAATGCTGAAAATTTAACAAGTGGCGCTTCTTTTTCCGTAGAGTAATGCTAATTTTAATTTCACATCATTCAAATTTTAATTGAAAATACCATTTCAGTTGAATGACATTCACTATGTTATCAATTGCAGAAACACATAAAATGATTTCAGCAGTAAGTTACCAATTAACCTGGTGGTTTAAAAAAAAATCAAAGCATTGACTCAGTCACTTGAGGCAAATATGTTTGCTGTTGGATTGCATTCAGTGTTGCATTTGATGCTTGGAAATTTTCAATGAATTATGTTTTCAGAGACAAAATGGGAAGTTGTCCATTCATGCCAGTTGAGAAAGATTAGGACGGTCCATTGGATATCTCCTTGAAGCGAGTAAGCATGCATAACTGACTCTGATGTCAAACAAGATCTCACTTCAGTTTGCTTGGTCTATTGTCATCCTGCGTGCTTTTGTTCGTATCATTTTATACTCGAACTCACAGGAGACAAATGAAAAAGGTTTCCTGCATGGTAAAGTTTTGACTATGGGGACAGTTGACTTTTATATCAAGTCACACTCTCATTTCCCTTTGAGAAGTTTAGTCATGTACTCAGTGCTGAACTGTAATTAAGCAAATAAAAAAAAAAAGAAACACAAGACTGATTTGTGAGAATATTACATAGCAACCAAACCTGAATGTCTTGTACAGGTCGAGACAACACCCCACACCAATTGTGAAAGTGTTTGCAGAGATCGAAGGTTTTCACACTGTGATCGGGTGAATCGAAAATAAAACTTATAGTAACACTAGTGAGTGACTTTCTATAACTTCAGCAAGCTATTATCTTGTCATTAAAGCACAAGCGCTGCAACTGTTAAGTAGCAGCATTAGAAACATATTTTACTCAATTAGAGTTTCAGAAATGTCTAACCAATGGCATTTGAAAAAAAAAAAAATCGGACCAAGGCAACACAGGGCAAAGAAACAAAGCAAGCAACCAATTAGATGAAAGGAGTGATGGAAAGGCAAATTTGTTCGATAGGAAATTTGGGATGAGGAACATGTGAGGACCCAACGCGAAATATTAAATGAAGTACTTAAAAAAGTAACCTCATCTTCCCCTCTCCAACTATGTCTCTAAATCTCCACTTGGCCCAGGCACCCGTACGGAACAATACGGCGCTGCACATTGCTTCCTGGCTGTATTGTATTGGCCATGCCTTCCACACGGGGAACAGTTTTTATTGGCAGCCCCTGGTGTCTGGCGTGTAGGTGGTACTGAGTCACGCCAGTCCCCGTACCCTGAAACCCACCAATCCCCACCCCTAGACTGCCCATCCTCAACTCAAATTCTGCTGAGTGTGCTAAATGCAACATGACATAATGCCATTCCAGAGGGATCGTGGCTAAAGCCCCTCTTTCTGGTTCTTAGGTATATAAAGAGGATGCGGCCGTTGGGCAGAAAACACCCGAGTCACTCTCATCTCCTCGCTGTTTTCAACATCATTCTTTGGTCGCTCTCTTCACTTCACCTACGGGAGCCTAAGCTGAGCTGCCACATTCAATCACCCGAGTCAAGCCAAGCTGTACCAGACCTCTCCGCAGTCATTATGGATATTGCCATCCAGCACCCCTGGTTCAGACGCGCCCTGGGCTCCATTTACCCGGCTCGACTCTTCGACCAGTTCTTTGGCGAGGGCATGTTCGATTACGACCTCTTCCCCTACGCTGCCTCCACTATCAGCCCCTATTACAGACAGTCACTGTTCCGTAACTTTTTGGATTCTTCCAACTCTGGAATGTCAGAGGTAAAAACCAAATTGGAAGTGTACATTTGTTAGGCTTGACTGCATTTATATTTATACTATCTCTAATACATTGCCCAGGTGAGGTCTGACAGGGAAAAGTTCACGGTCTACCTGGACGTCAAGCACTTTTCTCCCGATGAGCTGAGTGTGAAGATCAGTGACGACTACGTGGAGATCCAAGGCAAGCATGGAGAAAGACAGGTGAGTCGCAACCATCTTTTTTTTTTTTTTTAGTAGTAGTCTGCAAATTGGCTTGGTCGTAACCCGGAGTGTCTTCCAGGATGACCATGGATACATCTCCCGTGAGTTCCACCGCCGCTACCGCCTCCCATCCAGCGTGGACCAATCCGCCATCACCTGTACCCTCTCTGCTGACGGCCTGCTCACACTGACCGGGCCAAAGGTCAGCGGAGGGAACGAATCCGGCCGTAGCGAGCGCAACATTCCTGTCACTCGTGATGACAAGCCCAACGCCGCCGCCTCTTCCTAAAGGCTCGAGTGGTGGGCGTCGACCAAATGGGATGGCAGCCACAAATCTTCCACTTATTCTTCCTCTTTTCCCCAATAGAGGACACATGGGTCCTTCTTGCTTCAGTCTTTCCTCTCCAGATGATTCTTAGCACACTCTCAGAGCATCACTAAGATAAGAAAAAGGTCCCTATGAGGATGCTGAAATTGAGGTCCTCGTGATTGTTTGGCTCACAGGTAATGTCATACACATTTTGTCACAGATTTCTACAAAGTTCTTAACGCCCCGACTGCTTTCAGTCCAGCTCAGACCTTTGGAACCTTCTACTCATGTCTCCAATATATCCTGTCTTTTAGTCTATGCCTTGTTCATTGGATACCTCGATACTGAGAAGTCCATGCGAAAGAAAAAACATAATAAAGCTGCAAAATTAACAGAAGGCTACTCCTGTGTCATCGATTGCCCTCAAGTATTTACGTAAACGCATTGCAATGAAATAAGAAAAGGCAAACTTCCTCTTTAATTTTCTTGCACACAACTCTGACATGACATACATAGATGTTTAAAAAATAACATCATACAACCAAACATGTCAGTTTCAATTTTTAAATAGTTTTTTTACACATAGTTTGTAAATGTGAATATACGTACACACACAGGCTCATTTAACTGCTGTGGTAAATCCTCTGTACCATGCCTCTTCCCCAACAAGAACAAAACAAGGGAAAAGCAAACAGGAAAACAGGACAAAAACACTGAAAGGCATGTCACCGTTTGTTCTGTTTACATCCTTGAACCTAGAAACACACAAATGTTTTGGTTCACATGAATTTACTGTAAGGTTGTCAATAACTATGACCAGACCAAACTATGCCAGTCATCACCTGACATAAATTGCACCCAATTCTGTGTTACCTGCATGAGTACCTGGAGGTCCGCCAAGGTTTGCTGAGCCAATAGTCTCAAGCTAGGCTGAACACTAGACGTAAAAGTGTTAACTTGGGCCTGGAGGTCTGAATCAAGCAGAGTGGCACCTAGGCAAGACTCCGCTATATTTTCCAACAGCACTGACTGCAGCAGACGCAGACCGTGAAAGCACACTTCCCAGGATTTGTCTGTTACAGAGACAAATATATGTAAAGCACAAGATGTGGAAGATGAAGGTTCCACATCCATTTTCTATCACTCCTTTAAATTCCATGAGATTACAAAACATGGGAACATCACTATGTGTCATATCACCATCCTTTTCTTCAGTTTTCTTCAGCATCGGCTCACGTTCCCAAAACATGGATAATGGATTATTATCATGGCTAAAGGGGAGGATGTGTGTGTACGAACGGTACGTACAAAAAAAAATCATTCCACCCTTTGGCCAAAGTCTGCTGCTGACAGACTCCACTTGAGGATAAGCAGTAGCAAAATGGATGGATGCGATATACATGAACCATTCGTTCAGTTCACATTGACAACAGCGCTATCTAGTGGCTCTACATGTTACATGAAACACCACATCCAATGATGAAATGAATCAAACATCGGACAAGAGCTAGCGCTGCAAGTTATAAACTTAAATTCCATGGTTTTATTTAGCGCATTTGACATCATTTTGTTATCATATTAAGGGGCATACCTTCAAGCAGAGTCCGAATAAGAGGCAGAAGTGCTGGGTTCTCAATCATGTACTTGAGTCCCTTGACACTGATACTGGCATTATAAAGAGCCATTAGCATCAACCTGAGGCAAAAGACCAGCAATAAGCACAAAAACAAGCACAACACACTTTGTTAAATGCTGAGAATCAAGCAGGCTACCCCTTAAAAACATTTACTTATGTTTGTATTTATGTAAATTAACTCAAGGAACTAGTGTACACTTAATTGTGACATTGTCATGAACCCGGGTGGCATGTTATAAAATTATAGACATAATTTGAAAATGATTCCACCCTTGTCATCTGTTTCTTAGTGGGAACTGAAGGGTAAAACTGACGCCATTTGCAAATTAGCTCCTCTCTCCTTGCAGCCATGTTGTTATTGCAAAAACTCACTCAAAATAATTCTCCGTCAAGAAATCAATTAAACTGATGAATCAGAATATCCCTTCCCTACAGCAAATGTTGATAATGAGCAGGAATCTGATCAGTATCTGTTCAGGATGATTTGCACCTCTTCCATTACATTACACAATAGTAGTTTGCATACGTACACTTTGAGTTTAGGGAATACATCAGGCTTCATCAGCTCTAACAGTTTCATCAGCATGTCCAACAGATCATGTGCTGAGATGGACAAGAAGTCCCGCCCACTGGTTACAGCCGCTATGTCTGATTGGCAGGAAGAAAAGAGCAGATACAGCATGTTAAGTTTCATGAACTGAGTTTTTTCCCCTTCAAAACACTTGTGTATGACTGCTTCTTACTGGTAATGGTTCCAGTTAGCGCCAAAATAAACTGATACTCTTGGGTGTTACAGTCCTCAGATTGACTCGTCACATTCTCATCCAGAGTCTTCATGAAGCTCCCCAGAGTCTGAGTGGCCACCGCTAGAAAAGCTGGCAGGCTTCCCTACTCCACAAGAATCAATCACGCATCGGTTAGACAAAAGGTATATAGTTCAGTGAGCTCCCACACACTTGCAGATTTTTTTTTAACCCGATTTCAGGCCTGAGCAAACAACTCAATTTAGCATTTTTCTTTGATTGAAGCCAAAGTTTGCAGTCTTAAGAAAGACACACACACACACACGTTTTGTTGCACTGATAATTTTCTTGGATGGGCTAATGAACTCGATTAGCAACAAAAATGAAACAAAAGTTAAAGACCTGTCCCTATTCTCCGTGAATAGCGGGGGTTCAACGCATAACATCATAGTAAAACACAAAGACAAGTCTCACATCAGCTAGCCACTGTTTAACTGTGTCTTCAGTTGCAGAGCAGTTCCACAACAGGCTGCAGACTACAGAACCAAGACTGAAGCAGTAGTCGGCCTGCTGCTGCAACTCGGTTCCATTCTGCCAGAGCTTCTCACGTAACATCAATTTTTCCTGAACGTATAATAGACACACGCAGAGCAAATCACACTGTTATCAAACAGATTATAGAAGCAGTTGACCTATATGTAATGACACTTACTGTACTTCCAGCTTTAAAATAATTACATGATTCAAAATACTGAAAGGGTCAACTGTAGCGTTAAAATTTGTGTGTATTATAAAAGAAAAAAAAATCATAACTTTATGCTGTTGAATATATGAATTAGGTTCTAGGAATCAAATACATATAAAATATTTTTTTAACAATAATACAATAAATTCTCTTTCATCTGTGCAAGGCCTAAAACAAACCTGTGAAAAAATTACACCACCATAAAAATATCATTACACGAACACCCTACTGAAACAGTTAAACACATTCAAACATTGTTACGTTTGTAAAAGCAAAATAGTTGACATGTGAGTGCTATTGGATCTCATGATGCTGAAATTGTTTTTGTTATTAAAACTATTGTTTAAAAATTGCCCATTCCTTTAGGTCTCACCTCTCTTTCCCTGTGACATTCAATTTGTAGCGCCTCCAACCTGGACTGAAGATGAAGACACTCTTGCTGTAAAAGCTCCCGTTCCTGTGCTTGTTGCTCTTTCACTAGTCACCGACACACACATATTCCAAAATAGTAAGTATAATTGACACAATAAATGAAGAAGCAAGGAAACAGTAGGGTTATCAAGATAGAAATACTCATATTAAATATAGCACAGCCACATCTGTTTCCCAACCTTTATTGAGCCAAGTCACTCATTTTAAATGAGAGGAATCTCTTGGCCCACCACCAATTAAAAATGTGGCAAAAAGTATTGACATTGAAATAATTCAACCCTGTTTTGCACTACTTCTCGGGTTCAGGATCATATGGATGGAAGGAGCCTATCAGCATGGGCAAAACCTATCAATCACAAAGCTTGCCCCTTGTCAATTATTTTTACATCTCATCCTTGTGGGGATGCACTGTACACTGATGGATAATTCTAAAAGGTAGACGGTTTACAATCATCATGGCTTACCTGCTTTTGTTACTCTAGTTTTGTATAGCATGTCAATCAAATCACTGTTCACTACTCTGGGCAGGAACTCCCTTAACTGCATGACCTGTGTGCGTAACCTTTCCAGGTCTCTTTTCCGCACTCGAACAAAACCATCCTGAGGTGAAAACAATAAACAAAGGGGGGTGTCAAAAAAAAAAAGTACAGACACAGTCAAACACAGAAAGCTCACTGGAAAATACTTTTGGTATACTTACAGGACTAGGATTAGGAATTAGCAAATTTACCATGCATATAATTACCAATTTTCTCCTCATCCAAACTATTCGCATTTATACTTTGACAAAGTTGACTGATACAATTATATTTAGTCTGATTCATGACAAACCTTAGCGCCATCAGGCAAGAGAGGCGGTGGCACACCAAATGATGACATGCTATGCTAGTTTTACTTTCAACGTTATTCTTCCGTTAATCCAAATATAACGATTCCTGCAATGGAAAGGCGGCACATGAGTAAATTATTTTTATTGTTTGAAAACTGATTAATACATGTCCACTCCCTCAATAAATAAATAAATAAATAAATAAATAAATAAATAAATAAAGCGTCGTACCTTACCACAAAGACTAAATACAGATCTGTATCCCATACACCTGATAAATTGACGTCGTCGTTTTTTCGTTTCCGGGTCTTCCTTCCAACCGACTCTCATTAACTAAACCAGTCTGTAAATAATTCCAGTTCGTGTTTTGCTAATTTCCAACAGAGTCGAAAGCTTATCTCGACTTCCTTTGTGTTTGAATTAATTTGAAACGTGTTTAGACAGCTCCGTGAGTCCAGGAAAAACCTCGGAGAGCTTTCAGACTTTACTCATGTCTATAGAACGAGACTTTTCGAGCGCCGATGAGGCGCTCACGGGCATGTTCCCCATCCACCGCGCTTGTCGTGATGGAGATGTTGGAGCTTTGCTGTCACTGAACCAGCATCACAGTCTAACAACCGAGGACTCCTGCTACGGTTGGACCCCCATTCACTGGGCTGCTCACTGTGGACAGGTGCGGATTACCTTCAGAGTCCGTAGAAGGAGGACATTCGTGTGTTTTGTCGGCTTTTTCATGCATGCCACGATAGTAAAAAGTATTAGGTTCAAATTTAAATCTCGACTTTATGTGCCTCGTCTATTACTAAGTGTTTGTAGTTTGAGGGTGAACAAGTCGAATACGTACTAAGTTAAGCGGTTTTCTTACGTGAGCGTCGACCGCGACTAGCGAGCAAGTTTGTATGTGCAATAAAGTTGTAAGACGGAAAATTTGAAGGAAAAAAATGCTTAGAGCTCTTTGATTGGTTGCGGAGGAACCCCACGGAGCCAATAGTAGCTAAGGCGCCAAGCTGTACAGGAAGTGTGGTGTCTGTTTATGTTGATGTAGTAACAGGACAATGGCATCCTATATTACTTGACTTGTGATTTTAAAACTGTGCAAAAATTAATATGCACTAAAAATAAATTTGTAGTGCATATGTAATAATATGATGACCTGGTTATGGTGACTACACAATCATAATGGTCCTCTGAGCTATATGGCCCATAAAAAAATGAGTTTGACAATTTTGGTTTTGAGTTTAACAACAAATATGCAAGACTATAAGAAACAGATTTGACATAATTATAAGGAAATCCCCTTTATTGCTAACAAAAAAAAATCTCTGCATCTAATTTGAATGATTTCCTGGTTTTATATAGTTGGAGTGTGTCATGCGCCTGGTGCAAATGGGTTGCAACGTGAACATGGTGTCCACTCGCTTCAACCATACCCCAATACACACCGCTGCACTTGGGGGGCATACTCGCTGTGTTTTGTGGCTGTTGCAGGCTGGTGCAGATGTCAACCGGCAGGTGAGCTATGAACAGAAAATTCACATGTTCATTACTAAGCACATTAAGTATTGTTTTTTCTTTGTTCACATGCAATTTATGCAGGGGATTAATATTTCCATCTTGCATCTGTGTTTTCAGGATTTGATAGGTGAGGCTCCCATCCATAAAGCTGCCAGAGCAGCCTCCATGGAGTGTATCCAAGTTCTGCTGATAGCAGGTGCCAAACTACAGTAAGTATAACTCTAAGCAGAACTCAAGACTAGCGCAGCTTGAGTCTGCATAGACAATGGAGGTTGAACTCGCTCTATGACGCTAAAGGTTGCTCATAATTGAAACCTAATGTAAATGAAACTAGACTGTAAAGTTGTTGTTTTTTTACACACTCAATACTGTACAGATGACTGTATGGAATTTTTCTTTGCAGTCACTTGCCTTTTCTCACTGTGCAGCTTAAGGAACACCAGTGGCCAAACCGCAGCTGACCTCGCACGCACTCACGGCTCTGATGACTGCCTCCGCTTCATAGCCAACTTGCAGGAGCACCTGTTGCAGCTCGGTGAGCTCCATGGCAATGGGGAGAAGAATGGGAACGGCCCTGTCCGTGATCCCGGTCTGCTGTGTAGGAAAAGACTGCAGTCTGCTTTTGAGAATGGTCAAATGAAGAAGGCAAGGAGAGGTAACATTGACTCCCTTTGCGATCAAGAGCAGCATCGGTGGACTTGAATTTGTCCCGTAAACTCGGATGGCGTCTGTTGCATTGCAGAAGTGTTACCACAGATGCAGCATTCTGAGCTTGAGGACAGCATGGAATCCAACTGTGGAGGTGAGTTGACCACAAATGCAGGTTGTGGTGACAATGCAGCTAGGATTGCACACAGGAAAATTAGTCACTTTCACATAGGCAAAAGAAAATATGTCCATGAGCATAATTTGTCAACGCGTTGTTCCATTTGACTTCAAATATCTGTTGTTCAAAGTAGTGAAGTTTTGTACTTCATGTGAATTGGTTGACACTTTTTCCCCCCCTCTCCAGCAGGCAGTGTCCATCCACCCTCTCCTGTTGACGACGAACCAATGAAAAGCATTCCCGACTGTGATGAAGCTTCCACACGGCTGTCTTGGCAGCAGAGAAGTTCGCCATCCGATCAGCGCAACTCACCTGATATGTGCGGCTCACTGCATCTGACTGGAAGTCCCAACGGCTGCGTGCCCCATCGACCAGAATCGAAGAGTCTACTAAAAGCTGACTGGGGCGAATTCCTACTTTATGGACATTATCATGGCTTTGGGGACACAGCGGAGGAGTTGTCTGACAGAGACCACTATAAGCAGAAGTCTTTTCAAAATATGGAAGGTGTCATGCATCTGTCCCACGACAGATTCTAAATCAAAGGCATTTTTATATTTTCTCACAGGCTGTCTCGGTTCCCCAAATTGTCGCATGAAATTTGTTCATGATGATCTCACTTTTTTGGGACACATTTTGGGAATGTCCTCTTGGTGCTTCATCTGACTCTGGGTTGTATATAACAGTTTCCAAACCTTTATTGAGCCAGAGTATTAATCATTTATAAATCTAGTTAGTATTTACATCAGAGAGAGAAGAAATACAGGGTTATCTTTGTAATCTGCGGCATCCTGATGTTACTTGAAGTCCATAACCCAGCAACTGTTTTTGCTGCAAGCAGCAGGGACGCCTGTATTTCTGTTTTTCATCCCCTCGCTTGATGTTGGGGCAAGATATTGGGTTGTCTGACTTTGACCGGGATCCGCTGTGCATTCTTCAGTTACCTTTGAATTGTGATGTACTGTATACCTTTTTGTAACTTGCTTCTCAATATTCACACCATTTCTGACAATCAAAAATACAATTAGTAAACTTTTCAAAAAAATACATGTGTATCAAGTGTTCAATGATTGTAAAACCAGATTCTCATAGACAGAGTCAAACACATTTTTATTAATAATCTTATGTCGTTAAAACGGATAAAAACAAATTCAAACCAGGCTTGTAAACCACGCCATTGAGGTACAATCATCCCGATAAATCCCGTTTGATTGTTTTCTGCAGACTGGCTATGCTGGCATCCAGAGCTGCCAATCCATCTCGAAACGCCGCCTCATCTCTGGTGTCAAAGGTCGACACTGATCTCATACTGCAGTCAGGTGTCAGAGTATCCACTTTGCCCTCAGAAAGGAACGAATCAAACGTTTTCCGACGCTCTTTTTCCGTCTGCTGCTCTGATAATTGTACTACCGCTAAACCTTCACTGTGTGTCTGGTCACAATGATTTGGACGAGATGGCGGTGTTTCTCGCTGGGTCATTTTCACTTCATCTGGCGTTTTCTCTTCCCTTTCTGCAGCCATGTGTACATTATCACTGACGTACGAGACCTCTGGTTGGCCCAGAGTCATCAGGTATTTAGTGATGCGTTCAGTGGCGCCGTTTGGATCATCATATTGGTCCTTGAGTGCTGCATCAGACACCGCAAGGTCAACAACTGTGTCAAACTCCGATATGTTCCGACTCCTGATAGTCCTGAAACAAAGAGGGAGGCAAATTAAGCTTTGATAGCAACTTGGGTATATACCAAGACCTACTGCTTGAGGTTTTCTATTCGTTCCAATCTTTGCTGGGCAAGTATGGCTAGTTCGTTCTTTTCCTGCTGACTCTGGACAAGTTTGGTTTTCAAGGTCTCCAACTCTGCATATAGTACAAACACACACAACCGCATGCTGTCAATGTTCTGTTGTTGCTTATGCAAACATGGGTTGTTCATTTGGAATGAGAACAGCAAGTGCATTGTAAATGGGTTATGAACGTTATCTGGAGTCCCAAAACTGTCCCATAGTTGTTGATAAATAATCACATCTGCCTTAACGCAGTAAAAAGTTGCTTGTGTTGCTGTACAATTCTAAAAGAAGCAAATCAGCAAATAGGTCAAGACCCTACCTGATTTCATCAGCGCATTCTCTGCCTCACTGTCGCGCAGCTGTTTCTTCGTGTCCAGAAGACATTTCCGCACTTCAGCGAGAACAACTTGAAGCTCCTGCAGTCGGCGTTGAGTGGCGGCAAGATCTTCCGGCACACTAACCACTAAAGACAAAATGTTTAACTTTCGTAATTTAAAAGAGACATGCATAGTTTCACGATTTAAAACCGTTCTCAGGAGTCATCAAAATAGGTCAAGGATAGAGTAGGGCTAAGGTTCCAGATCCCAACCACGATAGGTGGTGGATAGGTGGATAGGTGGCAGGACAGTATTGCAAAAGGACTCTAGTAGAGATTTATTTCAATTGGTCATGATATAAATTAAAAAGGGCAGACACAATACGGACACAAACGCAAAACATTTACCTTGACAAAGGCTTTCAATATTTAGTTGTCTCGTTCTCTCCTTTAATTCTTTGTTCAGAAACTCCACTCGTCTGGAATAACGACATGAACGTAAACATAGTGGCCGGAACCACTTCTAACATTGTGCCCTACTTGTGAAGTTGAGCGTTCAGGTTGTGCAGGGCCTGGAGGTCTGCAGATTTCTCAGGGTCCGAACCTTTGGAGTTCAACTGCGGTGAGGACACTGTCAACTCCAGATGACTGAGCAGCTTCTCTGCAATACTGCCTGCACAACCAAAGTGCCAGTGAATGGGGACAGAAACATGCGTGATGTGATGCACTATGCAAATACTGTATTTTAATGTCCACTAGTGGATTTAAAAAAAAAAAAAAAAAAAAAAACCTTTTCAATTTTTTGCTAAATATTTAGCAGACCACCATGCTCCAGCTAGCCCCTTACTAGTTTGAAAGTCTTCCTTCAGTCCTTTTCTTAGAAGTCAAGACAGGAAAAACATACCTTTTCCAGCTATCAATGTCTTGAGCTCTCCCAGAAGATACTGAACAGTCCTTAGTTTTCCCGGACCAATGTCCTCCTCCTCACTACGTGCATGGGTGTCATAAGGCTGACCAGCATCAATTTTTTTGTCAGAGTTGTGTACACTCTGGTGTGTCTCACTTTGGATGTCTGTGTCCTTCACAGGCACAGAATCAATATCCTTGCCATTAAAGGAGGCCCTGTGGTCACCGCCACCTGGCTGGTGGGTAGTCTGAGTGTGAGGTCGTTGGCTTGAAGGGGGGGTGGAGTGCGGCGCAGACTCAGACTGGGTCACAGACAGGAGGACGGAGTTCAAGGGCTGGTTAGGGGCAGACCGTCGAGGTGGATGAGACTCCTTCGGTGATGGAAGCAAGTGAGACTGTCGGGCGGGAGGGTGCGCCTTCTTCGCTCCCACTTGTGTACCTGGAGGATATTTTGCTTTTGGGACCTGTTTAGAACGGTGTTCTGAAGGTGGAATAAAGCAAATGTGTGAAAAAGTACTTTCTCTTCATTCAAACTATGAATGAGAATCTATCAAAGGTTGATGCTGCAAAACCAGTGCCAGTTAGTTTTTGAGTTGAAAAAATACAATGGAAAATTAAAAAGCAATGTTCTGCAATGTTGTCTAATCCATTGGTCTGTGTTTTCAGCAGTGATGGTAAGCAGTTTGCATATTTGGGATAGACGTTCAATTCTTACTAGCAGTTTTAAAACTATGAACTCCCCTCTTACAGTTTACGTTTTTTTCATTTTACTCATTACATGTCTATCTACGTAAAACACCTCTAACAAAACTAAATATGAGTAACCAAAACTGAGCACCTTTTTGGGAACCACCTGTCGTTGGAGGAAATTTCTTGCCACTCTTTTTACCCAGTCCTGCGGATGGTTTTGGTTTGGCAGCACCACCGTTTACTGCTTTGCTGGGTTTTGTCGAGGGCTCTGGGCAAAATCACAAAACAAAACAGACACGGTCACACCGTAGCACACATCATTTCTACAGTACAAGCTCTTCATTTGTGAATTTGAAAACAGGAAATCCCTCTGACCTTCCTTGTCCACCTGGAGCATGCCAGAAAGCAAAACAGCACAGCGATCCAGCCCTGAGTGCAGACTGGCAATCTGAACAAAGGTGTGGGATGTTTTCAAAAGAATTAATAATAATTGATGTACAGTACTCAAAGTGGTATGCTGGGTGGATAATTGTCAATGGGTCTTTTAAAGAGCTTATTAACAATTCTACTATGAATAAAAAAATTAAAAAAATTCTACCAAAATCAATCCCTCTCTCCTAAAGGACTGAAACTCTCGGCAATCATCACCAATCCCTCAAAAACCTCTTCAAGACAAGTGGTGTGAAGTAACAACATAGAAATACTTTTATGTACTTTTTTTTACCTGGTCATGAGGTTCTGTGGAATACAAAGAGTATGTTGGTCCCTCTGGTCCTGGAAATGTGGCTCTGTTCATAAAATAGAAAAAATTACAATGCATTTCTGAATTAGGAGCATGCTGTCTGTGGAAGAACAGTGTAAAAGGTGCAATAACAAAATGAATGAACTTGCCGTTTTCTGGCCTGCTGTACCTTGGCTCCGCCACCTGTTACCCTTCCAGAAGTTGCTACCTGTCAAACACAAGCCTGGTGGTTCAATTCATTCACTGATCTTCATTGCACATACGCTGCAAACTTGCATCTATCCCAGCTAGGTGAGACGTATCCCACTTCTCATCAGACCAGACTGACATTTCAATCACTGCACTGACTGTAGATTTGTTTGGACCAATATATTAATGATAGAAAAAAAAGCACATAAAATTTGAGAGACACTTTTCAAGGATTTTCTTGAAACACTTTGCAAGTTCTTAGAACAGGAGTGGACTGGAGTTGACCATTTCTGACTTAGATCCTTAACATCATACTGCCTAAAATGGTGCTTCTATACATTCCATGTTTTTATTTTAGTTCAATTGATAGTATTTAGTGGGGCCAGACGTTAAAACGAACAAGAAATATTATTAATATTATCATTAATATAATTGCTGTATATTGAATGGGTTGAAAGAGAATCATTCACTTGGTATACTTGGTACTTTATCACTCTTTGATGTTCAGATCCTTCGGACATATCTGCCACATCCAAGATGGCAGACACGATGACGTATCGCAGGCATCAGCCAAACCACCCAACCGTCTCGATGCGTATCTTCCTTATATTACATGTTAAAAAGTCCGCAGTTAAATGAATTGGAAGGAACATCGTCACCAATAGCAATGGCAGAGAGCGTTTGCTCCAAGAATAGATTTAACCAAGTAAAAAAGACGTGAGACCCACCACAGGATAGAGAAGTAAGGTAAAAGTGCAGCGAAAGTAACCGAATTTGTAAACGTAGTCCGACCTTTCGTTTCACACTTCCTTTCATTGCTGAGAAACTTCATCAATATGAAGCCAACAACTTGTGCTGCTCCTTTAATGTGGTTACTCTGCAATCATGGCACTATAACGTAGAGTTCTTATTCGAATTTTCTTCTTCTTGTTTTGACTGGTGGCAAATTGCAACCAACCAAAGCGCACTATCGCCCCCTATCGCGATAACTATAGTGTGGCGAACCCAGTACCAGGCCTCACCCAGCAGGCCTACACTTCGGGGTGGGGTGATATTTATGTTTGTCCTTTGTGACATCATCTTCTCTTTATATCTTTGATTAATTGACTCGAGCTAGTCGAAGCCACAGTTGTTGGCAGACAGTCATGGAATGAAGACGCGTTGCTCCCTTCTGCCACAATAGTACTGAAGGAATGAGGAGGTCAGTACCCTTCCTGGGTTACAAAAAATACAAAATACATAGATGACATCTACATTTCAAAAGTCAAAGTCAAAGTCTGCTTTATTGTCAATTTCTTCACATGCCAAGACATACAAAGAGATCGAAATTACGTTTCCCACTATCCCACGGTGACAAGACATAGCACACAATGTACATGCAAGTAAACAACACAAAAAGTAAAAACAAGAAGGCACAAACAATGAATAAATATGAGCGATGAATAAATAATAAACAAACAACATAATAAATAATTCATTCTACACTAGGTGCGCTCGATTTGATCACCCAACTTTGCAGAGAGGATAATAATGTGTATTTGTGTGCACCTTCTATACTTTACTGGTGGCTACAAACATAAGTAATATGCAATATTGGAATATGAGTGACCACTAATACCTGTATTGTGGTCACAGTTTTTTTTATGTCTGTGGCAGTAAAATCAAAATTATGAATGTTCATGATTGAATTAAATGAGACCTCTGCAAAATGATTTCTGATTTCCCGTGCCACTATTTTGAAATAAATACGTGAACATTGTTAAACCGCGCGCTAGAATAAATGGGTAAAACAGATCGGTTTTAAAAACGCGAATCACCCCGTAGTTAGTCAAATATACATTTGGGTATACGTAGTCAAGTAAGAAACATATAGGCGGGAAGGTCGCAGATCTGGCAACCCGCGCTTGCTTCGCTTAAGTTTTCTGCCGCGCGCTAATTGTGCACTGTTGAGCAGACGCATCTCGTGACGCAGTAACGCGAAAAGACTCTTGAGTAAACTACAACCTTCTTGGACAAATATTTGACCGTACAGTATGCATATTTATTCCTATATTACCTTGTTTTTTTACTTCCGTGAAAACAAATGCTTGTTGGCAATTGAGTTTTGTCGAGTAATTGTTATTGCGTTAGGCGGTGTCGTCAAGGGCAAACGAACAAGGTTGCTTGGGCTTTTTTTTTTTTTTTAAGATAAATAAACTTACGCGTCCTTGCAAAATTTCCCATACCATGGTTGCTCTTTTGGTTTTTGGTGAATATTGACGTTAAAGAAGACCGCTGCAGGCGTCTTAATTTGCAGGGCCTAATGTTTTCGTAAACGACCGCTGTGAGTGGAGGCCGAGTTTTTGCAGAGCAAACTTTCTAAAATTGCGTCTTAGCTGAAGCTGCCTAAATGCACTTACGTAAGTTAAGTTTAGTTCTATCGGCAAATTTCCTCTGTTAACTTTGAAGCTCACGAGGCATGTGCAATTACTTGGGGGTCTGTCAGCCATTTTGCCACGTTTTCCAAGATATCTCGGGAGGTAGGTTTTACAACATTTTGTCATGTAAGTTGTATTTTTTGTTTCAGGTGACTCAAAATGGATTCTTTCAATGAACAGGTGAGCTTGCCGGTCTCAACCAGCTGCAAGATTAAGTCCTATCTTTGTTCTCACGTCCCTATTGAAACTTCATTTGTCTTTACTGAATTTGTTTGCAGGAATTTGAGAGCAGCACCTCCCAGGATTGCAGTATGTAAACTTGGTAGTGTCAAAAAAAATGACATTATAAATTTTGTTATTTTTATGTTGCTGGTTCTCACTGCTCAGCTTCCATGCATGCTTTGAATTCACATTGGAGACGGTGTTTTCATGATGAGTCCTCGAGATTTCTATTTAGATCCCTACTGCAACGCATAGGCTGGCTAGAGGTTCTTGACCTGTGCGCTGTTAGGGCGATGCAATAGATCCTCCAGGAGGACATCTCTTGCGCATCTTACATCTCTTAATTCTTAAATATTACTACATGACGTATGTTACTTTTTGTATTATGAGAACTTCATGTGAGAGAAGAAAAAACGAGGGCAGATTTGGAGTCATTCAAAAAGGATTTTTTTGCATCTCAGATTTAACAGTTTGTTGACCAGTGTTATCCGACAAACTTAAAAATGTGCTCTTTTCTTGAAGTGCAAAGTCCAATGTTTGACCTGCAGTCCCGATAATTTTGAGACTTGCTACATTGACGTTATTTACTTTATAGGTCGTGGTGGAAGAAGAGGAAGAGGGAGAGGAAGAGGATTTGCGAGCTCCTTTTCTTCCGGTACTGCTGCATTGTTTTGTTCTACTTGTTCTGGCGCGTTCAACTGTTCAACTGAACGCGTTCAACTGGAATTTATTGAGCTCGAGCTGATTCATAAAATTTCAGGCCTGAGCAGAGAACGCTGCAAGGACGCTATTGTTTTCTCTGCAATCATTCGTTCCATTTTGGTTTACTCTGATCACACATGTTCACTTGCCAACTTAACGTGGCTGCAGAAATGTGCCATCAGAAGCAGAGGGACTTTGAGGAAAGTGCAGCTTGACTAATTTGATAGTGGTTGAGGTCCTGTGCACTTTTAAGGGCTGCTCTTCTTACACATTTCCCCCACAATCATCTTCACTCTGCTTGGTAACACCTTGCCACTTTTGAATAATGGTGCCAATAGTTGGAACCTTCTCAACAAGCTGCTGTTGTGAGAACGGGAACAGTAATGTTTTTGGTACAGCAACAATTTGTTTCATAGTCACTGTTGTTAATTTTTCTTGATCTCCTTTAGAAACGGACAGCTGGAAAAGTCCTGGGGGAGAAAGAGAAGCTTTCAGAGGAAGAGGCAGAGGTGAGACCTTTTCAGACAGTGAATGTTTGTTTTTTGAAATACTTTGCAAATCTTGAGCCCTGCTGTCTTGATGTTTGTTCAATCAGGTCGGAGCTTTGTTGGAAATGGTCAGAACCAATTTAATGGTACTCTTATTACTTCATTCTCTGTTTTATACATTCAGCTTGTGATTTAATCAAAATGTCCTGCATTTCACAGAGGAAAATGGTTCAACCCAGGATAACGGTAGGCTGGTTTAACCCTAATTTTTATCAATGGATAATGACAAAAAAATTAAACAGCTTTTGGACAGTCCTACTGAAAAAACAATTTATTAGAATAACATCTCAATAGTTTGTGAATATCAACATTCTTTTGCCTGTCACCTTCCAGAATTGAATCAACTTCCATATTTTATGCAATTTTTATTTGTAATTTTCTAGTCCTTGCCTTTTTTGTGTGTCCTGAACAGATTTCAGTAGAGGAAGACGTGGCCGAGGAAGCTTCCGTGAAGGTATTTTATAGAGTGAAGTTTAATTTGGAATGTGGCTTAACCCTGTTTTGTTTTTTAATGTATTTATTTGTTTATTTAATTCAAGGTGGCTTTGGAGGAGGTAAATTTCTATTTATCCCCCAAAAAATTTTGGTTTGTTTGCCTTTATGTGCTTATTTGTGTGCATGTCTCGCATCTTGGCAGGATATCGTGGAAACAATGAGGAAATCCTCACCCGAGGTTGTAGAGATTTAAAATGTAATTCTTCAAACATCCTGAGATATTTTTATTTTTTTTAATTTTTCTTCCATGCCAATACAGCAGATACTAAGGAGCCAGAGCCAGAGAACTCTGATGGTAGTGTCCGTAAGTTGAGCCCTTATGTTTTTTAGAAGTTATCAATACAATAGTGTGACAGAGTTTGTAATGAATAAATGGCTTTACTTTAACCCTTAGGACCAAAAGTCACCTATGTTCCTCCAGCCCTCCCTGAAGATGAGGACTCTGTGTTTGCGCACTATCAGCAAGGCATTAATTTTGATAAGTATGACGACATCGTTGTGGATGTGAGTGGAACCAACCCACTGCCTGCCATCATGGTAAAGGTTTTTCTGAATCTCGTAATCAACCAACCTTAATCTTTTGTACACCAGTGACCATATGACCACATTTCCTTGCAGACTTTTCAGGAGGCAACCTTGTGTGATTCCTTGCGAAAAAATATCAGCAAATCGGGTTATTCAAAGCCCACCCCAGTTCAGAAGCACGCCATTCCAATTATCTCTGCTGGTCGAGATCTCATGGCCTGCGCCCAGACCGGTTCTGGAAAAACGGTAAGAAAACGCTAATTGTGGCCTTTGTGCTTCGTTTGGTACAACATGGTTTGACTGTTGCGCTTGTGGTCCTCTAGGCTGCTTTCCTACTTCCAATTCTGCAGCAGCTAATGGCTGACGGTGTGGCTGCCAGCAGCTTCAGTGAGCAGCAAGAGCCTGAGGCAATCATTGTTGCCCCAACCAGGGAGCTCATCCACCAGATTTTTCTGGAGGCCAGGAAGTTTTCCTACGGGTAATATCACGTTTTACTCTCAACCTGTGCAATATGTTGCCGGAGCTTTGTTCCCTTGGTCTCAGGTTTCACCAAGCACAAAGGTTAACTTTTACCTTTGGAGATTTCCATCCATGACTGTAGTGTTGCCTACCTTTATTTAGCCAAGACACAATCTTAGGTAGGGACGGACGGGCTAGTACCAATGCCAGGCATCACTTTCAATACCATTATCGGTGCCTTATTCAATCAATTGGTGCAATTAACTTGCCTAATGTCACACCATTGGCCAAATCAGCATTTCTTATCCCAGACTGCATTGCCAAAGCTTGAATGAACTCAACACCTTGATGGAAATTTGATTTGTCATGTTGCAGAACCTGTGTGCGTCCTGTGGTTGTGTACGGTGGAGTGAATACTGGATTTCAGCTCAGAGAAATTTCCAAGGGTTGCAACATAGTGTGTGGAACACCAGGAAGATTGTTGGATGTAATTGGGCGTGGAAGGGTAAGCTGAATAAATTAAATTTCACCTTGAGAGAACCACTTTGCGTGGACATCAGCAAAACTTTGGCAGTCCTGCTATAGTGGGACCAAATCGTAAGCTTTCGTTTAAAAAAAAAAAACACATTCTGAATGTGCTTGCCTTTGATCAAATGAATGCATTTTATTCACAGTAAGGCCGCAATATTGGAAAAACACACGATATGCAATAAGGTTCTTAAACATAATGATATTGACATTGTAATATTCAACACATACCTAAAGAAATGACATTTTTATTATCAGATTGGGCTGACCAAACTGCGGTATCTGGTTCTGGATGAGGCTGACAGGATGTTGGACATGGGCTTTGAGCCTGACATGCGCCGCCTTGTCGGTTCACCTGGGATGCCACCCAAAGAGAACCGTCAGACGCTGCTTTTTAGCGCCACCTATCCTGAAGACATCCAAAGGTCTGTCTCCTGACAACAGCCATTGCGCACTTGTATTCATTGCAGGCCTCAAAGTAGTTGTGGTTGCCCTCAAGGCCAATTTACAATGGTAAAGCCAATTAAATGTTTAATGGGGAATCGTGAACATGGTTGGTCGTGTATTTTGCTGATCTGCTCCTGGTCATGTTACGGTTGGCAACAGAACAAAAAGCTAAATAATTGCTTATTTTGTGTAGATGCTTCTTCGGTAATGTTTTTGCAGCTTGATTAGCATGGCTGACTAATTTTGAACAGACAAAAATGGTAAGATTTCTCAAAATGTGAGCTCATCAACTGTGCCTTACCAGGATTTCACCATCACCGGTTCACTTTTTTGTTGTTATTGATTTAAAGACTGGCTGCTGACTTCCTCAAGACAGACTATTTGTTCCTGGCTGTTGGCATCGTTGGTGGGGCCTGCAGCGATGTTGAGCAGACATTCGTCCAAGTCACTAAGTTCTCAAAGAGAGAGCAGCTACTTGACCTGCTTAAGACCACTGGTAATTAAAACAGTTTTTAGTCTGATTTCTCACTGATCAGTCAGTATCGGTAGTAATGATCACTGGCTTTTGCAGGAAATGAACGCACAATGGTGTTTGTGGAGACAAAGAGACAAGCTGATTTTATTGCTACTTTTCTGTGCCAAGAGCAACTTCCCACGACCAGTATTCACGGGCAAGTGTTGCTGTCTTTGTCATAATGTCTGCTTGCTTCCAGTACAACTTGTAATGTATTGCGAATGCGTGTCACATTGCAGAGATCGCGAACAGCGTGAACGAGAGCAAGCCTTGGCTGACTTCAGGACCGGCAAATGTCCCATCCTCGTTGCGACATCGGTCGCTGCCCGCGGACTGGACATTCCAGATGTGCAGCATGTGGTGAATTTTGATCTTCCCAACAACATCGATGAATACGTCCACCGCATCGGCAGAACCGGCCGATGCGGTAATGTTGGCAGGGCCGTGTCCTTCTACGATCCGGACAGCGACAGTCAGCTGGCTCCTTCCTTAGTTACGATCCTATCCAAGGTGAGGATCATTATTCCATGTGTAGAGTAGGGCGGAAAAGGTGTAAAACATAAAATGAGATAGCTAATATCACAGTGACTTTTTGTTGATCACAGGCACAACAAGAAGTTCCATCATGGTTGGAGGAATCTGCTTTCAGTGGAGGGGCCACTAGCTTTAACCAGGCCAAAAATAGTTTTGCCTCCTTCGACTCTAGGAAGGTAAGTCTTCTATATTTGTATTTTGTTCCCCCCCATACACAACACCCTCCCCAAATTTAAGCATCCTCATTGTTTTTTCTCTGTGTTCCAACAGGGAGGAGGTGACAGGAGCCAGCCAGTTCCTCAGGTCGCAGTTGCAGATGATGATGACTGGGAGTAGATGTGAAGGCACCCCCAGCAAGCCCTGGCTTTTGTTGCGTGAGCTGTTCCATAGTTTCGCGTGTTGTTTTATCACCACATTTTTGTTTTGAGAGTAGACGTAAAGGTTGTCTCAGTTTAAAAGATAATGTTAAGATATTAATCTAGAAGTTTGTTTGTGTAGTGTTGTAATCTGCATGGTAAACTATTGCATATGTTTTTTTAGAAGTGCATTGCCCAGTTAAACTGGAATTATGGCAATATGGAGGAGGGAATGTGTCATTTAAGTTGTTTTGCTACTTGGAGATAAAAGGTTGCAAGTAAAAAAAAAAAAAATACTTGTGAATTTTTCTGTGTATCAAAATAATTGTCAACCGTGTCCTCTTTTGGGGATGTCCTGAAGTTTTCACACAAAATACGTCTATTATCTGAAAGATAATTTTTATTTATTTTGAAACAAAGCAATTTGAGTTTCTTTACCATGTCATTATGGGATTTAAAGTGCGGGCATCACCAAGAAAGGATGATCCAACTCAATTTTATTTCCCTCAAAAGTGAACTTGCTGACCCTAGTGGTAATTTGAAATAAAATAGTTTTATTCGGATTAAGGACTTGTTTTAGCTAGACAAGTTTGTGCTGCACCACATTGAAAGCTTTTTGCAGAGATTGAACAACTGACCCAAAGCTGTAAAAGATGTCGGTATGAAAGGGAATAGTCACGAATACAGAACCCTGTATAATCCTAATGTCAAATTCTGTGGCACGGCACCCCCTTGAGGATGTTCACGGTTTCTGAACACTGGGTGGGTTTTGTCACTCAATTTGTGAACCATGCGACCAAGAAATCAATCGTTTTTATTTAGCAGGCTCCATTAAATCACATACGATACACAGTCTATAATTATGATGGCGATAATTATTTATTATTGTTATTGAAAGCGGGTGCCCCGCTTCCAGGTTGACTCCGGAACTGATTCCACCAGGTTTTGTCTCCGAGCCGCGGTGCATTGTGGGTCGCAGTCCGACAGTGAAGCCGAGCCAAATATGGCTGCTAACCCCAGGCAGCGGAAAGAGCCTTCAAATGCAAGCTTATGAATGAAGTTTTTAACAGCAAATCCCTCTCGCCAGTCGCAACGGTTGCTCCGATCCAGCTGTGGATGACTTAACGCGTTCCCTCGCCGTAACTGAATTACAAACAAGTGAGGTTAAAGTCTCGTATGAATCCCGACGAGAAGGAGGACTGTGAGTGTGCGCCACCACAGGCCGACATTAGCCCAGAAGGAGGAGCTGACAGGTGGGTACGCGATGAAGAAAGAGTCGGGGATGCTGGGAGCGCTAGCTCGCGGCTCAGCTGTGACCTTTTGCGCCACTTTGCACAATGTTGTCCCATATAATACCATTGTGAATCTATTCAGTTTTCGTTCCACTAAGGTAATTGAAAAAGCGAATTCTTCTAAGTCGGTACAGTCTTTGCTGTATTAGCTTGATACATTAGCTTGCTGGGGTACTTCAATATCATTTTTCTTTCTGTGTTCCTTAATAACAGTCTTTTTCTGTTCGGAGTATTTTAAAATAGGCAGCGAAATGTCATTCTGACCGTTCTTATCAATATTCATTTGCCAAATGTTAACGTTGGCTGGCTTACTAGCTCTTTGCATCTTTCTCGACTTGCACTCCCTGGTGCTTATTAGCTGCAATGCTATGACGTATACTAGTACCTTTTATTTTGAATGTAATGTGCACTCACTGATACTGGTTGTATTTGGTTGCCATTTTTTTTTTCTTCCATTAGACAACACGACGAGACTGAAGTAGACAACCCAGAAGCAAGCCGAATGTAAGTGGTTTTCCAAACACAATGTCCTGTCATACAATAATGTCAAGGTGGTTGTCAGTCAATATAATGCCAATAATCCAGATGCGGCTACGTCAGGGTGGAAAAAAAAGAACTGGTTGAGTCCATACAACAAGTGTGTGGCATAAAGGCAGTTGCATACAACATGACATTCAGCATGCTTTATTTTCTTGTATGACCCTTTTTCTTGTGCCCCTCTTGATTCGTCGTCACTCTTTCGTTACTGCACACCCAGGAAGCGAGCAGCTGCCAAGCATCTAATAGAGCGCTATTACCACCAGTTAACGGAGGGCTGTGGGAATGAATTGTGCTCCAACTCATGGTGTGCCTCGTCTTCCGGCTTCCGCCGCATGGACAACAATGCGGCAGCTGTCAAAGCCCTCGAGCTCTACAAGGTTAATGCGAAACTCTGCGACCCCCACCCCTCCAAGAAAGGTACGGCTTCGGTCTACCTGGAGAATTCGCCGTGTAGCAATACCAAGATGAACCATAAAGTGGTCCACTCTGTACGGGACAATTTCAAAGGTCAGTTCAAATTAAGAATTACATCTGCCTTTGAAAATGTTTTGCCTTTCCCTTATGCATGTTTGTAGCAATGACCCAAACGATTTGAAGAGCGTTGAAGGCCCCATTAAATTTTGGCGCACATTATTTTCATTATTTTTAAAATGCCAGCCCTCATTTGATTGTTTTTGCTTTAGTTGTGATTAGCGTGAATTCAACTCACTTCGTAAGGCGCATACAACGATTACACGGCTATATTCTAATATAAAATACGACTGTTGAACAAAAGGATCCAAACAGACTCAGCTTTGCAAGCAAGGCAGTTTTAGTTGTATAGCACATTTCCTACTCAAGGGAACGCAACGTGCTTCACACTTTCCAACAAGCATCAAGTAAGTAAGACTGAATGTAAAAGTACTGCTAGTCTCTTGTTTGTCCATCTTTGTGATCACTTTAAATTGGATTGCACACGTGAGCAGAGGTTATAGGCCGCCACACAAAGAAAATAAAACTGCGTTAACTCAGTGATTTTTTTTTTTCTTCTTCAACACTTTGTCCTGTGTTGCACCAAGAGTAGTTCACCAATATCTGAAATTCTGCCTTGTCCTTTTTCTGTGAGTTGTCTTTTCATCTTAATCCAGTCACATCCTACTCCACAGATGTGAATTACCTGACAGAGGAGAAAGTGTACGAGATTTTGGATATCTGCGGTGAGAACGAGGATTACTCCCCTCTCATCAGAGTAATCGGCCGAGTGTTCTCCAGCGCCGAGGTCCTGGTGCAGAGCTTCAGACGGTCGAATCCTCACACCAAGGAGGAGCTCAAGTCTCTTCAGGAAAAGGACGAGGACAAAGATGAGGATGAAAAGGAGGCTGCGGCCTGCTCCACCACAGCCATGGAAGAGGACTCCTCGACCTCTTGTTCTTCGTCGCGGCTCGGGGAGGGGTCATCTGGAGACAACGCTGTCCAAAAGCTGGCCCCCGACGAGGTGACGGTAGACATTGAAGCGGTGCGCCGAGTGTACGAGCGCCTGCTCTCCAACGAGAAGATAGAGGCTGCTTTCTTGAACGCACTGGTCTACCTCTCACCCAATGTGGAGTGTGACCTAACGTACCATAATGTGTATTCCCGTGACCCAAATTACCTGAACCTGTTTGTTATAGTGATGGAGAACAGCAACCTCCACAGCCCGGAGTACTTAGAAATCGCCCTCCCGCAGTTCTGTAAGGCCATGAGCAAACTCCCGCTTGCTGCTCAGGCCAAACTGTCGCGACTGTGGGCGCACTACAGCACCGAGCACATTCGGCGCATGGTGGAGACCTTCCAGCAGCTCATCACCTACAAGGTGATCAGCAACGAGTTCAACAGCCGCAACTTGGTGAATGACGACGACTCGGTGGTGGCGGCCACCAAGTGCTTGAAGATCATCTATTATGCAAACGTGCTGGGCGGAGATCTCGATAGGGAGCACAACGAGGACGAGGAGGAGGAGCCCAACCCGGAGTCGAGCGAGCTCACCCTGCAGGAGCTGTTCGGCGAGGAGAGGCGCAACAAGAAAGGTCCTCGGGTGGACCCGCTGGAGACGGAATTGTCCATTCGCACCACTGACTGTCGGCGGCCGCTCATCCCATTCGAAGAATTCGTCAACGAGCCTCTGAACGAGGTGCTTGAGATGGACAAGGACTACACTTTCTTCAAGGTTGAAACTGAAAACAAGTTCTCCTTCATGACGTGCCCCTTCATCCTGAACGCTGTCACCAAGAATTTGGGCCTCTACTATGACAACCGCATCCGCATGTACAGCGAGCGACGCATTACTGTGCTGTACAGCTTAGTGCAGGGCCAGCAGCTCAATCCGTACCTGAGGCTGAAGGTCCGCCGGGACCACATCATTGATGACGCTCTGGTCAGGGTATGTGCGGCTCAGTCCTGTGCTTTCAAAGATGAAGATCATATTGATAACTGAAGAAATGTACTTCTAAACAGCTGGAAATGATCGCGATGGAGAATCCTGCAGACTTGAAGAAGCAGCTGTATGTGGAGTTTGAAGGGGAGCAAGGTGTCGATGAAGGAGGCGTTTCCAAAGAGTTCTTTCAGCTGGTGGTTGAGGAGATCTTCAACCCAGATATCGGTAAGACAACCCAGCCTTAGCGACACGTCACTAAAACCCAAGTGCAACTATTTGTTGAAGGAAGCCATGGGAACATTTGCAACCAGGACTTTATGTAGGTGGGTATTTTCCACTGTAAAAGCAGGGCTTTAAAAAAAGAAAAAAAAGAAAATAGTAACATTTACATACATTACTATATTGGGAAAAATGTAAGCAAAATGTCAGTAGAACAGGAAAATATTTTTTTGTTCTGATTTCCTAAAACAAGCCTCAAACCCTCCTACCAATGTTGTGAAATAGCCTTCCTTCAGCGAAATGCGCTGCTGAGCGGAAAGAAGGCTTGGGTATTAATGCGGCAAGTGTTGTATTCCTCTGGCAGGCATGTTCACGTATGATGAACTCACCAAGCTGTTTTGGTTCAACCCTTCGTCATTTGAAAACGAGGGCCAGTACACGCTGATCGGCATAGTTCTCGGCCTTGCCATCTACAACAACTGCATTCTGGACGTTCACTTTCCAATGGTGGTCTACAGGAAGCTGATGGGCAAGAAAGGAACCTTCAGGGACCTTGCCGACGCCAACCCTGTAAGAGTCCAGTTGTCAGTGATTAAAGCTGACTGCTTTTATTTACGGCTGGACTTTTTCCCCACTTGTGCTGAGCAGATTCTGCACCAAAGCCTGAAGGAACTTCTGGGGTATACCGGAAGTGTCGAGGAAGACATGATGATTACGTTCCAGATTTCTCAGACGGACCTCTTTGGGAACCCACTCATGTATGACCTAAGGGAAAACGGGGATAAAATTCCCGTGACGAATGAAAACCGAAAGGTGAGCCACGCCCGCTGTCTTGCTACAGATGAACCGCAAGACACAATTCTTTTCATCGCTCAATGTATGCAGGAGTTTGTAGCTCAGTATGCGGAGTACATGCTGAACAAAAGTGTGGAGAAGCAGTTCAAAGCGTTCAGGAGAGGTTTCCACATGGTCACCAACGAGTCACCGCTCAAGTACCTCTTCAGGCCTGAAGAAATTGAGCTACTGATATGCGGGAGCAGGGTAAGGGCAAGGTGACACGGGTCAAGTGCGTTTCTAGTGTGTGTGTCCAAATGTGGCGGCTTTAGGTGTCAAACTCTTTTTTATTTTATTGCAGGCCACATCATGGTTAAGATTTCCCTCAGAGGGCCTATATGCGTGTGAAATCATTTAATTGTGCAGTGGCTGGTCAGTGCATATTAATGACTTGGTCATTCAGCTCAAGTTCCTTTTTTTTTTTTTTAATTGTCCAGAATTTAGACTTCATGGCACTAGAAGACACAACGGAATATGATGGAGGCTACAATAGAGATTCTCGAATCATCAAGTAAGTTTATATCAACATCAGAAACAAATTCCATGCATACATTTTTTTTTTTTGTTATGTAAAAATGTATGTGGTGTCTGGTGTGAATATCTTGAGATGACCAACAGCAATTTTCCCTCTTTCTGCGGTGGTGGCTGGGTTATTTAGGGAGTTCTGGGAGACGTTGCACTCTTTTGGTGAGGAACAGAAGCGCCTCTTCCTTCAGTTCACCACAGGCACTGACAGAGCACCCGTGGGTGGGCTTGGTAAACTGAAGATGATTATTGCCAAGAACGGGCCGGATACCGATCGGTGAGCGCCAGCCACGTTTCTGTTACTATGGAAAGCCATTTGTGCATTTATTCAGGTCCATCTACTGGTACTCTATTTGTTCTCATGAGTACAAACCCAATTCTAATGAAGTTTCAACGTTGTGGTAAACGTAAATGCGGATTTAATAATTAGCATCACGTGAGCGAGACAACTTGACATTAGTTAAGAGTCAGTCATAGACAGATGTAATGGAGAATCCCGTCACTTTCCAAAATAAAATACTTTTCAGCCTTGTGGAATTATTGTTTTGGTTCATTAATGTAAAATATTATACAGTGCTATATTTTGTAATAAAAAACAAAAAAATGTTGCTTTTTGCCAGGGTGAGGGCAGCTGAAAGACGTTAATGGCCTTTTTATTTCTATTCATTCCAATGCAGAAAGATGAGTTGAGACACGAGTGTTTTGAGTTACTCTCCGCGCTGCGCAAAGAATTAAACTTGTATCTCAAGCACCACCATACAAATAAGTCTGTAGAAACCCTAATCTATGGAGCGTACTTGTGTAAGGATGTCAAGGAAATTGAGTAAATTCACAAGTGGCTTTCCGTATACCATCGTGCATATGCAAATATCTCCTGATGATTTCATACATTTCCCCTCAACAGGCTACCAACATCTCACACTTGTTTTAATGTGCTACTGCTGCCCGAATACAGCAGCAAGGAGAAGTTGAGGGAGCGACTGCTGAAAGCCATAACCTATGCCAAAGGGTTTGGCATGCTCTGAGCCCACCCCACCGACATCCCCTCCCCGGCATAGTACCACTCTTACACTACCCGCTCCCAACGCACTGCGAATAGACTTTTCCCCCCAACCCATTTAGCTCTGCCCTTTTTAAAAAAAATAAAATAAAAATAATGAATAAAAATCCGAAGCAATGTAAGCGACAGCAGGAGAAAATTCCACTGTGCCTGCATTATCAAACAATATAATCTGTCAGTGTAAGCACAGAGATCTTCTGATCAAAGTATCCACATCCACTTGACGTGGGTGTGCTGCTGCCTCCCCGCTTACCTTTATATGTACAGAGAGGATGATTTTTCTATTTATTTTACGTTTAATCTGCCCCCCCCCCCATCTTAATGGTGCAACAAAGGTTATTAATATTTGCAGATGGGACAAACAAGTCACCATCATCCAGGATTGTTGAACAAAAAACTGTCCAGTAGAACATTGTAGAAAGTAAAAAAAATAAATAAAAAAAGATACAAAAATTAAAATAGAGTAGCCTTTCCTGGATTGTGAATTTTCCCACTGCGGGATTAATAAAGGTTTATCCCATTCGTATTCTTGCTCTTCTTAAAAAAAAATTAAAAAAAATAAAAAAAATCGAAAAATGCACTCTAAACTCCCCCCCACCCCCCGCCCCCTACCCTCTCAGTTGTCATTCATTTGTGGGGATGAGGTGCTGAACACACTGAGGTCTTGTCAGATCTGTGTAAGTGCACTTAGACTTTTTTTCCAGAATGTTTGTGGTTTTAGTTTTGGGCCCACAGGTCACCACGATTGTCTGAAGCATTTTTTAGTTACTATGTTGACAATACTGATGAAATAAAAAAAACAACAAAAAAACGTATTTATATATCGGCACGCTTGGCACTATGATGTTGGACCGGTCTATATAATAGTTGCTGATTGGGTGGAATCCAAAGGGCACTTTATGTTGGCCATTTGTGCCATAAATAGATTTTGTGAACAAATGTTTCAGAAAATGGGGTCGTTTCACCCATCGGAAGTGAAAATGGACTCTTGCTGTTATAGCTTCCACTCCCGTGCCATTTTGGGCCCGATTTGTCATTATTTTAATTTCGTCCACGACAGATCCAGCCAACCAAGGGGCCTTACCTAAATTGTTCTTGGAAAGCATATAAAATACATCAACATAATGAAATATGATTCAGCTGAAACTAAGGCGTCTAACCCAACCATTGCCTGATTGATAGATGAATTAAATGGTGTGCCCCAATATTTTTGTCTTGTCTGTGTGTGTGTAGTATACATGCAGTGGATAGTCGACACGCCCGGCAGACTCATTTATACTGTAAGGCAGGGGTGTCAAAGTCATTTTTTTCACGGGCCGCATTGTAGTCATAGCTTCTTTCGGAGGGCCATTATGACAGTCAACCCAAATAAATGTATGAGCACCTCATATTATATACAGTAAAAGCTACAAAACAAACTGACAATAAAAACTGGTAAAATATTAAAAAAAAAAGATATTAAAAGTGAAGGCAATTTGCAATTCTCGTAATAACACGAATTTTATGCACAATTGGTCTTCACGGGCCACATAAAATGATGTGGCGGGCCGTATCTGGCCCCCGGGCCTTAAGTTTGATAGGTGTGCTTGCATGATTATGCAAGTTCCCGCCGAGCTGTCTCCTCTTCCTATTTAAAAAGGAGCAGTTGTGGTGCGATCTAATATTTGACTTCTTGGTAGGCTGCGACGTAAGCATTTCCAAATATGGCTAGCAACCTGTCTTTTTGTGTTTCTGTGAAAAAAAGACTGAGTGTAGATTTGTTTGCCGTCTAGTGGTAGAATAATAGAATGCAACGACTTGAGTTCGAAGCGTGTCCATTTTGAAGCACGCGCACTACGGTCCCTCAGGTGGACCACACTTGACAAGCCTACTACCAAATACTTCAGTAAAGACGAGAGCAATATGCCAACACAAACGGCTTTTAGTATTTCCTCAACTAACGAAGTAAGTGCATTGTATTTGGGACACATGATCTACTTGATCCAGCAAGTTTGTTATTGGGTAACTGTATCCGTAAGGGCAAAATGGCGGCTCGACACGATACCATCTTGTACGGTGAGAAGTGTAATTGGAGAACACTAGGGATGAAGGAAATAGTGTAAAAAAAAACAAAAAAAAAAAACCCAGCAAAATTACAACAGATTTGACGTTCCAGACAAAAACATTTTTGGTCGACCTTATTGTTGCCAGTGGAGGCTATTGATATACGTTTTCATCAGTACTTATTGTGTCCATGAATGGTTACCTGAATTTGCCATTTCTGATAGTTTGTGTTTGGTGTCATATTGTTAAAGAACAAACGAACCAACCTTTATTCCTAAACATTTCATGAAGTTGCATATTAAGAATATACAAAGAGCAATTGCTAAGTGGACGTAGCACCTAAGCTCATCCTATTCATCAGCTACATTGATGAGCCGGACCTGGTTAGTCAAATTTCTGAGCCGTTGTTTGAGCTTGCGCTGTGATGATTCATGATGTTCCGTCAGCTTCTTCAGTTTTAGTGACATGATTTCCAGGCTCGACTCGACCACGTTCACTTTCATTTCAAAGTCTTTGGCGTCGGTAGCTGCCACAAGCGACTCGTCAATGAGGTTGTCTTTCATCAGGATGGCTCGTCCCTTGTCTTCCAGTGCATTCTTGGCGTCGGGATACTCTGTTAGCGCCTCCATCAGGTCATCCTTGGATAAGGCAAACAGGTCCGAGTAACCCACGCTTCGGATGTTGGCTGTTCTTCGATTCCCTGCCTTACTCCCCTTGATACCCAAAATGCTAATTTCTCCAAAGTAGGCTCCATCGCTGAGGACCACAAACTGGGTGACCCCATCATCTGCCACCACTGCTAACTTCCCTTCCTTGATAATGTACATTTCTCGCCCGATGTCCCCCTTCTTACAGATGTAGTCGCCAGGACTAAAGACTTGGGGTTGAAGTTTGAGGACCAACTCCACAAGCAAACCCGCCTCGCAATCTTGAAAAATTCGCACTTTACTCAAGGTTTCCAGATGAACGTTGATGGCGATCTCAGCTTTGAGTTTATCCGGGAGATTTTTGAGCACCTGCTTTTCATCACATGTTTTCTCCTCTGTCCACAAGTAATCGAACCACTTGACCACTCGGGCCTCAAGGTCTTTAGAAACCTTTCGAAACTGCATGTACTGCTTGATGGAGTCGATCTTGGCCTGAAACTCCACTCGAGCGACACTCATGTTGGATATCATGGCACCGACATTGCCTACGATTGTAGCAAAGATCAAAACCCCGGTGAGGAAGTCGGCCACAACAAAGAAGTACTCGATATCACGGACGGGCGGTGGCGTCTCCCCAATCGTGGTCAAAGTCAGAGTGGACCAATAGAAGCAGTATATGTACTGCCTGGTGAGACGTTGAAAGTCTTCATTCTTCGTTGCCGGATAAACCCAGGTGTCCGTGCCAAAGCCGAGAACCTTGGAAATTGCGAAATAGATGCAAGCGTTCCAGTGGATGATGATGATGATGTAAAGCACAAGATTAGCAATTCGAAAGATGTTTGGGAAGTTGGTGCGAGTCTCGGTTCGGTCGAAGAACTCAAAGAGCCGAGCCAACCTAAAGAGGCGATTGAACCTCCACTCGGGATTGTCCAGTCCAATATAAATGAATACAACATCAGTAGGAATAATGGATATGACGTCCAGTTGAAACTGACGCGTTTTCATGTACTTTTTCTTCAGAATCTTCTCATCTCTTACGAGCAGGCCTTGCTCAAGGAAACCTGTGACAAACATCAACGTGATCATTGTCTACAGAGTAAACTACACCCGCAGAAGATCGGCCGAGGTAACGAACCCGTTCTGGCTCTCACAAAAGTGTCCACGAGGTAGAGGGCGTCCGAAGTGTAGTCCAACACGATCCACAATACGGTGTTGTTATTCTGCAGTTCATTGAAGCAAGCCCTGCAGTGCACCGACATTCACAGACTTTCGAAACGTTCTGAAGCTAAAAGAAAATGTACAGACCTGGCTACCAGCAACATCAGATTGTAGAAGACAGGGACGGATATGGTCCATAACCAGTAGTAGTATGTATCTGTGGCAGGGTCCATGATCCACACCTCTTTTCTAAACCAGACAGTTAATGGCGGTCAATTACTTATTTCGACCATTTGAAAATTTGTAACTTACTAATTTTAAACAAGATATTTGATTATCTTTTAAGAATGAATGAATGAATAGCTCATTGAGAGTTTGAATCAAAATAAATATTGGTCCGTTTAGTCTCTCTTCAGTTCATGGAGTAATTGCCTTTTCATTTGAATATGAAGCTTATTGCATTGTCATTCAAATCAAAGTCAGTGTAGCTTTTGATGAAAGGTCACTTGACTGAGCCAAATTAATTCTAACAAAGCATAATTCAGCACCAGAGCATTTGTAAGACCAAATGCAAAACTTACGGTTCTTCCTTTTTATCATCTTTTTTGTCGTCTTTCTTATCATCTTTCTTGTCATCTTTCTTATCATCTTTCTTGTCATCTTTCTTGTCGTCTTTCTTGTCATCTTTCTTAGGTTCTGCCTTCTTCTCATCTTTCTTCTCATTTTTGGGTTCTTCTTTCTTGTCATCTTTTTTGCTGAAGCACAAGATGCTCTTTAATCAGCTGCACAGTGAGATTGTAATGTTTTTACAATAACTCGGATGTCCTCAAGGAGGCGCTGTGACATTATAGTACACTCCCTGTTCAGTTTAAAGAAAAACCACTTGAACGCTTCAAATGAACAGTACAGTGTCTTCTTACCCATCATTGTTGTTGCAGTTGTTCATGTTCTGTTCAGCCAAAGGCAACTGAAAATGACTAAAAGGACAACACGTACATTAATTTATTACTGTGCAGCTTTTGTAACATATTTAGACATTCACATACTCCTTAATTTCCCATTCTATGACACCTCCTGTCACTAAAGGTCGTTTCATGTTCCTGTGATATGAACATAAAAATAGGTCTTGACCCTATTATGGAATACACATTGATTATAATACCGGTACTGAAATATAGCTAGCTTGTAAATACTGGATGGACTTCATATAATTATTACATCTATCTAATTATTAAGAGGCCTAAACTAACATTGTTTCACTCCTTCACAATTTTCAACACACCAGACACTAATGTTAAAACTGAAAATGACAAAATCTGAAAAAAATATACCATGAATGATGATTTTTTGGCCAATCTGTGGTGTTTTGCATTGTTCGAATTTAGCAAAATTACTTTATAAGACAAAGCTATGTGTTTGTTTTCAACCCATAACAAATGTCTTTATCCATCCATCCATCCATCCATCCATCCATCCATCCATCCATCCATCCATCCATCCATCCATCCATCCATCCATCCATCCATCCATCCATCCATCCATCCATCCATCCATCCATCCATCCATCCATCCATCCATCCATCCATCCATCCATCCATCCATCCATCCATCCATCTTCCGCTTATCCGCAAATGTCTTTGTTCCAGTGCCCACTTTAGTTTCTACAACATTTTCAGTGGCAATCCTACGGTCAATGCAATTTTGTTTTAAATGCCAGTGTATTTTCTGGTTGGACAACTTACCTCTTCCTCATTTTCTTTGTTTTAGAGTAGCTCATGCTTCTGTTCGGACCAGAGTGCATCATTTGAGCCATCCTTGCGAAAGAGAACAAATTGATGACGATAAAGCCGTTTTAGTTTTGCAGTGTTTTTCTGCTTTCTCGCCTCAGTGAGACTTACCTGTAGAGTGATCCTGTGCCTGCAAAGGGGTTCTGATTTAGGTGTCCATCAGCCTACAGACAAGTTTAAAACAATAAAAAGGGGGACGGGGTTACATTGACTTAATTTCACCTGTTGTGTTTCTGTGGTTGTGCCTTTTCTCGTTTTGACAATTTTAGGCATTGAATTGTTTATGTTTAGTCTTGTGTGCTCCACTTAAATCTCCTTGCCCAGATTATGGATTATCTAAAATTAGAATTTGTAGACCTGTTTATCACTCAAAAGGTACTCCTACTTTTTAACAGCTATATTGCAAGTGACCATAAAAAATGTGCATACATTTACCTTTATTTTAGCGATGATTGTGAAGGCTCAGTGTGCACTCTGCAGTAATTCCATGTTTGCTCTCAGTTCTGAATGACCCCAGTCGCATCAAGTATGTTATTATATATTTATGAAGAAAGCAAAAACACAAAAGCAACACATCCAAATTGTACAGCTTGTCCTGCTGTTGATTAGTTCCTATGTCTTTATTTACTTACTGTCACTCCCAAGCCAAGTCTGTGGGGAGGAGGCAGGTGCGAGAGGGAGGAGACTCAAAGAGAGACCACACTGATCTTTCTGGAATAGTTTGGCCCATTTTTTAATACCCCAAAGGATGACATCAAGATTCTTTTTTAGAAAAAAACGTTGTTTCACTTCTATTAGACGGTCATGAGCTGTCACATTAGGGCACCACTCACCATTATTCCTAAATTATTATTTTGGGACTATTGTTATACAGATATCATAGTTTTGGTATTCAATATTAAAATCAACAGTAGTGACTTTTGTCAGCGCTCCCTGCTATTTAGTTATTTATATCCTTTCTAGTCTGGCTAAAGCCTCTTACTGTGTGTGTAGACCAAAATGACTCAGCTGGACGACAATCCCTCTGACATCTTGAGCTAATCTGAGGAGGCAGTTTACACCCCCCACCCTTTAGTTTCCCTGACCCTCTGAGGTCAGACAACAAATGTGAGCTACTGCATGAATCCTGGTGATGTATTCACATCCGTGTATTTTAGTGATCACAAGAATCACTGTTCTGTATCCAAGCAAGAGGATAGATAGATAGATAGATAGATAGATAGATAGATAGATAGATAGATAGATAGATAGATAGATAGATAGATAGATAGATAGATAGATAGATAGATAGATAGTGCTTTTAGATTTTTGTTTCTACACTTTTTCAAATTATTGCTCATATCTTTTAATTTTTTTTACACTCCTACATAACTAAAAACTAAAATACCTCCCCGTAATAGCTTATATCTTTACCACAAACTGATGCCAAAGGGATGCATTACACTTGTCACGTGTCTGGTGTCACCTGTATGTCCCACAGGAGGTGGATGAGTTGGAACATGTCTTCCCGCTCTGTGATGCTGATCATTAATAGCCTCTTATGCGTTTAACATTGCTGTCAGCAGAATTTCATGGTGGTGTTAGCATTATCCTCATCAGCATACTCGTGGAGTGCAGGGGGGGGGGGGGGGGGGTTTGGGGCATGTTTTATTTTGGTGAAGACCGATTGCTTGGAAGGAAGAGTGACTGTTTTGACAGTTAGTGAATCTGAAAAGTTGTTTCGAGTAACAGTGTTGATTTTATATTGGACTTGAATTAAAAGTCTGCCATCTAGTGGCAATTGTTGATATTACATTTAAAAAACTCCGGTGGATCCTACATATTCGCAGTTCTGAATCGCATGTTAGCAGTTTTTTTTTTTTTTTTTTTTACATCTAGTCATTATCCAAAACACTTATCCTCATAAGGGGTTGGTGTAGTCGTGTGCAGGGATGAATGAACCCTGTACTAATCACAACAGCCGGTTAGTGTTATTCATGTCATACTGCTGCCCCCTTGTGGTCAAATGTAATAAGAGCAACCCTGCCCAATGGTAAACTCCGTCATCTTTAAATGTTCTATATCAGGCTTTTTTCAAACAACGTAAAATATACGTTCTTATATTTGTTCCTCATGTAGATGCACCGTTTACTTTTTTGCTTTTTTCACATTGAACACAATGTAAAAATGTCAGAGGGTCAGAATATTACCGGACAATCCCCTTGGTGGCCGGACCCTTAAAAAAAAAAAATAATAAATAAAAAAAAAAGAGCATATTGTTATTTGAAGTTTATTGTTTCTAGACTTTTTTCCATTTCATTACAAACCTTAGGGCAAATTTAGCTTCCATAGTCTGGGTTGTTGCAGTTTCAGTTACTTTAGTTATTTAGATGTTCCTATTTAATCCTCATAATTATGGAATCCAGTCACAGGCCATTCAGTCCTACCATATCCGTTGGGTTTTTGTACAGTCCCTCTATAATAAGAAAAAATAAAATCAATAGTTTAACAGGTCATAAGGAAAAAAAAAAAACGATTTCAGATTGGATGATTTTTCTATCACAAAAACATTTGAATACTGTAGATGTGCTTATACAGGTGCAGTTTAGCATGAGACAAAAGCACAAGCAAGAGGAGGATTAAGATTTTATTAGTTTCTATCTTCGATTAAATGGCAAAGGGTGCATGAAATGATGGTAGGTTGTACAAGTTCAAGTGTTCCAGATGTGATCCTATACACTACATTGTCAAGATGGTTCATTGCCTAAGAGCATTTGAGGTTAATTTGCCCTCCTTTTTTTTTTCTTTCTAAATTTGAAATGCATGAACATTGTCGCAGTATTTAAGCGCCCTGGTTCCACCTACATTCATCGCCCAAAGCGCCTCTCAAGTTTCAAGTGTGAGCCACTTAAAGGTTGCAAGGCATTCAAATGTTGACCCTTTTACAGATCATCACTTTGGTATTGCATGTATACATTAACAATATCTTCGCACAGAAACAAAATGTACAACTGTATAAATATACAATTCATCCACCATGTTTGATGGCTAAAAACATTCAGAGGACAAAGTCCAGAGGAGAAGAACATAAAGCAGAGTCAGCATTGTCTAACGCACAGGCTGGAAAGCACACAAAAAAGATCAATTAAAAAGGCATTTCATAAAACCCCTTCACACTTTAAGTGATTTAAGCACAAAAAGAAGGCAAAGTAAAACAAGGCTCCCATGATTAAAAGACAACAGAAAAAAAAAAAAAGAGGAAGGAGGAAAGAAGTTCCTTGGAGTGCTGCCTTTTTCATTTAAGATCAGAAGAGTGGTCCGAGCCAATCAATCACTATGGGCCGTGGAACATCACGCTGGGAAAATGACGGAAAAGCGAGGTACCGAGGCAGTGATATGACAAGGTGGAGATGAAGGAGGAGCTAATGGCCAGGGTGGGGAAAGGATGGAACAGATGGTGGTCCACTTGTACATGTGAATGAACAAATGGTGGGAAAATGTCACTTACAGCAGAATAAATATGCTTGCGTGGCCTAACAGCTACTTTTTCCCATTAAAATTGTGCGCCAACACTAACCGGAAGCAAGACTTAGCCCCCGACTACTTGTCTACTTCATATCAGTGGGTTGAAATGGGGAAGGGAGGAGCGGGACGGGGTAGGGCGGGGCGGGGAGGGGCGGGGGTGGCGAAGTGCTCTACTGCTCCGGTGGCGGTCATAAACCGTTGACCGTGAACTTGATATCAAAGCGTCCCTGGTAGCGGTCCTTGTCACTGTAGGATATGTTGTCGCCGTAAACTTTGCACTCGATGCGCAGCTCTTCGTTCCTGGTCAGGTTGGTGAATTGTAGCGCCACCAGCGGCTGCAGGTATTGTGGGTGGAGCAGCTTGCCGTAGTACGGGTAGTACTGCAGTGGGAAGCCACCGCTGATGCCGTGGTACTTGATCTCACCGATTTTGCCGGCGTCTTCCTCTCTCTGGAATGGAAAAGAGCGGTGAATATAGATCATCGAGGGTGGAAAAACGACATCGTCACGGCAGAAATATTCACACGTATAGATGACGATAGAAGTGACGAACAAAGTTCAAACAAATGAGAGCAGAATTGAGACAGAATTATAGAAATTGAAACCTAAAGAAGAAAAGATGCCCGTTGGTAATTAAATAATACAGTGGTACTTTCATTTGCACATCGCCCAACTTTACTTTGTGTTGCGAGCAAATATTGGACTTACAAGAGCGATAGATTTTTTTCCCTACTAACCATGACATCTATTCTGCCTTCCCAACCGTGCTGTAGACAGTTTGGCACATAGCAAGCAAACAGTTCTACAAAAATGAGGCCAAGTGCACTTCCTTCCAACTGTTTGTCACTCCCAATTTAAAAATATTGTCACAAAAATAAAACAAATTGTCGTGTATCTAACCTACTGGAAATAGCATTGTCTTATGAAAGTCCGCTAGCTTAACGTATGATGCAATACACCATAAAGGGACTAAAGAAACTAGCGTAGATATTGCAAAAGTTACATACCTTATAATGAGATATTTGAACGCCTCTAGGGTGACAGATTAATCACGTCTAATCATTTCAATGGGGAAAGTTGATTTGAGCTATACATGTGGTACCACTGCCGTATAGTATAATCGTGGTAAAGTGCAAATCAGAAAGTACACAAGTAACAACAGTGATATAGAATAATACAACCAAAATAATTTATATGCATAATATGTATGCTCAAAGTCCTTTTTCAGGTTGAAACATGAAAGAAATTCAAAGTCATGAACACAAATGCACAGATCATACTCACATCCTGCGGTCGGTCACATTCGGTAAATGAGGGCAAATTGAGAAGTAGGAGTATGGACAATATAAACAGTGTATGGTTTGTATGTTAAAACACAGATGACATGAAGTTGAGAACAATGAGGCTTTGAGTGTGAACTACCTTATTGGTGCAGTGGATGGGGATCAAATTGGGCTGCACTTTGGACTGAGCTTCTTCAGGGATGGTTGAATTTGAGGTGGGAGGCTGAAGACAGAAAGATAGACAAAACATCATCTATTGTTTTCTACCTATGTAGGTTAAAAAAATAATAATTTCTGGGACCCACACGAGTTGTCGTGGAGGAGAAAACTTTAGCCTGGGCTTTTGGATAAAGTTACCAAATGCATGTAGGTTACATGCACATTATCTGTAAGCCGTTGAGGTCAGGCTCATGTCGAAAAAGGAAGTTGAAATATTCATAACTTAGGAGCATCGCAAAAAAGGATTGGGGGGCAGGATTGGGCCCCAATTTTTAGAACGAGACCTAATGAAAATACTTGACTCACCCGAGGATGGAAGTTAACGATCCGATTGAGCTTGACGATGATGCAGGGCTGGCCTTTGTCAAAGCCAAAGTCTTTGTCTGTAGCTTCCAAGCCGGAGCAGGGGCCCAGCAGTCTCCTAGAGAAGCGGCATGCCCTTCTGACGCCCGTATCGCTCTCCAGGTCACCACGCATCTTGTAGCCCATTGGGTCATCTGGACAGGACATGAAGCGCATATTCAGCATTTGCGGGGGCGAGTTGGTTGGGGGGGGGGGGGTTGACATACCTCCACAGTCCTCAAATTTCATCTGGTCAAGTTGCTTGTCGTCATCATACTTGGCCAAGAAGTCCCTCAAGGCCTTGGTGTAAGGCAAATAGGTCTCTACGTCTTTCGGGTTAAAGACCACTTCGGATTTGTCAGAACGCGGGGTGTGCGTGAGGCCTGCATGTACAGACACACAGTCATGTGATTATTCACATCATTATTGACCTGTCCTATCGTTTGATGCTGCATCATTTTGAATTGATAAACTACAAACTAGAGCGGTCTCATCAAAGGTAGGCACTCGGCTCAAAAGGAGCGTGTCGTATCTACAGCTGTTGAATGACATTAGCTCTCGTATGGTAATCTGTCACAATGAAATATTTTATTCTCTCGATTAAGCGGATCTAATTTTATCTGCATTAAAATCTATTACAAATGTTTCCCCAATTATTAAACAACTATTTGGTTTATTTGGTGTTATTTATTGATTAAAACAACTAACAACATCCCAAGACACTTTCCACTTACGGCACCAGTTGTTAGCAGTTGTGCATTTATCTTGGTGCTGTGTTTGTACAGTAAAGATACAACCGTGTGAATGTCTAGTGCGGCTTTGCAGGATCATTTAGCAGCTTCCTTGTTGACAAGCTGTGGGATGAGGACAAAACTTCCAGATAAGCTTTCAATTCCCAAATTCGCTCCAAGTGTTAATCTGGCATCATTAGCTTCCATGATGAGGCCCCCTGCCTCTAGGCTGCATTTGTTTTGGAAACTATCAGCCCATGGAGATGCATCCCGTGTGTACTACTACACTATGTATTCTAGTTGCTATGGTGATGTTTTGGAGGCTAAACCAATGCTAGTTTTTATAAGAAGGGGAAGTCACCTGCCCAACTGATTCAATATTGAAAGCTGTTCCTTGCTGTATCACAATACATATCCTATTGTAAACCCCGTATCGCATTTTACTGTGAGGTTATTTGCCATGAGTATTGTTATAAACTCCAGGGTTTTGTTGGACTATATCAGTTGTTTACAGATTTACAACAACCAGGCTACCGATCCTAGTTTCATTAGTCCATCTATGGTGTTTAACATTATGTGCTTGCATTACGCTACTGGACTTTCCAGAGTTATGTGGTTTTGTTCAATGGAATTATCTTCACTCTGGGATTGACAGAATAGGCTTCGTTCACTTGCACCCAAGTCAAGTACCACTGTAAAACATAAAAGCTAGCAGCCCTGAATAAACAGGGCACAGACTTACCCGGGGGTGCCACTCGGTCCTGCCACGTAGGCTTGTAGTTGCTCAAGGTGAGCAGCATGGCTTGGATGGTGCCGATGAAGATGCCGGCCAAGCAGCCATAGAAGATGACGTAAAAGACCGTAATTTTGACTGAGGTGGGAGAAAAGAGGGTAGGTGGGGTCAGCGCAGAAAACCTCAAGGTCACAGCAAAGTTAAAAAAATAAATAACCTCCCAAAAAAAACAAGAATGATCACATACTCACACTGTTTCAATATTTGCAACAGACTTTATTTATATGCAAACTCCTTATCCTTCAGCAGCCCCCTTTAGGGCAAAAAGCTTGTCGAGCAAGAATTAATTTAACCCTCTTCTGTTCTCTGCAATCCGTAACTTGACTAGTAAAAACGCTCAAGGAAATTTAAAAACAGCCATGCCTCAGCATTAATCATAAGGTGGCTATCGTGCATAGTTATTCAAATGAATTCAACTGTGAATCCTGAGCATAATATAAAACAGGTTATGCTGACGCAGGCACGTGAGTCCCGGTCGGTCATCTCCTTCATGTGAGGTACTGCAGGTGAACAAGCCTGGAGGATCTAAAATGAGGTAAATCCAGAGGTCACGCTGCTGCTGCTAGCTGATTTCGACATTAGGCTACAGGAAGCAATGTCAAAAAGGGCAAGGCAGTCAGACTCCATTAATAAATCACATATTACTTCTTAGATGACTGTCTCACAATACCTCTGGTGGCCTTATCTCAAATGAGCTGCAGTAACCAGAAAAGCATGCATTTTGCCAACATCCGATATTTACTGTTTGTTTACAGTGATGTAGAACTAAACTGCATCATATGTTTCTATAGTGAGTCACTCGTGTGGGCAATCTAATAAATAACAGCCAGTGGTATTAAATATAAGCTATTGTGCTTATCAGATGGATTATTATGCGCATTCACATGCAAAACTGTGTTTTCTTTCCTGTAATGCCGCGACAGCCTCCCACAGCAGTTTGTGATGCTTCAGCATTTTTTTTTTTTTTTTAATACGCGCCCAGAAGGTCAACCATGACACATACGCCTCCTCCCTCGTTCTATACGTCGAGCGTTGCCAGTGTACTCTGCTGCACAGAACAGGACTTGTGACATTGAGAGGAGCTGCAAGGACATGCGCACTGGCGCCTCACGAGAAACTCGAGAAGGTCGAACCCTTCGTTAATCAGTGGTATTGTCCATTGAGACTACACCGACATCTGATCGGAGGAACCCGATATAGATCGATAGTCCTCCCTTCGATCCACTCCACTTTGAAGCAAGGCCATATCACCTTGACTCACCTTGGATTGTGATGCATTTTTAACCCTTACGGTGGTCAGCCCCCCCCTCCAAAAAAAAAGACGCTCGACGTCCAGCTGTTTGAATTCTTTCGTTCTTCATCGCACTCTGTTGCTTTGTCATTTACATTTGCGAATATATAAAATATCAAAATAAGAATAACGGGACAGGTTGTACGTAAACGCAACACGGGGAAATCAAACAGGTGGCAAAAAAGCACGAGGCTGCTTATACTTACACCAACTGCCTCCTGTGCGACCGAGCAGTTCTCCTTTTTCCGAATTCCAAAGAAACTTCTTCCACCCGCCATCGTCGGACTTTGGAGGCATTTTTCCTGTCTGTATTCTTATATTTTGGACTTCCCTTTAAGCCGGTTCCTTTTTGTAGTAGTGCAGCGTAGCCCCTCCCGGAATTAAGAGCAAACACTAGCCGAAGCAGAGACACCCAGCTCCGTCTTGTTGGAAGGCTCCCAAATATAAAGAGTTGGGTCGAGAAGGTGCCCGGCCCCCTCAAACGCCCCACAGGTTAGCATTTCGAAGAGGCGGAGCAGCGTCGGCCAATCAGGAAGCGAGTGAAAGTGTGCGTATTAATGACGTCACAGAATGCACAGACAGCCTATGGATTCATGGCATTTTCTGGAAAAATTAAAAAAAAAGAAACAATTTATAATATGTATAGTATTTAATCCCTGGCTTCTAAGAGACATCTTTTACATGACAGGGTGATAAATGGAAGGCCCCGGGTCCAGATCAGGCCCAGCACATCATTTTATTGGGCCTGCTAAAGTGTGTTTACTTCAGATCCCTACTAAATCAATTCATTCTTTTAATTTGGGCCATTTTCCTTCGTTTTTGTTTCCCAACATTTTATAGATTTAAAAGCATGTTTTGACCAAATTCTTTCCCAACATAAGTATCTTTTTTTTTTTTTAAAAAAGTTGAAGAAATGTGTTTTTGTTCATCCACAGTATTTTTGTAAATGACTCAATAGTTAATGAAATTATTCAAAAGTACATTAGAACCTTCCTTCATAAACTTAAGTCATTTTTAGACTCCATTTCAAAGCAATGTTTCCCCAATGTATGTATGGATAATTAATTTGTTCCAGTTCCAAAACAAAATTCTTTTTCTTTGTTTTTAATTGGTTTGGTATTTATTTTATTGTATCCAGATTAGTGTGGAACTGCCAATGTAGAGTAAATATTTTTGACTGGACTATGTTTGAGCGTAATGTTAGAACATTGCTAGTTAGTAAGGTGCTAATTGCTATCTTATGTCACATTTCAACAGTCAATGTAAACTGGTCAATTAAATGGCCAGAAAGGCCAACTTACTTGCTCACTATTCTCCAAGCCTGCTCCTTTTTGACTTGGGGCCAAGTATTGGAAGCTGGCTGTGTTATATAGCTCTCGGTGCCCACAAACTGCAGTGATTATTACGTCCTACATTGTTTATTTCATCACACTATGTGTGTGTGTGTGTGTGGTCTGTGTGTGCTTTGTTCGTCTGTGTGTGTTACATAGTAAGTATATTCTCAATGCTGATTGGGTGTCGCGATGCATTGTGGCTTTGATTTCAACTTTTCAAACACTATGCTCACCCCCGCGCGCTGCTAGGATGGATTTGTTTCCATGTCAGGAGAAGTGCTTAACTCACGTTTGGTCTGACTGCAGAATGCCTGTTGCACATCAAGCGACATGGCCAATTTGACTTTGGAAATGAAGTGAATGAAAAGTTGCCAGTAATCTAAATAACCAAGTAATGTACAGATAAGTGAAAATTCCACCCAAGTACAATAAAGAAACATTTATACTCTATTGCACTCCAACTGCGAACACCTACAAACAAGACAAGATGACATTTTAACTAAGACGAACCTTTAATTTGACTAGCGACAAACTCGTATGAATGATTTCATCTAAAATTTCAAGTGTCTTACGGTCCCTTAAAATTCAGATAAGTAATGTAACACCATGTATGAAGAATCACCATTAATTGGCGAAATCAAACCCAGGGTGCATTCCGAGTGGGATATCTTCACACTTGTCTGGAGAGCACACACTGCTGTGTGTGCTGGTGCACGCATGTGTGAAATCGCTCAGCAATTTGCGTCGGCTGCTTGTTTAAATGTAAACATGGATGCGTAAGACATGCTTGACCTAGCTGCTTGTACTGACCTTTAACTATCAAGGACACGACAACGTGTCTCATCAATTCTTGGTATTTCTCATGTGTTATGTATCACAATAGGAATTTATAACATAGGTATATATTTATTACTCTTTAAAGTGTTGCTGAGTCAAGCTTTTGTTGAAGCTAAGTTGCCGTGGAACCTTCCGCATAGACTCTCCCTGGCTTTGCATGAATGCCTGCTCAAGAATTTCCGCGTTTCATCATCAGTCCTGATAGTAGCGTGCCCTCCGCTGCTTCGTTTGTCAAGAACAGCTCTCGGTACGCATTAGAGGGGTGTGACGACAGCCATAAAGCTTCATTAACTGGTGCTGAGCTACAGCCGAGGGTAGAAAATCTTCCTGCAGGGTGACATTTTTGCAACGTCACTCCAATGTCAATTGGCCGACCATAGGCAAGGGAATGGTGCGCTTAGAAAAACTACAAAGCCTAAGATGATTTCTATTGACTTATGGGACACACTGTACCGTTATCATTATCTGATAACAATGAGACAATTAGTAAAAGGGGGATGGGAAGAATATCTCTACTTTGGATTGCTCAGTAGAGACCACAAGAAACCACCCAATGGGACAGCTTTACAAAATCCCTTTGCCCTTCAAAATGAGGCCTGTTGGATGGATGCACAAAATTGATGAAACTAGTCATTTCTTAGGCATGTTATTCTAACAAGGGCAAGAAATGTCATAATTTCCACCTTTTCCTGGTGTTTTTGTGAGCAGAACCTGGCCAAATCTAGAGTCAGTGGAACCAGCAATGGTAACCTGCCAACTACCAGCTTTTCTCTGCTTGTGTACATAATAAACAGGGTTTGTGTGTAAGCGCGGTGTGTGGGTGGTGTGGGTGGGGGATGGAATCTCCAGCTAGTGATTTGGTGAGTTTGAGGTGTGACATTTAATGTCATACTCTGTGCAGGCAGCATTGAGTTCTACTGGAGCTCAATGCAGCGTAATAGAAGAAGACACAGCAGAGAAAGTCCTCAACTAAACTCCAGTAATAGTCATTGTACTCACAAGGCAGAAAAAAAATATTCATATGACTAATGTTCCTGCCGTTGGTGGCAGTTGCTTGAAGCTTTAAAAATTCAGAGACATTAAGTTTCCATTAGCTCATCCGTGGCGTTCCTCGTTATATTGTCTATTAGCCAGCTTACACTTTCATCCTCATATGGTTTGCTTGAAAATGTTGTTGTTTAACTATGTAATGGATAATTGTTTTGTTTGATGTGTCAGTTTTACGGTAAACTTCATCTCGAGTATGAGGAAAAAAAATAAAGCAACCAGTATTTTAGAAACATTTCTGAATATGCGCCAAACAGTCCTCCATCAATACAGCCTCAATATAAAACAAATCTCTTTTGGACAATATCACACAAAATGGAGGATTTCTGTCTGTCTCAACTTGGAATGTTTGGATGGAATCTCCTTAAATTATGCAGATGTGTTATATAAGTGGCCAGCGGGTGTATATGAGTGACTGTGAACCATAATAGCAATGGGAAATGAAATTAAAAAGATAGTTAAGTGTGTTGAACCCTAAAAAAAAATATGAAACAAAAAAAAAAAAATAAATAAGCATCCTTAAAGCGGAAGTCAACCCCCAAAATTTCTATACAATATGTTGTATGTGCCCCCAGCAGCCTAAACACGGCATTCTGATTAATATTGTGTTTATGGAATATTATTTAAGCAGCAAAATTCATCTGTTTTTTTTTATCTCAGGGCCAATTTTCCACTTGCTATCGACTGAAAATGACAGAACAGAACCCTGTGTTTCAGCTAGAAAGATCACATTATTACAAAAACAAATTGTGAACTGTGTTCTGAGTGTGAACCTCATTATGATGAAGATTTTCTTAAGGTAAAAAAATGGCAAGGTGGGAGCACATTATGCAACGTAGCGGTTTGGAAGACCTGCTTTTGGTAGTGCACGTGATCTGTAGCTGAAAGAAAAAAGGAGGAGGTGCTTTGAGGAGTCATATCCTGAAAGGAAAGTATGTCATGCTGGCTAACCTCTTTAGATATCTGTTTAAAGTCTAATGGTTAAAAATAAAGTATAGCATTATGAGAAGGATTACTTTCACAAAATATTTTTAGAACGGAGGCCACATGATCCGGCAAAAGCCCATCAAATTGTTGTGCCTATCTGAGCATTACTTGTGAATACTGCATGGATCATAGTCTCCTATCTTGAGTATATGATATCGGTGTATCATGTGCTGATTGTTTCATCTTACCGGGTAGCTGCACTTTAATGAGTGCCTTTGGAGCTAGTTCTTGCCATCTATGTAAATGTATTCAAAGTCCAAAGTGCTCAAAGAGCCTCATTTGCAATTAACTGTGAGTCTTTTATAAGATTTTTTACATGACTCCACTTTTTCACAGAACCTAAATGCAACAACTCCTATGGTGGTACACTACCAAGCTACATGCAGATATCAACGATTATAACGCAGTTTGCAGCTAAACCATGTGGACAGCATACTATATAGAAATGTCCATTGTCTCTTCGCAAACCAAGGCCACCACATAATGCCAGAGGTCAATTATTGACAGGTTCATAATGGCAAGCTCAAAGGAACTTGGTTAATGTATAGAGTTTTGAAAGAATGTTTGGCTACATTTCACTTCTTCAACAAAAGCGCCAAATGTTTAGAACAAACACGAGTGGCGATGGTGTTTTCAGTGATTGACACATAGCAGGGGAGAAAGGTGATAATAATGAATTGAGGGTGAAAGTTCAAAAGATGCAATTTACTGTTTGATAGCACTACTACAAAATGGCAGCATGTCATCATCTTTGTTTGTATGCATGGAAAATTAGCCTCCAGTAGACCTTGTATGAAAATTACATGGAACTTGTATGAAAAATGGATGGATGGATGGATGGATGATGGATGGATGGATGGATGGATGGACGGACGGACGGACGGACGGACGGATTTAATAGTGTACTGTATGTTTTTTTTTCTTGCGCGGATTTAACTCCAGCTTCCACCTGCATCACCACAACCTGCTTCTTTGGTAAACTGAGGATTCTAAATCCCAATAGGGGTGAAAGTCCAGTGCAACCTGCTGAGGACAAACAAGACAAAATGGAAATGTGGATGAATGGATGGAATGTTTACAGTAAATAGATAAAAAAATAAATGCAGAAAATCAAAACAACAAGTGGCTGTTTGTATTTAGTTTTAGTTTCCCTAAATAGGTCTTTTGGATTTCAAATAATGAATCATAATTAAAAGTTAATGACCTGGTGTCCTTAGTGTAATAAACACCGCCTCCATTAAAAATTCATTGTTCCTCCCTGCGTGTTGGAGGTGCTTGTGAGTTAGCAGAACTCCTTGAAACTTGACTGGCTAACCCTATTCGCGTTGGAACGGACGCTCTTGCGAAACATTTGGTTACAAATTAATCTACATCTCACTCACATTTAGCCGCCACTTACACCAGTCCAAAGTTTAGCCCTCAATCCTTCCAATAATTCATGTGATGGTTAATATTTGAGGGAGATAGATGAGCCAAGCCACTGAAATATACCCCAGCACTTTTGAAATGGAGATACATTGCGTGTTATACAGTTCCATAATAGAGGTTACGAAACTTAAAAACAAAGAGGAAACACCCTTCTCAAGGAAATGGTTCAGCATTTTGGGACATTCTCAGACAGTTTTCAGTGTTGTCACAACTCATATGACTCATTGAATCATGTTAAAGACCCTGTAAAGTGAATTCAGAGATTTGTTCCTAAATACATGATAACTGCTGAAAACGTATGAAAAGACTGAGTATTGTGGAGATATATGGTTGAATTGTTTTGTAACAGTTCAGGTTTCCTGACTCCCCCACGTAAGGCCTATTTCTAACTATAACTATGCCTACAGTCCAAAAGTGCATCTTTCCTGCACAGCTTGGTGTCATTATTTGAAATTCAAAGCAAGGAGGATGAGCAAGCTGCCCGACCGCAGGCTGAGAGGTTCTCCTGCAGTAAGTTAGCTTGTGAGCTAGCTGGTGGCTTGCGTCACAGCTTGGAAAGCCCTGCGATGACACGGTGGGATATATTCCAGCCACCATATTCTCTGGAAGCAGATATATTTTTGGAGCTCAAAGCTGCAGGGTATCTTCTCTGTGATGTGTGTGTCAAATTTACAAGACATGTTTTCTCTGTCTGATATGTGAGTGAGTAGAATATTTTGTTCCTACTTTATTTTATCTCCTGCTCTATGGTCCAATGTGACATCATAATTCATCATAATCTATCAAGAGTTAGAAGATCAAGGGACAATGGAGGCCCTCGTTACTCAAGGTCATTTGGTTTGCCCTCTGTGACTGCCGCAATATAAGTCACACAACCATTAACAGATAGTTTTACTGCTGTGGGAATATTATGCTGTAAATCAGGCTTGCGTCTCATACACTATTATGAAAATGCAATCCAAGTCGCCATGCAGCGTGACATTCCTTACCGAGTCTGAAAAAAAAAGATTGGATGGAGGTCAAACGGTTCAGTTGTGACATCAAGATTTGTATCGTGGCTATGGATCATGGCCCAATTGCATTCAGTGTCAACAAAGCTTGTGTATACATGTGTGTGCGTGCGAGAGTGTGCATTGTCTTTAAAAAGATCTCACTTCCTGCCTTTCACCATCTTGACCTCTAAACCATGGCGGCGGCCATTGCACAGAGATCAGCATTCAACCAGCCTTCATTTTTTTCTTTGCCTTCACGAAAACACATTCCAAATATGCCCAGTAAATTCCCTACTAACACCTCAGTTAATAGAATGTTGGGTAATATTTGTATGTTAAAAGTGAACATTTCCTTTTGTGTTTATACCCAATGAATAATCAAACAAATAGTTTTTCATAGGCGATTGCGTCCACGATGCAAGTTTTTTGAGTTGCGGCCAAAAGAGGAGTCACCTTGCCCTTGCGCGAGCTCTGCACCACTTCCTGTCTTCCCTCTGTGTCCAGCCCCACTTGCTTATGACTATTTCCTGCTTTCATCTGCACGACCTTGTCCTCATTGCCCCACCTGCATTTGTCGTTTGATGCGGGCTGAGGTTTTCAATAACCTCTGCGGCAGACATCGGTCATGTTCCCATATAACTACAGCACAATGCAGCTTCCGCTATGCAATTACTGTACGGTACATCCTCTCCCTCCCGAAGAGGAGCTGCAATAAACTCCGCCTCCTCGTCTTCTCTGTGGATCACCTGAGTGGTGAACCAGGAAATAGAGGCATTGCGGCAAGTGCAATGTCCTTCAAGGGATCTCCTTCAACTGAACTCAGGCTCATTTTTGCAGGTTGATTGTTAGAATCTTATGTCGAGCGCTCTCTCACACACGCACACATGCACGCGCACACACACATGCACACGCACACACAAGAGTCTTTTGTCAGCATGTCTCACGGTATGTTATCAGTGGCAACAAAATAATTGCACATACGGGACAGAATGTACAGAGAGATAGGGAAAGAAAGAGAGAGCAAGAGAGGGCATAGCGACTCAGATTTCAGGGAGTTCTTCCTGCAAAAGCACACTGTCCTCCAAATGTCACCAATGATGGAAAAGTACTGTCCCACCCAAAAGAACTCCTTCAGTTGGGGATTAAGCGGCTTTTTTTTGCTTTCGCTCTTCCGCAGAGCAAGCCTTCTGATTTAAAAAATGTTGACAAAATATGTCAGTATTTTACATTCTGTAACTTTGTTGTACAATAGATACAATGTAATACAGTTTGCATTTTACACAATGTTGCCTTCGTAAAGGCATAGCTATTGTGATATTTTGTGTTGTGACTACATGATTACAATCAAGTATAGTAGACATAAATTGCTACACAATTGCTTCTCAATTCGAATTAAACAGATTATGGTACCAGTGGACCACTATGCTACACTAGAGCAGGGTTCACCTACGGGCACCAGGTAACCTCCAAGTACTACATGTAATTAACATGTAATTAATGGTGACTTGATTTGCTATTTCAGGAGTGCATACCAAATTGGAAGACTTGACTCGGACAATACATTTACAGTATGTGGCTGTTTGATGTGTTAGACCTTAAATGTGGGCACAATGGGCTAGCCCCTTGGGTATCTCAAGGGCAAGTCCTTGCATATGTTTCCACAGTAAGTTTAGTTACAGTACGTGTATATGGCGAGGAGCATCAGAGGTGTGCAGATATCATGTTTACTGTATGGCGAATGCACATCTTTTATACAGTGCTAGGATGCAAAGGAGAGGAAAATTCCAAGTGTATTTCCAGAATGTTTGGAGTAAAATTCTAAAAGAGTGTGTGTGTGAATTAATACTTGATAAATAACGATTTCCTTAACTCCACCAAAACTCTATAATCAATTTTAATGAGACGTTTTCTCATGAACTCTTTGGGCCCTTGCGTGCAAGAGTAGAAATTTTTCAATTTGGTACACTTCAAGAAAAGTATTATTTTTTTTTATTTCTTGGTGAAAGGTTGACATTTAGCGTACTGTTATTTTTGTCATATGTCAAAACATAGTCAGATTCTACCCAAACGCTAAATAAGTTGAAGGTGAGTGACCTTTGTGAGGCTAAGCATTAATGAATAAATAAATAAATTAACAAACGCATAAATAAATAAATAAATAAATAAATAAATAAATAAATAAATAAATAAATAAATAAATAAAATAGAATAAAGTAAAATAAAATGAATGAATGAATAAATGAATGAACGAATGAATGAATGAATGAATGAATGAATGAATGAATGAATGAATGAATGAATGAATGAATGATCGCATGGGACATGGCAATGCATGTTGGTCCTCCAAATCAATCGGAGGTAGTTGCGAGCTCCAACATGTCAAAGGAGCCACAGAAAAACGACAGCGAAGAAGAATTCTGACAGCGAAGAAGAAAGCTCCCAGCTGTTGACGTATCAGAAGCCTCACGAGAGCTGTATCGCTCACATATTAATGTTAAAAAAAACGTCAAACGTGTATGTAAAACGGTCATGATTATCGTATTGTACTTGATAGCTGCTGCTATCCTCGCTGTTCTGTTGTTGTTTGCTGTGAAGTTGCGGAAAAGGACGCAGCAAGGTAAAAGTTGGAGCTAGCTGACGAGCTAACTGTACATAACTTGACATGAAATTTGATAGGTATTTAATGCAAGTAAACCCCCGGCACTCTCAAACGGTAGAGGCCGGGACTTGCGCACTTTTAATCGGTAATTCATGTTGTAAGTACGATTAACCATGCATGTTTTGCAAGGCTACGTCAGCAGCAAATAAACAGGCACTTGTTTAATATGGTAAATGGCATATGTCGAGGTAATTTGAGTGAAAGCAATACTTTGAAATCTACTCAAGTAAAAGTGTTAAAAGCCATGATGACTGTCAATTATGCAATACTTGTTTTAATTAATTGGAGCGACTTGTATGTAATCAAAACATGTATTTACTCAGCTCCACCGTGGATAGATAATTAGGTTGTATTTTTTTTTTTGGGCTCGCACAAGATACAGCGTCAACGTGGAAGTCCTTTAGTAATCTGTCATAATATTAATGTTGTTAAACTTAACAACACTGCATCAAATAGGTGTTAATACATGAGAATATTATATTTGACACATTTACCTGAATTTATCTTTATTAATATGTAATGTAAATGTACCCACCATCCTATAATGTATACGGTTAAGAATCAAGGAAGTCTTTTTTTGTTAATCTTAACGGCTCATCTCTGTGCACAGATGACAGAGAACATGAACAAGCTGTTGTCAGACCGCCAGGCGTCCGTCCACGGGCTGCTGTGGAGGAACGAGGAGCAGGGATGCCACGTAGGAGGAATCTTGCAAGGGCTATGGCCAACAGAAGATCACAGCGAGAACCAGTAGAGCTTGGTAAACAGACTTTTTGCTTTGTTTTTTTAACTTGATCCTGCCATCCAAAAAACAAATGAGGATAAGAAACACAACCTTATTGCCTTGTTGATTTCAGAAGGGGAGCGAGTGCAGCAGTATCAGGAGGATGATGATGATGAGGAGGAGGCAGAAGAGCAGAGCTTCCAGCCAACTGTAAAAATTGGAGCCAAAAAGCAAAGGAAGCTGGAAGAAAAACAGGCAAAGAAAGCCCAGCGAGAGGTGAGACAAATCCCACTTGACAAAATTGTACAAATTTAAAGTCGAAGTTGTCCACCTTTACTCTTATTGTTTCATGATTCTACTTCCAGGCTGAACTTGAGGAGCGTGAAGAAAGAAAGAAGATGCAGGAACTCAGAGACGAAGAGAGACGACAGGAGGAGGAGAAAGAACGGCTACTGGAAAAGAAACAGGTCTTTTTTCCCCCCCACGAAAACAATTTCTATTCCTCTCTCATCCATGCAGGTAACATAACGTATTGTACTCATTCATTGTTCTTCGTCAGGAAGAGGATGAGCGTCGAGCCAAAGAGGAGCAGGAGAAACGGGAGGAGGAGGAGTACCTCAGGCTCAAAGCTTCCTTTGTTGTGGAAGACCAGGGTGAGGAGGAGCAGCTGTCTGAAGACCAGGTCAGGTCCCCTAAGATGTGACCTCAAACGCAACATCTTTGATTGCTATTAAAATATAAACGTGTGATTTTGTTCTGCCTTTCAGTCACGTAACTTACTCCAAGAATTCATCGATTACATAGAGGTGATGTCACACTCCATTAATTCTTTCGTTTCAGAAACCGAAAGTCAAGTGTGTTTGTGTGACACCCTGCTTTCTGTCCACCAGAGCTCTAAAGTTGTTCTACTGGAGGACTTGGCCTCTCATTTTGGAATGAGAACAGTGGATGCTATTGCCAGACTGCAGGACCTGCTAGCGGAAGGCTCCCTTACAGGTTTGTGTCAAGCAGGTCATTATTATACAGAAACTCAAAATGAACTGTGTTGATTAGAGCTGAACGGTTGAAGCCCATGTGAAGTATTTATTGTATGGACAAATTTGTTTCGGAAATAATTTAGGATATTTTTATTGTTTCCCAGGGGTCATTGATGACAGGGGAAAGTTTATCTCCATCACTCAAGCAGAATTGGACGCAGTGGCTCAGTTCATCAATCAAAGAGGTCGAGTTTCTATCACAGAGTTGGCCCAGGCCAGCAACACTCTGATCAATTTGAAACCAGAGAACCGCAACACTGCATGATGTCACAATTGGCCACAGTGAGGTCACATCTTCATGCAGGACTTTCTCAGACACTGTCCAATATTGGAACGTTTCTTTTGAATGTTGGCACGGAACGGTGGACCTTCTTCAAACCAATCAAGTTCTCTAAAAAGAGTAAGTCCTATCCACTGTTCTTAGAAATCACCAGGTGTGGTATGGGAGATTTCAGAAAGTTATTGACTACAAATAACCTTTTTATTCATCTATCCATGCCAGCGACATATACTAGAACAATGACACTGTTTTGCTCACAAAAGAGGTGACAGATATTAAAAAGATTTATTAATTTAATCACCATTTGAATTCATTCATGAACTGTTTTCTCAGTGCTGTGTTTCATCCTGTCAGCGATATCGGATGCCCTTTGTGTTAGCTCCCACGTGGAGGCGGCTCCTCGATCCTGAAAGCACGAGACCATAATGTCAGCCTGGCGTTTAGCGATATAAACCTAAAATACTGCGTTGCTCACTTTTATAAGCACGCCAAGAGGTGCCAGATTCTTCCTCAGTTCATCACTTGCTTTAAGAAGTGGGATTCTGTCTGGATAAAGTGCTTCTTGGAGCTTCCCGGGAGTGGTTGACTGACGGGTGAGAGCGAATGCTCTGACTTCACTTCGGAATTGAGTCAGCTGTTCGACAACAGCCCGGAAGCTTCCCGACTGGCTCGTTGCCTCCGCCTCCTGCACGTCAGACAGTCATGCTTGATAAATACCGGACCCAAGTTTGAGAGCTATCACTTTACAGCACAGAAGATCGTGTGAATAAATTGCTTGTTGGAGATTCCGCGTACATCCCGACCTTGTTATGCAACGGGTCAATACCAAACGTCTCCAATATGTCTCTTATGTAGGCTGTCATGGCTCCAAACACAGCTGGACTTCTAGTTGCTCCTGCAGCCTGAGTGGACAACACAGTCAATACGCCACACAAATATGATTGCGTGCTGTGACATCATGTCACGGTGAAAATGACTATACTGTGGGGAAAGGAAGAGTCTGAGCTTGTTACCGTGGAAACGGGCTGCAGCTGGCAGTTTGCCTGGTAAACCAAGTCCATGATGGCATTCATGGCTCTCGGGGTGTCAAAGTCATCAGCAAGTGCTGTCAACACAGTCGCTTTGGTCTGAGCCAACCTGGTGAATTGGAACCGTCATACAGCAATGATGTGGCGTTCATTAGAATTTCCATAGGCTGAAAATAAGTGGGATCAAACCTCTCCCAGAGTAATGCGTCTTGCACCGGCAAACACTGCAGCTGACCCTTTATGTAGGCCTGAGCATCGTTATAGAAGGTCGAGACACTTGCCAGGGCGACCCGGGCGTCCGACATGCTGCTGTCGCTGTAGTCTATAGCTGCAGACATCACAGAGCAGTCACTTAGCAGCGGTGTCACTACCTGTGATAAACCGTAGTAACTACCTGATCTGTATTTGGTCAAGAGGCAAAACATACGGAACTCATCGGCAGAGTGAGACTGCAGGAAGTCCTGAAGATGTATGGAAATGAATTAAGCAACTTTGGCATCGTGACAGCATCTCGCAGCATTCGCTCATAATAAAAGAGGACATATCAAATTATTTTTTTTAAAGGTGAACTACCTTAATAGTGATGTAGTTCTTCAAAGATTTGGACATTTTCTCTGCACTGCCTTTGAGGTGTAAATGTCCTAAACACATAAATTAGATTTAAAAAAAATCTATATATATTAAGCAGCCATGAAGAATCAATCCCTATTTTCTGGATTATTTCCATCTGTTTGCATTTGTCACCTGAGTGCAGGAAGTAATTGGCCCATTGGTCACACCGATGATAGGCTTCACTCTGCGCCACCTCGTTCTCGTGGTGAGGGAAGGCCAGGTCCACGCCACCCGAGTGGATATCCAGCTGACTGCCAAACACCGAGCTGGACCCAGCAGGGAGGTGACATCACAGATCACATGCACAGGCAACCCAATGCTGCAGAGGGTTGGGGATGCAAACCTTGCGATGGTGGAACACTCGATATGCCAGCCTGGTCTTCCTGGGCCCCAAGGAGACTCCCAATGGGGCTCTTGTGCTTTTGATCGCTTCCATAGAGCAAAATCCCTCACATCTTTTTTGCTGGCGCTACCTGAAAAAACACAAGTACTCTTACTATGATTTTTACTACTTTCCTTTTTTTTCTTAATGATGTTGGCTGCAAGAACAATTTGCGGTGAAAGCTAAAACCGCCAAATGGCATCTGTTTTTTACCTGCTCCTTCTTGAGACTCTCCACCTCCCCCAAACTTGCCGTATCGATCCCCAATGGACTGGATATCGAAATAAACGTCACCTGCGGGTCAAATGAGTTTGTGGATTTTGATGATTTGGTGTGGGAGGATCAAAATGCTCACCTTCTTTTGTGGCATAGGCATTTCCATTCTCAATAATCCTTTGAATGAAGGCCACAATTTGCGGCACGTTTTCGGTGACTCTTAAATACGCTGCAGGAGGAATCACCTAGATTTTTTTCAAAGCCACGTTCATATGAAAAACAAAAATCAGACCTTTTCGATATAATCCAAATTTCTCATGCTACATTATTCCTTTACATTTTGTTTTATGATATACTAGTACAGTATATGTTTTTTTTCTATATTTCTTGTTAAAAGTTATCCTTTTTGTATTGGAATAGAGTACAGTAATGGCATTTCCACTGATTTCATAAAACCTTTGACACTCTGCACCTAGCTGAGATGGCCACACACCTTCAATGACCTCATATCCTTTTTAAATTCCTCTTCATACATTCTGGCTATAATGGTGGATGAGACGTTCTCCTAGGAAAAAAAAGAGACAAATATTTTAAATAAATCATACTCACTGCTTGCATATCCAGTCGTCATAGCAACCAGTGTCTCACCTGCCAACCTCTTTGGATGATTTTATCATCGATGTCTGTGATGACCATGGCGTGAATGATCGTGATACCAAACAACCTGGACAAGATTCTCTGCAGCACATCGAACCTGACATATGAACTTGTGGAGAAAACATGGTCAAATGTCTAGTAGAGGGAAAATGGATTCAATACATTGTGTGCGATCATTACCATGCATGGCCCAAATGGGCATGGTCGTATACAGTAGGCCCACAGCTATACCTGATGCACAAACGGAGGCATGATATTGTGGGAGCTTAGTAGCATGATGCTTTAAATACAGAGGGTCCTCGGTTTACCATGAAATATCGAAAAATTCGGATTGCGTCATAGTCTTTCCTTGTATGTATTTGCCATTGTATAGTGTTTTTTTTTTTTTGCACCAGTGAGTTTTAATTATGCTTTTGTCAGTTTCTTTTAATCAAATTTAATTATTTGGAGAAAAAAAAACTTTGTTTAGTTCTTTTATTTTATTAGGTTTTGTATTGCTTGGAGTTTATTTTTCATACAGTATATGGCATAAATAGTGAGTGCAAAAAATAAAAAGGTATATGAAGTGTTGTGTAATAAAGTAAACTACAATTCCCAAGCAACTTTTACACCTATCTTCTTCTAATCTATAGTAATAAACGTAACTTCTTGTGCTGCGTATTATTTTCGTTGTAAGTCAAAACCGCGCATTTCGGGGCGTCGTAAAGCGAGAACCCTGTTTCATTTGAACGTAAGTGTAGTACCAAGTGGCTACTCCCTCTCGAGACAGAATCAGCGGCTCTTTCTGTTTGGTGAGGCTGTTGAAAGTCTTTAACCCAGTGTCATATCCCGTGGGCAAGAACCACTTCTTCTCGCTTCTGCTGCATGTTCCACGGATTCTTTCTTTTACAAGTCTTTTGGCTCGCCGTAGAAACGAATTGACTGGGTTTCTCCACATGCTATGACCTCGGAACTCTGCACAGCCCTGGTATGAGCTGCTAATGTAGCAATCACGATATGACACGGAAGGTTATTCCGGCCGGCAATACAATGTATACGTTAATAACCAAAGAATAGAATTAAATGAAATACGCACGTTTTGGGAATATACACCAGACATCAAGTGAACCTTGTCAAACTCGGGTACGACAAATCTCCATAGATACCTTCTTTAGCGCAAAATTGTACGTTGACTGAGCCGCCATATTGTGTGTGGAAAAAGTAGCGCATGAAGATGCCCAATAAATTCGCTACTTTGAGATGTTCGTACTTAAGCATAAGTACATACACTTAAATCGTTTTTAAGTACTGATTCACCCATAACAAGTAAAAGTAAAGTAAATAAAGCTCTGATAGAGCCAATATGATGCTAACGCTATCATCTCGCGAGACTGTGATAACCGGAATTGCCCGAGTGGTCATGTGATATACGAATGTTGCTGCTACACCCTCTGTTTTCGAAATAACAATGTTGAGTTAGCTCCCTGTTTTTCTGTATGCTTCCAGGGAGAGTCCCTTTATTTGATCCCGCAAGATGCAGAACGTTATTAACACGGTAAAAGGAACGGCTCTCGGAGTGGCCGAGTTTCTCACGCCAGTGCTCAAGGTAAACTTACTTGCAATTTACAAGCTACCACGTTGCTAGTTGGCTAGCATGAGATGCCTTATTCGCATCGTAAAACCGAACAATAATCAATAATAGTCACCGTTAAAAAAAATAAACGACAGACATATTTGGGGAAATTCTGTGCAGCACTGCATGGGAAATTGGAACAAGTAATGTGAAGTAAATTCCAGAATTGGAATGCAAGTCACGCACAAACAATTATGATAAATTGTTCACTTATTAAAATGGACACTCATTAGGAAGTGACCCAGAAATGTGTATGTCCAATTAAGGTTGTAAACTTATTTGTTGTTGCTAAAATTCCACAGGAATCAAAATTTAAAGAAACTGGAGTCATCACACCAGAAGAGGTGAGCTTGTGCTATTTTATACGTCCTAACTTTTTGCTAGTATTCCATATGCTCCAATGTTTCCCAATAATGTCACAAAGGGTATGTACACACTGTTTATTCAAACTCAAAGCTGATATACCTGTTTACTTGCAAAAGGTAAAAGACACATACTTCTTAAGTAAAACTATTTGAAATGTGATCATTTCTCATAGCACAATGGTTTGGAAATCACTCAAAATATACGACGCTACATAATAATGGATGTATAATGAATGTTTTTTTTTATTATCAGTTTGTAGCTGCTGGGGATCACTTAGTTCATCACTGCCCCACTTGGAAATGGTCAGTATCATTTCTTTCAAATAAAATGTGCTTTGAAATGTATGTAATGAAGTTATTAACCTGGTGATCCTGAAAGGGGTATCCTTCCATCTGTGGTCCCTTCTCAAGGTTTCTCATTTTCCCCTGGCAGGGTTTTTTTGAGTTTTTCCTTGCCCTTTTGGGAGCTTAAGATCAGGGGATGCTTTGAGAATAATTGTCAATTTTGGCTATGTGAAGCCCTTTGAGACTGTTTGTGATTTAGGGCTATACAAATAAACTTGATTTGACTTGACTTGATTACGTCAGGCTCGTCAGGGGAATGTTTATCCTGTGACTGTGTAAAATCAGGAATAAGGCAGTGATACTTTGTTGCTCAGGAATGTCCATTATGTTGTTGTGCTGCTCTTGTTAGATTTCACAGAATGGTGCAATTCTTTGCTGGGGAAATCCAATTTACCCAACTGAAACTTTTTTTTTCTCTACACTTCTATTTGTTTGATTATGTACTTATGATATATTTTGACACTAAATCAGTAAATAATTTAATGCATTTAGGTAATACAATTGTGCCTCCAAATACAAGTTAAATTTTTTCTGTGACGATCGATGTTCATATCGCAAAAGACTCGAACTTTCTTTGTCCCTTAAAATGAATGGAAATGTCTTTAAAGTGTTTAAGCCTTCCACGCAGAGCCGGTTCAGACCTCCAGGGGTCCCTACGCAAAAATATGTCAAGGCAACATCGTGTGACGTCTGATAGCGCTAGTTGTAATCTAATAAGCACATTGTAATGATTTTATAGTCAAGTAATGTTTTTTATTTTCATTCTTCACTCAGGGCCACTGGGGAAGAAGTGAAAGTAAAGCCGTATTTGCCCTCGGATAAACAGTTTCTCTTGACACGCAATGGTAAGAATCCTCTCAAAATTGTTTTGTTTCTCAGTGTGTGAATGTTTTCTTTCTCCCCCTGGGTATGTTTTTTCAGTTCCCTGTCACAAGCGCTGTAAACAGATGGAATACTCAGACGAGTTGGAGGCCATCATAGAGGAGGATGATGGAGACGGGGGATGGGTGGACACTTATCATAATGCAGGTATGGCATTAGTTTACTTTTTACTTAAAAGATGGTAACATATATTGTGAATCACTGCTCTGCACAGTATGAAATCTATAACAATGCTCTATTTCCAGGTGTATTAGGTGTCATCGATGCTGTACAGGAAATTTCACTGGACAATAACAAGGTATTGTGGTTCTGTGTCGAGACGATAATTACTTCTATGGAACTAAATACTTTGGCCATATTCACGTGGCAAATTTGAACCATGCTTGGTCTTTCCTGCTCCTATCCACCGATGGCCTGCTTTCACATTGATCTTGAAGGACTTGGTGTTAAGACACTGTAGATCATATAGCGTGCCACAAGTGCTTCTGTATGACTTGCGATGTCAATCAGCCCCAAGCGTGGCACACATTACCTGGCGTGCTACTCCCTTAGTGTCCTCGTGTGCTAGCCGTATTTCAGCTGCGTATTGACTTGATCTAGGACAAGAACATGAATAGCACATCTGCAGAGTGTTGTGATGATGGTGAAGATGACGAAGATGGTGAGGCAGCAGATATGGAAGGTACGTGAAAATGTAACAAACATTTTTTTTCCTATTATTAGTCTCATGGCTAGCTGCACTCTTATTAGACTTGTTTTGTCCTTTCCAGAATATGAGGAAAGTGGCTTGCTGGAAACGGATGAGGTAAGCGTGCCCATTTCAACATAGTATTTGTGAGCTTCTGCAAGTCATGGTTCACCCTTCTCTCACTGTTTCCTTTTCAGGCAACCCTGGACACCAGTAAAATGGTGCAAGCCAAAGTGAAAGCAGAACCCGGGAGTGAAGACGCCATCCTTCAGACGAGAACATATGACCTGTACATCACGTACGATAAATACTACCAGACGCCTAGACTCTGGCTGTTTGGATATGATGAGGTTTGTAATCTGGCTGTTATCCGTCTACACCTCATTGTCGTGTACCTTATTACATCATCCTATCAATTTACACATCAGTTTTGCTTAATTGGTAACAGTTCTGAAAACCCTCTCTCCTGGAAATCCACCTAAATAGTTTGAGAACCACTGAACTGTCCAAACTTGTGCCATTGCCGGAGACTTGAAGTTTCTACTTTGATCAAGTGGCCGTGACCTCTTCCAGGACAGGCAGCCTCTGACTGTGGAACAAATGTATGAGGACATCAGCCAGGACCACGTGAAGAAGACTGTCACCATTGAGAACCATCCACATCTTCCTCCGCCCGCCATGTGCTCTGTCCATCCCTGCAGGTGATGAGTTGACTTTGTTGTCCTTAACTTCTTGGCAGTTAGTTAATGAGGCACCTTGAGCTGCATCTCCAAAGGCTTTAGGGCTCTGGTTGGAATTTTTCACTCCTTCACATTTTCATACTGTGGACTAATCAGCTCTAGTTAATTCAAGTGAAAACCTTCTGGAACATTCTTCGGGTGATGTTGTGTCATTGGATATGTCTTCAATACCTTTCTTTACGGAAGGAAATTGATCCTTTTTCTTTTTTCAGACACGCGGAAGTGATGAAAAAGATCATCGAGACTGTGGCCGAAGGAGGCAATGAACTTGGAGTGCACATGTATCCTTTCCGTTTATTTTCTTGGACAACTAATCAAGTGGGCAGATGTTTTGTGATCTGAGAAGGAACAATGAAATGCATGTTTTTTTTTTTCCCTTGACCGTGGTTTACAGGTACCTTCTCATTTTTCTCAAGTTTGTCCAGGCTGTCATTCCCACAATAGAATACGACTACACAAGACACTTCACCATGTAGAAATACGGATTGCGCAAAATCACTTATTCTGCCGCTGTCATATGGTCTGATTTGGTAACAAGGGGATGTTTGTCTCATTTTGAAACACTTGGCAACAAAATGTGCATCCTAAATACAAATATGTTTTCAGTGCGAAAGGAAAAACTCATCTAGTTCTCAAATGTGATGTTTTGTCTCAAGGCGGAAACAATTGAAGCCTTGCACATTCGTAACTGTAACTTTCAATCAATATCGTAACAGCGGGAAAAGACTTTGAACACTTATCCGGCACTCTGTCCTAAGCAAGGCAAAGCTAACTACATCTTCAATGCTTTACGGAGCCGCTTGTCCTGATCGATCGACCGCATACAAAGTCACATTCCATCATTGTATTGTTCCTCTGATTTCATGTGATCCATACTCTGCTACTTTCAGTTCACCGTATTTTGGGAACTGTCTGCCACTTATGCTAAAGCAGTTTAGCCTACCGGTATTCAGTATGTCATGTTTACATTAGCACTGAGGCGGAACCAAAAAAGGACCCTGAAATCAAAGCCAACACGGTATCAAAATTGTTGGTACCCTTTTGTGTAACAAACAACTAGCTAAAACTGTCACTGAAAATCTTGCAACTGATCCAACAATACAAAAATGACTGACAATTAATTAGACAAAAGACGACGCAAGAACAATGCTTTGGAGCTAAAACCTGTGGCTGCTTGTGCAACAGTATTTTAAACTAAAGTTTGTTTTTAAAGTAATTCTCCTTGAACATGAAAATAAAGCAAGGCTGGATTTTTAGTTGTTGATCTGTTTTTCTTTTTCTCAATTAATGCAAGGGTGCCAACAATTTTGTCCATGTGTGAAGCTCCTAAAGAAAGCATTTTTGGTGTACTATTGCCTGGTTTACAAAAGCTTTATTTCCTTCATACGGTTGTTAATGGTACACAACTTTGTTTTCAATGCCATATTGAACGAATGTCAAAATAACCTTGTTGTTGTTGTTGTCCGGCCTTGGCGTAAACTTGAACTCAAAGGAAACGGGATTTAGTCCAAATGATTGACATTACATAACTTTCAACTAACTGAGGGAACTAAAGAGTTCATAAAAATTTAAACTTGTGCAGATTTTTGGCTTTCTGTACAGCATCACTATCATGTTTCACTGGGACAGAGTTGATTATTATACAGGATACAGTTATACCGAGAGGTGGCCCCAATTAAAAAACAACTGCCATTTTGTCTTAATACTATGAATGTGTTTGACGGTCCTTTAGCAGTTGGCTGAAATATGTATTTTTTTGTTTGTTTGATTGATTGTTTGTTTGTTTATATAACATCATTGCGCATTTTCTTGCCCAGCAGCTTGTGTGGTTAACTTGGCAACAAACAAAATCTTTGTGGCACATTGTGTAAAATAAAATAATATATACAGTACCTGACTCACCGGAGTTACATTATTAATGTTGAACTGCAGTCTGTGCTTCAGTAACCTCTCACTTTGATCACATTTTGGCCTCTATTTTCCAGTGATGGGAAGTATCAAAGTACCTAAACTGTGCTTAAATAAATTTACTGTTGCTCAGTTAATATTTGCCAAGCTATGGGAACTTTTTTTTTTTTTGATAGCATAAAAGTTGAGCTAATTAGTTAAAATAAAAACATGTGACATGAACTGTCTTAGTAAAATGTCCCGGTAAGTCAATAAAACAGGGAAACTTGTATGCAAATAAGTTTTTGTTGTATCAACTTATCAAAACAGTTGAGACAGTAAAAACCTCATTAAAAAAAATATGTTTTTTGCATCTGTGCATATGAACTTTTACATGAGTGCAAAAATGTAATCAGTAACACTACCAGTCTTTTACTACACAAGTATCTGTAAGTGCAGCATGCAAATACTTTTGCCACCTACGATATTTTCCTGGTCGCAAGATCATTAATAACATTAGAAAATGTCATTTAATGTTTAGTACGTGTAAAACGGTGGCGTCAAACAAATGTTTGCCGCGGGCCACTTTGTAATTAGTTTCATTCTCAGTTTCCTATTTATTTATTTATTTATTTATTTATTTAATGCATTTATTTATTTAATTAATTTACGTATTTAATTTACTAATTTCATTTATTTATTGTCTGCTCTGTGCAGTTGCATGCTTTGACCACTACGTGGCGGTAGTGTAGCAAAGATCTTCTTAATCGTCTTAAAAACAAAACAAAAAACGAACAAGTGTCGCCACCGGTGTGTGCGCTGGAGTCAAAGTTGATGTTGATGTGGAGGTCATGTAACTTGCGTACAACATGTCTGTGTTGTACCCGACGCTGTACCTTTGCGTTTATGGCGTATTTTCCAACCTGAGGCCGTCGGAACCTTTCCTTACCGCTTACTTGATGGGACCAGATAAGAATCTGACCGAGGCGCAGGTGAGGAAGCTGCATGATCTCGCGAATACAGTACACGTGACACTACGATTACCGTATCCAAACTCTGTATCTCGATTACCTGTAGTTTAACCAGTTCATCTATGTATATCTACTAAATATTTATGTTTCTTCATTTCACAAACGTAGGTAGGAATCAGGTCTAGCCGGCGCATGTTGTAAAATTGGCAGCATATTGCCCAATTATAGCTTCCGCCATCACTGTCAGAAAAGGTGGTTCTAAACTTAAAAAAGAAAAAGAAAATTCTACCATATTCCAAAATGGTTACATTTATTACTCGACCTCAACATTCTGCACACAAGTAGGGTTGCAAAGGGAAGTTATATTCAAAAGCACCTCGTTTCAACTTTTATATTTTTAAATAGAACGTTAACAAATTGTGAATATCTCACTAAATTATTTTATTATAAAGCAAAGTAAAAGTGCTGAGTTGAACATTATTGTTGGGTTTTCGAGTGAAAGATTAGTATTAACCTAATATGCACTGCAGCCTTTCTGGCTGATCTTAATTTAACTTTCCTTAAACTTTGGAATGCACATTTAAGTACAACATTGTGTGTTGTAGACCTTTGAGTAGATTTGTTTTTAATTACCTTTTGTAAATCCCTTTCACTGTGGATAGATAACCTTTTTTTTTTCCGGCCCAAATACGTTTGTAAAGGCGGTTTTAGACTGTAATCTCTCCAGGAAACAAATGCTAAATACTTTGGAATTTTTGGTTAATCTCAAATTCCCTCACCCTCCACAGAATTGCAATTGCATTTAATGTCCAATTATTTTAGGTCACAACACAGCGATCAGTTGTTCAGCTCCAGCTATTAGTATTGTTTTTTTCTTTTTCCTTCAGTTGAAAACATGCAATCAGTCAAATGTCTTTCTGTCTTTTGCTTTGTGCAGGTTGTCAGTGAAATCTACCCAATCTGGACATATTCCTATCTGGCGTTGATGTTCCCCGTCTTCCTGGCCACTGACTTCCTCTGTTATAAGCCTGTGTTGCTGTTGCAGGCAACCAGTTTTGTGGTCACTTATGTAATACTTGCCAAAGCACAAGGCCTTCGCACCATGCAACTTCTGGAGTTTTTTTTCGGGCTGGCCACAGCTTCAGAGGTGGCCTACTTCTCGTATATCTACAGCGTGGTCGAGCCGGCGCACTACAGGAGGGTGACTGCTTACTGCCGCAGTGCGGCTCTTTTCGGCTCGGCCGCCGGCTCGCTGACCGGACAGCTCCTCCTCGCCCTAGCCCAAGTCCAGTTGGTGCACCTTGTGTGGGTCACGCTCGCATCGGCCGTCGTAGCCTTCTTCCCTCCTTGGTTTCTGCCCATGCCCAAAAGGAGCTTGTTTTTCCACAAGAAACCCGTGAAGGTGACAGCAAGGCAGTGTGACTACAGTGGCGCCCTCATCGAGAAGGTCGACCACAAGGTGCCGCAGGACAACAAGGACCTCCCCACTGTGAGTCTCAAATTATAGTAGCAGCAGGGAATAGTGACCAAGCCTGCTGTGAATCGCTAAAATCACTGTAAAGCTTCATAATTGCTTGTGTTAAGTGCTTTAGCCATAAATATAACACAAACCATGACTTTAACATAAATGCCACAATAACCAACAATTTGTTGTGACAATTAGGTGTCCCCGTCATCTGAGGAAACGAGCAGGAGCTGTGATTTATCAGAGGTCTTGAAGATGCTCCTGGCCGACTTCCTGCACTGTTACAGACGAGGTCCTCTACTAGCGTGGTCACTCTGGTGGGCGCTGGCAACATGTGGTCATTTCCAGGTGGTCAACTATGCTCAAGCGCTTTGGGAGAAGATCCGCCCGTCCAGCGAATACCTCATCTACAACGGCTATGTGGAGACCTTGTCCACACTGCTAGGTAGCGTGAGCTTCGTATGCTGTTATTGCAAACACCGGAAACGGTCGTCACTAAGCTGATCGCTTGGGGGCGTGTCTTAAGGGGCTGTGGCTGCCCTCCTGGTGGGTCACCTTCCTGTGCGCTGGACTGTGTGGGGAGAGCTGGCCTTGTGTGCCCTTTCGCTCTTCATGGCAGCATGCGTACTCGTCATGGTGACGCTGAAGAGCATCTGGCTGTGTTACGGCTCGTACGTCTTTTTCAGAACTACCTACATGCTGCTAATCACCGTTGCCACGTAAGTAATTCAAGAGCTATTGTTCCCTCGCAGTGCAATCTGACAGCAAACTGTCCACTGTTTGACCTGTTGAATTAGCATACGTCTTATGCATTTTCTTTCTTCTCTCAGATATGAAATAGCTTCCAGTCTCGACATGCAGCGCTATGCCTTGGTGTTCGGCGTCAACACCTTTGTGGCTCTGCTGCTGCAGTCGCTGCTCACTCTGGTGGTGGTGGACTCGGTCGGCCTGGGCTTGGACATCTTCACCCAGGTGAAAAGTTGTGATTCGCTCTCACTAGAAGATAGGCACTTGCACATCTTGCACACTTGTAATGAGTTCCGATACCAATGGGAAGAAGTCTTGGTCGTTGTAGTTTGCCGTGGAGAACTGCACTCCAAGCTTGGTGAGCCTCTCCAGGACCTAATGTATTCTCCTTGCATATGTATAGTCGTGGATCGAAGTTTGTAGTCACAAATGTTCATGCTTACAAAATGGTTGATTATGCCTTCCTCCAACAGTTCTATGTCTACGGTGGCTACTTTGCTCTCATCTCTGCTGTGTTCTTCTTCGCCGGGCTTTGCAAACTAGCCACCAGGCGACGCTCAGACCAAGAGGTCCTTTCCACAAGTCCAGCAGACACAGACAGCACTTAATGTTGATTCCAAAATGTCTACTCACAAACACAGCAGACTAGCTTATCGTTTTTTTTTTGGGGGGTTGGTTTACATTCAACTAAGCACTTCTGCCACTCACAAAACACTATCATTAGTTTCAGTATTAAACTGACTGCACTGATACATAAAAACATGCTGTTTGTAAGTACGATGTCATTTAGTTTGAATCAATTTGTGGCCTTAGACTTGAAAGCAATAATGTGTGCACTGTCTGTTCTTCCATACCCCTTTTTTTATATTTAATGTATATTTGTGTGCCTAAAATCACAACCCAGCAAAATATTATAGAATGTACAACTGTATATTTGGTAAAGCTGTTACAAACCATTGATTTGTTAGTAAACTGTGAATCAAACATATATGTATGTGCAGTTATTAGAACACACAATTCTAATGGTTATGATTTTCTGTTAATTATTATTATATTTGTTGTTATTTTCATATATATTACACTTTGATTGAAATGATTTTCCTGGACTTTTGCAGATTTTAATGTTACAGTAAGAGTCAAGTTATCACAAGATATTCCTTCCCTGAAAGTTGAAGTTATCGTCTACATTTGTATTTTGTATAAGTAACCAGATTGCTTCAAGTTACGAAATACCATATCAAATTGGCTCAAAAAACTCAAGGAGCCTCTTTGCAGCTGTGAATTTACCTCAAAGGTGCCATTAAAAAAAATGGCTCGTTCGTTAACGTCACAAGACTTGTGAAACTGGGACCACTGTTACTCACTATCTCAAAGCTGTCATCATGGTTTTACTAAAAATGTTTACTGCTTGCTAAAATGATGCAATGAGATAACCACAAAATCTTTGTTTTATCATTGTATTCAAATTTTGACATGGATGAAAAAAAAAATAATTCCATAAAACTGTATAGTTCACTGCTGAAAAACTGATGGACAACTATATGGGACAAAGTTAGGTCAGGCTCCAGATGACGGTAAACGTTGCCATGGCGCCGTTAAGGAGGGCAACACCGTAATCCAAAAGGAAATCTCTGTTGTGTTGATCTCTGGAAATAAATAAAAAAATGACACTGAAGTTTGTATATTTACATTTGGTTAAAAATATTATTTTAAAACTACCTGCACAGTGTTAGTAATGTCGGTGGCAGCAGGCCTGGTTTGTAAGAGTTGAAATAGGTCAGAGTCCATGAGAAGGCGGAGCAAGCGATTCCTGCTAATAGCGAGAGAACCAGGATACTCCAGAAACCTACAAGCAAAAACACACCTTGTGAACAGGGGTGACAATTTAAACAAATGAGTGACAGTGAATTCAAGGGTCACAATTTAAATAGCCAAGGAATGACACAATCGAAATGTCTCCAATAAATACTCACCCAACATCCTCACTTCTGAACCATTCTCTTCCTTGACTCTGCATCCTCGCAGCTCTGAAAAAATTAAACATTACTTTTAGCGATATACAATATACGATATAGAGATACTCGCGTTTACCTTGAAGTATAGGATCCAGAACGGCGCAGAAAACACCAGCAGCAACTACAACTACTGCAGAAAAAACTCCAGACATCGCCACCACTGTGAAAGGTTTAACGCCATTACGATGTATCATGGAGCGTCCTCCTACCACTGCCCCAGTGTGTGATGGATTTTCCATTTTATTACGACAGGACTAGAAAATAAGATTCATAACTAAAATTCAACGAGCTTTTCGATAATAATGACACTTCCGCAAACAAGCGAGTCTCTTCTTCTTCTCAATTCTTTGGTATACTGGGCACTGTTTGCCAAGTTGTCGCCCTCATGTGTTTGTAAGTGTTATTACAGGTTTCAGTTTCAAACATACCAAAACCAGTTTATGTATATTTTCTTATTTCTTTTAAAAACGTTTATATTTATTACAATAATAAGTAATAGTAACTCATTTTATATTTTATTATTCACAATGAATTAATATTATTTAATTTGAGAAATTACATTTTTCATAAAAATAAATACGAAATGAATCGCATCTTCGAAGACCCATTAGAAACACACTTTTCCATAGTAAGTCAACAGCTTTAGTCTTAAAAATAATTGTTCTATTTTCATGTCCGTCCCTCCCAAAATATGACTATTATAAATTGATTACTCGTGACCCCCGTGGTGGCAAGCGGTACAGATGGATGGATGGATGGATGGATGGATGGATGGATGGATGGATGGATGGATGGATGGATGGATGGATGGATGGATGGATGGATGGATCGATGGATCGATGGATCGATGGATCGATGTCTTTGTGCTCGCCCCTCCCCTCCTGTGCCCTCATCAGTGTGATCACCCTCACCTTTCTCTCGTTAGCTGTCTTGTATTTAAGTCCTGTCCGCCCCTCACTCCTGTCGGGTTGTTTGCGTCGCATGTCTTCTTGTTTTTCTAGTTGCTTGTCTGTTCTTGTCTAATTTTGTCTTTCTGTTCAGTTATTCAGGTCCCTAGTCGCGCATCTTTAGTCTGTCTTTTGAGTTCCTTAAATGAACCCTGGTCTAAGCTGCATTTGGTCGGCCAGCTCCATTCACTTCATGACAGTTGTGAATGATTGCTAAAACTCAGTTAATTTGAGTGCCATTTATGCCAAAATCCCTTAGCCCATTTGGCATTTTGCATTAAGTTAGTAGTACGCTAGCAGGTTCGCCTGAACAATTTTGTTTGCATTATATACGATATGCATATCAGCTTCACAGTCAACTTCAACAAGGATGGAGACAAACAGTTTGAAGCAAGCATGCTTTGTTTCTATACTTTCAGGGGTGTCCAAGTCCAGTTCTCGAGGGCTGCATTCCTCCATGTTTTCCAAGTTGCCCTTGTTGAACACACCTGTGCAGGAGCCTGATCATTGAATCAGGTGCGTTTAACGAGTGAAACTTGGAAAACATGGAGGAATGCGGCCCTCGAGGACTGGACTTGGACACCCCTGCTTTAAGTGCTTTAAAGTGTGTGTGGAAGGGGTAAATTAATTCAACGACACGCATCAAAAACGCATTTAAAAACCCCAAATCGAGCAGGAACAAGTACAAAGTCGCCGGCACCAGTTCTCGCTTGTCCCTTGTGCTGAACTGGAGCCCAAGGGGCAGTGCTGTGAAACTGATCTCTCAGTTCTCTGTCTTTCAGATTTGGGCTGGCTTTGTGTGCAGGTCCAGTTACTGTGTGTGCCACAAGGGATACTCTTTTTGGCCTTGTGTGCATCTTGCATCCTGAGTAAAGCCGCTTTCACCACTTGGAGCTTCTCTTCCATTTCAAGCGCAATCATGTGTTCTTCGTGGGGCTCGATAGAAGGAATGATGGGGACGTGTCTGAGAAGATGCTCCTTCATCATCTGAACCTTGTGAAATTGCTCCCTCAGCTGGCACCTAAGCTCCTGAATAGTCTTCTCTGTGGCCTCTGCATTTTCTTTCTCCTTTCTCTGACTTTGACGAAGCTGCATCCTCAGGTCGTCGATTGTCCTCCAGTTGGCACACAGTTTGTCGGTGTTTTGCCTCTCTTGGTTTTCAGAGATCTTGATCTTGCTTTTCAGAGTCTGAATCTCAACCCATAGCTGGATTTTGCCGTTTTTCGTTCGGTTACCCTGAAGGTATTCCAGGACGGCAAATTGGTTCTTTATTTTGCATTTGATGTGCACCCTTTCCTTCGGGTGACATGATAATAGTCGAACTTTGTTGGCGTTGAGGTCTTTGGTGACATCATCCACAAGCTTATCAATATAAGACATGACATTATAGTCCTGGCCAGAATTGTACGCGTTCGCCATATTGTTTTGTCCCCCATTCAAAAAAATGAATACTGTCATGGTAGAAATCCCCTCTTGCACAAAAATCAAGAAATGCCTTTGCTACATCATAAAGTATTTGGTGGCATCATAAAGAAATCAATGTGTCACGGTGTTAAGTCAGCTACTCTAAGTCAATGAAGTCAGCTACTCTAAGTCAATGTGAGCGAAGGCACATATGTTAAAGTTGGAAGTAATCTCACATCATACAAGCAAAAATGTCACAAAACGTGTCGTGGAAAAACAATTGTTCTCCCTGTCACTGTATGTAATTGGCATAGATATAAATGGTAAAGATATTTTCTTGTCTCGATAGTGCAACGTGTAAGCAGTTTGAAATACAAAGTCAAAGTAAGGCAGATTAATTGAAAAGAAATATAACTAAAACTGAGAACGAATGAGACTACTTTATTTTTGTGGAGCAACAGATTTATTTAAAAAAAAAATAAAAGAATGAAAAATAATGACAGACTGCATTTCGGCACCTTCTGCAGATCCAACAGGATTTTAACTCGGGTAATAGAGGTAAACTTCAGAGTTGGGCTTTGTTTTTTTGCCATTCTTGGTCATTTCTACTGTATTTTGGGTCTTTAGCAAGATGAGACCAACCTTTGTGACAGTGGTCATTCGGTTCAATTTGCGTTGAAGACTTCCAGAATTTCAAACTCATGACATCATAACAGAGCAGCCACAAAACATAACTTGGCCTTTTAGAATCTCATTTAAATAACATTTCCTTCTGCATGGAAGGACCAAAACTGAATGAACGAATGAATAAATTAATTAATACATATTTCATTTTTAAATTTTATTTGTCTTTATTTCAATTCATTCCTTATTTTTCAGAGGACGCTGAGCTTCCCTTGCATTCTCTGATCACTTTATTTCACACTTCTAGTTAAATGTTTTAAAACAAAACAAAAGCAAAACAATAAAATAAAATAAAACAGTATTGGGAAGGAAGACACTATTAAATCCTGCTAAAAAGGACATGATGATTTGGTGATCTTGTGGCAAAATGGGAAAAGATTTTTACAAATCACGCTTAAAAAATCTGCAGCACGACAGTGAGACGTGAACACGTGCTGTTCTAATTGCGGGATTATGATTCGTGTGATGTCATCATGAAGGCCTTCATCATCAAGTATTTGCGTGATGTCACCTTTTCAAAAACATACCTGAGTCATTCATTATTGTCAGGATTGGGCTGTTGTGGTCAATGATGTCACACGTCTGCTTTCTTTCAAAGGTGCTTCAACAACAAATTATGTTGGTTTGTCTACAACATGCCCATATATGAAAATTGGAATATTCTATAACACATTGAACGATCAACCCGTTTCTTTCTCATCATGTATCGCATTGGAAAAATGCAGAAGAAAGTCAAATACCATATTAGCAAGACCAGCCACAAACCCAATGCTCATTCCAAGCTGGCAGAACCGGAAAATTTTGATCGGTACCTCGAACAAAAGAAGGTCCAACGTGCTGAAGCCATGGAGGTGACGAGGGAAGCTAATCTGAGGTTGATGGAGGCCATTGCTGCCCAGGAAGATCAGGTGAAAGGTCTCGAATTGGTCCTTGAAAGACAGAAACTCATCAATGAGAACTTTCGGGAAATGGCAGAGAAGAAACTGGCTGAGGAAGGAGTCCGTTTTGAAAAGATGAAGAGGCACAAATTAATCAGAAATTCAGAAATTGATATGATTAGCGATCAAATCAAGTCTATGAAAAAGGAAATACCCGAGATTGAGGACACGCTGAGCAGATATGAGCGCTACAAACAGAATATTTTCAAATTGGCTGCCTCTGACCAGCAAGCCAATCAGACCGTTCTACCAGATCACGAACAGGTCTTGGAACGGATGGAAAACCTGAGAGAGCAAAACCAGTTCCTGCTTCCTTACGCTGTTAAGAACAATTACGCACTCCTCGGGCAACAGCAAAAATTTGAAAACACCAGGAAGAAGAATGAAGAGAACCTGGAGAATTTACGAACGGAGATCAGTAGCGTCAAGGCCAAAATTCAGGAGGAGACAAACACATCCTTGAAAATTTCCCAGATGGTAAAGCTTTACAAGGAAAACCGGAATGTAGAGCTGGAAAAGGAGTTGGACTCGCTGACCGTCAAGGTGACAAAAGTGTATCGCTCTTGTTCAACCTCAAGTCATTTTTTGAACCCATTAAAGAAGATGAAACATGTGGAGGAACAAGTGTTCATGCTCATGGGGAAGATTGACACCATCCCGAAGGAGGCCTTGAAGAAAATGCAAACAAACTTCTATCGGAAGAGAGTGCAAGAAGAAGAACAGCGGCTGCAGAAGGAACGGGAGGACAAACGCTTAAAGCGGTCCAAGCAGAGGTCTGAGCAGAAAATTAAGAGCAACCAAAAAGAGGTTCGTCCCAAGCGCGTTATGGTACGCTACAAGATTGCCGCTCGCCCCAAGGCAACCAGCAAGAAGGCTCAAGCCGCCGAGAAGAAATGCAAAACGTTTGAGGACGAGATCTGGGAAGATGTGGTGCAAGCTGGGGACGGAGCATGTGTCCTCCTACCGCGGCTCAACACAGACAAGGCCAAGACGGCCAAGAAGGCCAAGGAGCCAAACGTGCCGGCTGCTGAAGTCAAGCAGCCGCGCAAAAAGAGCACCAGGGAGCAGACGCACTTGCCGCCCATTTCGGCAAAGGACAAACCCGAGGAAGACCTTCTGCCGCCGCCCTTCCCCATCTCACCACCCGCCTACGCCGACCCCCTCGAGCTCCTCCGGGCAATCAAGCGAGACGCCCCCTTCTTCCGTTCCCAAGGCATCAGCAAATCTTTGCTCCTCCAGCTGGGACAGAGAAATACAGGTCCAACTTGGACATAAATAAAGACCCTTGAGAAAAGAGAAGAGGCCGAACGGCCATTGGGAACACCGGGGGGTTGTTACCCTTTTTCTGGGCCTGTGTGATTAGTTTTCGCAACAGCTTAACCCTCAGACTTTGCTGAATTTTACTCTCCCGGCAGTTTGTGGTGAGTTTTGGCTACAATACTAACATGACATCGTCCACGGGTGTCCAAACTTTGGAGTTGCCTCATACTTGGGGTTTCCCTGCTATGACTGAAAACCTTGTGAATGTCTCATCACGCCATCAATCACATTATTATACAAAACTATCAGCCTTGAAGAAGACAAATGTGCTCTGCCAGGATGTGACCACCTGCCATCACCATTGGGAACTACCAACTGGAAGTGGCGCACAAGTTTACAAATCTCAGCTCCATCATCACCGGCAGGCAACCTGTCTGGATGCTCAAATAAACGAACGCACGAACAAGGCTGCAATGACGCTGGGACGACTAACCACCAGTGTCTGGTAGAACCTCCAAGCAGGCCATCGCAATCAAGTACAACGGCTGCATTATCGGCTTCACGACGCCCAAGCATCATACAGTTCCTGATGGAGAAGCACTTCAATTTATAAGGTGCCATACTTGGCAGGAACTGTCAGATGCTGAGGGAATAGTGAACAGCGAGTTGGCCTGCCTTTACTCATCTCTACTCGCACATTAGCTGATTCCTGTTTAGTTGAACATGGAAGGACAATGTAGTAGTTTTTGGGCCTGAAATATATTTTTTTCTGATGCAACATATGCAAGTTCTGTCGGACATTCATTTACCATTATTTAAACTGTGCCACTTTTGTGCGCACTTGAATGCACCATTGTTGAGACTATTAAAAAAAAGTAACTTAAATGTTAACAAAAATGTCAAAAATCTCATTCGTTCAGGTTTCTTTATTCTGCCACAAGAGTACATCATCGTCATACACATCAAGAACTGAATATCAAAAGGATGAAAAATAAAATTGAGAAAATAATCTTGAATTTATTTGAGCCTGGAAACCAAGTCACTTCTCCCAGAGAGAAAATATCTTACTGTCACCAGGGCAACTAATTACAGTACAAAGATCACGAGATCATACACAGATGCGATTGATCGGCAAGTGTGAAACTTCAATGGCACTTGTTTGAGATTCTCTCCTCCGTTCACACGAACCCTGTTGGTTAAACCTTTAAACAATATCGAGCCCAGGCATATTTTGTGATTTTTTTTAAATGCATTAACACACACATACATAATATATACTGTATGTATATAGAGCACAGCATACACGGTAGCACTCATAAATGAAACAGTAAACAGCATGGCAACGATTCCACCTAACATTGGTCAAGTAAAACATTAAATTCAAAATTGTAGTGTTAAGATTTTAGAACATTAATTGTAAGGTTCATCAGAGTGTTTCAAGTTGAGGAAGTAGTTTTTAAGACAGGGTTTTTGCCCCTGTAAGAAGGCAGCAGATTTTTCCCAAATCTAATTCTGCAGCTTCCCCTAGTTTTATTATTGATCCCTGGGGAACAAAGACAGCATCACATAAATGGCACACACTCAAATTAAACAAAAGGCCAGGCGGCATAGGTACAAACAAAACCCACAAGCACAAAACCCGATTGGATCACACGGTTCAGAGGAGGAGAGAGCGGACGCGTGCATGACAGCCCAAAGCACAGACGTTTGGGGGGGGTTAATACAACAGCACAGCTAATCTGTTACTTTTTTTTTTTTTTTAAATACAGCAAGATTGTCCACAACATTTGGTACCATTTTTTTAGGCAAACCTGAGGGTTTTCACACAACCCATTTATTTCTTCATGGTGGTTTTGTAATTTTTTTTTTTGCATGAAAGAAACGTCAGAAACCAACAACAGCAACACATTGAATAGTAAACACATTTTCTGATTTCAATTCCACTTGACGATAATCGTACACATGCAGTTGTAGTCGGAATGTCGCTTTTGAGAAAATCTCTTTTGTTGTTCAATTTTGCATTTGCACGGTTGTTCTCTCATGAAGTGCTCACTACATTTCAATTTACGGTTGCAATGGGCTCAATCTGATTTGCAGGGGACAAAAGATACAAATCATCTGAGAGATGTTTGTTTTTAATGTGCATTTTAGAACTAAGCTGTGTTGCTTCAAGAGCTATTTGGGCTCACTCGCTATCAAGGTTGAGTAGCCTCCAGTGGCGAGTTAGACAAAAGGGGACCGTATTTAGGTAAAGATCAAGTGCTGCTGGTCCAACAGGCATCGGGTGAAGTTGTTGATTGGTCCAATGGCGCTGAGTGACATGGCGTTGTCCCGCCCCCAGAGCAGGTTGGGTCCAAAAACCACAGCCAGGTTGCTGTTGGTCATCTTATTCACTTCGCTGTTGACTGTTACCTGTTAACAGCACGGCATTACGTTTTGAAACTCAAAAGTATAATAATGATTTCATCCATCGTTATAAAATGCACCAAGGCAGGTTAGCTGTATAAACTGGTTTAGCTTACCGATAGCTGGTCAAATATTACCTAAGCTTCATATCGGTTATGTGTTTTGGCATTTGCAAATTTGCCTGATTGCAGATTTTTATTTTTGGGATGAATACATTTCAATTTTGCTATTGAGCACCTTGTTAGCAAACAGCAAGTTGGACACATTCAACAGTCGTACATTTAAAAGTTTGGAGAATGTATTGAAAAATAAAAAAAGAAGCAAATATACCTGTGCCAGGAATGTGATTAGGTATCTGAGTGTGGCGTAGTTCTCCTCTGGCAGTGACTCCACCAGCGTCTTCATGACGGTCACCTGACTGTCACTGGGCACAGCTTGACATAAACCAACACGGCAGTTAGTGACAACTCCACACATCTACCCGACGACATTTTGGAATGACGCATGGCGAACCCACAGGCAAAATTGACTATGTCATTATAGAGCTGGAAGGTCAGCAGTGGCTCGGGCAGTTCTCGCAGAAACGTCTTCAAGATCACGGCCGCCAAATGGACATCTTCCATCTCTCTGAAGTTGACCGTCTCACCTGCAAAAAGGGCAAATGCGTTCGAGAAACCGTATGGAATGTGTTTTGTTTTCACGGCACCCTCCACCAGGTGTCATCTGCGCGTGCTGTGGAGTAAACTGTCGAGCAGTTGGTGAGAAACCTTAGAAAGGCAGCATCTGTTAATGACATGTGCTTTTTGAGAATTAGAATTAGGCCAAGTGCTCTTGAAGAGAGAATGTTTGATGAGTGCACGCAGTACCTGGTGGTACCCACCTGGAAATTATGTGTAGCTAATACAACACATAAAACACAACATTTACAAGTGTTTGAAATTATAAACTGATGGGATATAATCAATTATGTCAAGCGTGCTACCTGAATTATATCGGAGTTGAACCTCCTTCACCAAAGTCACATTGGCGGAACGTCGGAAGATTCCCTCAATCTCCAGACCTGAGAAAAAACACAAATGTTGGACGGAAACAAAACCAATTCAAGCCACCATGTAGTTTCGGGTGGTGTTGAATTCACCTTGGTCTGAAAGGAAGCCGATCGTGTCTCTCATCACCACAGGAACCGCGTCTCCGTCTGGATTTCTCTTTCGTAACCTGAGAGACGCATAAAGGCACACTCCTTTTAACTGCAACGCCTTTGACACCCACAAGTGGCGTTTGCCACGAAAGACAAAAGGTGACTTGCAATTCAAGGGGGACCCCAAAGACCTGGTTGGGGAGAGGAGGACTCCGAGGAGGGGACATAGGAGGCAGTGAGGTTGGCTTCAGGGAGGCTCTCAACTTGTTGTCGTATCTGCACGGATGCACGCACGCCAGTCAGCTTTTGCGGTTATCAGATTTCATTCAAGGCAAGATGGGAATAACAAGCGCTTACTCTTTGACACGGGCTGGAATGATGAGCTGCTCACACTTGACCACGTCCTCCAGCTCACTCAGATAGCTCACGTAGTTGATTTTCCTCCCAAACTTAAAACTACACCCAAAAAGAGATGAGACAAATAATAAAATTGCTACAAAGAGCAAACCTCCACGACAAAGTTCAGCCAAGTACCTGATGATGGGTTTGAAGAGGATCAACAGGGTCTTTATGAACATGGTGGGATGGACAATATACAAGGCTTTGATATTCTTCTTATACCTGGCATACAAAAACAAACACTACTAAGGGGGGAAAAAAAAGACGTCCGAACAAACATGACTCAAATAAAAATCAGATAGTCACGGCTGAGATCACTGGTGCGCGCACGCTAACTCACTTCCTGTCAAACTCCCTGTAAGCATCTCGCAGCCAGCTGAGAGACGGCTTGTTCTCGCTGGTCAGCCCGTGGTGGAAGTAGATCAGGGTGTAGTCACTTTCAACATACTGGTCCAATGTTCCTTTCAGGTACCTGTAAGACAAAACCTGACCAAATCAAAAACAGATCTATGAAAAAGAAAAATTCTGAATACTGCTCTTGCCTTGACACAAACAATTGAGCCTAAAATCTAAATAACAACCAGTAATCTGTATTTTGACCCCGGCACCCCCAAACTCATTAAATATTGTTCAAAAAATTCATCTTCCGACATGGTTGTCCAAACTGAAAATAAAAAAAACAGCATGCTTGAGTTCCCTTCACTCACATTGTACTATACCTTCTATTGCTATCACATACCTTTGTACACTTAAATCAACACCACATTCAATCGCTTCTTTTATATGTTACAAAAAATGCTAATTATTTACACTGGCATTGATTAAAATGGTACGCCAGCAGCAGCCGTGCATTTCATAGTCTGCGGTGATGCCGAGCGCCCACGATGCAAAAATGCCTTTTAATATGTCATAAAGTCAAACGCCTCCTACACTACATCATCTTCACAAACTCAAAAGGTGTTTAAGATGCAAGCGATGCAATGAATAAAACACGGGCTCAACTAACCCTTGTGTATTAAGCCCATATTAATATGCGACGGAGGGTCCTTCTGCAACAAAACTAGCTAATTTAAATGGAGCTAATTCTATGTTTCATCCTTATTGTCTAAAAAATATCCAGGCAATACAAGTGAGAATATGCGACACATTTCCTACTGAACTAGGAAAAAGAAGGAATTTTGCAACATGTCAATCAAAAGCAGCAATGCATTTGTTTTCAAGCTATTTTCTTTACTCTAAATTGATTTATGTTGCAGGGCGGACCATAAGTACTGATGTATCGTTATTTAAAAAAAAAAAAAAAAATTGACCCTATTTGGACAAAGCGGGTGTCTGCTGGACAGCGGCGCTATGAACTTATTTAAACAGGTAGGTGATCAAACAAAAAGGATTTTATAGATTTTCAGGTGGCTGCAGCCCTGTGTCCCACTAAAATATTCACGCTCCTGCACTGAGCATTCAATTGCATTCTATAACCTCCCCCCCCCCAAAAAAAAAACTATTCTTAAATTCTTGATGCAGGATTAACTCAGGGTTTTGGAATGTGCAAAGAAATAAAGCTCATTCGATTTGGCAGTTGCTAGGCTGAAAAATCTACAGGAAAGGTTTTGGTCTACTGGACAGAGCAAAACTAATCCTCAAGCAATGTGCCCAACTTCTGCCTTACAATTAAGTTAAATTTACTGTCAACTATTTTTACAGTCCTAGCAGCAAAATTCATAGCTGGGACTGACTCACATCAGCAGCTTGTGATGGTCCAGTTCGTGCTGGGGGGGCATCCTGCACGCGTTAAAGACAATCACTTTTCTGCCAAAGTTGTCGTCGCCTACAAAAACAACGGGAAAACAAACAGTGAGGACCGATGAGAGGATGCGATCCGCAAAAGATGGCTGCCGCTACCACTGACCGGCGACTTCGATGATTTGATGCCGGGCGATGTCATAGTAGGGATGGTCCCAGGGCAGGTGGGGGGAACTGGCATCAAACTGCTGAGAGATGTCAGTCTCTGACAAACACACATGAGCACAGTTTTTAAAAAACGATATGTGAATGTTGAGTAAATAGTTGCATAATGTAAATGCCGTATATGCATTCATGTTTTTTTAAAATGATCTTCGTTCGTTTGATATTTATCTTTCCAACCTTGTTAAATAATTGTTGAAAATTACAAGTGAACAAAAGGCTCATTAATGGACTTGGCCACACTGTTCCAACGATACAGATAATGTGTTTTCATTTGACAGCAATTATGAATAGCGATGAAAGCAGGTACAAAACTGATTTAGGACTAGCTTCACTTTCTAGAAATGTCACCTGACCCACTCACCTGACTTACTGAGAGTCGATTCATCCGTCGGCCACTGCTGGTCCTCTAAAGTGGCCAGCTTGAGGTGGCCCAGTTGTGCCGTCGTCGGGTCCTCGCTCAAATCCACAAGCAGCTCCGAAGACATTGCACACCGCAGGATGGCGCAGCACGCAAGCACTCAGATGACAGCACGTTTAAGACACACACACACACTCAAAACGCACGCTGTCCTGCAAGAGACAAGTGTTGTCTGTGAGATACATACGAATATGAATCATATGAATCACAAGCGGCCAAGTTCATTTTACCTTTTCATTTATCCTACTTTATGTGAGATGTAATCTTGAGCAGTGTTGTTTTATGCCGCTGTAAACTACAACCATAATAATACACAACCCATAATGTCAAATCAACACCTCTTTGACCTTGCCAATAATAACTAGGGCTGAACAAGATAGTAGAATGGAATTTTCCAAGTGCAAAGACCTTGGTATGCGTATCTTAGTTATAAGTTGACATGATAAAGGCACTGATTATTTTTCATTATTGACTTGCCATGTTTTTGCCACATTTTGGTAGATTTTTTTTGAAGTTGTCGTCGTGAAAGCTTGACTGAAAGTTAATGTTTAAAAAGTTAACTAACTGGAGTAGACAATCTTTCACATGACTTCAAGCTTTGTTGGCCTTTCTTTTAGTGTAAGCCTTAAATTATTATGGCAATATTGAATCATTCAGTACTAACCTGAACTCTCCTACATTTTTTGTAAATGTAAAATTTAGAATCATTCGATTGTGCAGGTGTACAGACTGAAGTGGCCGATGATAAGATACTGTCCAATGCATTTTACTCTTGTCACTTATCAACTTCAAACACTCTTTAGCAACGCATGCATCCACATACATCCCCCAACCCCCACGCTGTACCCAGCCCCTAATGTGTGGCATAATGCTGGTTGACAGAGCGCTGCTTTAAATAAATGCTGTTACTAACCAACAGGCATTGGCCATGTCACCGCTGCTGGCCAACCACAAACGACCGCATTTGTGTAGCCAAACACACACACAGATAGCGAGTGATCACAACTGTTCGCGCAATGACCAATGCAATTCAGGACATTTGCATTTTTTCATGCTGTGCAGCATGTTCCTGTTTTTCCAGCCTGTAATTTATTCACATAGTTGTTTCAAAACAACAAAGTGGAAAGAATATTTCAAATGATTATTAAGGCACATGATTTTTTCTACTGCACATAATTTTGTCTTCTTAAGTCGAGTTTATAGGGCTTTTTTTTTTAGGGCATTTGAAGCATTGTATTACCCATTGTCTCAGATTTTGGGCCTGTATGAGAAATTGCTGGGTATTTTTAACTAAACCTTGTTAGATCCCATTGTCCAATTTAAAACATTCTTACATCATTTTACTGAGATTAAAATGTTATATTTGGGGAAATATGATCAGTTAAAGGATGGTTATGAGAGCGCTTATGGAATATGTGGGGAAAATAACTATCAATTGATTAATTTTTAATGGAATCGGAGGAGTCCATCCATGCAAGTTGTATTAGTAGAATAAGGCTAAATTCCCATTTCCAAACTGAGGTCAATCAATTCTTTATTGCATAAAATTGAGTGCATAAACAGAGCCTCTGCTTGGCTGCAGTCAAGACACATTTAAATTTGAATGAATAGCTTCAAGTCATTTGTCCATCAGTTTTGTATGCTTCTCCTAATTAGGGATGCAAATAAGCTGAATGCAAGAAGTGCAAAGTACACACTGGACATGCTTGCATTCCACATTGCACAAACATCTTCGTAAACTTCATCGATGAGGACTCTAAATTGACCATAAGAGATTGATGAGTGAGATTGATGTTTGCCACGCCACTCCAAGGGGTAAGTAACTAGTTCTTTGCCCAAAGTCAACTCAACTGCCACCCAACAAGGACAAACAGTTGGTTGGCTGCGTTCACGGATGTAGATACCTCGGGATCAACATCCCGTGTTAACATTGCATCCTGATTACGTCACATTTCTGAGAATGCATTTTTTAAAAAACGAAATTACAATCAAATGTCACGCCTCGGAGAAACGGCGTCACGCAAGAGCAGAAATGATCATATCACGCAATTGGAATGACGTCTACTTCCAGTGCAGAGGCTAATGAAGCTAACTTTAGCAGCCCTATCTTGTAAACACAAGCATAGCCACAGTATCATCCTCAAAATGCTATGACCATCGGTCCGGAAAACAAACACTAATACATCATTAACTCGCAACCTCCCAAGTCACGTTTTCTTAAGATCGGAAATTATTAAGCTTAAAAAAAAAAAAAAAAAAAGATGATCGTCGCATATAATTGCCATGTAAACATAACAAAGCGCGCAAAGAACAGTGCGTCAAATTGCACACGACTTCGTCACGTTCATATTCAAACCATTACACAAAGGATACTTATCATAATAGGTAATTATATGGCGTTTTTATTCACCTGAAGAGCTTTGTGATGATTTATCTCGCAGCACTATGAACACGCAAACAAACAGCGTTACACCTTTTCCGCTTTTACACTTTCAAAATAAATTAAAGTGTTGATTTCCGCTCCTTACCGTTGGACATTTTCAAGACAAAAGTAATCTTATAAGTGTGGGTGCGACCCCTTGAGGTCTGACTGAGAAATTACAATCCAAAACGTGACAACATTGCATCATGAGAAAGCATGCCATTTTCAACACTTTAGATTATTTGTAAAATAACAGCAACAATAGAAATACTATTAATATATTGATATTATTAATATTGATTAATATTAATATACCCACATATATGGATTGACTGATAGTATAAATTGGGAGGAGGGGTACATTTTGACAGCAAAAAGTGAAATGTGACTCATGCCCAGTCGCTTGCAATCAATCGTCCACATACATGAAGGTGTGACTTTCCATTTAGAGTACTGATTTGGTTATTAAAATATTATATGTTAAGTGACACAAATACTTATTTGTGAGAGATGTACCAATGAGTTTGAGAAAGAAAATGCCTTTTGCAGGAGAACCTTGATATTCTACTCTTTGCACGAATGGTTTTGAGAAACACACACACACTGTTTTGAAAAATTCAATTCTGATGTGAGAAATGTAACAAAACAACTGAGAACACAGGAAAATACTTGTTTTGGTAAGACAAGAGCTGACATGAAGAAGGGGAAAGTCACATGAGCATGATTTCCAATTTTTCGACATTCTCAGTTGTGCTGCTATTGAGTAACCGAAACGGTCGACACTGGTTAGCTGTTTAAAAAGAGGAGCAGGCTTTAGAAGCAACTGGAAGAAACATTTGTGTCTCACTAAGGTAATATAACATTTACATTTCACATTACATTGAATTGTGCAAGTCTCTTTTCTGGCTTTTTACCCTTTTATGCAAAGTTGTGTTTATTTACTGCAAGTCACATCAGCACTTGTAGAAACTTGCACGCACAAGCTTCAGTGAGATAACATTGGCAACTACTGTTTGTGAGATGCGGTGTGTGCCGTTCTCCTCTTGCTGGCTTTTTCTCAAGGTATTGATTGTATGAGTGTTCCAACATGCTACAGTGGCCATACTTTGCCAATAATAAAAAAAAAAGTCAGCAGCATTCTCAAATTGAGAATAAATGAAAGGATGAAAACTCCGATGTAACGGCGATACAAATGTACAGTGTCTGGCCACATTTTGATGTTGTCACATTTTTTTGTTTTTCTAGTTGAAGCACTGAGGTGCAACTACTGTTTCTCAAAAGGCAGCGATCTATGTGATCCGACTAGCATCCAGACTTGTTCCAGACTTGCTGATGCCTGCGGTGCAGTTATCCTTCAAGCACCTCTAAGTAAACTTCTAAGTTCAGATTTGTAGATGCCAAAGGAAATTTCAGTGACTATGGCTATATGTAATTTATGACGACCCCTATTGGGGTCTCACACCATTATGAATTTTGGATCTTTTTTCATTTCATTGACCAACACTGAATGAATTGTATGTATTATTTCATAGTCATCTAAAAGAGTTTCTCTTGACTTCATTGCAGGCCAATCTTTCCGTCAGTGCATGAACATGGCTGTGTGTCAGGGCTACATCAAAACACCCGGTGCATTCGCTAATTGCTGCAGCACAGACCTCTGCAACTAAACGCCTTGACTAGCAGTCACTTTGCAAAACGCTGTTTGCTTTTTGCTCATGTCACATGCAAATAAAGGCTATTTTCTCTGAGTGGAAGCAATTATTTAAAGTAATTTGCCACCTCACACCTAGATAGAGACTAGTTAGAAACAACTTAATGTGATTTTTGCAGTAAATATATAAATTCTACACTCCGCCAGGTTTTTGTGCCTTAAAAAAAATACACTAAGATTTATCATATTAGAAAAAAACAAAAAAAAACAATGATCATTGAAACAAGCAGATCCAAAGCAATAATGATAGAAATTTCCTGAACCATATTGCCAACTGCATTAGTTGGATATACCCCACACCAGATTGGCAACCCCACAAACTTTACCAACTAGGTCTGAAATTCTAACAATAACAACTTCATGTCATCACTCACCACATGCATCAGTTCATGAGCCCCATGCGATTTGCCCCATGCAGCAAATAGTTGGATGGACCTTTTTCAGTTACTTCAAGGATTTTGAAATAATATTAATTCAGTATTAGGTGATGTTTTTTTGTGAATGACCAGAACCCAAAGAAACCTTACTTGACATTTGGTGACGGCAATCTTAGTCCAACGCACTCCAATAAACAGCATGGAGAGAACCAACCGTCTTGTTTTATGAGGTGAACCACATTGACTGGGGCTTCCCCTAATAGCGAGACCCCAGGAAACATGGTGGAAACAACCATCTGGAGCCTGGAGCTTGGGATTCCCATCAACATTTACGATTTGTATATTACATGCACGGCGGTCCTGCCATACTGTAAGACATCTCAATGCTACAAATTCACTTCATACAACTTGAGTCGCCCATCTATGATAATCTCTCTGAATGTATTGCAGATCTGATTCTTTCTAGTTCGGGTCAAGGGTAAAACATTATTCCATGTTTTTGTCATAACACATTTTTAATTTTCAGCCTCAGCCCTCTAATGAGCAAATGCATTTTATGATACTGTTCATATGTCTCCCTCATTAAGCCAAAGACAAGTGTTGTAAAACACGTGCTAGTGGAATCCCAGCATGAGAGCGCAAGTTTGAAGAGGCAAGGAAACGTTGGCTCCTCGTAAGCACAGCGGGACGCTCGGCATCTCAAGCGAGCCTCATATTATGCCCCTGACCTGCAGAGGATTTCCTCAGATTTTCCAGTGCATCATTTTCCTTCTTGCCTCCGGGCGAGGAAACTGGTGCGACCTTGATATGTTTGCAATTATTCCGTAAAATCCATTAATAAAAATATTTGGCAGCTTCCAGTTAACATCACTGATGGGATTCCCTACAAAATGGCCACAGAATGTAAACTTGGCTGCATTGTGGAAAAAAAAAAAGTTCCACCTGTGTGTTTTTAAACAGTAAATCCACCCAAAACATCCTGCCATTTAGCAGAAGAGGTGTGAGAAGGTTTTCACAGCTCAACAGCAAATCTGCTACAGCTGCAAACAACATGGCAGAATTTTTACAAAACACGCAACAGCAATAAGACTTTCCATGTTTTGTTTTGTTTCATGTTGTACCCTCATTCATTATTTTGGTTCATTATTTTGATCCAGCAGATTGGGTTGATTTGGGTGCTCATCATAATCTTCCACATGTAGCCTTTGAATATCGGAAGTTGATACACGTGAATCTTTATCGCTCGCTCGTGCAACCCGTCTGGCGGCTATGCAAAAATGCCTGCTCTAGAAGTTTGGTGATTTTCATCAGTGGTGGCAGTCGCAGGACCTGGTGAAATTGAAAAAACAACATATGACCGCAAATCATTTTGGTCCACAGATTGCAAGTGGTCCACATAATTGTGTGTAAATGGATTCAGATACTTGGATCAGCATCCCTTGGTGAAATGTACACACCTCCTGCATATATGGCACTCCTCCCCCAGCTATAAATTTTTGCTCGAACTGAGCTTCTATCAAACGACTCTGTCGCTGCTCCCTCACAAACAGGACAAGAATGCAGGCTGCGATGTCACTTAGGAACCTGCTCATGCTCCTCTTTGTCTCTGGTGTATGTACCAAAAAGCTCCTTCAAGGTTCCAACCATGATGACAGCAAGGATGGGATGGCCTGGCTCGAGACTTTCCCGAGGGCGAGGTGCATGTCCCGCTGCTTGAGTTTGCACAGCGTGGCAACACTGCAGGTAAACTCAGTTTTCCTATAAAAAAAAAAAAAAAAGTGATTGTCAATCTCCATTCAGTCCTTTTGTTGTGTGAATTTGTAAATTGCCTTTTTGCAGTTTTTTTATTTTTATTATCCTTTATGTATATATTATTTGGACACAATGATGATAACTGCAACGCCTGGTCAAGTTATATATATATATATATTTAAAATGATTTTTATGCATGATTTTTTTAAAATCAATGTCAATGCAAAACCCCTCTTGATTTTTAATGGTATCCATCTCAAGATGGTCAAGGAAGGGCAGGTGCATAGTAATATAATCTTCTTTCCAATCATCAACAATGTTTCAAGTTTTCAACCAATCAGATCATTCGAGAATGATCTGCATCTCTGTGGCTCATCACCTTCCCAAATTGGATGGGGACATCCAGTGTTCCATGATTATGTTTTAAACTTTTTTATTATTGTGTTTCATTCAGCAAAAAATATGTCAAAGGGTTCGAGTTATCAAAATTAAGATATATAATGTAATTTAGGCAAACATGACTTTAGGCTCTGTTATATGTGCTCATTGACATAGTTTTGTTATTATTAATTCAATTAATTCAGCGAGTTTGTAACAAAACACTCAAAATATGATTGAAATCACAATCTGGTGATAACTTTAACCCCCCCGAAAAAAAAAGTTCCAGGGAACCATCATTAGTGACTTATATGAACAACCTAATTTTCCTCTTAATCAGACCTACCATTTTTCCGAATAAGTGACACATTCATACGAACTGTAGAAAGTTAAACCCTTCTATTATGTTAATGATTAGCTATTGTGTTAATGATTAGCTCTGCAATACAGTGAGGGGTGTGAAATTTAGTCTTACAATAAATTCTCTATTTGTCTCCTTTCAGAACAATGGATCATTATTCTGGTGTCGTAGTCATAAAGAGTGCGCAAAGGTAGGTTATTTTTATGCAATACATTTTATTTCATGCAACTTGTCGGCCGTCTATGCCATTTGAGATTCACGCATATGAGCTCATTCGGAAAAACAATTTAGTTACAGACATTAAAAAAAAATATACTATTCTAAGAATATCTATTTTCATGTTCATTTTGAATTAGAGGGACAAACATTGAATGAATTCAAGTTAAAAAATGCATTTGAATAAGGTATTTTTATAAGGGAGTGTATGGATTGTGGGGGTGGTCTTGAATGTCACACCCCAAATGGAGGTGGGATTACCAAATTTCCATTTTTTTAAAATTATGATTGTTTAATTTTTTAAATTTCTACTCGGACACCTGGCACTTCTTTAAAACCACGATTCTTACTATTAAAGAGTACTCTGCACTTTGATAAGGAAAATGATCTCACCGACTGACTCAAATATCTTCTAAAAAATTCATTTGATGTAAAAAAAAAAGTACATACTCTGGTCTTCCGCCCAAGGGTACTCTACATGAGTCATGTCTACCCTGGCTAGAGCTAATGTGCAATTTCCTCTTTGCGAATACAAATGTAGACTCCTATTCAACACTGTTCAATAGACTAACGTCAAGTGGGAGCAGTCCTCAAACTCAGCCCAAGAGTTCCCCCTTTAACTTGAGGGAAAGATGATTGATATCATCTGGGAATGGGGCAGAAAAGGAAGCATCGCTGAGACTTGCAGAGGCAGGGAGTGCACAAGAAGTGGCAATGTCACTCTATATTAGCGAGGCAATTTCTTTTCGAGGCCCACAAGGGAAGATGAGAGATGGCGAGCCGAGCGTCGCTTTGTCAATTGGTCAACACTGTACTTGATGTGCACATAGTCAGCCGACGATATCTGCAACTATGAGACAACAAATTGTGATGTTACCTAAACTAGTGTTTAAAAGCATTTTACAAGGAGCACATAGAAAAAAACTTAGTTCTCCCAGACAAATGATTAACATTAAAATACCATATCATGGTAGGCCTAATTATTCATTATTCAGCAGGTTTCATTGGTAAGAAATTTAATATTATTGTCAAGCACGGTAACGTTTTTAAGTTATACTTCTTCCCACTCCTTTTCAGGCATGTGAATATGATTTATGGTTTCTTTTCTGGTTAAAGTTGAGTCTAAGTCTAAGTCTAAGTCTATATCTTGCTTGCTACTCTTTTAGTTTATATATATATATATATATATATATATATATATATATATATATATATATATATATATATATATATATATATATATATATATATTACTTAATTTCATTAATTAATTTAATTTTCTTGTCTTTTCATTTGAAATAAACAAAAAAAAAAAGTTATGCACAGTTTGAATGAAATGTAAATGTTTTTGTTGAAAATGTCAGCTTTTCAAATGCAAATGTGTTGATTTTGTGATATTTATACCAGCTTGGCACTTTCTATTGCCACTCCCCCGTGGTGAGCACTAACTGGCAGTCTTGCACTTATCTGTGATTGTAATTGAAATATATACTTTTGTGGAACAGCTTTGTCGATTGTTCCGGTGCCTTTTAAATTGCACCATGGGGATGAATAAAGTGGCTCGGAATGAATCTAGTTGAAACTAATCATGGGAACATGGCAGTGAACAAAAAAATGAATAAAAGCTCTCTCACTACGCTCTTTAAAGGCAAGTTCACCAAAACTAATCTGAGGCGACTTTCTATCATAATTACACACCCCTGATGGCAAATCTGTACCCAACAATGTTTCTTAAAAATAGATCCATTTATTATACACATTATGCAAAAATGAGAATAAAAAAAGAATGCATTTTTTTAATCATAATGAAACTTAACAATAAACATGCAGAATGCAATTTCTTTTTGTGATTATTTATTGATTTGTTGTATGGACTAAATTTAAGCATACAAATCGTATTTGCTCAGAAGTGGTCAACGTTCAGTCTGTTCATAACTCCACACAATGTTTCTTGATTTCTCTTCATTCAAGGTTATCAAACTGACTTTACTCCAATAAAGAGTTGAGATGTGAAACAAAACCCTCCAAAATGATTGGAGTTCAGTTCATTAAGTCTTCTTGAAAATGTTTTCCACCTTTTCAAATAACTACCATTCGTCGGCGTGTTAGCCTTGGACTGGGAAAAAAAAGAGACAAAAACTACCCTTCACTAAAACCAAGATATATATGTCGCAATGAATTTCTTTTCAATGCAATAAATAACTGCATTATGAACATATATGTGAGTCAACATTCACAGACATACCTATTCACTGATTTTTAAATTGATATTCACTGAAAAACAAAATGTACACTAATTCAACCTGCCTCTAAAATTAATATTTCACCCGCATCTCTTCAACAGTGCCTGAATCCCTGTCAAGACGCTTGGTCCACAAACAGCAAGAGCAATTGCAAAGAGTCATGTGAGGTAGTTGCATTCTCATCATGTTTTATCTTTTAGGGACACTAAAGTATTGAAATGGTAGATGATGTAGTGCTTGTCCCGTTATTTATTCAAGAAATTGTTTCCCGTGAGCCACTGGGAATGTGTGGCCAGCTGTGAGTTCCTCCAGACATTGACGAAGGTGAAGCAAGGTGCCTGTCCACCTCCGAACAGGGCCACTGGCTTTGCGGCTGCCTGCGTGGACAGCTGTGATCGCGATGCACAATGTCCAGCTCAGAAGAAGTGCTGCTCCAACGACTGTGGTCACACATGCCAGTCTCCACAAGACCTTTACAAGGGTGAGTGTGACAAACCTGGATGGACCATCAAGTGGAGACCCCTGTACTTTTACTGTTGCTTGACGGCTACCATTAATCTGCCAGGGGCTCCTCTGAAACCAAGAAAGGAAATGAACTTTGAGGAGGTTCTCCCTGGCCATCTGGAGGTGCACTGGTACTGCAGGTTCAATATCTCAGCTGAGCCTGTGGTCTACATCCTGCAGACAAGGTGGAGCTTTGGCATTCAACCCAATGATGATGCTGCTGTTTCCTGGCATGAGGTTACACAGGTTAGTAGGCCGCTTATCCATGTGAGGCTTCATGTTGTGTCCAACGACGACATGTTGTTAAAACCCAACACCATTCTTGATACTTGGTAGACCACAGAGCACAAAGCCCGTTTGAACGACATCCGACCTGGCCGCTGGTACCAGTTCAGAGTTGCAGCTGTCAATACTCAGGGAACGAGAGGTTTCACCACTCCTAGTCGACACGTTCATTCCAGCAGAGGTCAGCAACAGCCCTGAAATCATAACGCTAGTTTGAAACCCTACTTCAAAACCCTAACCTGAGTTTGATAAGCCTCTTCAAAATTCTAACCCTTTTTTGAAAATCTACTTTAAAACCTGAACTCTCATTTGAAATCCTAACCTTAGTTTTAAACCCCAATTTGAAACCCAATCCTAATTTGAAGACCAGTCTAATTTAAAACCCTCACCCTAATCTAAAGCTAACATTGGAGGTATGTATCCTTTGCAACTCTGCATTCTTTTCCGGAGTGTCTTGTGACTCAACATCTCCATCCTCAGAGCCGTCTCGTCCTCCCGCACCAACTGAGCTAAAAGCGACCAACATAACCTTTGCTTCGTTCGACTCGGTGAGGGTCACACTACACTGGAGCATGCCTGAAGACCTCGATGTCCCTGTTCACCACTACAGGGTCAGCTGGAGCTGGACTGCTATTGGTCAACCCTCCGTTTCCTCCTTAGCCAAGAGGAGGAAACTAGTCAGTGAGGTAAGGGCCGCTGAGACCACTTTGGTTCTGAAAATGGAGAAATAACATCACAAGGTCTTGCGAACTCTTCTATACAGAGGTGGGCCATCCTAGAGGGCATGCGGTCCAATCGGACGTATACCGTGAAAGTACAGGCTGTATCCTACTGGAAACAAATCCAGCTGAAAGGACCTCGAGCTATCGTACACTTCAGCACTCAGCTCAGTATGTACCATGTGTGTCTTATTTGTTAGGATCATTGTGTGGGTCAATATTTGACCTTTTTATCTGTTCTAAAGATGCAAAGGGCCCACTAAAATCCTCCGCGGCTGACAGCATTCATGTGGGGACACCGTTCTTTCAAAATGGACAGCTTCAGGTTCACATTTACTGGCAGAGCAGCACAGGTATGGAATGCATGCTTCATTTTACCAGTGTGCCAAACGTTATCATTGAAAGAAAGCCAAAATAATTTGTAGCAATAAATATTTGGGATAAAAATTTCACAGTAAAGTCAGTCATTCACTCGGACGCGTTGACAGCTTTGGATAAAATTAAGAGACCGAAATAAACTCTGGACTCTTTTGGCATTTTGATTTTCTGCATATTGATGTTTGAAATGCCAATATTTGCATTTAGAATGTGGGAGTTGAAATTGACAGCAGGTGAGGAATACAATGAAAATGTTCATTGTAGTACCTATTAAGCCCACTAGTAGATTGCATATTTTTTTTGTGTAAAATGTTTGTACTTATTTTATGTTATTTAAAAAGTTTAAATGATTTAAACAATATTTTTTTTAAATCATTTCATGAATTTCCCATTTTATTCATTGCCTAGACCCTTCAGTTGAATACTACAAAATCCAGTGGGTGCCAGAGTATTGCGAGTACAAACAAAACGCAGTGAGAGAGAAGACCAGCACACAGGTTGCATAACATTTTTCACATTTGATAAATGTTATGTTGAATAAAATGATTTGGTTTTCAGTTGGCATTTCGATGTGGCTCTCCAGTGATGGTTGAGCATTACATGGAACTTTGAGTCCAGTTGGCTTTGGAAATGCATTTAGCCAACTGCTGTAACTGAATGTTGCCTGTTGGCTTGATCCCAGGAAACCTTCGCCAGCCTGCAGGGTTTGCTCTTCTCCTGTAAATACAAAGTCTTACTGCAGCCTGTCAGCAGGACCAGTCGGCCGCTATCCAGGAGCATCTGTTTCCGTACGCCTTCCTGTTCTGCCATCCAAGCCAAGAGTCCAAAACCCATGGCCTGTAATGGAGAAAGACGTGAGGGAACTTTCTGTATGAAGCATAGCAGGCATCAGTTCTAATTTTGATTTTTATCAAATAAATCTGTTCGTGCAGTGACTCCTCAGACGGCTTTGATTGAGCCGACCAACCTGACTGTTTCCTTCAAGCTACATGGCGGTAACCTGTCTGCCATCTTTAACTGGGATGTGTCAGCTGGACCATCTCGGCGTCACCTAACTGGCTATCAGGTGACCCTGGTGGAGATCACGTTAACCAGCCAATATGACCAATCCCAGATCTTAACCCCGGTTAGTACTTGTAAACACAGGGGTCAATCCAGATTGGATGACTTTTTTTTGCACCCTCGATGAAACTTGAAATAATCCATACACATACAGAAACATGCTCTTTTGTGGATTATTGTTGATTTAAGACCAGTTAGCATAGCGACTAACACAGCTCGCATGCGCAAAAAAAATAAAATTAGCATTAATTCACAACCCTGTTTACATAATTAGGGTAATGTAAATTATGTGATGGTTTATTAAATATTTTTCTTGAAGACGTAGCAAATAAAATATTTAAAATAAATAATTTGGGGGGGGAAAATGAATTCTGGAATGACTCATGCAAAATTTTGCTTTGCTTGCTATTGTTCATCCACCTTCCGTGTTTACTGTTTCCACACACAGGACATTCATGTTCTGGAAGTTTCTGACCTACACCCTGGCAGTGTCTACAAGGTGGATGTCCAGGCCCTCACTGCAGATGGTGAAAGTCCAGCCATCAGCAGAACCTTCCAGACTCCAGGATTCCAACATGTGTTAAGGCATAGAAAATATGAGTGGTAATCCAGCAAGATGGGCAACATGCCAACAATTAGCCAGTCACTGACCTGACAACCAATTGCAATGCAGGACATACTCTCCCTACTTTTAAGGGTGACATTAAGTATAAGCTCCAGAAATGCAACAGTCAAATAATTTCTTCCTTCCATTTTTCCAAGTTGAATAGCTTATATTGTAAAACGGTGAATCATGTTAATTATTTCTAAGTTGTGTAAATTATGTACATAATATTTTCCATCTAGATGTGTCCACTAAACCTTGGGATAGCTATTGTACAGATTCAGTATAGAACCAAATAAATCCTATGCCCACGTTTAGTGCATGCATTCTAGGATTTGCCGCTTTTTCTTATTTTGCCCCGAGGATTGTTCCGCCCGTGTCCTTGGTGCACCAACTCAATGCAGTGAAATGATTGCAACATGCTTCATTGACTTGCATGTGCACAGTTTTGGGCAACATTGATTCTCTTGCATCAGCTCGGTCTACTGTATGATACGGACAATGAATAGTGTCAGTGGTCCTAATTTTTCCTTCTTTCTGGTGATTTGTATTCTAAGGCTGATCCTGCACCTGTGGGATGTGCAGTCTCAACTCTCCAGCACTAAAATAGAAAGATGACCCACAAAGGAGGTTCATGCTGAAATCAATCATTTTAAAGCACATGTCAAAGTGCCTTTTAAAGGAACAGAACCTCCACAAGCTTTTCTGGAAAACACACATGGGTCAAGAAAAATAATCAGATTAAAATGTGTTTAATGAAACTACACAGACAGGCCCGGCCCTAAAAGTTGGGGGCTCTCAACTAAACTGTGTATGTGGCCCAAAAACACAGCAGCCAAATCGCGTTGTGGACACCTAACTGCTAATTTGTTCTATTGGCGACACACACACACACACACATGCACACACAGACACACACACGCACACACACACTTCTTTCTCATCCGCCGGGAGGCAGTGTTGCTGTCTCAATTGAAACGTTTCTCATTTAAATATTGGCAATTGAAAAATGGAAAACAAACCTTTTTTTCTATTTTCTGGACGTGGATTTGTTTGACACCCCTGATTAAAAGGGGTAATAAATGATTACATACGATTTAATTGTTTCACTTCTGCTGTGCCAAATTGCTTAACACCTTCAAAAACACAAAGACATTTTGTCTTCCCTGTCTCTGTCTTTCTTCCAGTACATTTGAGTGCGTATTCTACTCGAGAAATCACAGTAGTCCACATCTATATGTTGATGTTTAGATGTTCCTGATGCTTTTGACTGTTTCTTATTCTAGTGTCTTGATTCTGGTGACATTATGAAATGTCTTGAGCAGTCACGAGGCAGACAACATATTTATTTATTTACACATTTCTATCCACATTACATTGATGACATATTTAACTATGTTGATAGTATTATAATTATGTTACAATATGAAATACTTACAATGTTGAATTAAGTGAATTGAAGCTTCAACTTGAAAATGCAATTAACGCCCTTGTCGCCTACCTGCCAGAGGATAATCCCAACTGGCTTTTTGAGTGACACATTATTGCAGAGGTAGTTTAGGTTGAATAGAAAAAAAAACAGTGTACTTCCTTTTCAGGGCCATGCCAGTCACAATTTCCAGTGTATACACTTCATATCTGGGGATTACTTGCTATTTCAGTGAGTTTAAATGATATCTGACAGTAGGTGCCTGAGGTGAAGATTTGCCCGTTTTCAACGCTCCACCTCATTTACCTTCATCCCCAAAACATTCAGACATTGTTGTTGGAGTTATCTCATATTTTGAATATCTTACTTTGCTTGGGCTAAGGGCTGACGGTAAATGTATTTTGCCTCTCTTTAGTTCACTATTTTTTTTTCATGCCATATTGTCACCTGCAGAGGTTTTGACGGAGTCACAATTAGAAAATGCATACGCCTTTTTGGTTTGCTTTATTTTCCTGTTTTTATTAATGGATATATTTAACTGGAGATAATCAAATGAAATTCTATCGCTAGTAAAATAAAGTGGAAAACCAAAAAAGAAAAACTTTTTGGTTGTTAAGGCAGCTGAGTTTGGCTCTGCTGTATCATCTGTAGCATTGACTGAAGTTTTGAAATGTCCAAGTGAAAATTGAATGAATTAAAAACTGAAAGAAGCTCAAAAAAGGGTGGGAAGGCATTTAAGGGGAGATCTTTCACAATAACATAAGATGAGCAGAACCCCAGCAAGGATACCTAAGGGACAATAAGCTGGATAATTAGCCTGCCAAACCACTTGACAAACTGCAGATCATTAAGTGCCTCTGTCCTTATGATCAATATCCATTTATCTAAGTGCAACAACAACAATGTTGACTTTACTTTTTAGGAGAAAATGTGCACATTTAAGACCCAGATTTAAGCATTCAAAGAAGTGTTGTAAAGTTTTAGCATAGGAATTCACAAAAACACTTGTACACATTTCATTGTCTCATAGTGACACATGAAATACACAAAAGCCTTGCGATATGTGTTTAATTCATTGCGTTACCATCCTTTGAATCCAAAATAATCGCAAACATTTTTTATATCTATAATATTGTATGGTATTTCTCTGTTTCAATTCAATTGACTTCGTACTGGGACTTCTGATGTACGAACCCAGGCCATCTGTGGGCACTACAAAACAGATTAACTCCTCGGTAAATTCCAGTAATACTGGTCATTCTTGACAGAGGATAAAGAAATTGTTGAGTGTTATCTTTCTACGTGTGTTGTTTCACTTTGTATGTTTAACTAATCATTGTTTGAGTAGTTATGACACTGATGTTTTACTAGCTCATCTATGGCGTTTCTCTTATGTGTTAGCATTAAACTAGCAGACTAACACAAATTTGTGGGGTTGAATTAAATGGACAATGTGCAGTTCTCTTTGTTGTATTTTTTTCATTTTGACAGGAATCTTTAACTGGGAGTGGCATTCAAGAGCTCACAGTAAGTCTAATTTTCGAATGATTGTTCTTTATTTGCAAAAGGAGACATGTATAAGTATACACACACAAATGCATACAGACACACACTGAACAGATGATTTTCATTTATGGAATATGCGTCCCTTGACTGAGGAAAAACTCATCATGAAATCTATAACAAATACTGAAGTCAGCTTCTCAAGTGGGCCTGCCTCTTTGGGAATCCCTTTGACTGTTTCATTAGTCGGAGTGAATTTTACTGCACGATGGGATAAAATAATACGTGAGCTGGGGAATACTTTGCCTCTGATGTCTTGATTTAAAAGAAGTCACAATTAAATCTCATTATCACAAGCAGCAGGTAAGCTCACATAATGGGGGAAATCAAGTATTCTAGCCATCACTGCAAATCAACATCTTACAAAAACAAATGTTGATTCCCCAAAATCGAATGTGCTGTAGGACTTCTTGCTAAGAAGAGCCAAGCACATCTGAGAATGGATGCCTGCCAGTCTCACAGATCAATGCCTAATTTGTTTGCGTGCTTCGTAAAATAAGAATGTGTGGAATAACAATGTCACATATATAGTCTTTCCCTGAGGAAAAGTCGTTGCTTTCACTTACTGCACCAAAAACAGAACCAGGTTAACCTACACAGTTATTTTTAATGAAATTAATTTCACACCATTTGTCCTGACTCCCAGCTGTCAGTCTAGCTCATCCAACCCTTCGTCTTCAGGAACCTCAAGGCGTCATCAAAACCCTCCTGACAAAGGAACTGCATTCTGTTGGTAGGTGGCGGGAACAAAGCCTGGTTCAGTCTTTTGATGTTTTCCATCGAGAACTGTGGAGAACACACCGTAGCCCATTTGAAAACAATGCACCAGCCTTCCGGACAACCTCTATACTTTTCTGAATCTTGAGTTATGTGACATAGTACTATGTTGATCCCCAAAGGAGCGTATTTTTTAATTCCCTTTGATGGCTGTCATTACGTCATGAACGCCTCTCATCTTCCTCCTCACTACATTAGTAAGATTTCTTAGCAAGAAGCAGGTTTTTGCATCAGACTGATGACTAGCTCTGCTAATAGCTGCTGTGTTTAAAAAAAAAAAAAAAAAAAAAGGCAGTTCCAGTGACATTAAACTTCTCATTCGAGTTGCTAAATATATAAAAAGATACTCGATATACCATGCCCAATCAAACGAGTGAACAAATATTGTGCACAGCACTACTGGTTAGGAAGTAGGAAGGCTTATGTACAGTAGATACAGTACATGACCATACATACCATTATGTTCATGTTGGCCAGTCTGAGTTGGGACTTGAACGCATGGCCCTTGTGCAATGGACTCACATCCTGCTGTCCAGCGAATGGGGACACTGTGATGGTTCGGCCCACAGGCAGGATTGGTAGGCTGTCAGTGAAGCCTCCATCAATCCATTTCTACTCACAAAGGTGAATGGTTTACAGTCAGGTCTGATGAATATTTAAATAAGAAAAATAGGTGACAAGGTCAAATACCTCTCCTTGGAACTTGACCGGTTGGAGCCCAGCATAGACTGGCACAAAGCTGCTGGCCAGGAGTGCCTTAGGGGAGCATAAAACGCGTCAAAGACAAATAATCGTTGAAGATTTAAACTTCACTGGTTGAAATAGTGCCAGTAATATTGTGTGCGAGATTGAGTTAACTGAGCCATCATGTTTTTGACAACATACAAAATCTACCTCGTCATGATTTGATTTAAAGATTCTGATAGCTCAGGCCGTACACACTGATCCTATTTTTTTTTATTTTTTTTAGCAGGATCCCGCTTGAGACCACAGTGAGAAACGAGTTGCAAAACTGATGACCACAGTAGTGCTGGGAGGCAGCTCACAGCGACAAATGGGTAACAAAAGAAAGCTTTGTCTCTACTCTACCAGTAAGTTCACACGATGGCGACAGTGTAATCGAGACCCTTCATATTGTAACAAGAGGTTCGAATGTTTAAAAACATGGCTCGAATGTGTTGAAATATAAAAGCTTGTTGCCATTGATCTATTTTGCACCTGCTGAGTCTTTGAGAACTCAAGATTGATTCGTCTTGCCTACAGGGCTGGGAAGGGAGAATTCTCAGAAAAATGCTTGATTGTAATGATGCTACCTGAGAGTAGACATTGTGAGTGTCGTCATTAAAATGTGTCCTTTTCGGCGTGTTACTGTTGGCTGCACATATTCATAGAAAAAAAAAACAACCACCAGTAAATATTTGCACCTGTATGAGGTCTTCTCTGGAATTAAACCGGGACACAATGAGGTTCTTGCCACTTCTGGAATGAGTCAATGAGACATGGAGGCGATCAGATGCCAGAACGTGCGCATTATCAGGCAGCATCTCCTCAATTCCTTCCCTGCAAAGTGGCAGATACTTGAGTCAGATGTCTAGTTTTTTGATTTTCCCTACTTCAGTTGTTTTTACTCAATATCTGTGAGTAGTTACCGCAGCTTTGACATGAACTGATATCCAGGTGTGAGTGCTCCAAATCTCTGTTGTCTTACATCCTCAGCAAAATTGTATGTAAATTCTTTGCAGTCCTGAAAGAGAAAGAACAGAGCAGCAATATGCTTATGAAATATTTAATAACAGACCATTTAGGTTTTTCTAGAGGGCTTTTAATTCAACACATTGTGACAAATAGAAATACACAGAGGTCAAATTTAAAATGAACTTTAATTTGTTTTCCAATCTCGTGTCAGCGTTTTGAATGTTAGAAAGTGGTTGACCATTGTGATGGATGGTTGACAAGGAACATTTACTGAATTGGCCTTTTAGCTCAACTGCAAGGAACATTTGTGTTCATTCAACAGACTTTGTTGTGCAATTGTGTTCTTATACTGCCATGGTTTTATTTTCTTGACTTTACTGGCTACAAGACACTTATGCCTCTCCTGACATTGAAATACAGCACAAACTGGGAGGGGGTTAATACCTGCCATTGTGCATGAACGGTTGTACACTGGAATACGCCCTGCCTCAGCTTGAAGCAACCAATACACAACACAACAATAACAAAGTAGGAGGAAAGTGGAGAAAGTATTCGACCGCGCACATGGAAACCTATAATTATTTGGAAACACCAGAAATCCCCACCATCTAAAAGCCGCTGCTTCGATGGGTCCAAGTTCTTTTTGTTTTTTCAAGTTTGGCTAAGGTGTGCAATGAGAACTCAGATGTTTTCTGTGGCTGGAACTATCCTGACACAAATTAGGGTGTCAAACTCATTTTATTCACGGGCCGCATTGTAGTCATAGCTTCTTTGGGAGGGCCATTGTGACTGTCAACCCAAATAAATGTATGAGCACCTCATATTATATACAGTGAAAGCTACAAAACAAACTGACAAATAAATCGTTTTCAAATCAGACGAGTAAAAACTGGTCAAATATATATATAAAAAAATATTATTAAAAGTGAAGACAATTTGCAATTCTAGTAATGACACACGAATTTGTTGCACAATTTGTCTTTGCGGGGGGCCATATAAAATGATGTGGCGGGCCGTATCTGGCCCCCGGGCCTTGAGTTTGACACATACCTACCTTGACTTTTTCAGGAGCCGTAAGCATGACAGCAGCAACAAGGGCCCCAGCTGAAGACCCTGCACAGGACTTGAGCGAGGCGAGCAGCTTGTCCCCATGGCGAAGAACAGCTCCCACGGCTCCCAGGTGGTAGATGCCCAAAAAACCACACGCAGCGAAGGACAGATTGAGCACAGTCATTCCTGAAAGAATGCATAATGTCAGAGGTACTATTTTTTATTAGTTTCCAAGTGTAATTACGTCTGAGTGCAATTAGAATTCAAACGTAGTGACTGCGAACGCTTGACCACGAAAAGTTAGTCAAAATTAAATAGTATGTTTAGATCATGCATACGTACGACAGACTGTAAGTGTTGTTCAGTGCAGTAATGCAACAGGAAACATTTGTAGTTCCGGCTAATATTTTCAAAATAAACGTTTTGTCGCTACAGATGATGTTTAATGAGTAAAAGATGGCCATACTTCTATTAAGTGCACTACCAGAAAGTGACACTAGGGTTAATGTACAAATATCAGGAGTAAAAGTCACTTTGTAGTACTTGAGTAAAAGTCTTAAATTAACTGAAATATGAAGTACTTACTGACATCACTTTTAAGGCTCAAGGTATTTTTTTTTCTCTTCATGAGCTAAATCAAGGCTTGACTGATATGGGGGCTGAGGAAATCATTTATAAATATTTTAGAATATCAAATCAATTCTGGAGTGGTTTGAGTGGGGCGACACAGATTTAGTCCTCCTAGCCCCGGTGCAGCGCAATCTAACCATATAACCAGTTAATTATATACCTAAATGAGCCAATGATAGCGATTGATGTTCTGACTTCAGCGGGTCAATATGAATTCAATTCAACCTAACCCTTATGTGCTTCTTCGAGTTGGATGAGGAGTATTTAAATGCCAGTACGTATTTTGTCACTTTAAGGTATCAAAGGCACTTCATTCAATGTATGAAAAGTAATTTTGCCATACTTGCAATGGACAGATAAGCAAATTTTATATAAATTCTTATTAGGGATTCTTCGGAAGTATTTGACCTTTAGCTTTTGTGACCTTAATCGCATATAGTAATAATCTTGCTTAGTTAAGCCATGTAATAACGACACACATTAATCATAAACACATAAATGCATAGATCTTTTTTTTGTAATTAACAATGTTTACGTGTGAAATGGAAAAACAACCTTAAACTCTACTTTGTTTTAGCACATATTTCAACTCATTCAAGTTCAACTTCACTCTGATTGTCATGAGCAGCTACTTTGTATCACACAAAAAATAATATTTTTGTGAATTGTTGGAAAATGATAAATATAGCTTCTGGAGTCATCTGAACAGTTTAACAGACGTCAAACTGCTGCTGAGGCGCCACACTGTGATTTAATTAGTCCCGAGATAAAGAGAGGAGTGGTTATTCGTTGGAAGAAAAGGCAAGGGAGCAGGGGTGATACTCTCACTGAAGACATCCATGAAATTCATGGATAAAAGAAATGAAGAAGTCCAATTTCAAATATCTGACCAATTATCCGAAGCAGGCTTCTAATTAAGTTTGTCGTGACAAAAAGTAATACAGGGGACATAATTCAACCCACATATGGTGCTTAGGATTTCTGCTTGTGTGGAAATCTTGCTTCAATTTTTGCAGCTCAGAGCTTTGAAAGTCACCACAGGGTCATACTGACTGAAAATATAAAGATTTAAAAATGTGCTTATTTGTGTTGTTTGAGCAGATGCAATTGTATCGACCAGTGTATCTATCCAAGCTGCCTATTTATGCCACGGTCGCACTGATAGGAATCCAAATTAGTATACGCTGACAAGTCCATGTGGCTTTTTCTCTTTACTGCCACGATGCCTATCCAGAAAGTGCCACTTGAGAACAAAAATATGGAATTGAGTCAGATGAACCATGCAGTGTAAATCCAGCCTCGGGGAGCTTCATGCACTGATCACTCATATTGACTTCATGTCAATGTTTCTAATCTTTGAGCAGAGCTGTGGACACCATGGCAATGGAAATTAAATTAATTCTCTCTTGAACTATTAAACTGATGTAGAAGGTCACATTTGAATAATTTTATTGTGCATTATTGTTTTAACATTCGAATAGATCATTCTTGAAGCGGTTGAACTTGAAGCTTTGTTTTCAACTAGGATAGATTCCTCTTCGACAATAACAATAAAAAAAGGGAGTCAAAATAATTGCTTGTTGTCTAACATTGGAACTGGTGAACTCACTCTGTAGAGTTTTATGATGATTAAGTATTCATATTTTGTTCTAAAAAATAGTCCCATAATCATATTTGAACTGAGAGAAAAATAAGACTGCTTGATTTGATTTTGTCCCAGTAGCCCAGTAACATCTCGTTTTGACTTACTATAGTTCTACTAAAGTACACCCAAAAGACTCTTCCTGCAAACCCAAGAAAATGATGTCAAACCATGAAGCTAAATTAGCAAGTACTGACTCTTGGTAGGTTACTTTAAGATAAGCGATCAAATTAGTCTTGATTTCTCTCTTAGGGCTCTATATTCGTAGACGGCATAGCTGTATTCAAGCCTAAAAACTGATGTATCTTGATTTTTGTGCTGGTATAAGCCTCCTTTCGTCTATTTGGGAATTTGACAGACTGGTCAAGTTGGTATGGCGCGCTGTCATACCTCAGCCATTGTTTTTTTAAACCGGAGGTGCCCCACCATTTTGGACCAAAGCCAAACTCACCATATTTTTGTGTTGGCTGTGTAAGCTGTACTGTGTGCTGCACGCAGTAGTTAAATTGCTACATGCTGTAGGAAAACCCCCAAAGAGACAAACGTCATGTCCTTTACTAATTTACACAATATACGCCGGGGTTATAAACAGACGTCCCTAGGCACTCTCTCTTTTCAATTCTAGTGTTCAGTTTAAGTGTGGTAGCACGGAGCCAGTCCCTGCAGAATGCTGCATGGAAAGAACGATCAATAGCACGAGACACATCCGTGGGCATGCCGACCGCACTGACGTCTTGTTTAGGCCCCTGGTCGGAGTAAGATGTTCTCCCGCTAATTCCATTGATCACAGGCGACCCGGATATGCTGAGCTGGGAGGTGTGAATAATTAGCCGCTGCATTCATTAGGATTGGTCTTGAAGCTAAAGTGCATATACAGCGCAGTAACACATCATATAGCTTAGAGAGCGCATTGAAATGTTGATACTGGGCAGTGAATGCATCACTTACCACTGCCACACTGCTTGTTTTTTCAAGTGCCTCTGGGTAATCTGTACATTCAGTTCAAGGTAATTTACTAAAGCATGTCACGTCGATTTCGGTCACTTGATTGAAAGCATGATAGATTATATTGTTTACTTTTTTTTTGGAGCAGTTCATATTTCACGGTAGACGGCAAAACTCTAACGGAAGCGCTAATTTGTTTTTTTAATGACCTTATTCACAGCCCTCATTTTTATTGTGATACTAAAAAGCAAACAGTTTATCGTCAATAATTGAACAGGAAGACAGTATTCACACTGCGCCAAAACAATTAGCACATAATACATGGTGTCCCTGTGTCATTTCAAAAATGAATATCTAAGTAACTACATCTCCCAGGCAAGCAATAAAGACCCTGTAAAGTGATTTAAGAGATTTGTACTGTACATTTGAAGATGATTACCGAAACTATATGTAAAGGACTAAGCATTATGTAAGACTCGAGTGGAGCTGAGGCATTGAATCTTTTTCACCTTTTCATTCTTTCTGAATTTTGGGGTGTGGCTTAACTATAACTAAAATATTTAGCGTCTTTGTTCTCTTGCGGTTTATAGTCAGCTAGCATACCCACATCCCGAAAAAGGCATCTTCCCTTTTGATTGTCTTCTTCCTGAGAGTGAAGAGCAACGAAAGGAAAAGATGTCTGACATGAGAGGCAGCATGTAGACTGACATTAGCTTTGAAATGTCATTGCCGTCATCCAATCCAAAAAGTGGCTATTTACACTCTTACAATTAGTTTATCGAATTCTATAATTCCGTAGCATTTGTAGATGAGCATTGTCTGTCTGAAGAAAATCAGGATGCATTCACTCTCGATGAGCCCTTGTGCTCAATTATAGTATGAGGATTTTCTTCCCCCCAAAGGTGGCACAAGAACATTTCTTTAATTACTCGTGCAAGCTTTAATCTACTATTCCAAATTAGCGCACTAGAAATCTTGAATAAATGCTCAAAAGGCTTTCCAAATGGAGGTGAGAAAGATGCAGTACCGTCAGCTGTCGTACAGAGTCGCAGCTGGTCCACCCCTGCCGCCGCTGTGGAGCCACCTGCTTGATATTCAGCAGCACTCCGACACAATCCTGCTCCATAATAGATGTGCTTTATTCCCATCAACCGCTGTAATACAATCACTTACCTGAAGAGATGTTACTGATATCCATCTACAGTATGTGCCGCATTCTGTTCTTTTCACATGAATAGACCACTGTTTGTTTAATAATGTTCCCAACTTGAAGCCAAACATGCTTAAGCTGTCATATTATGAGTCAGGATGGATGATGGTGCATAAGCAGTTAGCTGTCTGGTCTACTGGGGTGGGGCAGGCAGGGGGTGGCGATGATTTGGTAAGGCGCTCGCTCAATAAAACTATTGCTACATATATCTAAGCCACTAAAAGAAAAATAACAGCTTCCCTTGAAACGACAGCATCAACATAAGATGCTGAATGGATGCTCTTCTCAGAGGATAAAAGTAGTTCTGGGCGACCTCTAGTTCACCTACCTTATTGGCTTACAGCACTGATGGACCAACACGGACCGCTTCGCCTCTTGAGTCAGCATGAATGTTGGAACGAAAGCATCAATATGTATAATTGCCTTTCAGCCATTGTTACAGAGATCCGGATCAGTCTCTTTAGTGGTTCACTATACTGTGAAACTTGCAAGGTCAAACACTGAGATGCATATTGGCCTCTGATTTGTTTGGATTTAGAAGAATCACTTGAAAAAAAAAAAATCTTGTTATTTTTTGTTGTTGTTACTATTGTGAAAATATTAGCGGGGTTGTGCTGAGCTGTGCTGGAGACCATTGCTTGTGTTCCCAGGTGACTTCCAATTTTTCTGCCCCCATTAATAAGTTGTGCTGGATATAAACTACAAATTATGATTTTAAATCGCAAAACACTGTCTCTTAGCTCAATTTGATGCCAATTATTATCTTTAATTTAATCAGTGTGGCATCATGAAAGAACCCCTAAAGTGACGTGAGAAAAACAAAAATTATCCTTCTCATTAGGACAAGAAAATAATGAGAAAACTTACTTCCTCTAATCAGAAAGTTTCTCGTAGTATACGCGCATAGAGACCCGATAGCTACATTTTGGTTAGTGTTGTTGCGTCTTTGTTTTGAGGAAAGTTTTTTCCCTCTTCTGCTGCCATTGTCTGTTGGGAGAAATTTGTCCCAAAATCATTTCCAAAAATATGTTTTTTATGTCAATAATTATACTTGTGATTTGGACCTGTATTTTTTATGTTGTGAGTGCTTTTTAGACCTGTATTTCTTTTTGGTTTGTATGTTGTGAGTGCTTTTTTTACCAAGGCGTGATTTGTCGAATGTTCATTTGTGGATCAGCGGACAGGCTTTTATTTTGGACACAAATGACATCACAACTCAACACATGTTCTTTTTTTATTAAAAAAATGGGGCATTGAAGAGAGGAAAACAAGGCATCATTTGGTATTTTATTGTATAATTATTTGACAAAAGTCAGGAAGCAAAATACAACCGAAATTTGTTTCCCCTCGAGCTTGTTTGGCTTTTTTTTCCTCTTTGTCTGCTGCCACAGCAGCATAGCAAAAGAAGAGGTAACAGCAGAAGAAGGTCTTCCATGTGAAACAAAGTTTCTCGTCCTAATGAGGAACATATTTCTTTTTTCCCCTCATGTCACTTTAGGGGCTTATCTCAGGGCGCTTCTGAAAAAAAAAAAACCTCAACAACACACAAAAATATGCAATAAATTACTATTTCATGAATAACTGAGGGCCTGATATAGGAACTGAATAGCTGATTTTCCACAGGAAAAGAAATGACATTAAAAAAATGAATGTATAATAATAATTGATCACAATTGGACTGTAGCATCAGCTTGTTGTCACGTGCATGAGTTTCTTTTTGTTAAACATCAGATGTCCTACCTGACACAAAGCACCCGTTTATGCATTACTAAGGTAAAAGGCTAATGTTACTTTTCATACTTGAGCAGTGCTTAAACATACTTTGCTTTTTGTTACAACCATTTGACAATGTCTATTTGCAGACACCAAGTTAAAACCCAGATGAGTTGTGTTTACATCCTTCGCTTTCAAGCTGATGGAGCTACTCATTGCATGGGGATTATGAAGCAACCTGATCCATTATTCACGACTCAGCAAGTAATAAGGCTGCCTTCAAGGCCAAACCTTTTTGAGGGGTTTCTACTCTCAGAGGTCTCCATTAGCCGACAGAAGCTGTCATGTAGTGTAAAGTGTAAAGGTAAAACTGGGGTTTGGGGCAAACTGCTGTGATAAAGTGTGAATCCTCGTCATTTGTGCTGCTCGCACACACTCTGGCATGCGATCAATTCAAGTGCACAAATCAACACTGCCCAGAGTGCCTATTTGTTGTCCACTGAAGCTTTTAAAATTTTGGCAGAGAGGCAAGCCCCCTTTTTAAATGTTTGCCCCCTCTTCCACAATTATTACTGAAGGCTTCTTACTGAAAATGTTCAGATTTTTATTTGCAAGCCTCATAGAAACTAGTTGAGGATCGTATCCGTTTTGATCGGAAAAAAGTCAGCTCACGAAATGTTCATTGACACTTGTTCAGCAGCCACTTATTACATTTTTACAATAGCACTTGATTTAGTAGCCAATTGGTACGTATTTAGATTTTTGTATTAATTTAGGCATTATAAGTTGTTTTGTAATTATTATTTTCTTAACATGTCCTGTAAACATGTCATCCTGTTCACGTTTTGTTTGTGAATTGCTCTGCTACGCCCAACAACAACAACAACGTTTAAGGATTACAATTCTACAGACATCTGTGACAGATTCTGAAACACCTTTGTTTTAAAACGATCAAGAAAAATCAAAATCATAGAGAATTATAAAGAAGTTTTTGTCGGGTTGGAAAATGAACTGAAAAGCAATTACGTTCCCTTTTAGAGTGTGATTTAAGAACAAAAGGTTATGAAAAAAGACAAGTGGCTGACTTTCATTTTTGTGACTGGTTTTATAACATGTCCAAAACAAATTTACAGGTGTTCCTTGAGATGTGAGTGACTCAACATAGGAGAGTAGAACAGTCATTATTTTTGCTTGTTTGTTTAGTTTTTTACTCAAGGGCACTGTCTCAACTCACTTCCCAAGTAGCAGTTTGGCAGAATGTGAACAATTCTTCCAGGAACCTCCAAGCTGTTTAATGTCACTTCCAGTTCAAGTTCATTGTCCTTTAAGTCAGCTAGCGTAATGACAAACGGCATATATCCATACTTGCCAAACTTTTACGATTCAGGCGAGAGACTCCTGATTTTCAAAACCATCATTGCCAATCTCCTGATCTTCCTCCTTCTAATCCTCAGATTTTACAGTGAAGTAGACATCTTACATTGTGGGGAATGTGACACGACAAGGCTCCTCTTTGCCAAGGGAGGAGACTGCTCACTCTGACTCACTCTCAGCAAAACCGCCCCATGGGAGTGTCCAATGTTGGGATTTTTCTTGTTCATGGCTTTGGTTCCCAGCTCAAACTGTCATTATTCATCCAGTGGTTGCATTGTTCGCTATCCACAATCCACTTCTCCTAGTTGTGATGGCTTATGTCAACCCAAGCTTGTTATAGATGCATCTTAAGTGCACGCCACACAAAAACCTTGCGATGTCCCTAAATTATTCCTGCTGGGGTACGTGCTGTAATCACAGTGCTTTCGGCACTCACTCTAGTGGGCATCCCTCTGAGCTCTTTATGCATTCCAATTTCTCCACATTGCATTGATATTGTCCTTCTCCCATGACGACGGTAGAAATTATGCAGTTTAACGACAGAATCAGAGTCAGGCCACGGAAAATGCAGCATTATGCTTCCAGCCTGGTTAAAAGTTAATACCCTGAAAAAAAAAAAGTCCTTTCAATTCACTTACCGCTAATTTAAACATGTACATCGATTTCACATGAATAAAATGGGAATGTTGTTGGTAAACTGATGCAATGAAAAAAAGACATCAGTTTACCACGTTTGAGTCTTGTGCATGAATGAAGTGAATTCAAAGAACTGTGCTTTCAGTGGAGGGAGGGAGGGAGGGCTGATGATGGGTTTTGCATCTACTTTACCAGTCAAATCTTTGATTCACAAATTATAACACCCCTTTCTGAGTCTCTTTGATGATCTGGCTCCAGAATCAAACTGATATTTTTCTGCCACAGACTGCATGCCGGCTACACCACATGAATTAGGGACACGTTCTTAAAGCATCTTTAAGTACGTAGTGTAAGTCAAGTCAAGTCAAGTCAAGTCAAGTCAAGTCAAGTCAAGTCAAGTCAAGTCAAGTCAAGTCAAGTCAAGTTTATTTGTATAGCCCTAAATCACAAACAGTCTCAAAGGGCTTCACGTAGCCAAAATTGACAATTATTCTCAAAGCATCCCCTGATCTTAAGCTCCCAAAAGGGGAAGGAAAAACTAAAAAAAAAAACAAAAAAACTCAAAAAGAGTAAGATAGTAAGAGTTTCAAGGTAAAGCAACAGCTACAATATGATGTTGATGCTCAGCAAACGTAATATGGAAATAAAGTGGACCTCACACTGAGTGTTCGAGAACCTGCAGATTCACATAGTTCTAACTTTTGACTGACAGTATGAATAGATTTATACATACCGTATTTTCCGCACTATAACCTTCAATGAATGGCCCATTTTGTTCATATATAAGGCGCACCGGATTATAAGGCGCATAGAATAAATCACTCAATGTTGCTCAAACGTTAATGCAATCACAATATAGTAACACTGGAAATAGTGAAAACAATAACAATATATCAATAACTCAACGTTGCTCAAACGTTAATATCACACAACACACAAAATAAACACGTAAAGCTTACTTTAATAAGTTAGTCCTCATCCACGAATCCATATTGGTCCATATATATGGCGCACCGGATTATAAGGCGCACTGTCGGCTTTTGAGAGGTTTTCAGGTGCGACTTATAGTGCGGAAAATACGGTACTTGTGTCTTCTGATTAGCCTAAATGATTGTGATTATTATAACAAAGGCAACCCGCTTGTTCATTAAGTGGACGCCGGCGGTGGAGGAAGCTCTGAGATTCTGCTTCAACTTCACAGACTGTGTTGTACTGATTAAGACAGAGGACATTGAAAAGCATTGTACCCCCCTGTGACAATTTGAACTTCTTCAAGAGCAATGTTCTCCACTCCCCGAATAACAAGCCTTGGATTACTAACGACATCAATGATGCCTTTAATCGGAAAAAAACTGAGAAAGGGTATCAGTATTGATTTTGCTCAAGGACATCACAGCCCTGGGACTGAGGAAATTGTTGGGGAGGTGGTCCATCACTACCTCATCTCCTCCTCTGTCTTTCCATACCTGAAAAAGCGGACATTTTTTTGCCCGCATTTTTTGCCAGAAATCTCCAGCGTGGCAACGGGCAATCTTAACTATTTTGCTACAGCTAGCTAGATCTTCCTACCTGCACAGTCATCTTGGATAGAATTCCCAAGTGACCCTGAGCAGGATGAGTATTGAAAAGGAATATTTTTAACTTCTAGAGCACTTTGAAAAACAAAGTGCTGTAGCTTATGTAAAACAGTCAATATGACCATGACATTTTCTGCTCATGATTGATTATTTGAAGTTTCTTTCCAATAGGGAACTATTCAGTGGACCCATAAGGCAGGAGCCAGATAGACAAACCTACCCCCCAAAAATGTTGCCGCAGTGTCAGGTTCATTTTCAACAAACGTTGGAATTCATTGAAGAGCTGAACCTGTTGTCATTTCTGACCATACCCCTGACAAAACTTTTTCACACAAAAATAAAGGAAAAATAAATAAATAAAATAAAAATGCATGATTCATTTGAAAGCTACAGAGAAGGATGAGGTTTTTTTAGGACTTTGCCCACGCATATTAATATTTGAATAGCTTAAGCGGGGGTCATTGCGCATTGCGCCGGTGACAGCCGCATAAATCAAGTACCATATCAAGCAGGAAGATGCTCCTGAGGTGCTCCAGACTGTTAATGAGAGCGAAAACGTGTCCCTTTGTGCTGGCAACGGAACAATTCACAGAAACTGAAGGGGCGTGCCCTTATTTTTTGCAACAAATATAGTACATGTATTTAGTTTTTTCTTTCTTAGAGAAATACCCCAAAATCTGGAATCTTTCATGTATTTTGCTTCTGAATCAAAGATACATTCAGTCGTTTCAGAATATTACAAAAGCAGCGTTTTTGACGAGAACTTGATAGTTCCTCCTATAGTACTGGCCACCGTGTACTTGCTTCTGGTCCACCCGAGCTCTGATTTTAATGTTTTGTTAGTTACACACTTTGATCCTTCCAATTTTGCTGAGCGAATGAAAATGCCATGTCCATTTGCGCTCCAGTACTCTGAAATGCCCTTTAAACAGAAATTAGAGCAGATACTGTAGAAATGTTTGAATTTCAACTTAAGACTTTTTTTTTTTTTTTAATCATACCAAGTATGGCAACTAATTGCTGGCCATGCCCCCTTGACATCTAGGCCTGTTTTACCGCCACTTCTCCTCTCATCCACCTTCCATCCTCGGCTATGATCGAGGTGAGGTTATTCCTGTAAGGGTTCTTCATTGACCTTCCATGACAGGAGCTGAGTAGGACTACTTCACGGGTGGCGTTAAAGTGGAGGATTCTGCATTGACTGACTAGTTTAGGTGCTAAGGATGACCACTTATATATCAATATGCAGTGACACCATTCCCCTGTTGACAAGATCAAGGAGAAGGACTTATTTTTAAATGGTATAAGGCGTGTTTCATATTTACCATCACCATTGATTGCACTACACATCATTTTTATATTGGTGAATGTCAACCTTTTTAATTCTATAAAATATAAATACTCTTTCCCGCTAATCAACCTTGTAATTGAAAATGGAGATGTTACTGAATAAGAGCCATAATTACCACAGCCATCAGTGAGGGTGAGACTTCATAAAGCACTTGAGCGTCAAGTGCTCACAGCCTCCCTCCGAGTAACAGGGCCCACCCCATGAGCTGGAAAGAGGATGTTCTTAATCAGAATATGGGTACATTACAAAATAAAGTGATCACCATCATTTTCAGCGCCAACCCCTTTCTGCTGTTTACCAATTTGCTCTGGTTTATTAAGATGTAATCCTACGCACTCCAATATAACAAATTCATGATTACAGTCTAATTACTACCAAATCATGGGCTCAATTATCTTGAGCATCATTTTCTATATCAGTCTGAAATAAGCTTGTGATTAGTTGCTGTGTCTGTCAGTAACGCAGAACCCTTTGGGGAAAGCAAGAAGGGGTGGAGGTAGAAAATGTGTGCAGAATACAGATCATGATGCGGCAGCCTGCTTCCACCAGATGGAAAAAGCACAGGAAGACCAAAGTTGCGCTTGTGACGATCCTCCGTTTTGGGACTAAGTTATAAACAGTTTCGCATTCAAGTTGACAAACCTTTCTGACCATAAGTCCAGACCTACTTTGCGAATTACTATTCTGAACAACCCTCCTGTAACTATTAAACTCCAGTTTAGTCAGTTTTGTTTCAGTGGTGATTAAGACACAAGGCCAGATGTACGTTCCTCAGTATGCGATGATGAGCTGAGGGAGACGGCAGCTTCCCGGGAAGTACGAACGCGTGTACAATTTGTTCTGAAATGTTTGAATGAACGTTTTCATGGGCGCCGATCGTATTATCAATCGGTATAAATCTCATTCGGAATAAAATGTTGCTCGGAATGGGCTTGAGACCGATTGGAATATCCTGAATGGATTTTTATTTCAATCCGTTTTTTAATCTGAATATATGTGTCCATGTAAACGTTGACATTGTGTCAATGACAGACATACATTTAAAAAAAGGTGTGTCTCAAATCTAACGGTGTCATTTCTACGTGGAGATTAATTTTCAAAAGACCAATCTCAAACAATATTGTTTATTCAAACCACAATGTGAGTGTGGCACAATGTCTGGCGCATGGAATTCCACGACTGAAGCACCTTTAGTTTCAGAGTTTTCTCTCATGTCATCGGCTCAAGGACAGCACCAACACTATGAGCGCTTCTTTACTTGATTCCTATAGGGGAACAGTATTGATCTAAGTTGCTGAATTAGCATTTCATATCCGCGTTCCTCATTTAAAATGGTGATTGCTGATTTCTCACCCAGGACAAATGGTCGACTGGGGAATTGAAGCCGAGGGCGATACCAATCAGCAGCGGAGCCTTAACGAGCTTATCATCACAATGTAAACAGCAGCCGGTTTGTGTGTGTGTGTTTTGTGTGTGTGACTTTAGGGCCTATCTTTCCCATGGAAGTGTCACAGTTATTTATCAAAGGATCATCTGGAGGAGAATTACAAATGGCTGTAACGTCTCTTGATGTCAGAGCTAGTGATTGCACTAAAGCATTATTATCTGTCTGTCATACTAGAAAAAAAAACATGGAATTTGTCCTCGGGGCTCAGTGATCACCACAAGGAAAGTACGTATTGATTGACAGAAAAGAGAGATCAAATCATTTTAAATTTCTGCTGTTCATTTGGTTTAACTGAGAGGAACGAAATACACGGCTTTAATAATTAAAGCTCTTGTAATAGATGCTTTCAAATGTTGACACTAGAATTGGAACAAATTGAATTACATCCTGTTGCATGTTAATACATTATTGAAATCATTTATCAAATTATTTTGCATATTTTCTTATAGTGGTTCTACTAATTGTAAGTGTTTTTTTCATTTTGCAACGATGGTGTTCATCATCAAATACGTGTAATGTTCTTCTATAATGCTACACAATGGCTTCTTTTGTATGTGGATATACTGATGATGTACTAGTGTTATTAGAGGTGGATTAAGTCACTAAGAAGCCACTGAAAGCCTAGGCCCAAAAGTCACCACACATATCATGAGAGGCCCTTGAAGCCTTCTTCAGTGAGAGAGTAATGGTTACTCACACCTACATCTCCATCACATCATGACTGTGATATGAAGATGAATTGAATAACATCATGTTAAATAAATATGCTCTAACCACAAGAGATTACAACAAGCAGGTGGTGTAATGAAGGGATAAACTGAGAAACGAGAGGTTTGATGGAGTGTGCGGGTGAATAAATGCTTGGAATTATAGCCAGGCATCCGTGCATGAAAATACTAGATTTGTGCGTTGCAACTTTGCAAAAGGTGCTGATCTTCATTGTATTAGTTCCCGCTGGAATGTAATTTTAATCCTAAAAATTCAATGAAAATACTTCTTTGCAAACTGTTACGGTTCTAGTCTTCTAGTCTAGTGGACAGGGTATACTTACTGTGTGCATCGGACCTGATTTACAGACAGATAAATAGACACAGCTGTTCTATAATCGAAATCTTAGACCGTTCGGGTGGAAGGAGCCAACTGGACTTGTGACAACAGATTCCGCAGTCAGTTACTAAAGCAGCCTTTTAGCAGCTGAAGAACATATCCAGGGCGAAGGGTTGCATTCTCCAAGCAGACCTGGAAAAGCATATCTGCCTTGCCTTTCGACAGAAATTCACTGGCATTCCATTCATTTCTGCATATTTTATAGACGGCGGTGGATCGTTATTTTCGCATTGCATCACTCTGACATTTCTATTTGCATGCATGTGCGTGTTGTCTCGTTCTTGTGTGCTGCACTCATGCAAAGGAAATATGAATGAAATACACTGATGAATTAATGAAAATAAAATCTAGATTTGATGAAAGCAACAGAGAGCTCATTGGCATTTGTTTATTAGGATTATGCAAATATTTAATTCGTGCTTTTAGGTCACTTACACAACAGACGAAGCACCAAAGTCCAAAATGGCCCAAGTCGGACCGAAAATATCAACGGTATTCAACTACAGTGGAATAATAAAAATAATCTCGGAAGTCATTAAAGATACTGTAAAGCTTTTGTGGCGTGTTACTATACATAAGAGGATTATGCCACATGAATTTGCTTATGGAGCAGTTTGAGCCCAGCCCATCATGTTCAAATGGCCTAGAGTTAGAACGCCCTTTGTCTGACTTTGGAAGAATTTCATTCCAGAGAGAGATATGAAAACTAACAGTGTCTGAGTCGATGATATCACCACATCATTATTTATATGTTCAGACTCTCTATCAGAAATTGTGAATGCTGGCTCCGTGTTGATATCTGTCGCTATCGCTTCACTAACAGACAGCTTTGTGTTATTTTGTATCATATTATCTTTGCACTGTTATTTTTTTGGTACCTACTTAGTATACTCACGATCAATCCAAATACCGTAATTCCCTGCTTGCTTGGGCTTGAAGTACCCTTGCCATTTCTCCTTCAGTGTATTTTAATTAGACCAGGAATCCTTCACTTTTGGGACGTGAGAGGATTTATAATTCGAAGTGAAAGAAAATACTGTAGGTATTGGCATACAGTAGCTTAAGCCAGTTCCCCGAGCACCTCTGTAATTCTCTCAGGCAGATGTTTGAGTTGTGTCCATACAGTATTGCCAACAAACAGATGAGCCATACGCTAAACGAATGTGACGGGGCGGTAACCGATTGTGACGGGACAGTTGCATAATTAAACTGCACACTAAAATAACCTAACGCAGAGTTGCCCGCAGTCAAGTTGGAGGTGGTGAGACTGCCTTTCATGGAAAAGGAGACTGGGAGTAGATGATTGTCAGGGGAAGTCAGGGGACCAAACAAGGACACGCTTGAGTCTTCCAGCGGTCGGCTTGAGTGAGCTGACGTTTGGAAACCTGGCCCCCGGAGACCACAGGCAGATGCTCAAAAAGATAAAGGCCCTCTGGCAAATGGTCCAGGGAAAATGATGAGGCCCACTCCAGTGGCTGAGGCGAGTGTTGCGACAGTGCCAGACGAATCCCTGTTTGAGCCGCTTTCATCCTCAGAATCATCAGGGACAGTTAGCACCTTTGTTTACTCTGTTGCGTTCCACTTTTTGTTGAATTTATTGGCGTCTCGCAGTGTCATGCCGGATAGCTATTTTTATAACTGATGCAACTACTGTATCTCCATCCTGCCCACACAGTGGAAATGCTAGCCTGATAAATGAAGGTGAATTGCTCTCAAATGCAACGGTGTTTTTGCGTGGAAAAATGGTGGGCACTAGGAAAACAGTGGTCAATTATTCTCTGGTGTGATTCCCCCCCCCCCCCCCCCATTTCCACACTCCAATCATAATGTTATAAATGGCATTTGTGAAATCATTATTTCAGGCACCAGGCAGGCGCAGCAATAAAGAAGAAATTGTTTGATTTTGTGGTCATGTTACACATTTGCTGCGTGTGTTTCACAGGACTCCATCATACCCTGCAAATTGTTCAGTGTTAATAGTTCAGGGGAAATGTTTAAAAACACTTGCTTGACATCCTTTAGTAATAAAAAAGCGTCCAGGATGTAATAGTGATATGTTGTTGAAATGGTGGGTCACCTGGAATTGAACTTGATCTATGTCTATTTGAAATTTGCCCTTCGGGAATGATTCAAAATGATTGGATGGAGTCAATTTTTCGGCATCATTTTCTTCCTTGCTTGCAAGATGGAATCAAACTTCCTTAATGTAGGCGAAACTTTCACATGATGGTATTTGATGAAAGAAACTTGCTGACGGTGTGTTTTTGAAGTGCGGCTAGTGATGCGAAAAAACAGGAGTACGTAGTCGCAAGATACTCAGAGTCACACACCAAGGAGATCTGTGAATAAAAAATATATTTATTTGAAACTATTTTCTTTGAGAGACAAATTTTCAATTTAATAAAATGAATTGATTATTTCCGTGGTGTCATTTGCACTCGCGCCGTGTTGTTTTCCTGCTTTCAATGCATTGTGATCTATATATATTCAACTTTTGAGTGAACATTGATGGTCACTACATTGTGGGGAATTCTAAGTGCCTTTATGCTCCCTGAACATTTGGACACCCCTACAAAATGGTATAACCCCACAATTGTGCAGTCTATAGGGAATAGTGTGCACATTCAGACACAGTCATTGCCATCAACATAATTGATATTTAAAAAGAAATTAGATCACCCTTGTAATATAATCATGTACATGCCTATAATTTACTGTGGAATGCTTAAAATAGCATGATTAAGTCTGTTCCCATTTAAGTCCTGCAATCCCAACTCTTTCAGAGTCTGCAATTGTAATTACTAGCCTAAAACAAAATAAGGCTTACTAATGTGTCTCAGTCCAGATCATTGTCTTTAATGCGTCTCAGTCCAGATCATTGTCTTTAGTACCGTCTTATTCCTGTACCTCACTATTTACATAAAAGGAGATTTTTCTTATCCAACTGTTGGCAATTTATGTTGAAGGGCCACAAATCAGCAATTTGTGCACAGCTTTTATTTATATTGTTTCCACAAAAATAGTTTCATGTGACCTCAGCAAGTATTAAATTAAATAGATGTTCCTCCTTTTGATAAATGTATCATCGCTTACATTTATAGTTCAGGTAAGATATTTCCACTGCATATATTAGATATATTTCAGTTGCTGTGAAAACATAACTCGTGTGTGAAAGCATTTTACTTGTGTGTGAGAACATTTCAGTTGTGTGTGAGAGAACACGAAATTTCACTAGTGTGTGTGAGAATATTTCACTAGTGTGAATAGAAACATTTCAGGTGTGCGTATAAAAGCATTTCACTTGGAAGTGTGTGAGGTATATACTATAGTTGTGAATGTATTTTGATTGTGTGTGAATGGTAATTCTGATTTATGTCCCTAACACCCTCTCATACATAAACAGGTGTGTTATTGTAGTTAGCGCTGAATATATTTTGGCCCATCTGACTTGCCGTATTTACGCTTAGTTCGTGCCGTACTTCAACCCGGAAGTCAGTGGTTCAACCATGTCGGTGACAGGCAGCGACTACAAACGTGTGAGCCATGTCATATTCGACATGGATGGATTGTTATTAGGTACCCTGCAAAACCCGTTCACACACGAAGCATTTGTGTTACTTTAGCCTTCACGCGAAGGCTATGATAATACGGTAATGCAGTATTGGAAGTACAGTAATCCCTCGTTTATCGGGGATAATGGGTTCCTAAAACCACCCGTGATAAGTGAAATCCGCGGAGCATGGTCACTAACTAGAAGTACTGGTACTATGTTAATTCGCGATCGTGCTAACGCGAAAACAGACTTCTAAAGAAATGTAAACGAACATTTGGAGCAATACTGCATTGTCCTAAAGGTTAGACACATGTTTCCTCAATTTAGAGATTTTATTTTGACTTTTAAATGTTTTTTTTATTTGGAAAAAAAATCTGTGATGTAGTGAAGCTGCGATAAATGAAACTCGAAGTAGCGAGGGATCACTGTACTATGTCCATCCCATATGAGTGACAACATTTTGTAGCTTTTTGATGATTTAAAACAAATGACGTTACTCTAAATAATGGCTCAGTTCAGTAGTAATGTTTTTATAAAGCTGCATATAAAATTTCATTTCCCTTGTGTAAACACAGGTTGTTTTGTGATGTTCAAGCTTTTGTGAATGTATATGTACTAAAAGTGTATGTGCATTTTTAGAGAACCCGTTAAAATGTTTGTGTGATCATTGTTCTTAGCATTGTGTTATGATTATCATTATGATTTACATTTGGCATTTGATAGCATTGGGCTGGAAACTCCTAATCACAATTTGGTAAATTTCATACATATACAGTAGATTTGGAAAAATCCAAATTTATTGTATACGCTTTTGTTCAGTCCACATATAGTATGGGTAATATTTATTTTTTATTTATTTACAAAGTTTTGACCTATCCAAAATGTTGAAAAATGAATATCCTTCTTTGATGATGCAATGTTATTAATGATTGAACAAACAACTGTTTTCGTGATCGCCTGAAAAGTGAAGTATTCAGTCCGACATAAGCAATGTACTTGTTTAGTTATATTTTTCATGTATTTAGTTCAAAGTGTGTAATTTTCTGTTCATGCGGTCATTTCAGACACCGAGCGACTGTACACGGTGTCATTCCAGGCAGTGTGTGACCGCTTTGGAAAGGAATACACATGGGGAGTGAAGTCCAAAGTAATGGGTGCAAAAGCTTTGGATGCAGCTCAAACAATCCGAGACACTCTAGAACTTCCTATGACGGCAGAGGAACTCCTTACTGAAACCAGAGAAATACAGGAGAGGATATTTCCTTCAGCCAAACTCATGCCAGGTTTGCATAGTCTCCCCCCCTCAGTTTTTCACATTGTTTGCGTGATCACACATGTTGACTTGTCACTTCCGTAGGAAAGATTTTCAATATAATTTATAGTTGCAATGATTAATTGACAAGTAATGGATTATCAAATAATTTGCTAATTATTTTTCATGATCAAATTATTGTTTAGAGGCACAAAATAAAAAGAAAACATCTGCTTTTTCTTTTGAAATGGCAATCAACATTTTTGCCGATTTTCTTTTTACATGTTATTAACCAATTCAGTAACCAAATCATAAACATCTTTTAGTGCATTTTCTGTACTGTCTATTTGAAGAAATGTTAATTTTTTCGAATAATGGAATGTAAATTAAAATATGTAGTTTAAAATCTGATTAATCGATTTGTCAACAAAATAACCATTACATTAATGAAATAAACTGTTAGTTGCAACACTAATGTATGTTAATAAAATTAAAGAGTATCAAAACCATAGAACCCCTCCCCTCTACACACACACATTTCATGCTTAGTTTTCCCTAACACTGAGAGAGGATTAGGCTTTTGTCAATGTCAAAAATGCAAAGTACAGTCTTGTGAACTCTGCGGGTTTAGTCTTGGTAAGAGCATATTGCCTAAGAACTTGTCTATTATATATTGTACTGAGAAATTGCTTTGTAATTGTAGCGGCTGGCTATGTACTGTGCAAACTTCCCTCCTGGCTCTGAATTAGTTTGTTTTTTTCTAACCCTGGCTATTTATGGTGTATCCATTCTAAAACATAAACCTAATTCTTTAAGATGATGAAAGGAAGAAAAAACATTTTATAAACGCAAGACTGCCGTCATTTTGATCCCAGCACGATATTTTCAATATCCTTTATAGATACACGGTCTTAACATAAAACAAAAATATACTATATAGTGCAATAATGACGACTTTGTTTCTATGGAGATTGCCTGGTGTTTTTTGTCTTGCGCTTTCTGCCACCCCCAGCACCGCTATCATTAGCCTTTACTTTCCCAGCCAGGCTAAATAAAGTTTCCTTGCATGAAAGGTCTAAGTTTATACAAGATGTACTGTACACACTGGGGTGCTTACTGAGCCAAGCTCCAAAATGAGTGGAACAGTATGTGAACAAACGAGAGCGCAGCGTGAGAGTCAGCGAGACAAGGCCAGCGCTAGATGAACTATGTGCAAATGAAACAGCGGTGGGGTTGTGGCAAAAAACGGAAACTACTGATATGTACAGTATGATGTGATACGCGCCTAATAATATGAACTTGCAAAGCAATACGGCATTTTGGGACATTCATAGACACGAGTCAGCCTCTTCTCGTATCTACGAATGTTCATAAGTCGAACATTTATCATTTGAATTCTACCTATTCTTCTTAATCCGCTTAAATCTTTTTTTCAGGGATCAGATGCCATTGATGTTTGCATTATTCATGTTCATACGCAGAATGAAGGAAAATACATTTTGACTGGCATGTTGCATTAAAATACGTATTTTTGGGTAAACTTTTCTGGTGTTTCATCATTGTCACTAATACATTCCTTCACTCGGAAAGTAATACTGCATGCAATGATGAGGTTGAGTGAAATGACTTTTGTCTTGTTCAGGTGTGGAGAGGCTGGTGAACCATTTGAAGAAGCATGGTATCCCCATCGCCGTAGCCACCAGCTCAGCAAGTGCGACGTTCAAGTTGAAGACAAGCCAGCACAAAGATTTCTTTGCCATGTTCAACCACATTGTCCGGGGAGATGACCCTGAGGTGAAGAATTCCAAACCCCAGCCTGACTCCTTCCTGGTCTGTGCCAGCAGATTCAAGCCCCCGGCTTCTCCAGATACTGTAAGCATATATCTTCCAATATTTACTCATCAAATGATAATGTTTTAGGAATTTAACCCATGTAAGGTCACAGGCCTTTTTTGTATTTTGAGAAATGAGTGACAAATTGCAGTAATGATCTGTTCAATGTCGGAATACTATGACTATTTTCTTGTATACAATTCTCAAACACAAAAGGATGTGTCAGAGCGAATGTGGTGATGGCCTTGCTGGGGCAAGGTAGGTTATGATGGCCACTTGCTAACTGGTACACAGTGAGGGATAAAAGCAATAACAGTTTAAAAATACCGAAGGCAACGTTATGCTCGGTTGTAAAGAGCTGAATGTCCTACAAACACTGAGCCAAATGACAGCAACGCTTATGTCACCGTGCACGCAATAAAATCTATGAGAATTAAATCACAAAACGACCTACATATACATAATCTACAAAAAAATTGAGTTAGTTGAAGAACAGCTAAGATATTTATTATCCTAAGTGTACATTACAAAAGTAAAAAGACTGATATCAGGCAAAAAAAGATGCACAATATGAAAATTGTAAATTAAAGGAATAAACCCTTCACTCCTATTTTGAGACTTGCTGTTGTACTCCCAATGATACTATATAGCCATGCAAATCTCAGGTCGTTTTGTCAGACTTGAGAGATCTTGTTTTAATACACTGCTATTCGAGCAGCTGAGCTCCTCCACCATTATTAACCTTCTAAGGTGAAGGGTACATCGACTGTTAACAACTTTAACCTACTCAGTTTTAAGCATGATTGTTAGGTATTACTGATAATGTTGATAGTAATTTAAAAATGTAGTTAATGACATATGCTGGGGCGCTCATCTCATTAACTACATTTATAAATGTGCTACATTTATTGCTGGAAGGAAATTAGAGTCATGTTAAACAGCGGTGCTGTGAGATACGAGTTCAATTTTCTCCGTGACAAACCATGGTTTTTCCTCGAAACACTCGTATCTCAGATCACATTTTCCCAACTGAAAATGAAATTGCTTTCATCTGTTCCATGCATTACATTATAATAAATAATTCAATAAGGGAAAAATTGCATTCTATAATGTTTTACAATACTTTATAAAGACACACAGTAATGATGTAATTAAACAGAATTCAAATCAGTAATGTTTTGTGTCACATTGCATCAATTATAAATGGTGCCTCTTCTGATGTGTTAGACAGGCAGACGCAAATACAGTTCATTGAGGTGTTATTATGAATTCTACTTGAGCTGCTCTCCTTTTTTATTTGATAACCCTAAACTGGTGGGAAAAAGCGCACAAAAGATACACTGCCAATAATTTGAAAAGATAAAACGATTAAAATTGGTTTTCAAAATGATGACGGCTCAGTTGTTGGGGACCCCTGATGCTAAGCATCTGATGCCCTTAAAAAATGTTATACTCATAAAAATTAATTCAGTCAACTGGGATAGGCTGATGAATGAGTACAAATTAATAGATAAGTATTTTCTTGTTTCACCGGCAAACATTTGCTTACTCTTGTAAGTCAATTAAGAAATGTTTAAAACATTTGCACAATTACCTGCACTTAATTACCTTGAAGGTTGGATATTACAACAATTGTTGAATTATTCATACACTCCACACATACAATAATTAATCTCAATGGGAATATTTATCTGACACTGGGATTAATTTAAATTCTGACAGTATTGCAAAATAGATGGTGTTTTCCTTTAGAGCTTCCCCTTTATTTTAAGGGTGATACGAGTCCTTGAGTAATTTGAGTTCCTCAATTAAAAAAAAAAAGAAGGTTGCTTTTTTTTCTGCCTTGTGTACCCATTTATTTGGTGTGCTCCATTGATAACACCAGTGAAGCCAGCCACCACAACTCATGTTCTTGAAAATATTTCGACTCCAATGTGGTGAGCATGTCAGAGATGAGCTTTCTACCCTATTTTGCTGACTCGTTCTCCGTCCTTGACCTGGGCACCCATCCGTCATCGTTCCTACGTCTTCATTCGTAAAATAATTGTTGCTCTATCCTTGTCCGTCTTCGTCAGTTTACATGCAGTCAGTATTCGGGCTAAGGGCAGGCACTATTTTCCCTTCTATAAATATACTTTTATCCAAATATTCGATTATTTGATAGAATTTCCAGTAGTTCATCCCAATATGAAATTATTTAATAGCTAGTCTTATTTAGCTTTAAATTGAAATTCAGCTGACGCCACAAATGTGTTCCATTTGCAGTCTATTTTATTTCTTATATTACTTATGGTTCACAAAAGAAAAAAGACTGCATTGTGCCGATAATGAACTTGCAAGGTGTAAAATTCCAACCTCACGCAAAACTGGTGTGAATGACCATTCTAAAGGACACAAGTGTGTGTGTTGGTCTGCGCTAACAAAAGGCTGAATTAATCAGTGGCCAGCAGTGCCCCTTGTGTCTACTCTTAGTGCATGGACTGTAAAACACCTGATTCAGCTCTATCGGTCACTTAGAAGATGCATGACCTGAGTTCATGGGCTGGTTAAGATATATTTTCAGAAACTGGCTTCAGTAAGAGGGAAGCGGGGGATTCTACTTGACTTCCAGTGATCTCTCTTTAGTCATCAAATACTATTGAATACTGTATGGGGAAAGAGTGACATACTGTTGATTACTGTATAGGGAAAGAGTGACATTGAGCACAACTCAAATTCTATTCGATTGATCGCCAAGGGCAACATCGTGTTAAGCTCGTGTTAAGGAAAAGATGATGGCATTCTTCTCATATCATCCTGACATTTGTGGTCTCATCAAGGAGGTAAATTTGGCAGGTCAACACTCACAGCCCTTCTTCAGTCACTTTAAAGGATTCCTTCCAACTAATAGGTCTGCCTGTGACACCGCGCTGTTTTATCTACAGCCAGCTTTGGTTTGAGCTGGCATTTTTCTTGATGAGATATGAAACCGCAGCTCAGAGGGGGGATTCGACAGCGTGTTCACTGGAATAATAAATGATGATGCGTCAGTAAGCGTGAGTGAGCAAATGCAGGGCGGCTTCCGTTGTTCTGTTGCTCAATCTTCCGGTTTCCTTTTGGTTCACTCAACTAGCAGCAGATGAAAATAAGTGAAGTATATGAAACGTCCTAATCGCCCGTTTTCTGTTTATTCTCGCATTTTCCATTTGTGCATAATTTTTTTTTTTTGATTGGTTTCAAAATTGCATCTGCTTCAAGCGGAAAAAGGCCAAATTTAGGTCCTTTTTTGAATTTGTCGAATTTCCATGCAGGTTTATAATTGCAACTCTTGAAAATTTGAATTTAAATGGGTGGATGGAAAGCCACCGATTGTGATTTCATGTATGCAAAAAGGAAACAGGTGCAGGACAAAGAACCTCACCCAACCCCCATGCCACATTTCTCATCGAGTGCTGCACCTCAATGGCCTCACAGATGACTAACGTTGTGTAAGCGCTGCTTCCTCAGAGAAAGAATAGGAAAAAAGGTGCACTCTCTTTCTCTCAGAACTCAAACGCAGCGTTGATAATGAGCCAGGAGATTTTACCATAGGTGCACTTGGACGTCTGAGTAAGATTAATGAAACATAATAGCAAGTTCACGCTTAGACCGACACAGAGCGGAGCAAACTGGTTCTGGTCCTGTCATTAATCAAAAAGGCATTACCACTGGGAACACTGTTCTAATCTAGCTGTACAAGTCACGTACAATTAGGACAAGAACTTTACTTTCTGAATGACAAATTGGCCCATTATTGCTAGACAAACCATATTCGCCAATACTCACCTGCACTAGGGTAACGCAAACGGTTCGGAGGCAATGAGTTGAGTTTGTGGTAAAATAATAAAATCCATGTAAAAGGAGCAACATGTTGGGCAAGATTTACTGCATAAGTCATTGAAAGAATGCATTTCTTTGAAAGAAGTAATAGCTAACACTGAGTCATAAATTAAATAACATGCTGCCTGATAATGACTCTGGGCGACTTGTGTGCATGTGAGTGGTTTGAATTGTGCAGTAAATATTGAATGGAAGTGTGTCTTTTGGAAATACAGCGAATAGTGTTGTAATGAACCCAGAACTTAGAGTCGTATGAACACAGCCCTAAAAGGCTGCCACGTTGTTTTGAAAAGCTTCCGTGGAAATAATCAAAAGGGCCTGACTGGCTCACAATTTTTTTCCTGCAATGCCCTAAAATATTCAAGAATTGTGTCTTTGAAATAAGCTCAGACAAAATATTATATGTGAATGGAAAAGTGAAACTCCCAGCGTTCCCCTCATCTGGCACCAGTTAGTGTTCTTCTATTTTGAAGAGGTCTGACGCAAGTAGGCCATATTATACAAGTAAAACGAAACATGTTTAGCAAATATCATTACAAATTACATTGATCTAATTGAATTTATTTTGAGAACATACAAATAACAGGTTGGACCAATGGCCTGTACATTCCATAAAATACAAAACCCTAAAATGAATGAAAAATGAGATATCATAGATGGTAAAAACCAAGAACAGCAAACTCCATTGTAATAAATTGGAACTGACAATTCTTATATATGGTTGGTGAAAGTCAATTTGATGAGATGAAGCAGCGTTGCCGGTGGACACCTCGAGGGAACGTGGTCCTCCTTGAGACAGAATCCTCCACAGCAACTGCAATGGCCTCACTTAGGGAGGGAGAGGCCAAAATCCAAATGTTAGGCGTAAAACAAAATTTCAGAGTGTAGAAATTAGTATTGAGATTTTAACATTTGTACATAGGAACATACCCTAATTTCCGTGGGTAGTCCATTGCAGTATACTGAATAAAGTTAGTCTTTATTCAGTAGACCCTGCCAAATTTTCTTTTAGCTCTCTGAGTCACTAAATGATCAACAGATGCTGAACGTAATGCTCAGGATGGACTATAAGGCACGATTAAGTCAACATGACAGAAATGTGGTAATACTATATGGCTCGCAGAAACTTCAAGTCAGGTTGACCAGGAGTTGATCGGTAGCGAATAAAAGGGTAATTTGATCAAACAGTTTTGTTCTATAAAGTGCTGCTGCTGCCGCTGTATTTTGTACAAATTGCGAGCTCGTCAAACTAGAGATGGGAAGATCAGAAAGACTCGTCACTGATGGAATGGAACCGGGACGACCAAATGCAGCTTGCACCAGGGTTTATTGAGGGAAAAGGGACTTGGAAGGGAGGATGAAGGGGAACAGACAAACCTAACATGACATCCTGACACAGGGACTAAACTAACTGAAACCGAGAGACAAGAACAGAAGAACAAGAGATGAGAATAACTGAACAGAAAAAGAAGGAGACAAGACTAGAGACTGGAGACGAGAACAATCCGACTGGGAGTCACACACAGACAGGACTTAAATACGGGACAGGTAACGAGTCGAATTCCTCGTTTGGCATGGACAAACTTGGCCAATAAAAGCTCATTGATTGATTGATTGATCGATTGATCGAGGCAGTTGACTGATTACATAGATTGTGAGTAGTCACAGGAGGGGAAAGGCACGTACACAGAGACGTAGACAGAAACCATGGCAACATAGACACACAAAAATGAACGGAGACAGGTTGTGACAATAATAGCCAAGACATCACTTAACAAATGAAGAGTCTCTGCGTCACCAATGTGCTGGCTTTGTGATGTTACCAAGAGTGGGGAAAATCAGTTTTCATAATTTTCTTGATATGCAGTTGAAGGGAGAAAGGTGAACAAAAATAACAGCCAGATTTTTGTCTGTCACTTGCCCCTAGTTTGTTTGAAGCTTGGCAGACTTGAGCCTTGTTTGTGATTTGCATATCATGACATAGTCCCGACTCTGCTAGAAACTATTTGCTCCCTTTTTATTGAGCCCTTCATTAACACTAGCTACTATTTGTGGTCTCTGCAGAGCGACAGAGAACAGCGATGGTGAAATGTTAGACACCCCTTGCGTAAGCCTACCCCCTTGGCTTCAAGATCATTTAAGAAATTTTGCGGACAATCTGTCACTGCCACTTACTCACCCGCCGCTGCTCAAGGTACACACTTGACGCACGTAATGTTTTCTTCAGTCTCAAACAGAACGACAGAACGGTGATTTATGTGCGTTAACGCAGATGTAGGCGTCGGCTTATTAACTAACATTTCACAGTTTGACAGCCGTGCGATCGTGGAGTCAATAATAGCGATATTTTCTGCACCGATGAGCATGGCCGTTTTAGCAGCATTTGTGTTTGGAATATTGACAGCAGTACAACATCATTTATGTAAGATTCAGAACTTACTTCATACTGATAGGTGAAAAATTCAAGAAGTTTGAATGCTTTTGCAAGCCTCTGTTTATAACATCGCCCACATACAGCGTTGCTCTGCCAATAATTGGCGTCTCTCTGTGTGAAGATCTCTTTTTGCAAAATTTCGACCACATGAATCTGCATGTCAAAGAGCTGCAGTGGTGTGGGATGTACAGATCCAAGCTCCAGATCCACAAATCACTGCAACTATTCCAAGCCACAGATGACATCAGAGCAAAATGGATTTGTGTTATTTACTTAATAATGAAAACAATTCAGCTTCCGTCCACAAAATTGCGTCATTTGTGCCAGCCATTTCACATGTGACTGCTTTGACTATCCGGGTCACGACAACGTTGGACTGGCAGTAAGACTCTTGGTAAAAGATGGATCAATGCATATTATCGGTTGAAAAGCTCTAGCATAAGCTAACACAAATAATTTGTCATAAGAATGACAGAAATTTCAACCAACATTGTCAGTTCTCCAGAAAATAGAATTTCAGCCAGTTATTGGATTCGCACCTGCACATTGCTGAGACATTTCTTGGAGTTGGCCACCAAATTTGCACGAAGCTCAAGAGAGCTTTTGGCTCACCCCATTTTGCTGAAATCTCTAAATCCTTCAAGTTTCTCAGCTGCCGCTTAGAAACATCAGCTCGCTTCGCACCTTTTGTGCAGGCTTTTGTTCTGTAGACTGTCCGCTCCACATCAAGAGTGTGCTCCTTCTTGACCCATGGCTTTGTTGCCCTTGGAGTTATGTCATGCATCATTGTTATGCTGGAAATCACATGTCCGACCCAAAGAATTGACAGTACATTGCTCTATTTGTTGTGTCCTCAATGCAATGATATCACTCTGTACCCTTTGCAGCAAAAAAAGCCCAAAACATAATGTTTCCAGTCCTCCATGCTTTAGTACGAAGACGCTGTTCTTTGGCTCATACTGTTTTTTTTTCATTTTCCACACGCGGTGGGTCAAATCATTGACAAAATAGTTCAACTTTGCTCTCACCTCATCACAACATTTTCTCCCAAGCCTTCTGAGTTTATTTATAATGTACAGCGGCAAACATCAGACAAGGGCTTCACATTCTTTCCTGGACAGGGACATTCATGGGCACATTCCATTTTTGCGGACTCCAGCACCCCTGCTACCGTTGTGAGGATAAGTGATTCGGAGGATGAATGAATGAATGAATAATCAGACAATTTATTGGTCATCAGAATTTTACTCAGCCAAATATCCAAAAAGTAAAAGCAACTAATGGTATTCATTTATCTGAAGACACCGATCATATTAATTACCTCATAATATTTAGGAAACAGATAAGTAAATACCAATATGCAGTGTTCACATTTTCAAATGATCACTACGATGACATTCCTGGGAAATAACAATTGTTCTATCACTGGTGAGCTATTTTTAGAACAGGCCCACGCCACCAGCTACTGATGTGTTTTTTGGGGCTACCGTGAGCACCACATTGGTAAGCCCCGCTTTATTTTTTCCGTGGGGGGAAGGACGAGCACCTGGAGGAGGCTCACACAGACCCGTTTTGCATAAACATAAGAGTAATATATGCAGGAGGATCGTTACGCGAGTATCTATATGAAATGGGCCGTGGTTCTGTTCGATAGCAGAAAAAAACTGAAAGCTGAAATAGGTACGTATGTATTCTCTATCTCCAATCAAATGTATGATTGTGCTGACCAAAATATGTCAATAATTCCTAAAAGCAAGTGGCTTGGTTCCTGGAAAAAGTGTATTCAAAGATCAAGCAAACCAAATTTGGTCACATCTGTGGGCTTTGTTCCAGAACCACACTATGTGTCAAGGTGATGCAGGTTATTCTTTAGTCAAAGTCAAAGTCAAAGTCAGCTTTATTGTCAATTTCTCCACATGCCAAAGACACACAAAGAAACCGAAATTTCGTTCCCCCCTATCCCACGGTGACAAGACATGGCTCACAACAGACAAACAAGTAAACAAGTATAACAAAAGCGTGCTGAATAAATAATGAATAAATAACACAACAATAAATAAATAAATAAATAAATATCTCTCATTCATACTTGGAAACCTTCACCTTCGGAGAGGTGCTGGCCCAACAATGTATTTGGCAAATGAAAACCGGAACACCTACGACCTGTTGGAAAATCTGTTAATAAAAAGCTACAAACTTTTGCAGATTGTATTTAGTTACAAAAATCAATGAATGATAACGCAAGTATTGACAAAGATCATGCCTCACCTTGTTCCGGTTGATAACGAGCAAAAAGTGTTGGTAATAATAATGATGTGTTTTTGACAACATGCCTATTGCAGGCACGGACGGTGTCGTTCCACCGGTAGGCTCCCAGTAATATGCAGTAAATCTCATTCAATTCTTAAAAAGCATACGTTTAAAAGTTCATTTTAAAAGCTTCCGAGAGTTGTGGCCAACCGTTTTAGCGTCTGAGTCATGGCTCTCGAAATGCCCACGATGTCTCCGATGAGTTTTCGTGCAGTGTATAAAAATGTAAACAAAGCTAACGGAGTAGGGCTGGTGGGGGCACCTTCCTTCAAATTGCACTTTTAATGGCTAGACCGCCTCCCCTAGGTCAAGCGCGCTCCTGCGAGAAATGTCAAGCTCATCAGATTGGAAATGCAAACGGTGCCTCTGTGTCCCATTTGCCTGCATTTGTTTTTGCTCTCAGCTCTGCCGTCTGCCTAATAAACTTGTGGAATAGTATCATTTTGTTGCCCTCCATCTTGTCACCCCACACAGTGCTTGGTATTCGAGGATGCTCCCAACGGTGTGAGGGCGGCCTTGGCTGCGGGGATGCAGGTGGTGATGGTTCCCGATGAGAACTTGGACCCAGCTTTGACTCAGGAGGCTACACTGAAGCTTAAGAGCATGGAGGAATTTGAACCGCAGCTGTTTGGCTTACCGGCATTTATCTGATGTTATTGCAAAGCTTGGTGGTTTGGCACTATCGGTTTTATTTTAGCTCTTATGTTTCAAAGCTCTAATGTCATTGGGAGTACAATATGACACCTAGATATTGTACTCCCAATGACATTAGCCCCAAACATCTCAGACTCAAGGTCGTCAGTTATTTACGCATCCATTCCTAATTTTTTTTTGTCATAAAAACATTAGACATAACTACCGTATTTTCCGCACTATTAGGCGCACTTAAAAACTTAAAATTCACTCAAAAAACCACAGTGCGCCTTATAATGCAGAGCGCCTTATATATGGATCAATTGATGAATTTGTTGATCCATACCGGTTGTACACAGCGGTCTGCCAAAATGTTTCGGTACGTTTTAGGACGACTAGTAAATTACAAGGTCGCATTGCTTCCCAGCATTACGGCAACCGTGGTCAGGGGGCGTCACTAAATAGCTGTTGTACCCGCGAGGCTATTTAATTTCAAAATAGGCTGTTCGGTTAATGTTTTCGAGTACGTTTACGGATCAATATGCAACGGAATCATAAATAAGCAGCACCAATGTGTTAAATCAGTCTTTAGTCGGTTCAGATCACTTTTATGGGAGAACGTTTGACAAACGTGATTGTTCACAGGGGGCCGCCATGACACTTTGCTGAGGCTCATGGGAGTATGCGAGCTGAGGCTCATGGGAGTTTGCTCGCGGCTCATGCTATAATGATAGCTACTATACGCACGATGCTATTTAATTTCAAAATAGGCTGCTCCGTTAATGTTTCGAGTAAATTTACAGATCGATATGGAAGGGAAACATAATCGGTACGAATGTGTTAGATTGAACTTTAGTCAGTTCCCATCGCTTTTATGGGAGAAAGTTTGAGAAACGCGATTGTTTTCATAGGGCTCATTGGTTATTGGCTAGTGGATGCGTACCGCAACCATTGTCAACCTCAGATTGTTGTACTATAGATTCTATTTTATGCGCCTTTTAATCCAGTGCGCCCTATATATGAAATCATTTCTAAAATAAAAAATTCAATGAGGGTGCGCTTTATAATCCAGTGTACTTTATGGTGCGAAAAATAAGGTAATCTAATCCACAGCCCCGTTATAGCCAAGCACGGCAATGTCACCTTTTACTCTGATAGCTAAGCCAAATCCTTGAATCAGACATTATTGTTGAAAGTTTCCTGTCTTTAAAAAGAAATGCTTGTATACAACTAGTTGGGACTCTGAAGTTTCTGTCAAGTGTGCCCACCTATGAAATGCCAAATTAAACCAAGCCAACCTCATGCGTGCTGCTTATTTCAGAAAATGTGTCTGTGAACAAACAGTTCTTAATTGATGTCATGGCATTGCCGATTTGTACATAATTCCACCCACACCGACTTATTCTGGCTATTCTAACTGTTGACCAGCATTCATTCATAGTTCAGCAGATCGGCAATGAATTTTGTTGGATGCACTTAATAGCTAAGAGCTTCTAAGGTAGCACGTACATTACTTGTGTGATGAAATTGTCAATTCTCAAGGGCTATTTGTATTTTGTGATGTATGCATTGGATGCTTCAAGAAATTGGCAAGTGTAAATTGGCGGCTATGTGATGAAGTGCTTGCACTCGTTCCACAGTTCAGCTCCTTGTTTGGACCGGGAGCTCAAAATGCAATAACCTTAGCGTTAGTGCAATATCTACTTTTATTCTGCCATCAACTTGAAGCTATTTTTTTCAAACTTATTTGCATGACAGCTACTGACCTTGGCAGAGGCCTACACCGTTAGGCTCTGACCGTAATGCGGTCTGTCTTGCTCTTCGGCGCCGACTTGAAGTGGCCTTATTGAAATGCCCCAAACACAACTCCTGTCTTCAATGTAATCCAGTAAGGAGACTGCAATTTGTACTCAGCCTTTCATCTCTGCTTGTCTGGCCAGCCCCACGCCAAGCAGGCTTTTACAGCTCGGCCCGCTCCGGGAGCTTCTGGGGGCCGCGGTGCCCTTCAGGCTGCCGAAATAGAATTTTTCTACACTTCTATCCCTTTTCAACCTTTAATCCCCGAGGAGAGCTAATCGTCTCAGCTGCTTTTTCACCTCATTCCCTGCTCAATAACACACAGCAATACAATTTTTTTTTCTTAACCATGATATTTATCATTTACGTTTTACTGCCAGCCTAACTCATCTTGGCCAGAGTATGCGTGAGTGATTTCACAGTTAAAAGGGGTCTAATTTTGGAAGCTTTTAGTAGACATGACCTCATTGCATCTTCATTGCATTTATTTTCATGATCTGCCTTTTGATCTTACAGTGTAAACATCTGTGATTTTATAGACCCTGTAAGTGGATGAGTACAGGGCATTGATATATTTTTTGAATATTTGTTTATCACCTTTGTTTCTTACAAATACAAATGTGTAAGAGTTCTGAGGTTGAACAAATGCCATTACGGGATTTTAAAGTTTCCCTTAGGACGTAATAGAAATTCCAAGAATCATATCTAAGGTTTACACATTGCTGTCCGCAAGTATTTGCACATTGACAATTTAGATGTCATTTAAGTGTGTACTTTGGCTTTAAGTGGTCCATCCACCAAATATGCCGGAGTTAAATCCACTTTATGTGTTTGACTTAGCCCCTTTTGAGAGGCACAACATAAAATTTAAATGTTATCGTCATTTTTTTTTTTTACATGCTTTAATGAAAATCCTTTGCGCTGAAGGATGTCGGGATTGCAGTGGGATCGCCAAATTCCTCCCTCTAAATGTTCACCTTCAGTTTTTGCTTGTTTCTGGCTCTTCTGCAGCCTTCAGTACAGCGGAACAATTTGAGTATGCATACCACCTCTCCTGTTGCCACATGCCGTTGTATACTTGTTAAATTTCCCCTGCCATTATTTTAATTTGGATACAAGTTGACCTTGTCTGCCGTAAGAATTTAATTCCAGAACATCTACTTATTTACATTCATGAAGGCTATTGAGTATAGAATTTGATAATGATAAGTTTTGCCTTCTCCAGAGTATTCGTGATTTCTGTTACTGTGAAAGGTTTGGATTTTTAGCCAAGGAAATTATTCTATATATTCATCCATCTTAATTGTCATGTCATTAGGGATGTGAATTGCAATTCTTTGAGTACCAGTAATACGGTTCCTATAAATCGTTGGTTTGCTTTCCTGTCAACTCTGCTCAATTATTGCATTTTCATTCATCACACAAAGTTTGGTGTTGCCTGTGGATTCTCCACTCATAAGGTGCAAATGATTTTCATCCAAGTATTGAAAATATGATGAATACTGTCCTTTATGGTCTTCACTCGGGGGAGGATCTCATCCCTGCGTCTTAATATCGGGTCTGTATCAGTATTTTGTGACGAAGGAGGAGCTGAACTGGAAGCCAATTAACCAAAGAAAGCATAAATCACAAGCGGGTTAATCCTTTATTACTCTTGCAACTGAGCTTGTGAAGTATCTCTCGATAGAGGCAGCAGGTTTGAATGCTGAGAAAAAAAAAGAACCCAAGCAAAATGCATACCACGAATGAATCCCGTAATCAATCTGTCTGTCTTAATTTTGAATGACAGTTTTTTCCTATATAAGAAATGAAGCTTTATGGTAACCACTAAACCAAAACGCAAATTTCTATCGTAAAACAAAGTACAACCTCAAACGGCCGTTTAACGGCAGTGAGTTGGAGGAGGACAATTTTAATTACTATTGATGCTTGCCTGGGTATATGGTATAATGGTTTCCAGCTGAGGGCACAAGCTTTGCTTTGTGTCAGCTCTTTTGAAAGTGGCCACAAGTGCATGCCCCCGCAGCACGGCATCTTGAAGCTACATGCTAAAAAGTGCTCCTCCTTTTTCCAGACAAAATTGGCATTCTGGGCCAACTATTCAACTCCTTTATCCCCAACTTAATTCTGCCTGACTGCAGGAAGGGCAGCTGAGGGTTGTGGTGCTGCAGAGATAGCACCCTGACATGTTTCCCAGGCCCTTGTCCTTGTCTGTGCTTGGGACTGATAGCCGGGATTGGTTGTGGGACACATTCATCTTCAACGTCAAGTTTTTATATCCGCTTTTTATCAGCACTCAGACACTCTTCTTACAGGTAAAGTCGGAAAAAGCACGGTCACCTCGAGACATTGCGTACATGACCTCTTTTCCAGAAGAGGGGGGGGGGGGGGGGGTTTACCGGATCTAAATGAATTGGACAAGATAAGATCAGATAACATAGACAGGTCTCTTTCTTTACATTTCCATAAGTTGTGTCTTTGGTGAGACACAGTCCTTTAATGAAAGGGAAATTCTCTTTTTGTATTTTAACCCGCCCTCATCTGTAAGGACTGAGAAACTTGGAGGGAGGTTATCGCCTTACAGACTGAATGAGGGATTAAATATTTATCACTTTATTATAGCCGAAAAGCAATGGGTGACTAAAGTACTGTGATTTAACTGTTTGCATCTCAGTCACTTCTTATTTGAATGACTTGGGCAAACTCCCAGAAATATCACTCTTCTTAAAACTGAAAGAAAAGTTGAAGTTGGGCATATCATGAACAGGCTTTTGTGGAAAAGCAAATTTGATGTGAGAAGTTGCAGTGGATGCTGTTTATGCTGGATAATGTACTTAAACCAGGAAGGGATTTTATGGAGATAACAATGTCCGCACCACAGTTTCATATTTTGAGATAAGACGCTGCCATGCTTTTTTTTGCACTGCTATGCCTTTTGCAATTGTGATATAAAATGAAACATATTTTGATTCCCCTTATACGAGAGTTCTGTTTACCAAAATTCTGGAATCAAATCTCAACTTTGCAATAATTCTTAGCGGAGAAACATATTTTCTGTCTTTTTCTCAACTCATTTCTTTTTTGTATTGACATTTACCAATACGTTTTATTGCTCCAGACAGATGTGAGGTGGAATTGATTTAAAGTAGTGTGGCAACTGGCAAATCATGGAAAATGACCCTACTTAGTGGCATAATTAAAGCACTGTGATAAAAAATATTTTCGGGGACATGAAGACATGGTGATGTAATCATAAGCTGCATCATTGGTAATAGCAGCAGCAAAAACTATGAGTGACTCACAGTTCTATTAACATTTATTCGTGGCAATACCATGCTGCACGATTTACGTCGGTAGAAATATACAACAGCCAATAGGATTTAGAAAACAACCGAGTTGCTGTGGTAGCGTGCCGCTCATCTAGCGCCAGACTAAAAAAAACATATAAAATAATAACACAACAGAAAAACAGTATTTGGTGTTTTATGAGAGAGGGGTAACTTTATGTAGCTTACATTGAAGCTTGCTCGCTCGCTGCCTGGCTATACTGAATCATAATTTGAAAACAATAGTTACATTGTCATGTCTTCAAAGAATCATGGTAGATGTTAATACCTTCATGTTTATTTACTTCAAAACACCGACACTTTATGGCCGTAGTTGAAATCAAGTACATCACTTTAGCGTGCTACTTAATGTTCCCGCACCCACAAAGCGAGTGATACATTCAAAAGGTTCTCAGAAAAAGCAGTAACAGAACATTTGATGCAACAGACAGCAATGAAACACAGAGAAGCCAAGATAAAATATAGCACATTTAATAAACAAGAATAATGTGTCTAAATGAGGCAAGAAGACTCCATCATTGTGATCGAGTTACAAAATACAAAAATGCTTGTAATGTGTTTTTAAATGAAAAAAGAATTGCACTTTTGATATATAAATGACACGATAGAAGTTATTTAACAGTGTGGCCATCTTTAGCTATGGACATTCAAGCTCTAAAAAAAGAGCTTCTGTGTGCTAAAATGACCCCACCAAACATTAATGATACAGTGTGCTTTTTAATTTCAGCCTGTACAGGTCTGCTCAATTTGTAATGTTAGGCATTGATTCCAAATTTCATCTTTAATGTCTATAAATGTTTTTGTTACTTTCCACTCATGACACAATTAGCTTTGGACAATTGAGTTCATATGACAAAAGCAATGGGGGAAAGATAAATAACTAAAAAGGAAATATACCCTTGCGGTTTCAGCAATACTTGACTATTATTCATTTAATCACCTTGGACTCAGTTATAATGAAAACAAATGCGTTGTTATGCTTTGCTCTTTTGTTTTGTTTCTTAGCACTGTGTGAAAAAGAACTTGGCACCTAAATTGGCTCCGCCACCCTCAGCAGCAACAGCTGTAATCTTGAATTTTCTATAACTGGCGATGATTCGGTCACTTCACTAGAGATATTTTAGTCTACTGTGTTATGCAGAATTGTTTTAAAAACAGCCACACTGGAGGCTTTTTAAAAGGTCATGTCAAAGCACTTCAAACCAGTTTCAAGTTTGGACTTTGACAAGGCCACTACAAAAGATTCAACCGCCCCACTATTATTTAAAGCCATTCAGAAGTTGCCTTGCTGGGTTATTGTCCTGCTGCAGAACTAAAGTGTACTGGTGCTTAAGGTAACAAACTGTTGGCCGAACATTATCCTTCAGGATCGATTTTCTGATGAAACACAAAAATCATGCTTCCATCAATCAAAGCAAGTCATCCAGGCCCTGAAATAACAAGTCTAATCAAAATAAAGCCAGTGAGTTGTTTAGAAATCCCCCGAATTACCCTTTTAATCATTTTAGTAGTGTTAGTCCAGTCTATAAATGGTTTTACTTTTATTGACAATATTAATAATTACCTTTTCTTGGATAGGTTTGAGTAACATTAAATTAGCATTTCTTCACTAAGAGTAAGACATGTCTGTGATTTTTATTGCTAGATTTGCTCCAATGCTTGCAGAAAATAGGTCAGACATAATCTATTCATCACATTTTTCATACTACAAATATTCCTTTCATTGCCAATAAAGGATAACTGGCCTGTCTATTCCTTACTCCTCGATTTAATCTGTACTTTCAGATAATTTGTATAATTTTCAAATATTTTACAACAACTTTGTCATATCCTCGCTAGACTAGTTAACTTGTTTTCATATATTTTATGTCAGCATCGTGTCTGATATTAATTTATGTCACATATTCATAAAATCGTTGAGTTAAAGTGTTCTGTTGTGATATTGTGGGCATTGTGTTTTTTAATGTTTAAGAACCTATCTGGAGTTTGAGTTTATGGTGGTTTTAGCGTGCTTGTGCAGGGATTGAGGATCAGTTTGTTGAAAATCATCAGTATCTCCCTCATCTCGTAGCTCTTTCCTCTGTTCCTCACTCCTCATCTGTGAGGGCCTTTATGGAAATTATCAATGAGGGTCTTTCTCCTCTCGATTTCTCTGAACAATGGGTCCTCTCCATCTCAATGTCCTGTTGCAGCTTCTCAGCTATAAACTTCTCCGCAGCTCAGGTCTCTGCCATTAGGTTGTTGCATCTGAATCGTTCCTCTAAATATTCCACCAAATATAATCTAAGATTGCCCTTTCTAATACATCAATTCTGAAGCTCGAGTTTATTATCACTTTCCAAATCTTTAGAAGTTGCCCTTTTATTGTTGGAGCAGCACCTTAAACATGTATATCTGCTGCACGAGTAAGACTTTAGTCTCCCAACTTTTGGCGGCGGCATCTTTTGGGGATTATTCCCTCGCTCACAGTGTCTTGCTAATGAAGGCCGCACGATTGCTAGTAAACGTGTTTGTATGCTAGCTCGATGGCTCTCGCTGCATGGAAAGTAGAAAATGAACAGCTCTGCTCAAGATGAGCCAACAGCAGACTTTGTCAGTCAACTGTCTCAAAGGATGAAGGAGTGGAGTCTGGGCTTGTGGCATGCTGCTATGTGTTTTCCAATTGGAGCAATACTCTGCAGGGTTTTCTTGCTTGTTTTGAGAGGATATTGTGACATTTGACCTAGATAGCACAGCCATCTAAAGTTATATCTGATTTCAAATGTTGAGGCCGCTTGCTCTGGGAAAGAGAATTATTTCCTTAACATCCGTAACAGGGAAGTACAAAATTGTCAGACCACAAGAGAGGAGACTGGAAATATATACTGATTTGACTTCTGCTGTTCTGACCATCCTTGTCGGGTGTCATTCAAAAAAGACACGCTCTGTCTCGCTCTGACAGAGATATCTTTTCAGACGCAATGACAGGACACACACTTCCATCTCCCAAAGAGTCACTTATCCTTGCTTTTAACTGGCCCTATCAGCTCTCTGCTGAGCACTCTAAAAAAGAGCCCCCATGGAGCTCTCTATCAGTCTGACCACACACATCTGTGCTGCCTGGAGTGTTTACATTCAAGTCAATCTATTGAGACGCCAATAGTAATCAAACCACGGGCAGAACCCGATTTAACTCTAACATGTTGGTAAGGCGAGGTTAATTCTTTAGACGATATAGATATTAACTGTGCTGGTCCTAAATTAGTCCTTGTGTCTCGTTGTGATTATAGATGAAAAGATTTTATTCATTGCAGCATGTATTTGTTGCGAGGAATATTTGCCATCAGTTCTTTGAAATAGCAGGACATTTTAAATTATAAATGTGTTGCGTTCCTTTGGTTCCAAAACAGAATTGTTGTTGAAAGACCAAACTTTGAATTAATGCTAGTTCCCAAAGGCTCGGAAATTGAAACTAGAGAAAGACGTTTTTCTTCTATGAAGCACTTTCCACTACTCTAGTTTTAGTGGAAACAAAAGTATAAAAAAAAATAGTAATCCCTGGTTTCACGAATTGGACATTTCCCTGGGACTGCCCAAAAGCCACAAAACTTAAACACACACAATAAATATTACTATATAATCTGTGGGGAACATGTGATTTGTGGCAAGACAGAATTTAATCAATCCGTGTTGCGTATCGCAAGAGACTTTGGCGGACCTTTTTTTCGAGTGTAGTCTAATCAAATCAATGACAGTTTTGCATTCTCTGGAGACTTTTGACTGCATGTCTCAAAAGATGTACTTCATTAAAAGTGTTAAAAAGTGTGTGGAAAAATACACTGGAAGTTATGATTGCACATAAACACTAGTTTGACTATTGTTTTTACTTCTGACAGTTAACAATGATTAACTTATATTATTACACCCATTTAACAAGTAAGAATGTTAAGAAAAACGTAGTATGTGCGATTTGGGGTTCGTGTTGGGATGAGCGATGGATTGATGGATGAAAATGTATTGATAATTCATTTTTTTACTAATAGTAGTAATGAGAATTAGAAGAAGGATGCTACCCGCACAATGACCCTGTCTTAAAACATTAACATAAAGTTTCTATTTAGTTGTTGACTTAGCAAGAATTGCAGTTAACATTTTTATGCAAACCTTGCCACAAAACGACCAGACACGTCAAGGCATAATGTCAAAACACGGACAACTTGACCTTGGCTTTCCTTCTGTAGAAGATATTTCTATTTCATTCATTTCATCTGTTCCCCACAATGTCAAGTGTACTGAACTTCAAGTCTGGGAGGGGCGCACTGCAGCGTATAAGCAGAAATGTACCTTACTGCTTCTTATATGTGTGCTCTGTGCTCCTTTCCATCAACAGTTCATTTGCAATCTGGCTGCTGCTCATGCAGACCGAGGAGTGCGGCGTGCGTTTGCTGAGCCAGCTGTCGTGATAACTGGCCTCAGCGAATGACCTGACAATTCACTTGCAGTCTTATTGATCACATAATCACTGCTCTACTTCTCCCTGACCTCACTTCTATACAGCCAGAATCTGCGATGCCATGTTCCCATGGGTGAAATTAGAAGAGATCTCATATTATTTTTTATATAGACTCATAACTTTAGCCCATATGTAGCCAACAACCTCCCTACCCACGCACCAACCTTCTCTCCGCCAGACCTTTATTTACCCAAGTAGGTCTGCTGAATTTTGATAAGAGCCTCTGTCTGGAAGAATTAATGCAATGCTTACCCAAGGAGAGACTTTCAATTAGGGAATAACTCGGAATGGGCTGAATCCAAGCAAAATGCAACTCTCTATATTTCTGCTCCAGTGATGAAGGTTTTTTTTTTTGTTTTGCGTCTTTTTTTATAACACAATCTACATCTAATTTCAATGCAGAAGATTCTTCCCCTTGTTGTGCTCTGTCAGCGAGTGTAGCAACTTCAGCTCTTCCCATGAAACATTAGCTCCTATTTGACAAAGGCAAAGAAATCTAGCAAGCTATGGATGATCTGTCGGATATGACCATCTTAAACTGAGTGGATGCTTGCGTTTGCCCAAATGCCAGCTTTCCTTCATGAATTCAGAATCATCTCCCTCCTAATTTATTCGGAATGACTTGACCTCAGAATAAGAGCTTCAAATTCGGGAGAATGACATTACATTCTTTTTTTGGGGTGGCCTTTAATATTGATGGATCAGCGTGGGTCTACATCATCTCTAAGTAATTTCATACAGAGGTGCCTTGGGATACTTGCGAGTACAAATTTTAGACATGTCTGCTGTATGGTGGCAGTGAGCTCCGCACAACAAGCAGCATTCTAGGAAAGTAAAAGTAAACAAAATGTTGAACTAAATTTAAAACAAAAAAATTACGGGCGTGATTTGACGCATATATTATAGCCGTGCAGTGAATTAAACTCGTATCTCAAGGCACCGCTGTAATCTCCAGTGCCAAAAGGAAAAATTGGTCTGAAGTCATGACTGCAGTGAAGGATCATGGGAAATGAAGTCCGATATTCCTATAAACCCTCCATCTCATCATCTTCAGACTCCTTGAAGCGGAGTATAATCACTCTAATTAAGCCCCAGTGATGCGTGATGCTGCTAAAGATCTTTCCTGACTTACACATGAAGGCTCACTTCTGCCCATCATGACAGAACTATCCGAGTGAGTTGCTCTCCCTGCATCAATTAAGCTGACATGGTTTTAGCATTAACGTGGAACACACACTTGTCAAAGACATGCAGAAACCAGCTGCTGATTGCTGCGAGGATAAAATTAAATCTGTGAGTTGCATTGCCACTTTCATACTTTTGCTTACCTTTTAGCTCTTTCAAATCCATAAGACTAGACTGAGCTTGTTTGAAAAACAAAACAGATAACAAAACAGGTCGACACATTTGTATTGGTGGAACGTAAGCCAGACTACTTGAAAGATTTTTAAAGAAAAAAACCATTGTTGTTGTCGTTTTTATTTTTCAGGATTATTTAAATTTGTCGGTGACAAGATTTTCAGGTCATCCTGTCACCAAGGTTCAGGGATTTGGCTGGTGGAGGTTTCCTCACATGGGAAGCAAGAGAATATTTTTAAGTGGGTCAAATTCAGTTGAAGTCAACCAGCGACCAAACTAGGCCGCCTGGAAGCTGGAAAAGAAGTGATTATGTTACAGCTAAGTGTGATGAATATTTCCATATATTGCATTTGATTCTCGCTTACGGTTGTACTCTTTACTGTACAGCATATGACTGCAAAAATATAAAACGTGAACCACCTGTTTGGAAAGCAATAGAGGTCGGTCAGGCCCTGTGGGTGTGATGTAACGTACACATTTTTATTTGCGTTTAACAACAGCTGATCAACATTCACCAGCTGACTTTCTTCGTGGCCACATTTTCCAAGTTCTCCGGTGCTGTAAAAGTATCGGCGAGATGCTTGCTGAAAATAGATCGAGACGTACATATACTGTACATTTAAATCTTTATGTGGAGCAGTAAGTGTTTTTACAGATTTTGCCCTGGAGTGCCATATTGGACTTTTGTATGAGTGTGAGAGCGATAACACCAAACTGCTCACCTGCTCCACATTAACACGTGAGAACTTGTAACACTGACAAGGCACTTGAAAGAAAATGACAAAATGGGCCAATTTTTATTTTGTTGTATGAAGTGAGATGATTAGAATTTCTCCCATGACCACGTTTTATCTTAAAACACCTGTTATCCAAATGATCCTTCCCCATTGAAATGATCGGAATGGACTTAATCCCCTTAAAAAAAAAAAATGACACAAAACAACTATACTATATTTCTTGTTCTTCCTAGAGGATCAGCTGGCAAAAATGTTTAATGGTCCATTACTGCAACCAACTACTAATATTAACCTTCTGTTGCTAAAAAGTTTCTCAGCACTAGGTTTCTCAAGACAAAATATTGCCCAAGGCAATTTTATGTCGAGGGAATACTGTATTCACTTTTATGGTCTGTGGAACAATCACTGTGCACTGACTTGTAGCAAAGTGTCATTCCATAAAACCATGTAACAGAATATTTACAAAATAATGAGGCATATACTTTAGTGAGATGTTGTGCATTATATCTTGCTGGAATCTCTCAACCTTACACACCACCTTAGGCTTCTTCGCAGCCAGAGTGTTAGAATTAGCACCTGGAGCTGGATATCAGACTGCCAAGATCGGCACCCGACCCCTTTTGGCCCTCCCACAGATGGGGAGCCCATGGAAAGAAAGGCCCACTTTTTCTTTTTGAGCTGTTCTGGTCGGGACCCCATTGCTGCAGGCTCGCCAAGAGGCTCTCTCCATCGAGCCCCCCCCAGACCTAGCTCTAGAGCAGGGGTGTCAAACTAATTTTTGTCGCGGGCCGCATAGTTTCCCTAGGAGGGCCATTATATAGGCTAAACAAACTGATGAATAACCAGTTTTGAATTCAGAGACTAGTTAAAAACTGTTCTAATATTTTAAAAAGACCAATCAAAATTGCAGGCAATGTCTCTATTTTTTAAAAGTGAAAACAATTTGAAAATTTGGAATTGACATAGGAATTCAATGCACAATTTTTCTTCTCGGGCCACCTAAAATGATGAAGCTGGCCGTATCTGTGCTCTAGAGGATGGGAGGGTGTGCAAGGGAAGTCTTGTCTCCCATTTGATCGCCATCAGATCGTCATTTCTCTTATCTCACCTCGAATGTGTTTGCACTGGGTGACCCTACCAGGGGCATAAAGCCACAACAACAGAGCTGTTGGGATCATTACTCCAATCCCGCCCCTGTGATAAGGTCATCGATGACTCAAAGGGGAGTGATATCAAGTACAATTTTATTTGTTTTTGATTTATTGGACTTATTAGAATATAACATCGGATGATGACCATTAGATAAATCAGGTAATCAACTTTGTCTGCTTGGCTTTCTCTGACATTCACATCCTTAATAAAACCTTTTAGTTTAACAACACAGTTTGCAGAGGACTATGGTAGTGGTTTAATTAGCCCGTGCTTCATACCCTTAGTAAAAACAGGATATAAAAGATATGATCTGTTATTAAAAAAAATTGATATTTTTTATAAACATCTAAACAGAAATGAGTTACGACCTAACATGGGGTGTCTGCCAAATTAATTTTCCCTGCTTGGAATGAAATCAATAATTGTGTCTTTGTTAATTCACATGGCAAGATCAAATATTAGCAATGTGAGCTGTTGACTTGTTAGACTTCATTCACTGAGATTGACTCAAAGTATTAAGGTCACCTGTTCAATTTTCTAGATGTCTTTCTTTAAAAATGATGAACATGGTTAAAGCCAACAGACAGGGACACTTAAAAGGTGCCAGTTACAGCATTGTAGTTATTATTCATAAATAAATAAATAAAACAATCTAACTACTATTACGGTTTCCCTCCGCTACAAAAAATAATTTCTATCTTGCACCCGACCCCACAGAGAGCTGGCAGGCACATAAAGTAACAAAAACCTAAAGAACATTTATTATAACGCAGCAAAAGCAGTTCTTCTGAAGATGAATACATATTTTTTCTTCAAATACCGCAGCAGTTGTTTGAACGAGGCCAAACGCATTCTAATTATGACTCTGATGAAATTCTGCTCTGTCAAGTTGCATCTAGACAGGAAATGCTTACATCATTATTCACTTTGTTTGTTTTTAGCTTGGAATTGTTTTGACTTACTGTCTGATTTGTAATTATTTATATTAATTCCAGTCATGGGCTAATGCAGGCAGGCGTCACAAATGCGCTGCGATCCCTCTGTACCATCACGCCACTGCTAAGATCTGCTTGACATTGCCTCCCACCTCCATACACACAAAACATACAGTCGATAGCATTTCTCTGCCAAATATTCGTCTTGGCGGCTTTGAAACAACTCACTATATATACATATATTTCTGATTTACTAGATTAGGTGCTGGTGCAACTGCCAGAGTGAAATCATCCAATATGGTCTTAGCATATAATATTAGCAGCACACAACCATGAATTAAACATCAACATTATAGGGAAGGGGAAATTATGAAGCTGGAATTGAATGTGGTGAATAAATAGAGCAGAAATAGAGGTGTCATGAAAAGTATCTTCCAATACATGTTTTCGAGCCTGAATCAGCATCGAAGGTTATGTTCAGACTTGGTTTTGAATTTTAACATGTTCTCGACCGAAAGTTAACTGTGTACTGCGTGCCTAGAGTCATTCACATACTGTGAATCTAATAACCAGTGTTAGATTTATTTTTTTTAAGCATTTTAGCTACCTAACACAGCTCAGGACATTACATGGACGTCACACACCGCTGCATTGGATTGCCTAAGCTTGTTTTAGTGACGTTGATTAATTCCTGTTAAATTGCCCTTGATCGCATTTCTCTTATCTCATATGTATCCAAGCAAAGTCCAGAAGGATGGCATCTGCCTTAGGCTGATTGGATACCTCCTGATTTAACCTCCTGCTCTTCTGTCTTAAATGATAGATCAGCCAAACAAGGCCATTAACTTGATTTAAATTTCAAGAGAATAGACTCACTCAGAGTTGGTTGGTTTAAAAGTGTCCAGAAGATCATTCATCGGCTCTTGTATAGATGACTGAACATTAAAATGAAACTTGGTCACGACAATCTCATCACTAACGTATCAAAGCTTATGAGTATTACCAGTGCACTGTTAATACAAATAATCTCCAATAATTCTCCTGGTAGACCAAATAGGCATAATTCAAGTCATTTAAAAGTAAAACTGATCACAGTATGACCTAAATTCAGTTTAGTCCTGTTGCATTTATTGATGACATCACTCTGACCAAGTGTTGTCATGAATAAATGACTCATTTATCAGTTAGAGGGAAAAAGAAAACGTCAACAAGACGGCAAAAGTTAATTTATGCTGAAGTAAAGATTTATACAACCCACACTCAGACACATGGCCTAATTTGTGTCAGGTAGATTTGCCCTAAAAACAAGCTTGGATCTCATAACAAAACAGCTCATGATCTAATGGCATTTTTTAACATAGTATATGAAAGAAAATATGCTGCATTTTTCACAATTGAAATGTTTGATCGGAGCGATCGTAAATCGAAATGCATACACTTCTCTTAACTTGACGACCGGGGCGTGGAGCTAGGGCGTTTCAATGGTGCGAGGATTATTCATTGTTGCCAATTTTGTTGCCAATTTTGTCACTCTACAGAACAACATTTCTGACCCCCTTAAAATGCTTTATTTTTATTATTTTTTTTAAAGGCAACAACCAACAAAATCAAGTTTTTGTGATGGTATTGGAGATTCTGAGACTGCCTCCAGAGTAGAATAGTCACCTTTGCATCTAGACTTCAATTTAATTGCACCTGCAAGAAGCTACACTTGGCCGTATTTCTAGTACTTTCCTTTCATCCCGCAATACAAAGGAAGATTCTGTGAAGCCAGCCATTAATCTTTTTTTTTTTTTTGCTCCGAACTGTCCACATACTTATTCCTGTAAGACTCTATTTATCACCCTGCTGTAATCTCCTCATTGGAGCGGAAGATACGACATAATAAAGAAGTTACCTTTAAGCAATGAGATGCTGTATGGTTAGTATGTCCCGACTTGCTTTTACGACTTTTCCTCAGCATCTATCTTTGATTGCTTATCACGCCTTACTTCCTGTGCCTCAGCTATAATGTTTTCATATCCAGACACCTAAGTTGCTTGTTCGAGACAAATGATGATAGACTCTCTTTTATCTTAGGTTATATAAAGATGGTGTTTAAACGCTACCAATGCATTATTACACAGCCTGTGTGCTCTGTTGCAATTGTCTGTACATTTAATACAAATGCTAGATTAAAGTTTTAGAAAGGCAAACCTATTTTTCTTGACTGATTTGGATAAATTGTCACCGTAGGGATACTTTGTAAAGCCCTTAGCTTAAGTAAATGATGATGCGGAGGAGATATTGCAATGGATAGCAAGTGATGGGTGTATTGATCGCGCCCCAAACTCATCTAACCATTCCAAGAAAATGTCCAATGCATCCAATAACCCGTCCAGGAGACCCGTATAATTCCCTGGGTGGCTAATGACAAATCTGCAGCTATATCCTTTCGAGCCATAAGACAGGCACTAGGCAGGCATTTGTCACTAGCATGATTTTTTTCCTGACTAAGATGCTCATGCTTTTCATCTGAAGGCAGACTTGAGCCACGTGTGGATCAAGTCTACCTGTGCAGAAAAATGTTGGAACATATCATGAATCAGATATGTGGTGTGTGACCGTAAAGGGTTTGAGCTCAGGGCTCTCAAATTCTACACCATACACAACCAAGCATGCTTATGATTCTGGAACATTGCAGTGCCTCATCAACAACTAAAATAATACCTTTCATTGATAAAGTACATAATTCAGCTAATTAACACTGATCAGTCAGTACTCAGATTTAGAAGTCTTCAATTTCCTAGTGTCATTGCCTACGTTTACAAGGACAAAACCTTTTTAATCCGATCAGATTTCAGATTGAAATTACGATTGGATGCACTAATATTTTTGGGGAAACTAAAAATATGAAGACTTGCGCTGTTCACGATCGGACGAAATTGTTTTGTCATACGCAGATTGACCAAATATAACGGAAATAGTCGTAGCAGAAGCCGTAGAGACCGTCAACAAAACACTGCCCAGTCCATTTTTACTTTTAACATTATTTCACCTTGATCAATGAGTAAATTATGATGAATGATCAATGAGCAAATTATTATTAACACCTTCTAATGGAGACTCGATCAACTAACTTTTAGAAACGCATACACTGATGTCACAGACATGCTCAGTAAAGACGTTTTGTTCTAAAATGTCAGTGTTTGTGTGCACCGATCAGATTATAAATCAACATAAACCAGCCCTCTCGTTTGGAATAAAATCTTGATTGGAATGGCCTTGATTGGGTCAGACTATTCCTGATGATGTGCGTACATGAAGCAGTTTTATTCTGATCCGGCTTTTAATGGGAATAAATGTGTCCATGTTAACATAGCCAATGTCTGTGGAACCAAACTTGTGGCGGAGAAATGCCGACAGGCCAAGGCACACAGGCTCATGACGTTACTCATACAAATTTCGTTTGTTGTTGTAAGCAACACAAAGACAAATTTAATATTCAACCTAGATGCATTTAAACACATACAAGCGAGAGGTGCGACAACTGACCGCTCACATTAAATAGCACTACACCAGAACGAAAGGCAAGAGTAGAGCGGGTTTCCTGGATCCAATTATCCACCTGATCGTCTCCCTCACAACTGATTGGTGGGTCAATTCCCGGATGGGGGTCACCAATCAGGGAGGATCAGCTGGCACCTCCAACTGCACATCCCAGCCGAGTACTAGCATGTGCCAAATAAAATACTTTGGCAGTCAGAAAATGCTTTCCACTAAGATAGTTCCCCTTTAAGCGGTTTGGGCAAGAATCAGAGAATAAGGCATCAGTTCTCATGTCAAAATGGGTAAAGTTTTATGACTCCTTGAATTATCTGCTGAATCAAGCTTTTGTTGATGCTGAGTTGCAGTGCATCCCTCAAAGTCTTACCCTAGCGCTGTGCAAATGCCTTTTCTAGGAGTTTGTTCCTCATTGTTTTTCACAGGCCTTCCACTGTGTGGTTTGTCAAAATAGATTCTGTTTTGAGCGTACATACATTGTATGACTAAAAACAAACATCTCAAACTGGAGCTAAACTTTAGTTGTCAACAGAACAAAAAAATCTTTTCAGGCAGCAATTATGCAACACTGCTCCAAGTGAGTAATATGCTTACAAGAAGTGCAAAGAGTAAATTGTCAAATGCTGATGTCCACACGTCTGCCGTAATGACACCTGAAATGAAATAGAAGGCAAATGTATAGTCACGTTTGGGACATCCTTTAGAAGATGATTTAAAGGTGAGAGACTCATTTTATTTAGCAAAATCATCTGTTTCAGCAAGCCGCTCTGCTTCGTCAAACCCAAAACACCATTAGCGACAAATCGGAATCATTGCCATAGTAAAGTTGACAAACTTACTAGTTTGTACATCAAAGGAGTGAACGTTGGTGTTTGTGCGGGTGTGAATGTGTGATGCTCAAGTGCAAACTGGCAGATTATTCAATACTTGGGCATCTTCCATATTTTTCAAAAAGCAAGAAAGCAACTGTTTGATACACTCATAGGTCTGGGCATTTGCTTTAAGGCTGTCAATTTTGTCACATAACAATTGCACACACACAAAAAAAAATCATATTCAGCATTTCAATATCAATATAAAAATGTACAAATGTTATTCTGAAAACTATAATATGTGAAATTTCCTGGCTGTCCTTTAGGATTTTAATTATGTAAATTGTATAGTGGTAATCTCATTACAGTTGTTGCTCTAAGCAAATAGGAGGCGTGAATATAGATTTGAATCATTTCTGTCTCAGTGTGTCGGGTCTGTGATTGACTGGCAATCAGTTCCTGTACTCTCCTACTAACGCTAAGTCGTCTGGGATACAGTCCAACAATAATGCATTGTCTTTTTCTGTTATTTACTGCTATACTCATGTTCATTAAAATAACATTTGGCGACGTCAGGCAAGGCCTCTAAGATGCGCAAAGGAAGATTTAGGACCATTACTGGAAATCAACATTTGGCGACTACCATGCGCAATTCAAGGAAGATTTTGAACCATTACTGGAAATTAGTGCTGATGTCTGCTGGTAGGTTGGTCGGAATGGTTGGTCAGAAAGGCCTTGTCCGATCAAATTCTTCAGCAATCGCTGATGTCAGTTTCACAGGAAATAAATGACCTTGGATTGTTATGGGTTAGGGAGGTGCAAACACAGGCTATAAAACTGATTATACAGCAACATAAGAATATTCAAATTGAATAAATCTAATGTATTTTTCTTAATAAATATAAAATTCATAGACCTGAAATCATTCACCCCGTTATTTATTTACCAGTTGTGAACCGTATAAGAGAGACCTTCTGTGTTAGCTGGTGCCAGTGACCTATCTGACGTTTGGATAGCAGACATGATTAAAATTGTGACTCCACCATTCTGCGAGTGATAGATTACACCCTGACGAGCCTGTCAGTACCGATATGCGTTACCAGTCAGCTGGCCCATGTGCTTCGCCGGGCCAGCGGAACCCGGTAGCGACGCAGCTAAATGTTTTTATTCACCGTGTCTGATTGAGAACTATCCTGCTTGCCGCATTCCATTGTTTGCTATAATTTTTTGTTGTGTTATGGACCAGTCAGGTGAAGACCACATCGTCCACTGTAGCTGTTTCAATTAATTTTTTGGGGTTGACCACAGGGTGCAGATTGGCTGCAAAAAGTCTACTTCTATCCGACACATCCGAGAACAGGCTTTGCTTAGGCTGTTTCATTCATGTGCATGTTGACACGTTGTCCCCAAACATAATGTTACGTTTCACCATGTCGACCACTGTTATTTATGTGCGTCATGCTCGGTGTGGCCAGCCTACTCTCCCCTTGCCCTCCCTTGTTTCATAAGAGGCTTTCTATGTCAGTGAATTCCGTCTGCTTGCAGTCCGCACACTAATCCCAGGAGTGCAGCCTTGTTTTATGCATGTCCTCTCCCAGTCACAATGCCCATAAATGGTCTCTTGGTGAGGAGAATTGGGCCAGGCTGCTGCATGTCACTCACGTTGGAAGCGTCGAATAACTGCATGGCATTGGATGGTCTGCTGTGAGCCTCACCAAATGTGGATGATGATTCTCTCCTGAACCTGTTGAAATGAAAAAAAATCTGATAATATACGTCACATGGTAACTACGCATACAATATATTTTTGTTTTGGAAGTGCAGATTGCTGACCGCTATAGTTTTTTCCAACCACGCAGTTCAAGCTGGTATCCATTATACATGACCTGACATATTTTCACTGACGGGAGGGGAGAGAGGTGGGGTGAGGACAGACCTTTCTGCAAGTATATGGCCCCTCTATCCCTGCAGAATGGCCCTTTGACATGTGCATTAGTCTATTATTGATCAGTGACGTACGTGATAACATTTACATCGATGAAGGGTTGGGGTGGCTGCGGATGCCTGTGGCCACTGCCCCGTCGGTCCCATGGCGGCAGAGATCAGTCCCTACCCCCCATGTGGTTTCGTTATATTGTGTATAGTTTAGTCACCATTACTCTTATGAGGCTTACTATCTTAATCTCCATAAATCAGGGAATAAACTCCATGCCTGCATATATTTCAACCCAGCTGTGTCTCGTCTGTTTCCCTTAAAGATATTATGACTTGACTTTCAGACTGATCTTTTTGTTCATGTTTGTCATTTTTGCTGTTACCCTGTTTGCCCAATGAGCTTCTCGATGTAAAAAAAAAAAAAAAGAAAACGGGTATTCCTGCAGTTTGCCGAATATATCAGCATTTCACACTATGTTGTGACACCCACTGGATCACCTTGAGCACTATCTCCCCTATTGAGCAAATTGCTCACTCTTGTGACACTCATGATAGGAAGACCGGCTATGGTTGTCATCATTCCGTATTCACTACAATGCACCCTCTTTTGTGAGTTTCCTATTTTGTAATGCTCTTTGAATGGGCAGTAAGTACACGTTATGTCAGTGGTTCCCAACCTTTTTAAACTAAGTATAATCCCAAAAAAATAATTGGCTCTCCAGTGTATAAAAATATATATGTAATGATTAGGGAGTTGGGAATGAATGAATGATTTCAAACAGCCTCTTTCTCAAAAAGTAGCCTTCCTAACCCATCACTCTTCTTTACCTTTATTTATTCAAGGCAAATGAGAACAGATTGTCAAAAGCATGAGTCACAGGTTTCAAAAATAACAGCAGATATTTTGAAAAATTCCACCGTGATTGCAACGGAGCAAAGAGTAGTTTATAGCAGGAGTGAAAATAAATCACAACAAAGCTGGAAAACAAGGAACTTTAACGGTAACGGTAGTGACAAATGTTCTCCGCAAAGATGGAAGCAAAACTGTATGCTCTGGAAACAAAAGCTTGAGCCTGGTAACATGAAACAATCATTCTTATGACAATGCCTTGGTCAGGACATGACAAAGAACAAGCGGTATACGCAGACTATGTACACATGAGCGAATGGGTGCTAATGATCAGTGCAAGGAGTAAAGCTTCTTAAGGGTTTCAGCTCAATTGCTAGAAAATAAAAGCAGACCTGGAGACATGAAAGACGTGATTAAAAACCTGAAACCACACTTTCTTCTCTTACAAATGCTTCTAAGGTATGATGCTTGTATAGCCTCAATTCATTTGTAATAGCTATTCTGACACTTGTGAAGTGAAGGAAAATGTGTTGTTGTTTAAAAATGTAGCACTGGAAAGGTCACGGTCTTTATTGGCTTAATCAATGATATGAAATTTTCCACTCAATGGGCACAATTATTGTGATACTTGGCTCCACCGACAGCAACCGAAATAATGGAGTCGATCCCCTGAATTGCATCTTTGCATCACTTTTGAAAAAGATTTGGAGTGTGTCGGTCAGAGGTAACTGTTAGTGGACCTGAGGGAGGGCTTCGGCAGCCATTTTAATTTTACGCCATGCTCACTCAAGCTCACCTCTTATTCAGGAACAGAATAGTGTTCCCATAGTTGAAAGCATACTGGATACTCCATCTGCAGTCACATAAATGAATCCAACTTTCTCAAAACAGTTGGGAATACTAATAATTGATCCTTGTTAACCTACCGTATTTATAAGGCGCACCTTCAATGAATGGCCCATTTTAAAACTTTGTCCATATATAAATTGCACCGGATTATAAGGCGCACCTTCAATGAATGGCCCATTTTAACTTTGTCCATATATAAATCCATATATTTGGACACACCTGCTGTAGTGGCTCAATATTGGTCCATATATAAGGCGCACCGGATTATAAGGCGCTGTTGGCTGTTGAGAGAATTGGAGGTTTTTAGGTGCGCATTATAGTACGGAAAATACGGTACTTCAGCAGCTTCTGAAATAACTCCGTCTCAGTGATTTGCTAATCATGTTAGCCGGGGCGTTCCATAAGCGTATTCTACACTATGATTTTGGCCCAATCATACAAAGGATGTCAATGAGGAAGAAAAGTCTAGCAAGCTAGCTCTGAAATGGTGAATTAGAGATACCTATCAATCAGTGAGAGAAATTTAGATACGTGTTTGCTATGATTGCTGACAGTGAATTAACCAATAAAAAGACACCATGAAATGATGGGAATAAAATCATAGCCAATCCTAAATCCTCCTAAATCCTAATCCACTATCATCAGCGCCAAATACAAAGGAGAGAGGAGAGAAATAAAGTATTTCTATGGGACTCAAAAATGTCTAAATTTCTAATGAAAACTTGCATTGATAAGGTGACTCATCTCCAGTTCTTTTTCTACCACCGACACTTTAAATTCACATATTCATCCCTTTATTTCTTCTCCTTTCAGCTAACATAAAAATCACTCCGGCAACATTTATGCTCTATGTCCTCATGAAAAATGCCTAGGGTGAGCCTGAAATCATTTCAATGGCAGTGTGAACATTCAGTAAGGTGACGATCTAGCCATTTCTTTCATTGTATAAGATAAGCTGGTGATAGCCAGCCTCAGTGAGGGTCTCAACATCATAACGTGATCATATCCTTCAATAACCTTTGGTGACCTTAGTCACTCTGTTGGCAGTACCCTTCAACGAGAAGAACATCTACACCATGTTTCCATCTAAATTACAATGAATCTATCCAGCTATGCAAATTTTATTGAATTGCAATCATTGCATGGCTTGATACAATTAGGGGAAAAAAAGAGGATGCTGCTTGGGGCAGATGGGCAGAGAATGTTACTGCAGGGCAGCTGGCAGGGCACAGTTGTGACAGCCGGTGTACCTTCCAACTGGTGGTGACCCAAATCAAACAAGCGCGAGTCATCACAATTGTCAATTTGAATGAAAATTACAACAACAGCCCAATGGTTCATTCCCTCCAAATACAAGGCTTTTTATTTGTTCCTACTAAAGGTACTAGAGAAAAGCATGTAATTGTTTTACCCAGGCACGGCGCCAGGTTTTGGTCTCTCCCGCGGCTGGAAGGGGGGGGGGCTTGACCGATATGTGGAGGGGGCTAAGAAAAAATCATGACTTCATTACTTGAGAGGTTCTCTCATTTTTTTTCAATGAAAATATCAAACATGCAGAAGTGCCAATGTGAAGTAATTTTTTTTTTATCATTCAAACGTACTTGGCATAGTTCAGATGCAAAGGTAGTTGTGCTTTTATGTATTGAATCTGGTGATATTCTCACCCTGTTAACACCGGGCATACCGACTTGGCATAGAAGTACGACTCTGTGCAGTAAACTCCAAGCATTTCTCTTGTTTTGCAAAAAACGATCCTGCCCCAGCGCATAATAAATAGACGAGCGAATCC